>NC_081355.1:126083736-126714487 GCF_030684315.1 Stegostoma tigrinum | reverse complement strand
TGCGTTTGACTAGATTGAGTGGAGTGCAGTGAAAGTGTTGCGTCATCTGTACAGTGTGTCTGGGGCCTTGGTTAGTGAGGAGGGAGGAAGTAAATGGGCAGGCGTTACACCTTCTGAGGTTGCAGTGGAAGGTGCCATGAGACTGTGTGGGCTTGAGGCCATGGTCTTTACCTCAACCCCAACACATCAGGCCTTGTCATTATATGGCCTGCTATGGACCACACGCTCCCCATTGTCAGCACAATACCAATTTGTTCACTTCTCTGTTTGAATTTGCCAAGCATCAAACATTGCAAAGCATTTTACTGAAGTATTGTTCTTAGTCAAAAGGAAGTTAGCTTGTGGTGGTGTCGTGACAATGGAACTTCCCACTTCAGAACTGCCAAGTACTACTCCCTTGCAATGATGAGGAAATGTCACACTATCAGAAGTACGACCTTTTAGCTCGCATGTTACACCGGGATCATATCCCCCTACACAGCTAATTGTAAAACAAACCCTTGTGTGACTTCCACCATTCAACTGCGTGGTCATTTATCTCACCATGTCAATAATTGTCTGTTACATCTGTCTCCATTACAGCAATGATTACACCTCAATTATGCCTCAGTGTTAACAAAGTGCTCTAAACTAAGGGGCTTAGTTTAAGAAAAGTCTGTCTTTTACGGGCGACACAGTGACTCAGTGGTTAGCACTGCTGCCTCACAGTGCAAAGACCTGAACTTGGGTGATGTATGGAGTTTGCGCATTCTCCCTGTGTCTGTGTGGATTTCCACTCACAGGCCAAGGATGCGCAGGTTAAGTGGAACGTCATGCTAAATTGCCCCATTGTGCTCAGGTGTGTTAGCCACGATAAATGCAGAGATACTAGGATAGGAAGGGGTCTTGGTGGGATGGTAGGAATTCAATGATTAAGGCAGAGTTGGGGAGAATTTCTTTCCTCCCAGGTGGCCGTTAGGTGAAATTCTCTACATCTGGAAGAAGGCAGTAGATGTTCAGTCACTAAATGCATTCAAGACAAAGTTGGATAATTCTTTGATAGACAAGGGAGTCTAGGTTCATAGGCAGCAGACAGGAAAGTGATAACGAGACCAAAATGAGATCAGTCCTTATCTCAACGAATAGTCAAGCAGGCTTGAAAGGCAAAATAGCCTACTCTGCTTCAAAGTCCAATGCCTTCATGTCCTGAGAATGTGAAAGGTAGGATAAGACAGTCATTTTTTCTCAAGTGTGAGTGTTTCATCTCAGATAAAGATTTAGCATTCATATTTTAGACCCAGGGCAAGCAAAATCACATGCGAAATTTAGTTGTTTCTTTTATAAATATGCACCTCAGTAGAACTGATAAAGAAAAGACTCAGTTCCTTCCCACCACAGTCTTATCTAGCTTTTGACCATGGGATTCTGTCAACAAGTTTGCAATAAACGTGCATTAAATTAGTATGAGCAAATAAAGGAGAAAATCAACAATAATAAAAAGGGAACCAGAAGTTCATCATCTATCGTATGGTCCCTTTATGTAAGGAAATTAGCTCAGGAAGAGGCTTAAGTTGCATGTAATGCAGTATGAATCTGAAATTCATATTGCTGACAACGCCAGACTAGCAGAACGACATGAAGTTTGTGTGCTGTTTATAAATCATTCAACTATTTCTAGTCTCCCAATCTATATAAAAAAAAGGTATGTTTATTTAAAAAATCTGTTACTGTAAATTGTGGTTCTATTCTCGACCTTTAACATCGATGGGAGCCTAATCTAACTGAAAATAGGGAAGTCCTTTTTCTAGTACTGCACACATATTTATCAATCAACATTGGCTCAGTGGTACCCTTCCTACTTTTGCAAAGGTTCAAGAGTTCAAACATCACTTTAGTAGATAATTTAAGATGACACCTCACATTTTGCATATATGTGGGAGTAAGAGACACAGAGACAGCGAATGAGTGAATCACGTGCTCTCAACCTACTCTTGGAGGTGGAGGAGATGATGAAAGGGTCGAGGCCCGAAACGTCAGCCTTTGTGCTCCTAGGCCTGCTGTGTTCATCCAGCTCCACACTTTGTTATCTTGGAGGTGGATTCTTCTTTTAAGTGTTGTAATGAGGGTATTTGTCTGATATTTACTTAGATCTTTGTTCAACACTGATTAAGAAGGTTGAGTCGAGTCTTGGAATATCTCAAAGCTCAAGAGATGCAAGTACTGCTGGACAGCATAAGTGAGTACCTTTGCAGCATTACTTGCAAATGACACCAAGAAAGGAATGTGTCCCCACACTAGCAGCAAGAAACCTACACTGTTAACCCTTGTTCTTTGCACTACACCAGGCCTACTGATCTGACGGTCAGTTTGTCTTGGTCAATCAAAACGGCTATAGACATTAAATTCAGCAAGACCCAAAGAAAGTATGTTCTCCCTGACTGTAGAACTGCTCAGTCACCTCCACTTCCCGATGAATATCAGGGCAAGTCACTCCCAACACTAAGCATGTCAACTGATACAGTCTAATGGGTGAATCCACTTGCTCCTGCCCCACTGAACTCATCTCCACCTATCTGGACTCCACTTTCTCCCCCTTGGTCCAGGAACTCCCTACCTACGTCCGTGACACCATCCACGCCCCCTGCTTCCCCGCGCCCCCCCCCCCCCCCCACCTCCTCCAGAAATTCCAATTCCCTGGTCCCCAACACCTCATTTTTCACCAGGGACGTCCAGTCCCTACACACCTGCATTCCCCATGTAGATGGCCACAGCCCCTCCGCTTCTTCCTGTCCCGCAGGCCTGACCAGTCCTCCTCCACTGACACCCTCATCCGCTTAGCCAAACTCGTCCTCACCCTCAACAACTTCTCTTTCGATTACTCCCACTTCCTACAGACAAAGGGGTGGCCATGGGCCCAAGCTATGCCTGCCTCTTTGTCGGTTACGTGGAACAGTCCCTCTTCCGTACCTACACTGGCCCTAAACCCCACCTCTTCCTCTTTTACATTGATGACTGTATCAGCGTCGCCTCATGCTCCCAAGCAGAGCTCGAACAGTTCATCCACTTCACCAACACCTTCCAACCCAACCTCAAGCTCACCTGGACCATCTCCAACATCCCTCACCTTCCTGGGCCTCTGTCTCCATCTCAGGCAACCACCTAGAAACCAATATCCATTTCAAGCCCAACGACTCCCACAGCTACCTCAAATACAGCTCCTCCCACCCATCTTCCTGCAAAAATTCTATCCCCTATTCCCAATTCCTTTGCCTCCGCCGCATCTGCTCCCAGGATGAGGGATTCCACTCCCGTACATCCCAGATGTCCTCGTTCTTCAAGGACTGCAACATCCCCCTCAGCAGTGGTCGAGAATGCCCTCGACCGTGTCTCCCGCAACAACCACCAAAAGAGAATCTCCCCCAACGTCCTCACATACCACTCCACCAACTTCCGGATACAAGGCATCATCCACCGACACTTCCGCCATCTACAATCCGACCCCACCACGAAAGACATTTTTCAATCCCCACCCTTGTCTGCTTTCCGGAGAGACCACTCTCTCGATGACTCCCTTGTCCGCTCCACACTCCTCTCCAACCCCATCACACCCGGCACTTTCCCTTGCAACTGCAGAAGTGTTACACTTGCTCCCACACCTCCTCTCTCACCCACATCCCAGGCCCCAAGATGACTTTCCACATCAAGCAGATGTTCACCTGCACATCCGCCAATGTGGTATACTGCATCTGCTGCACCCGTCATGGCTCCCTCTACATTGGGGAAACCAAGCAGAGGCTTGGGGACCATTTTGCAGAACACCTCCGTTCGGTTTGCAACAAACAATCGCACGTCCCAGTCATGGATCATTTCAACTCCCCCTCCCATTCCTTAGGCGACATGTCCATCCTGGGCCTCCTGCGGTGCCACAATGATGCCACCCGAAGGTTGCAGGAACAGCAACTCTTACTCCACTTGGGAACCCTGCAGCCAATAGTATCAATGTGGACTTCACAAGCTTCAAAATCTCCCCTCCCACCACTGCATCCCAAAACCAGCCCAGTTCATCCCCGCCTCCCTACCCTGTTCTTCGTCTCACCTATCCCCTCCTTCCACCTCAAGCCACACCACCATTTCTGACCTCCTAACCTCATCCTGCCCTCTTGACCTGACCATCCGCCCCGGACTGACCTATCCCCTCCCTACCTATACTTACCGCTACAGGCTCCATCCCCGCCCCTTTAACTTGTCTGTCTCCTCTCCACCTATCTTCTCTTCTATCCACCTTCGATCCGCCTCCCCCTCTCTCCCTATTTATTTCAGAACCCTCTCCCCATCCCCCTTTTCTGATGAAGGGTCTAGGCCTGAAACGTCAGCTTTTGCGCTCTTAAGATGCTGCTTGGCTTGCTGTGTTTATCCAGCTCCACACTTTGTTATCTCAGTCTAATGGGTGAATTGGACAACTAGACTGCTGATGCATGCCAGTAGAAATTTTACCAAAAGACATTTGTATCAAACATCTGGTCAACATTCTTTGTTCTACCAGCAATATGAATTTGCACAATGAACAGCAATAAGCTCTCTAAGCTAATAACGAAATTTTGTCAAATGTTTTCAAAAGTCATTTAGTTTGCACAAGAATATATTTCCTTCTTTTGAATTACACAATGCGGCACAGCTTCGTCCTTACAGAGATGGGAACCTTCCCGAAAAACAGTCGATGCCTTCTGTCATGAGGTATTGAATGGGATTAAAACCACCACAAAACATTAACAAATTTAAGTGTGTTTAGAAAAAGGTTTACCAAGGTCAAAATGATGCAAAATAAATTTTATACAACTTTTAAATTTGATTATGTAGCAATAAACCAAGATAAATGTTTTCCGTTGGCTACTGGATAAATATCCAAACACTGTAACACAAAGTATTATCACAGGAGTGAAAACACTAGATTCACAGGAGTCTTTTGCTGGCACTTTCTTTATAAAAGGCTCAAAGCTTTAAGGGAGAAGTCAGGGTTTATGTATTTATGCAAGTCTGGCTGCTACATTCCACAAGTTCATCATTTGGCACTTACCAATTCAAATTTCCTCCCAAGTTATACGAGAAAATAAACATTCTACACCATTGCATTTCACAGAGGTCATGTGGCGCAGTCTTAGGGTCCCTACATGTAGCCCAAAAGTTCTTGGTTCACTTCCCAGTTCAAAACTTGATGGCCGCTGTTGGCAATATGTCATATTTAATATTGCCTGGAAGACTTGAGCTTCGAAGGATTGTGGAAATACACGATTTGTTTCAAGTTTTGTTTGTGGGATTATCTGGAGAGGTTTCTTTCGAAGAGTTAATTGAAAGGTCACTATGAATGCCTGCAATTAAATTTTTAGCAAGTCATCCTGGAAACAACATGACCGATGGCAGAGGGCGAGGGCGAGGGTGCGAGAGACAGAGAGCGCGAGAGAGAGATTGAGAGACAGAGAGAGAGAGACACAAACATTTCTACTTCCATATTACCAACATCTATGTTAACCAATTATTGCATCTTTAATGATTAATTAAAAATTAAAAATTGTGTTATTTAAAATTTGATAGAACTCTTTATTTAAAACCAAAAATATAAAGGTATTCAATTAGCCCATGTCAGAATGGAGAATTATTATATGTTGTAACCCCCAATGAAATCGTGGGATTAAAGATTACTTAAGTGGCCCAAGAAATAGTGCATGCATTGGTGGTCATCTTTCAAGAATCCATCGACTCTGGAACAGTTCCTATGGATATGGGAAGGTTACTCATATAACTCATTAACTGAAAAGGGGCAGACAGAAATCAGGGAATTGTGGACCAGTTAGTAGTGGGGAAAATGCTAAAGTCTGTTATAAAAGATTTAATGATAGAGCACTTGGAAAACAGTGACAGAATCAGTCAGTCAGAGTCAGCATGGGATTTATGAAAAATATATCATGCTTGACAAATCTACTGCAATCGTTTTTGAGGATGCAACTAACAAAGTTCATAAGGGGCAGCTAACGGTGTGGTTTACTTGGGCTTCTAGAAGGTTTTTGATCAGGCCCCATGTAAGAAAGTAGCATATAAAATTAAAGTGCATGGGTTTGGGGTTAGTGTATTGACAAGGATAGAGAACTGGATGGCAGTGGGAATAAACAGGTCATTTTTCCAAGTTACGGACTGAGGAATGGAATACTGCTACAATCTGGCTAGTCACCACATATATTAATGGATTAGTTTATTGAATTAAACGCAATATCTCCAAGTTTTCATATGACATATAGCTCGTGGGTTTACTATGAGGAGAGTGCAGTCAAGCTAAGTAAATGGGCAAATATATGGCAGTTGAAGTATAAAGGTGGATTAACGTGACATTATCTGCTTCGGAAGCAAAAATATAGGAAGGAAGATTATTATCTCAACAGCAAGAGATTCAGAAAGTGGGTGTCCTTATACACCAGCTGCTCCAAGTAAGCATGCAGGGATAGCAATGGGGCTCTTGTGGGACAGTGGTTGCGTTCCTATCTCTAAGCCATGAGGCCTGATTCAAGTCCCACCTGCTCTACACGTATGGAATACGTCTGAATACCTTGTTTTGACAATACCTGGAGGTGCAGCAGGCAGTGAAGACAAATGATACGATGGCCTTCACAGAGACTGGATTCTAGTACAGAAGCAAGGATGTCCTGCTGCAACTATACAGGGCCTTGGCGAGACTATACCTGGAGTACAATTAGGTTTGGTCTTCTTACCGGAGGAAAAATTTTCAGGCTTTGGACAAAATGGCAATGAAGATTTACCAATTGATTCCTGGGCTGGCAGGACTAATCTTATTAAAAGACACTGGATCAGTTAGGACTATATTCATTGGAGTTTAGAAGAATTAAAGGGATCTCATAAAAAAAACTTTAAAATTCTAACAGGAATACAAAAGGTAAAAACAGGAATGATGTTTCCAATGACTTTGGAGTCTAAGACCTTTAGGATTGAGATGAGGAAAAATTTCTTCACCCAAACAGTATGGAGTCTATAGAGTTCTTTATCACAGAAAGGGCAAATAGGATGAAAGGGAAAAAAAAACAGTAACAGGATACAGAGTTGGATAATCAGCCATGATCATACTGAATGGCAGAGCAGGCTTGAAAAGGATGAAAACACTACTTTCTTTTCTTCTATGTTTCTAAACCAACAGTATGCTCCTCCAAGATAACATAGTGTGAAGCTGGATGAACACAGCAGGCCAAGCAGCATCTCAGTGCACCTCCAACCTTGGTCGTATTACCACTGAGGGTAACATAATCCAGTGAGAAGGTTACCAAACTGTAAATCCCTCTGGTAAGCCACGTCAGGCAGTAAGAGCAGGTGTGTTATCTGGTCAGTCACAACTACGCAGTGGCTACATCACAACAAATCCCCCACATTAAAAATAAGGGGACATGCAAGATTATATCCAATGTCTCAAATGCAGGTAAAACGTGAAGGTATACATTCTGGGCCATAAAAGATTTTTTTTAAATGAGCAAACAGCTAGAATGAGTGAAAATTTTAAAGATTGTTAAAAAGGTCAAGTACAAAATATTATGATAAAGTCTAGAGGGCCAGAATATAAAAAGGGAGAAAAGGTTTACTACAGCTATACTAAGTAGTGGCTGAACATGTCTAAAGTACTGTGTATGAACCTGGGCACTACACCGTAGAAAGATCTGGATGTGAGTTTGCTCGCTGAGCTGGAAGGTTCGTTTTCAGACATTTCGTCACCATTCTAGGTCACATCATCAGTGAGCTTCCGACGAAGCGCTGGTGTTATGTCCCGCTTTCTATTTATCTGGTTAGGTTTCCTTGGGTTGGTGATGTCATTTCCTGCGTTGGTGATGTCATTTCCTGTTATTTTTTCAGAGGATGGTAGATGGGCTCCAAATCAATGTGTTTGTTGATGGAATTCCGGTTGGAATGCCATGCTTCTAGGAATTCTCGTGCGTGTCTCTGTTTGGCTTGTCCTAGGATGGATGTGTTGTCCCAATCAAAGTGGTGTCCTTCCTCATCTGTATGTAAGGATACGAGTGATAGTGGGTCATGTCGTTTTGTGGCTAGTTGATGTTCGTGTATCCTGGTGGCTAGCTTTCTGCCTGTTTGTCCAATGTAGTGTTTGTCACAGTTCTTGCAAGGTATTTTGTAGATGACGTTCATTTTATTTGTTGTCTGTATAGGGTCTTTTAAGTTCATTAGCTGCTGTTTTAGTGTGTTGGTGGGTTTGTGGGCTACCCTGATGCCAAGAGGTCCGAGTAGTCTGGCAGTCATTTCCGAAATGTCTTTGATGTAGGGGAGAGAGGTTATGGTTTCTGTTATGGTTATGGTAATGGCTCACTGATTATGTTACCTAGAATGGTGACGAAACATCTGAAAATGAACCTTCCAGCTCAGCGAGCAAACTCACATCTAGAACCTCAACCTGAGCTACAAATCTTCTCAAAACTTAGAAAGATGTAATGGTCGTAGAAGGATTGTTGCACAGGTTCATTAAAATGTCAGAAGGACTCCAAAAGTTAGCTAATGAGGCATGATTACATAAACTAAGTTTATACTCCCCAGAACATAGAAGTTTGGGAACAATCTGATTCTCCTCCAGATCCCTTCATATTTTATTCCTTAAATTCAGCATTAATTCCTCTAAATGGCAAGTTTTCTCAATAGTTTTATTTTCTGCCTGCAAGTCAATTTTAAAAGTTAACAGATGGATTTTACTGATCTGACAAATCTCCTATTGCATGCTTGATGTTTGATCAGCTGGGCAGCAGCTCAGCATCAGGAATAAACACAGTAATACAACAGGCAAGCAATTTACTGAACTTTTGTTATAGATGGGTCCAAATCGACCACAAAGTTATATCCTTCAATCTTTGCTGAATAAAAGATTGAGTTCCATGAAATATTAGCAGTGGCATTAAAGCAGCTGAATCTTCATTTCTTACTGTCAAAGACTATCCAGCAGAGCAATTAATCAGTCAGCACAAAACCAGAAAAATATTGCACATGAAATGGAAAAAAAATTGTCAAACTGTGTACGTTAAAAAAAAATCCCCATATACTTGGAACAGAACAGTTTCCACAGGAATGAAGGTTATCATCACAGAGAGAAAGCAATGCTTCAGCTTCAATGAGTTTATAACCCCATTGCTGGAGTCACTAATATTTAACCAAATCAAGGAAAATTGACATGGAATACTCCACTGATAAAAGTGGCAGCATTAGGATTTGCGCATAAAAATCACTAAGTGCATAAATTGTTTTGCCAAACTAGTTTTGTTCTTGTTGTATAACATTTTCCAACTGAACTTGTCAACAAATTCTGCAGCAAAGTTAAATATTTCCAAGTTGTAACATGTTCTGCCCACTCTCGGCATTTTGAGCTATCTCAAAATTGAAAGAATGTTTTCTCAAAAGAACTGATTTTAAAAATATCCCAGACAGTACCAACATACATATAAAAAATAGGCAGCAAGGTTAATTGTGAAAGAGGCACAGATTTCTAGATTCAAAGGTGGCACTGCAGCATAGTGACATTTTGCCAACTATGTAAAGTAGACCTTATAATTGCAAAATCCCTACAGTGTGAAAGTAGGCCATTCAGCCCACTGAATCCACATTGACTCTCCAAAGAGGATCCCACTCAGACCCACACCCACTCCACCCCATCCCCAACCTTTAACCCTGCATAGCTAATTCACCTATCTTGCACATCCCTAGATGCTACGGGCAACTTAGCATGGTCAATCCATCTACCCTGCATATCTTTGGGCTGTGAGAGGGAACCGGAGGTACCACTGCTCTTCTAAACCTCAGTTCTAAGTCTCTCTGCAGTCTCAACATTGTATTCTTCAGAGATGGTAGGAACTGCAGATGCTGAAGAATCTGAGATAACAAGGTGTAGAGCCGGATGAACACAGCAGGCCAAGCTGCATCAGAGGAGCAGGAAGGCTGACATTTCGGGCCTAGAATTGTATTCTTTGCTCTGTTCTGTTACCCTAATGCACTTTGTATGGTATGATCTGCCTGTACTTCAAGCAAAAAAAAACCCTTTCACTGGACACCAGTATACATAACAAAAATAAATCAAATTCAAGAGACCTTCAAGTGAGACGGACCAGGTAGTAGCTTGGAACAGTTGAAGTCAGACAGAATTTAAACAAGGGAAGTGAGGGGTGCTGGTCCAAATTTCTTCTATGCAGCAAAGCTACAGCATTTTGCTACCGACTGCTCCCAACCCCACAACTCGCTCAAAAAAAGCCTCTTATTGTAGTCATTGAAAATTTGCTCCCCAACTACTACACTGAATATACACCAAGATTGATAAATTTAGGATGAAGGAAAAGAGGCAGCTTAAATTATTTTCAAATCAACATGTTCAGACCTGTTGTTACACATCACTGTTGCAGTGGGACTTGAACCCTATCTCCTGGCTCAGACGTAGGAACACTGCCATTACACCATAAGAGCCCTTAGAGAAAGGCAGCTTAATCCCAAACTGTTATATTACTAGCACCTGTTCTTCTGAGGCAAAATGTGGATTCAACTAAGATTCCAGAATTTGGGGACATGTTTTTGGCTAATATCCCAAAGAGTTGCACAGGTGCTACCCATCAGCCTAGATGTTACAAGTTGAATAATGTTTGCCTGATCAGTTGAACATTAATGCTCCCAGGCAGCTATTTAAAAAGAAGTCATCACTTCCTCCTCTCTCAACCAATACTGATGAATAGATCAGTTGATCATTGGACTCAATGCTGCTTATCGAGGCAACCCTACCTTTCGAGAACTGACTCATTCTTACTGACAAATTCCATTATTGATACAAAATTAACCTGTGGGAACTGCTGCAAAGTTCAATGCTCGGTCATTATTTGACAAAGTGGAAGTAACTTTCACAAAATCATTACAGTGCAGAATTAGGCCAAATGGCCCATCGTGGCTGCACTGGTTCTCCGAACAGTTTGGCTTTGTGCCATTCTCCTGCCTTTTCCCTGTAACCCTGCATGTTGTTTCTATTAAAATAATCATCTAATGGTATCCTCTTGAATACCTCGATTGAAGCTACCTCCAACATACTTTCAGGGAGTGCATTCCAGACCCTGGCTACTCGCTGTGTGAATAAAATTGTTTCCTCACCTCAGATTTGCCTTTGTGCAAATTTGTGCCCTTTGTTCTTAAAATGTCTGCACGTAACATTTTATTTTGAAGGCATACAAAGGGATAAAACAGGTGATTTTATCCAAAAGTACTTGTGCACTTATGAAGGAACACTTTTCTAAAAGAACGTAATCTTGAACGGGCACGTTCCCACTTAGAAATGTTGTGTTGAATAACTTGTTGTGCTTTATGCTTCTGTGTTATCAATTAAGCTGTGAATAAACTTGTAAATGTGTTAGTCTCACAGCGTGTAATTTTCTGCTTTTAAAAAAAACCAGGAGGAGAACGTAATGGGTATCCACATACTTCAGCAATAGAAGTATATGTTACAGTTACGTGCCATGCAAAGCCAGTTTTGCTGAATTTGCGACATGTGCAGATTCTGCTATCTGCAAAGTTATATACCAACACAAAAATACCAAAAGGAAACTTGAAGATTGACAGCCGTCTGAACCACCACTATACTGTGACGATTCAAACGTTCCTTGTTTGACAAAAGCCACAAACAAAACTTCAACTCAGTACATCATTCTTTTGTCATTTGCGATTTACAGACATGCTTTTAACGTACAACTGTTGTGAATAAGAATAAACCATAAATGAACTGATGCACATCCACAAGAAATACATTTAATTTAAATGATTTTTAAATTTTTACTTAAGATTTACTTCTTTAAACTCTTTCGGGTTTTATATTCCTCCTGTTGGAGGAAACAACCCTGCTGCAAAAATAAGACAATTTGCTTCATGAACAATCATTGTATTCATGACAAATTTTGAGTATGATTTTTATGGCAGGCAAATACAAATGTAACGCAGGAGTAGACCCCAGATCACCTCCACCCAATTGATCCTCCTTGACTTGAAAATAAATTAAGCTGGCCTGTTAATTTGGGGTTGAGTAACCCTGTTGCGTGCAAGCCATTTCCTATAACATTACTTGCTCCACTGCAACATGTTTGTGTTAAAAAAAAAAGCATTGCTACATCAACCAAAGCCTTCTTCCTGCCACAGAACACTACTTCTGTTAGGAAACAACTTACCATGAAGTTTGGATATGCACATCTAAGGCGATGTTTCTTTGGACTTTAATGCAGATAGTAGAACAATTAATGAGTTATTCGACAACAGGACTGGAGCTGTTACCAAGTATGCCAGGTTATAATTTTACAAAATCTGCAGGCTACAACTTTATATTTTACAATTAATCAATGTTAGCAAATTTCTCAATACTTACATTGACTGTATTCAATGATAATGGGAACTGCAGATGCTGGAGAATCCAAGATAATAAAATGTGAGGCTGGATGAACACAGCAGGCCCAGCAGCATCTCAGGAGCACAAAAGCTGACGGTTCGGGCCTAGACCCTTCATCAGAGAGGGGGATGGGGTGAGGGTTCTGGAATAAATAGGGAGGGGGGGAGGCGGACCGAAGATGGAGAGAAAAGAAGGTAGGTGGAGAGGAGAGTATAGGTGGGGAGGTAGGGAGGGGATAGGTCAGTCCAGGGAAGACGGACAGGTCAAGGAGGTGGGATGAGGTTAGTAGGTAGGAGATGGAGGTGCGGCTTGGGGTGGGAGGAAGGGTTGGGTGAGAGGAAGAACAGGTTAGGGAGGCAGAGACAGGTTGGACTGGTTTTGGGATGCAGTGGGTGGAGGGGAAGAGCTGGGCTGGTTGTGTGGTGCAGTGGGGGGAGGGGACGAACTGGGCTGGTTTTGGGATGCGGTGGGGGAAGGGGAGATTTTGAAGCTGGTGAAGTCCACATTGATACCATTGGGCTGCAGGGTTCCCAAGCGGAATATGAGTTGCTGTTCCTGCAACCTTCGGGTGGCATCATTGTGGCACTGCAGGAGGCCCATGATGGGCATGTCATCTAAGGAATGGGAGGGGGAGTGGAAATGGTTTGTGACTGGGAGGTGCAGTTGTTTATTGCGAACCGAGTGGAGGTGTTCGAACAGGCAGCCCTCCGCTCCAACCCCAACCTCACCATCAAACCCGCAGACAAGGGTGGTGCAGTGGTAGTATGGCGCACTGACCTCTACATCGCCGAGGCCAGACGCCAACTCTCCGACACCACCTCCTACCGCCCCCTCGATCATGACCCCACACCCGAGCACCAAACCATCATCTCCAACACCATTCATGACCTCATCACCTCAGGGGACCTCCCACCCACAGCCTCCAACCTCATTGTTCCCCAACCCCGTACAGCCCGTTTCTATCTCCTACCCAAAATCCACAAACCTGCCTGCCCTGGTCGACCCATCGTCTCAGCCTGCTCCTGCCCCACCGAACTCATCTCCACCTATCTGGACTCCATTTTCTCCCCTTTGGTCCAGGAACTCCCCACCCATGTCCGTGACACCACCCACGCCCTCCACCTCCTCCAGGACTTGCAATTCCCTGGCCCCCAACACCTCATTTTCACCATGGACGTCCAGTCCCTATACACCTGCATTCCGCATGCAGATGGCCTGAAGGCCCTCCGCTTCTTCCTGTCCCGCAGGCCCAACCAGTCCCCCTCCACCGCCTAGCCGAACTTGTCCTCACCCTCAACAACTTCTCTTTCGATACCTCCCACTTCCTACAGACAAAGGGGGTGGCCATGGGCACCCGCATGGGCCCCAGCTATGCCTGCCTCTTTGTAGGTTACGTGGAACAGTCCCTCTTCCGCACCTACACAGGCCCCAAACCCCACCTCTTCCTCCGTTACATTGATGACTGTATTGGCGCCGCCTCTTGCTCCCCAGAGGAACTCGAACAGTTCATCCACTTCACCAACACCTTCCACCCCAACCTTCAGTTCACCTGGGCCATCTCCAGCACATCCCTCACCTTCCTGGATCTCTCAGTCTCCATCTCAGGCAACCAGCTTGTAACTGATGTCCATTTCAAGCCCACCGACTCCCACAGCTACCTAGAATACACCTCCTCCCACCCACCCTCCTGCAAAAATTCCATACCCTATTCCCAATTCCTCCGCCTCCACCGCATCTGCTCCCACGATGAGGCATTCCACTCCCGCACATCCCAGATGTCCAAGTTCTCCAAGGACCGCAACTTCCCCCCACACAGTGGTCGAGAACGCCCTTGACCGCGTCTCCCACAACACATCCCTCACAACCCGCCCCCGCCACAACTGCCCAAAGAGGATCCCCCTCGTTCTCACACACCACCCTACCAACCTCTGGATACAACGCATCATCCTCCGACACTTCCGCCATCTACAATCCGACCCCACCACCCAAGACATTTTTCCATCCCCACCCCTGTCTGCTTTCCGGAGAGACCACTCTCTCCGTGACTCCCTTGTTCGCTCCACACTGCCCTCCAACCCCACCACACTTGGCACCTTCTCCCGCAACCGCAGGAAATGCTACACTTGCCCCCACACCTCCTCCCTCACCCCTATCCCAGGCCCCAAGATGACTTTCCACATTAAGCAGAGGTTCACCTGCACATCTGCCAATGTGGTATACTGCATCCACTGTACCCAGTGTGGCTTCATCTACATTGGGGAAACCAAGCGGAGGCTTGGGGACCACTTTGCAGAACACCTCCGCTCAGTTCACAATAAACAACTGTACCTCCCAGTCACAAACCATTTTCACTCCCCCTCCCATTCTCTAGATGACATGTCCATCATGGGCCTCCTGCAGTGCCACAATGATGCCACCCAAAGGTTGCAGGAACAGCAACTCATATTCCGCTTGGGAACCCTGCAGCCCAATGTCATCAATGTGGACTTCACCAGCTTCAAAATCTCCCCTTCCCCCACCGCATCCCAAAACCAGCCCAGTCGTCCCATCCCCCCACTGCACCACACAACCAGCCCAGCTCTTCCCCTCCACCCACTGCATCCCAAAACCAGTCCAACCTGTCTCTGCCTCCCTAACCTGTTCTTCCTCTCACCCATCCCTTCCTCCCACCCCAAGCCGCACCTCCATCTCCTACCTACTAACCTCATCCCACCTCCTTGACCTGTCCGTCTTCCCTGGACTGACCTATCCCCTCCCTACCTCCCCACCTATACTCTCCTCTCCACCTATCTTCTTTTCTCTCCATTTTTGGTCCACCTCCCCCTCTCTCCCTATTTATTCCAGAACTCTCACCCCATCCCCCTCTCTGAAGAAGGGTCTAGGCCCGAACCGTCAGCTTTTGTGCTCCTGAGATGCTGCTGGGCCTGCTGTGTTCATCCAGCCTCAAATTTTATTATCTTGACTGTATTCAATACTGATTTGTGGCATTTAACAATTTAAAGTCATTGAAGTCTTTGACTAGCTGTGATTCTATTAAATGGCAGGACAGGCCTGATTGGCTGAATTGCTTATTTTGTGGCTAAGATTCCATTTTCCAACCATTTACGCAGAACCTGCAAATATAATTTCACTCTTAGGTCCTTCATGATTCCACAGACCTGTAATTAATGACTTTCTTGAAATAGTCAGGGTATCCTGATGGCATATAATGGTTCCTTTCAGGAGGTAACCAGGTTTGTGAAATGCAATAGACACGCTAAAGTGATCCAATAGGAAACACACCTCAAACATTTAACAATTTGGTAACGAAAAGTGGTTAACCACAATTTCAGACCATTCCCCCCAAATCAGCGTACTGTCAAATGTAAGCCAAATCAGCTTTAATTTAATATCACATTTTTTAAAGAAGTGCACAAATAACATACCAATGTATTACACAAACTCTTTGGTACATTGAGAGTGATTGCAATACATCCATGGTTCTTAGGTTAATATGTAACATCCTCAAGAATTGTTTAACCATTCAAAACAACAGTGTGAACAACCCATATTTTCCCTTACTTTTGAGGATTACTTTGGGAATCATTAAGTTTGTACACATCCTTTCCTCATGGCCGAACTAACTGAAATTACACTTTTCTCTCCTTGAGCAATGCCCTTGTTCCTTTCAAAACTGCAGCTGTTAAGCCTGCCTCCAAACTACAGCTTCAACTCCCACGGCAATAAGAATTTTCCACACCAACACCAGCTTACATTTTCTTTCCAAAGCTCCAAACCACATGACCTTTCCCACCAACCCCCACAAATCCTTACTAATCTTATCGTAATTCCTCATTTCAGCATCTCCAGACGTGACTGTTTCATTGGTCTCTTCATAATATTTCTGAAGAACGGAAAACTAATCTCAAATAAAATTCTCAGGCCCATTACCCTTCCTGTAGCGTCCCGTCCTTCCTTCCCATTGCTGAATCCCAAATTTAAAAATTATCATCCTCATTTAAAACCTTTAAATTGTAACCTTCAGTCCTATAGATCTCCAATTTATAGGCCAGAGTCTCATGGAGCAGATGACAGTTAAGTGTCGAGCAAGTTCCGGTTTCCATTAAAGAGGTCCCTGCCTTAAGAGATGGGTTCTGAAATTGCAAGAAAAGCAAACTAGAATGTTAGCATTATTTACTATAACAGTTGTACTGATTAATGTAAGGCCTTCAAAAACACAACTGCTGCATATGTCTCCTCAATTTTCCTCTATTGCCCCACATAACTCTCATATCCATTTCATAATCCCATGCTCCCTTCATACCAAACCTCTCAACATCCATTCAGATAATGATGCACAGAACAAATAAGCTGCTGGCAAGTTATAAAAGTTTTTGAAATTCCTCAGAAACTGACTAAATAAGAATAAGTTTTAAGGAAATCTTTTGAAAAGGAGTAGCTGAAGCTAACAAATTCTTCAAAGCGCTATCAACCACAGGCTTAATGTTACCAATTTCAAAAAGCATTCTTTTCAAATTCACACCTCTTACCCCTGTGTAAATATACCCAATGGCAAAAAAACTTTATTCATAGAAACAACAGGTTACAACAAAGTGACAGATATGTCAACAATAAAGCTTTCACTACATTCTGCATTGTACAAGCATTGTTCAGTGAGATCAAAATGCATTCCTATTCTTGGAACTCAGCTAGACATTCATAGTGTGGCTATTTGGTAATTGCATCAACAAAAGCAGGCTGTGCAGATGTACTCATTACGAAAAAGTTTCAACTGGTCATGTCTGCAATGGAGCCAGCTAGGGTGACAGTGCTCCAGGTAGGCTAACTGTCTACATTCTTATCCTCTGCAGGTAAAAATTGCCTGAAACTATAATGAAAAATCACTGAATTGTGACCCTTGTATAAATTTTAAATATTTCCTGAATCTGCCTGACTCTGCAAAAAATCCAATTTTATATTACTCCAATTCTAGCCTTTTGTAGATCCCCATTCACACTGCCACTCACTGCAACTCCATTTGTGTGGCAACAGTGGCAGCTTTATCTACAGGTACCCAGCTCTGGAACTGCTTTCCTAGGCTTCAGTTAACTCTGTTTAGTTTAAGATCATCCCAAAAATATAAATAAAAATTGTCAAAGAGATCTGTTATCTCAGTTACTCTTTTTCAAATTTTGCTGCATTATAAAAAGATTTCTTTTTTCAAATGTTCGAGGTATTACATACATTGTGTTATTGTTATTACATTGTTATTAAAAATTGTGCTTTGGGTTAATAATTGGCTAATTAGTATCAGATTTGTATAGAATTATGCATAACACAGGGTTAAAGTACCAATTAAGAGTGGAAATACATTTTAGTTGCTTTCCAAAGAGGACCAATGGAATAAACAACTGCATCTCTAAATCACTCATTCATTTAAGACTGAATTAGCAAATGGAGAACTTTGCTTTCGTGAATTTTGTATTCTTGAATGTATTTAGGCAATTTTAAAAGCCAGTTAGAAGTTACACAAGAGAAACAAATTCAAGCATGTCAGTGGATCTTGGTGGTCTGAGCAAACACTGAGCAGCTGTATGAAGTTGCTGACAGATCAATATGGACTGGACAAAATTACCAAGATGCAAGAGTTTATAAAAGACACCAGTCAGTGAGGACGCATGTTGTTTGGCTCATTTGGCTACAGCTGTTTTCTACCCTAGTCACTTTAGCTTCAATGAATGACAACCTCACATTCAGCCAGATGCTGGATTGTTGTCTTAAGTGTTGTAACAGTATCTAGATAGCTAATGTACAAAATGTAAGTCTTTTTTTAAAAAAAATGATTTAAGTTTTAAACTATACTCCCATCCAGAGACTGTCAAGCATCAGGCAGGCAAGGTAATCCACTCCTATCCTGATCTCCTTCACCTCCCTCACTACTCAGTGAGTCTTAATAACAGCTCAGTCTAAAACGTCCATCAATGCCTCCACTAGGAGAGTTACAAAAGCACCATATGATTCCCTGGCAGGGTAAAGGCATCGGCAATTAATTTGGTAATTCCGCATAACATCAGAGCCAGAGATTAGAACCTTATCACATGGGGGATGCTTGTTCAAACTGGTGCATTACCATTTCATGGGGAGGCACTATTCAATCGATTTAAACCATTGGGTTCAAATAGCTAATCTTCAAATTTGTTTCTTGCCCAGACAACATTTGCTTCTTTCAACACAACCAGAAGTCCTATGATGGGCAATGCTTTTAAATGAAGTCAGTTACTTGTGTCATTTTCACAATATCAGTTGCCCTACAGCAGACATTTGGAGACCAGGGCAGCATAATGGGTCAGTGGTTAGCTCTGGTGCCTCAGTGCCAGCGATCCAGGTTCAATTCCACCTGCGGGTGACAATCTGTGTGGTGTTTACACATTCTTCCTGTAACTGTTTGGCGTTCCCCCAACAATCCAAGGATGCGCAGTTAGGTGGATTAGCCATGGGAAATGCAGGGTTACAGGGATAGATTAGGTGGGTGAGATGCTCTTCAAAGGGTCGGTGGGCTCAATGAACCAAATGGCCTCCTTCCACACTGTAGGGGTTGTATGAGGGACATCATAGTTTTGGCAGAATCTGTCATTCCTTCTCGTGTGATGTTGTCAATACAGCATTTTTTTTTAAAAAAGTAGATGTAGTCAGAAGCAGCACCCTTGGTAGCTGATAAATATTGGAGTAAGGTGAGACAGAAAATTGAGAACATCCTAGTCAGTTATACATCCCACCACCATCACCACCATAGCAAAGAGCAGACAGTTTCCTGGGTTGGTTTGTACAGTTCAATGCTCCACCATTGTATTTACTAGCAAATCCACAAAGAAAATCCTAATCCAAAGTTTTCATTACAGCTGCTACTGTGTCAGCAAAGAATCAAGATTGAGGTTTCATGAAAGAATTTGAGCTACATTGAAAATATTCTTGTTTTTTCAATCAAGATAATGTAGACAGCTTTGTGGGAAAGGGACTTCAGTATGTATGCTGTCAAAGATAACCTTTTCTCAGTCCCCAATTATCTATTTATTACTTTTCATTACAAAAATATTGTGAATTTTACTGAAAAAAATGAAACAAAGCCTTCAAAAAGGCAGAATGGTATAAAGCCAACGTTAGCACTGCAGCCTCACAGCGCCAGGGACCCGGGTTCGATTCCAGCCTTGGGCGACCGTCTGTGTGGAGTTTGCACATTCTCCCCCTGTCTGTGTGGGTTTCCTCCGGGTGCTCCGGTTTCTTCCCACAGTCCAAAGATGTGCAGGCTAGGTGGATCGGCCAGGCTAAATTGCCCGTAGTGTTCGGGGTGTCTCAGTTATAGGGGGATGGGTCTGGATGGGATGCTTCAAGGGGTGGTGTGGACTTGTTGGGCTGAAGGGCCTGTTTCCACACTTATACACACTGGATACTTATGTTTTGAACAGAAACCAAAACAATGACTTCCTATTTTTGGT
The DNA here is from genome assembly GCF_030684315.1 of Stegostoma tigrinum. Classification (NCBI taxonomy): domain Eukaryota; kingdom Metazoa; phylum Chordata; class Chondrichthyes; order Orectolobiformes; family Stegostomatidae; genus Stegostoma; species Stegostoma tigrinum. The sequence goes on along the minus strand of NC_081355.1, from coordinate 126,694,588 downwards.
GTTGCATCATTTTTAAACAAAGTGAGTACACTTCATACTAATCTAATCTAATCACCCCTTATTGCCAACAAGAAAAGTTACTCATAGGATTAAAAACAAAAACAAATTACTGGAGAAACGCAGGTCAGACAGCATCCGCAGAGAGAAAAGCAGAGTGAACATTTCAGGCCCAGTGACCCTCTTCAGAATCCCACATGCTGCCAGACTTGAGGTTCATCAGCAATTTTTACTTTTCTTTCAGATTTTCAGCATCTGCAGCTCCTCGTATTACTTGTTCACAAAATTAAACATTTCCCTTTGTTTAAATGGCAACCCCCAAATCTTTGTAAATAACTGTAGCATGCAAAGCATTTAGCGCATAGCAAAAATGGGACAGTAATAAAAAAAACTTTATTCCATCAACCAGGGAATAAAAATCTGCGTAGATTCTGGCTGGAAAAACCATCTTTTGAAGTGTGGAAAAGAAACAGAAATTCTTCAACTTATAGACATCCGTGAATATTAAAACAGATAAGCACAAGCTTGAACATATGCACATCAACATCAAAAATGTATCCAAATAGTGTACTCACTTTATTTAAAAATGATGCAACTCCAAAAATAGGAAGTCATTGTTTTGGTTTCTGATCAAAACATAAGGTATTCAAATATAAAGGTCAGGCTACTTATTTGCTCCCTTATGTTCCCCTGCCCATGCATTTGAACAAAAAAAATGCTGGATCTTTATGACATCTATTCAACCAATAATATGAATGTGAGATTCTAAAAGAAAGAAAGAGTTTTGTCATAGATAGCAAGTTTGAATTGTGAAGTAAAGAGAAACAGAAATATTCAGCAGGTCAAGGGCCATCAATAGAAAGACAAACAGAATTATTGTTTTATGTGCATGATCTTTCCACTGAACTGGAAAATTTCAGAGGTATAATAGGCCTTAATGAAGTCTGGCAGCAGGGCAAATGGATTGGGGTGGAAAGAACAAAAGGCAAGACCAAACCGTAGGGTGGAAGACAAGAGAGTTTAAATGACAAAATCACAACCTCCATCCCGATGCAATTTGTTTTGTTAATTGGCAGTACCTCAGATTCAGACATTTACAGCACAGAACACAGTTATTTGGCCAGACTTTCTCCTTTGTATTCTATTTAGCACAATCAAATTGTCTTATAATATGGTGACCAGAACAACACACAAACCTCCACTTGTGGCTCAATCAGCATTTTGTACCGTTTCAATGTAACTACCAGCTGTTGGTAACGATTCTGTTTTCCTATTTGCACCCCCTCGAAGACATATTTCACTTCTTTACTTGTCCCATTATCACACCCTTTTACGTTGCACTATTGTATCTTTTATAATTTATTTCAGAACCTACCAGACCTACTGAATGCGTTTTGCTCCAGTCAGAGCCCGACGCTTATGCAAACTCAAAAATTTTAACTCTTTATGAAATACATGATGAAAAATTCAAGTGAGTAGGGGATTTCCACAAACTTTACATGGAGGAGTGTACAGTTACCCTAGAGAATGCAACATTAACCTTAATTCTTCTAAGAACCCATAGCTGTACTTACTTCTAAAGAATCTAGATTACCTTTCAAGACAGTACTACCTTCTCATTAAAAGGGGGGAAGGTTACCCACAGACAACCTTTTATGATAGATTTAACCTTTTAAGGGTCAATAAGCCAGACTGTTCAAACAAAAATTAATACAATCATGAAATACTGAGAAATATCCTAACGTGGGAATCCCTTTTAGAGTTAACACGGGATTGACTCAGGTCCAATCTCTTTTGTAATCTGGAGGCCACTCAACCCCGCCTCATGACACAGTCATTAAATAGTTAATAAACCACAGGCAAATTCTACTATGAGACTGTATTAAATTACATGCAACTCAAAAATAATCGGAAATAGATGATCAGTAATAATGCGCAACATTGTAGAAGTAGCCTGAACACTCACCTGTTATCCACCTTCATGGATGCTCATTAAGTACTATCAAACAATGTTCCTGCAGCTCAGGGTGCAAAATTGCAACAGAAACTGCTTGTGCCTCCAGCTCAAAAGAAAATAGCCACATAACCCTGGATAAAATAAGCTTGCTGTACACATGACCTCCCTAGCCTTGAAGCAGCTGTCAGTCCCCATGATTGAACCACTCTGCACAGACCAGAAGAGACTAAACTATCATGTACAAACGGATAAAACTGTATGCAAGAGCAGTTGCCACTTTGTGCGCTATTGGACACTTTCACCAGATGCACCGACACTGGCAGCAGGACTGCTGTTGACCAACAGAACCAAAACAAAACACTTCATTTGTTCAAACTTGCCAAAGAAATGAGATGCAATAATGGTTTCTACCACCTCCAAAACCCTATACATGCTAAAAGAAAACCTTTATTTTTAAAAAAATTTGACTGAACTGTATTGTTGTCACAATTTTAGATTAGATTAAGATTAGATTCCCTACAGTGTGGAAACAGGCCCTTCGGCCCAACAAGTCCACACCACCCCTTGAAGCATCCCAACCAGACCCATTCCCCTACAACCACACATCCCTGAACACTAAGGGCAATTTAGCACGGCCAATCCACCTAGCCTGCACATGTTTGGACTGTGGGAGGAAACCGGAGCACCCGGAGGAAACCCACACAGACATGGGGAGAATGTGCAAACTCTGCACAGACGGTTGCCTGAGGCTGGAATCGAACCCAGGTCCCTGGTGCTGTGAGGCTGCAGTGCTCACCACTGAGCCACCGTGCCGCCCCTACTCCACTATGGTTCAATATCTTCAGGAAGGAAAAGTTTAAAAAAGATTTGATCATTTTAAAAACAGGGAACACAGACAACAAATTAAAGATACCAAAGTGATCCAAGAAAAAGAATAGACTAAATTCAAGATAACGAAAATGCCATAACTGGCTGCACCTTGGCCAGAACTTCAAAGCGATCTGTTTGTAACTCCAGAATTAATGACTACCTTTCCAGTAATGAAATCCAAATTTTTATCCCTCTTCTGGTTCACTGCAGAAGTTTACAAACACAATCAACCAAATGGAGGAAGACTCCATCGCAAGTTAATTGCATTTTTGTTATCTTGAATTTTGTCTAATCTTTTTTATTGGATCACTTTGGTATCTTTAATTTGTTGTCTATGTTCCCTGTTTTAAAATGATCAAATATTTATTTAAACTCTTCCCTCCTGAAGATATTGAGCCATAGTGGAATAAAATTGTGACAACAATGACTACTCTTCAGTACCTCAGCCTGCTGCGTAGCTAAATAATGACAAAAGCAAGTTATTTGATATAACAATGGACACAGTGGACAAGTCTGAATGATTCAATATGTCGTCATGTTATTGTTTAATAAACAATGGCCATTTAGCCCATCTGTCCAAAAACTATCATTTTGGGACAAAATTTGAACAGCATAATCAACTGTACTTCGAGGTATTTCCAATCAGAATTCCTTAATTCTTATTCTTTGGACAATATGATTGTGTAGACATTTTTATTCAATCATATTGTCCAAAGAATAAGAATTAAGGAATTCTGATTGGAAATACCTCGAAGTACAGTTGATTATGCTGTTCAAATTTTGTCCCAAAATGATAGTTTTTGGACAGATGGGCTAAATGGCCATTGTTTATTAAACAATAACATGACGACATATTGAATCATTCAGACTTGTCCACTGTGTCCATTGTTATATCAAATAACTTGCTTTTGTCATTATTTAGCTACGCAGCAGGCTGAGGTACTGAAGAGTAGTCATTGTTGTCACAATTTTATTCCACTATGGCTCAATATCTTCAGGAGGGAAGAGTTTAAATAAATATTTGATCATTTTAAAACAGGGAACATAGACAACAAATTAAAGATACCAAAGTGATCCAATAAAAAAGATTAGACAAAATTCAAGATAACAAAAATGCAATTAACTTGCGATGGAGTCTTCCTCCATTTGGTTGATTGTGTTTGTAAACTTCTGCAGTGAACCAGAAGAGGGATAAAAATTTGGATTTCATTACTGGAAAGGTAGTCATTAATTCTGGAGTTACAAACAGATCGCTTTGAAGTCCTGGCCAAGGTGCAGCCAGTAATGGCAACTTGAGTTTATTTACATTGTTTGTACAGAATTCTTCCTCCCTTAAGCTAAGCAGACATCAATTTAATTGCATATTTCAGACGAGATATTCTTGTAACAACAGAACATGTTGTTATTGTTATTTGTTAGATAAGCAGATTACAGTGGACAAACCACGTGTTCCATATCACCTCAGGCAGTTTTACAACAGAATATGTTTCAGCTAGTAAAAGATCAAGACCAAGTAAAAGGTGAATTTGTAATTCTATATAAAAGAATATTTTAAATGCAGTGGGAGAAATGTCCAGCCGTCACCAGATAAAAAGCTCACTATGCTCAATTAAGACAAAAGCTGTGCTGACCAGTTAGGAATATAACAGAATGCTCTACGCTTAACGTTTCAGGGACCCTATCTTCCGTTAGTCTGGTCTTCATCTATGCCAACTTAAATTAACAAATAATGGCAAGAATTACTGAAGTATCAAAAAATTACAACATACAGTCCCAAAAGATCATTTGCACTTTGAGGACGCACCTGCTGCTGGAAGAAGTTAGATCACAATTTATGAAATGGAGGCAAATGAGAAAGGAGTTAGAAGATAGCAGATTAAAATGACAGCGAGCAAATTAAAAGCTGTGCAGGTATAATTCAGCAGAAGTAAATACTGGGACACAGATGTTTCATTCCATGCTTGATCAATTTGATTTTGTTACCTTTGATTCTCTGAACAGGTCTACTTATGAAAACTCAAAATTGACAATTAACTTATACTTTCTTCTGTAAAATTCAACCTTATGTCCTTTCCAATAAAATATGTCCTTTATATAGAGATAGTAGGAACTGCCGATGTTGGAGAATCTGAGATAACAAGGTGTAGAGCTGGATGAACACAGTAGGCCAAACAGCATCAGAGGAGCAGGAAAGCTGACATTTTGGGTCTAGACCCGAAACATCAGCTTTCCTGCTCCTCTGATGCTGCTGGTCATTTATATATTTTGGAACATTTGGGTTTATTTTCTACTTTGTCCATTTGATTCAAAACTATTTGGGGCTGTCAATTTAACTTGTGATCAGTTCTCTGCTAAAAGCAGAGCAAGGCTTAAGTCTAGATTTTGGATCGGAAATTGGCTTGCTGAAAGAAGGCAGAGGGTGGTAGTTGATGGGAAATGTTCATCCTGGAGACCAGTTACTAGTGGTGTATCGCAAGGTCGGTGTTGGGTCCACTGCTGTTTGTCATTTTTATACATGACTTGGATGAGGGCGTAGAAGGATGGGTTAGTAAATTTGCAGACGACACTAAAGTCGGTGGCGTAGTGGATAGTGACGAAGGATGCTGTAGGTTGCAGAGAGACATAGATAAGCTGCAGAGCTGGGCTGAGAGGTGGCAAATGGAGTTTAATGCAGACAAGTGTGAGGTGATGCACTTTGGTAGGAGTAACCAGAAGGCCAGGTACAGGGCTAATGGTAAGATTCTTGCTAGTGTAGATGAGCAGAGAGATCTCGATGTCCATGTACACAGATCCTTGAAAGTTGCCACCCAGGTTGACAGGGCTGTTAAGAAGGCATACAGTGTTTTAGCTTTTATTAATAGAGGGACCGAGTTCCGGAATCAAGAGGTTATGGTGAAGCTGTACAAAACTCTGGTGCGGCCACACTTGGAGTATTGTGTACAGTTCTGGTCACCGCATTATAAGAAGGATGTGGAAGCTTTGGAAAGGGTGCAGAGGAGATTTACTCGGATGTTGCCTGGTATGGAGGGAAGGTCTTACGAGGAAAGGCTGAGGGACTTGAGGCTGTTTTCATTAGAGAGAAGAAAGTTGAGAGGTGACTTAATTGAAACATATAAAATAATCAGAGGGTTAGATAGGGTGGATAGGGAGAGCCTTTTTCCGAGGATGGTGACGGCGAGCACGAGGGGGCATAGCTTTAAATTGAGGGGTGAAAGATATAGGACAGATGTCAGAGGTAGTTTCTTTACTCAGAGAGTAGTAAGGGAATGGAACGCTTTGCCTGCAACAGTAGTAGATTCACCAACTTTAGGTACATTTAGGGCGTCATTGGATAAGCATATGGACGTACATGGAATAGTGTAGGTTAGATGGGCTTGAGATCGGTATGACAGGTCGGCACAACATCGAGGGCCGAAAGGCCTGTACTGTGCTGTAATGTTCTATATTCTAGATGTAGATTTACAATAGCTTCTACAATTCTAGTACTTGTTGGACAATTAAAGGCTTTTATAACAGACAATCCAATTAGTGAACTTCCAGTCAAGTATATGTCATTCCAGATTACAAATTAACTTATAAAACACAAGGTAACAGCAGCAATTTTCCCATCAAGTCGGTACTATTCCACAATAACTGAGCGTGATTGTAGGAGTAATGATGGATACACAACAGCAGAAATCAACCTGTGACAGCAGTAAAGATTCAAAGACTCAAATATTATTGCTTGACAAAATCCCAGAAGTCCCTTCTTAACAGCATTGCATTTTATGCGAACCAGAGGACTGCAGCAACTCAAGCTAACAGTTCACCACTAACTTCACAAAGATAATTAGAGATGCACAACAAAGGCTGTCCCGGCAAGTGATGTTCACATCCAATGAAACAGTAAATGTTCTCAGTATTGTTATAAATTTAGATCTGCCGTAAGTATACAGTCAGCTCTGTGGGATCATACTTTTGTGAGAAGTGCCTCACTTCTCAAATCAACATTTCTAGAGCAGAACCCAGAAAGGATCATTTGAAGCTCTCCAGGAGCTGGATGAGGACCCTATTTTTTCCTGCAATCTCTCTGAAGGTAGATTGAGTCAACACTAGATTAAGAGTACCCTAGTTAAAACCATAAATACTATTAATTCTACTCCAAGGGCAAGTGTGCCAAGCACCAGTTTTGGTCAGAGACACTTAATGCAATCAATATACCACATACAACAAAACAAGAGAACATAAAGAATAAACTTTAATGGAAAATATCACAATCAAACCAACTCCGCTCCATTCAGTCCTATATCCACAGTAAGATCTCTCACCCGGCAAATTTCAGTCTTTTATGTTACAGCTTCTCACAGCACTTTGCTGTCTAACTGTCGCCTTTTTGTCATTTTTTTCCAAAACGATGAGCTATTGAACGATCCCAGATGTTTCATTATTGATTTTTTAAAATTTTCAGCTCTGTTTTCGTTACTGTCTTCACACAGACCCTCAACAAATGGGAATTTGTACAGGCCCAGAATCTTGCAAAGACCTTGAAACTTTTCTCATCTCCAGACCTTCTTTGTAAACTCCCCTGGTTCCCTTGGCAGATCCAGTTAGCTGGGTTACCATTTTAATCTGTTAATGCTGTTTTGATGTCTTTTTTTAGAAAATGCACAGAACATGACTACTATGTGACGGAATTTGCTGGAAAAGCTCAGCATGGCTGGCAGTATCTGTGGAGGAAAAAACAGAGTTGATGTTTCAGTTCTCATGACCCTTCCTCAGAACTGGTCACTGGGCCAGAAACGTTAACTGTTTTTATCTCCACAGATGTTGCCAGACCTGCGGAGCTTTTCCAGCAATTTCTGTTTTCTTTTCTGGTTCAGCTAACTGTCTGTGTGGAGTTTGCACATTCTCCCAGTGTCTGCATGGGTTCCTCTGGGTGCTCCAGTTTCCTCCCACAGTCCAAAGATGTGCAGGCTAGGTGGATTGGTAATGGTAAATTGCCCATAGTGTTCAGGGGTATGTGGTTTATAGGGGGATAGGTCTGGGTGGGATGCTCCAAGGGGTGGCGTGGACTTGTTGGGCTGAAGGGCCTGTTTCCACACTGTCGGGAATCTAATCTAATCCACAGTTGTTTCGTTTTTTTAATTTCGTTTTTTGTGGCTACCATTTGACTTTTAGTCAAAATAGGCTACCTCTCCCACCCATAAAAGGAAGGTTCACCAGCCTGATTTTGACTATTTCAAGTTCATGGAGTTCTTATCACAACAAGGAATATGAATTATTGTCTGAATATCAAATCACCTGTCATTGGATGAGACTTTTATATCAGATGAGGCACTTAATAATGCAATACATCTGCAAAGTTCCAAGTCCAATAACATTATAAAAAGCTTCAATTTAAAAGCAGGTTTTAAAATAAGTCCAATCTGGATTCTGAAGAAAATAAAAGTGATCAAAAATTCTGGAAATGGGATCAATGCAACACCTGGTGAGTGGTGTACAGGTCCGAAGGGGCTACAGTTTATTTAAATGGTGCACATTTAATAGTTATATATAATTTAGATTACATAATAATGATAAAATGTCAAAGCTTAAGCCGAATGCACACAGCATTTGTAACAACGTAGATGAATTATTAGCATAAATACCAATAAATGAACAGAACTTGATATCCACTTAGGTGATGCGGTTGCAGCGTAACCAAGGATGGGATCTCAATATTCAGAAATATTTGACACTCCCGAAGAATTGACCAAACACAAAAAGAGGTGTGGTGGTCCTGTTAATACAGGATTTACTAGTATGGTAATGGGCAATGTCGCTACAATGGGTTACAATGTGGAATCGGTTTAGTTGGAACTAAGGGAAAAAAGTCACAGTTGAGAGTCTGCCGAAGACTCCTGAAGAATTGGCTCCTTGTAGGTCAAAACATAAATCAAATAATGTATGAGTGCAAGAAAGACAGTGTAATTACCATGGGTGATTTTAATCTACATATTGACTGGACAATTGAGATGGGCAAGGGTAACATGGATGACGCATTTGTTGAATGCATCAGGATTTGCTTATTAGAGCAGCCTGTTGCACAGCTTATTTCTGGATATCTTATCTTAGCTCAAGTAATGTTTAACGAGCTAAGTAGAGATCTTGTAGTTAAGGATCCTCTAGAAGGTAATGATCACCAAATGTTAGAATTTCAAAATTGGTGATAGTAGCAAGGGTGTCGAACCAGTGTCATCAACTTAAATGCAAATTAGAGAGATAAGAAGGAAGAGTTGTCTAAAGCAAGCTAGGAAAATAGAATAAGGGGAAGTCAGTAAATAAGCTGTGAAAAACATTTAAACAAATATTTCATTACGCTCAGGAGAAGAATTGTTCTGGTCAAAAAGACAGGCTCAATGAGATGGATAAACATCCATGGTTAACAAAGTTGGTCAAGGAGCATATCCAATCTCAAACTAAGGTATACAAAGTAACAAAAAACTGATAGTAGGTCACAAGGTTGGATAGTTTTTTTAAAGAAAAGGAACTAGCAGTGGATGATTAAAAATCTAATAAAAATGGAGAAAAATCGATTATGAAAGTAAATCAACAAGCAATTTTAAAAAAGCAAGATCCTCTGTGGGTATATAAGAATAGAGTGGCTAAAGTAATGAGGATGCAACTGGAGAACTAGGAGGGAAAAAGGAAATAATTCAGAAAAATACTTTGCAACAGTCTTCACAGTGCAGGATACTATGAACATCCTGAAGCTATGCATAAGCAAGGTGCTGCAGGGAGGAAAGATCTTGTAACAAACTCTATCACAGAGATAAGTACAGTTATAAACAAAAAAGACTAAAGCGAGACAAATCACTGGGACCTGGTGGCTGACATCTAAGTATTTTTAAGAGATAGCGGAGGCATTAGTCAAGGGATTTTGGGAGAGGCTGAGCAGACAGGGAAAACACAAATGTGACGCTCCTGTGTAACAAGTGGGGGAGACAGAATGCATGAAACCATAGGCAAGTTAGCCTAAAATCTGTTGTTTGGGAAATATGGGAGTCCAACTTTGAGGAAAAAACAGCAGCATGTTTCGAGTAGATTAATGCAATAAAACACAGTCACCCTGGTTTTGTGAAAGAGAAACTGTTTGACAAATTTGCTAGAGGTCTTTAAACATATAACAAGCAGAGTTGATAAATGGAACCAGTAGCTATTGTATATTGAATTTCCAGAAGATATTCAATAAGGTGCCACTTAAAGACATTTTTGCTCAAGAGAGGAGCTCACTGTATTGGGAATGGAGGATTTGTAAACAAAAATGACAGAACATCAGGATTAATGGGCTTTTTCTGAACAGAAAGATGGAACTAGCAGGGTGTCACAAAGATCAGTCGTAGACCAAGAGAGGGGCAAAGTGAAATGTATCTACATTTGATGACATATTAAAAAAGCTTTGTTATCCATTGTAGGAAAGATGCGATGTAATAGACAGGGTGCAAAGGAGATTCACCAGAATGTTGCCTGGGCTGGAGCAATTCAGCTATGAAAGAGAGGCTGGATAAGCGAGTTGTTTTCTTTAGAGCAGAGAAGGCTGAGGGTGGACTGAATAGAGGTGTATAAGTTTATGAAGGGCATGACAAGGGTAGATAGAAAACAGGTGTTCCCCTTCATTCAAAGGTAATAACAGAAGGGTGTAATTTTGAGGTGAATGGCATGAGGTTTAAAGGGGATTTGAGGACTTTTGCCCCCACCCACTCAGTAGTGAGATTCTGACCTGCACACTGCCTGGGAAGGTAATAGAGACAAAAAAAACCTTATAACTTTTCAAAAAAGTACGTGATGTGCAATTGAAATGTCATAACATTCAAGAATATGGGCCAAGTGCTGGAAAGTGTGCTTAGAGCAGAAAGGTCAACGCAGGCTCGATTGACTTAAGGACCTCTTCTGTACTGCATGACTTTAAGACTTAATATGGGAGGGTATGCTGTAACAAGAACATATGAAATTTAGAAGGGAATATAGATAGATTAAGTGGACAAAACTTGGCAGTTGGTGTTTAATATAAAAAAGTGTGTCAATCTGATTCCCAAGTCCATTACTGAAAGATACGCCTTTAACGTTTAATAGTGCTCCCAAGTCGTAGACACCTCGACCAGTAGGAACGGTTTCCCTCTGTCTACTTATCTGCTCCCCATAATATTTTGAAAACTTTGATCAAATTACCACTCACATCTGCTAAATTCCAAGGATCACAACATAGCTTACATACTTGCTTCTCCTAATTTAACAATTGGAGTTTAGCTATCATTCTTATAAATCTATGCAGGTACGGTCTTCTCCCAGGCAGTGGGTAGAATATGGAAAATTGCTCCGTTACCTACCCACTTTTCCTCCACTGGGTGCAGTGATTCTGTCCCTACATCTGGATCAGGATGCTAGGGTTCAAGTGTCACCTGGCCCAGATGTGTGTCATAACATCTCTGAACAGATTTCCTAGAAAATACCTACCCTGAGGAATTCTTGCAAAGACATATTGGAGCAGAAAGGACTGTGCTCCAATAATCACAACTGTCTTCTTTTGTGCTAGGTCTGACTTCAACCAGAGATTTTCTCCCTTCCCCCAACTTTCACTCAGACCGGTGCTGGGTCCACTGCTTTTTGTTATTTATATAAACAATTTAAATGTCTTGGATGGGAACATAGGAAGTATATAATTAGCAAGTTTGCAGATGACACCAAAAATGGAGGTGTAGTGGACAGCAAAGAAGGTTACCTCAGAGTACAATGAGATCTTGATCAGATGGGCCAATGGGCTGAGGAGTGGCAGGTGAAGTTTAATTTAGATAAATGTGAGGTGCTGTATTTTGGAAAGGCAAGTCAGGGCAGGGCTTATACACTTAATGGTAAGGTCTTGAGGACTGCTGTTGAACCAACAGACCTTGGAGTGCAGGTTCATTGTTCCTTGAAAGTGGAGTCACAAGGAGATAGGATAGTAAAAAGGCATTTGATACACTTGCCTTTATTGGTCAATGCGTTGAGTTATAGAAGTTGTGAGGTCATGTTGCAGCTATACAGGACATCAGTTAGCCACTTTTGGAGTACTGTATGCATTTCTGGTCTCCCTCCTTTCGGAAGGATGCTGTGAAGTTTGAAAATGTTCACAAGGGTGTTGCCAGGATTGGAGGGCTTGACCTATAAGGAAAGGCTGAATGGGCTGAGGCCATTTTCCCTGGAGTGTTGGAGGCGGAGGGGTGCAATTTTGGAAATTTATAAAACCATGAGAATCATGGATAGGGTGAATAGCTATGGTCTTTTTCCCAGTTTCGGGGTGTCCAAAACTAGAGGGCATAGGCTTAAGGTGAGGGGGAGAAGATATAAAAAGGGACCAAAGGGGCAATGTTTTCACGCAAACATGGAACGAGCTGCCAGAGGAAGTGGTCGGGGCTAGTACGATTATAACATTTAAAAGGTATCTGTATGGGTATATGAATGCAAAGCGTTTGGAGGGATATGGGCCAAATGCTGGAAAATGGGACTAGATTTATTTTGGATATCTAGTTGGCAGGGACGAGTTGGGCCAAAGGGTTTATTTCTATCCTGTACATCACGATGACTCTGATTCCAGCTTTGCCCGGGCTCCTTGATACTGCATTTGGTCAAATGCAACCTCAATGTCAAGGGCAGATGCCTCTGAAATTCAGCTTCTTTGTCCACGTTTGAAGTAAAGCTGTCATGTGCTCAAAGTCTGAGCGGCCTGGCAAAATTTAAATCGTGCGTTAGTGAGCATGCTATTGCTGAACAAGTGCTGTTTGACAGCATTGATGGCACTGTCCATCACTTTACTGATGATCAAGTGTAGGCTGATGGGATGGTAATTGGCAAGGTTGGATTTGTCCTGCTTTTTGTTTATGGGCATACCTAGGCAACTTCCCACATTGTCAGGTTGATGTCAATTTTGTAGATGCTCTGGAACAGCTTGGCTGGGCGTTTGAATCCTGCCACAGCAGATGGAGGCACATGAATTCAATAAATATCTGGAAGAAAGAATCTAATTATGACCATGAATCCATGGTCGATTGTCAGGAAAAACCCATCTGGTTCACTAATGTCCTTTAGGGAAGGAAATCACCATCTTTACCTGGTCTGGCCTACACATGACTCCAGACCACAATAATGTGGTTGACTCTGAACTGGCCAGCAACACCCTCATCCCATGAATGAATTGAACAAAACACATTCTGCAGCACGCTTCCTCAGCGCCACTGCTGCTACTGTCAGCTCCTATAGCCCCTGCAGTATCATCCAGCTGTTTTTTGATGGATAGAGTGAATTGAATTAGCTGAAAACTGGCATCTACGATACTGTGGCTTGATGGTGGAGCCTGAAGTGAATCTTCTGCTTAATACTTTTAGCTTAAGATTGTGAATGATTCAGCCTTGTTTTTTGTATTAATGTGCTGGCTTCCCTCATCAATCAGCTTGGGGATATTTGCGGACGTGTCCCCTAGAGTGAGTGTTTAACTGTTCACCAACATTCATGATTACACATGGCAGGGCTGCAGAGCTTAGATCTAACCCACTCATTGTGGAATTATTCTGTCCATCTCTTTCTGCTTATGCTGTGCGGCTCCCAGGTAGCTTTATCAGATTGGCACCTAACTCTTAGGCATGCCTGGTGCTGCTCCCGGAATGCCCTGCTAAGTTCTACATTGAACTAAAGTCGATTCCCGGTTTCACGGAAATGGTGAAGTGGTACATATGGCAGGCCATGAGGTTGTAAACTGTGTTGGAGTTCAAGGTAGCTGCTGATGATCGTCCCCAGCAGCTCATTGCTAGATTTGTTCAATTAACACCGTGAATTTCCCAAATCTGGGCACAATATTCTGGGGATTTGGTCTCCACTATTTTTAGCTTTTCAATACGTGAAGAAGAGTCATACCAGACTCAAAACTTTAACTCTGTTTCTCTCTTCACAGATGCCACCAAACCTGTTGAATTCCTCCAGCATTTTCTGTTCTAACTGAAGGTTTCCAGCATCAGAAGTATTTTATTTTTATTTGACTGTTCTGTCCAGCTTAGTTTCAAAGTGGATGTGTATGACATTTGCCTATATCAACATTTATTTGGGAAAATGTTTGTCCAACTCCTTGATCTATTTAACCAACATCAATTAGGGAAGGAAGCCTAGCATTTGTATACTTTTCCAGGTTGTGCCTACATGTGACTCCATTCTTACCGATGTGTTTGGCTCTTTACAGCCCTCTGAAGTGACTAACAAGCTACTTAAATGGACCATCATAATTTTCCGTTAATAACAAGGGATCATAATAAAACGCATCTCTACCTACAATGCCCTCACCCCTGGAATTAATAAGAAAATAAAAGAATGCATATGCAGATAATTTCCTCCAACTGCTATGAGAGACATTGTTAACAAATGCAGGATAATTTGTTCAGGTTAGCATTTCTAATGAAATGGTCAAACACAAAATGTTTGCAATTTTACTACAGACACCAACAAGAAATGTTCCTACAGTTGTTTACAATCTTACAGCACAGATCAACTAAAAGAAACCAGCTCCACTCATCTTTCACAGGAATGGAAAAGCGCATTTTGCTCACACATCCACTATAATTGAGGGTTTATTAGAATTAAAAACATTAGCACCACACAATACACACATCTAAATATAGCTTTACATCCAATGCATACAAGGCTTAAAATAGAAATCTGTAGCACTTGTATTAAGTAACAAAATAAAATTACTAAAGTCTAAGGATCCAAACACTATGTTTAAAATCTCAGTTTTACCAAACCTTGAGATCTGAGTTTAATACAGGCACATATGTGAAGAATTTTAATTTACTGTGGTTTATGGATCAATCTGGTCACCCCTGGGGTAACAGCCAAAAATAAGGGGAAATAGGAAAGAGGCAAGCCACTGATTTCCTTCCTCAAGTCAAAAAAATGTCAATAGAGCATGTCAAAAAAGGCATATTACAGGAACCCTTGTAATTCCATCAAAAACCAGGCAGAACTCCAGAACTTTACCTCTTTTCTCCCTGGTACCAATAGGAAATGAAGTCTGGGTTCACAGATAAGGGAGAGTTGTTTTGTTAAAAAGAATCCATAGTGATCGTGTGCCAGACTATCCTTAACTTGCACGCCTAGCCAAAAGATGTATTCACAGGAAACAGCATGTGAGCTGTGATCTTAGAAAGCATTCTTTTTCTATCTATGAGACCAGTTGTCAGTCTACAAATAATAGGGACATGCTACAGTAAGAAGTGTTTTAAAATGTACAAACTAAAAAGGGAACAGATAAAGTTGATTAAGTTTATCCTTCAGCTTAATAGAGGCTGGGAGAATAGCTTTAAATGACACTGCCTTCAAAAACAAAAGTATGCAGTAAAACAATCATTCATTGTGATGCCAGATGTGGAAAATAATGCAAAGACAAGATACGTCAGAACCATATGCCTGCACAAAGATCTTAACTTTTTAGGTGAAAACAAAAGCCATATAAACAAGGTTTAAATCTCACAAAGTATTGATTGTTCCAGTGTTTACAGTTCCTCAATTTAAAACAGTAGAAACACAGTTACATTGTACAATGTTTAACCCTTTTTCTAAAATAAGAAATATTTCTTAGTATATAAAAGCAGCAGCTATAAAGCAAAAATTCTGAAATTAGGTCTCTTATTTCTGCAATCTTAACAGTGTATGACCAGGAAAAAGGAAACAAGCAAAGTTTTGTTTTCGTTTTATGGATAGTACAGCTATATTCCAGTGAACATCCTATGTTTCTAGAATTATGTATAACAGCAACTGTAATTCTGTAGTGAACCTTTGTGTCTATTACATTACCAAAGGTAATCACACAACAACACCCTTATGGCCATGCAGACACAAAAACAGCTCCTAACTTTACAATCCACTTTGTGGACCAGATCATTGAGAACAATACTCAAACCAATTTAAGTAGATATGATTAACTGCCATTAGCTCCTTTGCCTCCATTAATCATCAGTACAGAAGTTTTCCTAATTTCTGCTCCATAATCCACAGATCCATCCGGCACACCAAGGCTTGCTTCAATTACTCCATCTGTTATATCTTTTTTCAAGGCCCTTTTAGAGTAGTCCTGCATAAACAATGCTCCATGCCAAGTCCGAAGAACACAAGTCAATTCTCTAGCTAACTTCACTCTGTATATTATCAGACTCTGAAAATCCATAGTCAAGTAAACATTGCAATGATAACACTGCTATTGAAAAGGCAAATTAATTCTATGCAATGGTTAATTTCTTATTAAGCATAGGGGGTGAAAATCTATTAGGATGAGGCAGGAATGCAGATATCCCTTATAGTCTTATCAGCCATGATCCTATTGAATGGCAGAGCAGGCTCAAGGGGCTGAATGGCCTACTCCTGTTTGTAATTTCTCCTGGTGAACAAAATTACTTGCAACATTTGTTGTTTGAATTCTCAGTTTATACTTAATGATATTTATACCAAGTCTCTCCATTACCTCCAATCATTTGCCCCATATTCTCAACCTGTCTGTAATTCTTAGTGCAAACAGTATGCTTGCATTGATTCCTGTATGGATGACAGAACAGGATAATTTCTTCAACTACCTGAAAGCCCCAATGCTGCATCGTCAGCAAAAGGACAGAACAAAAGGTAAAGCACAAGTGTGCCAAGCTTAAAGGGGAAAAAGAATGCCATAATGAAGGAAACATTGAAAGCTTGAGTGATGTTTAAAGCAAGACTAAAAAAACCACCAAGGAGATGCTTGTAGAAAAGAAAAAGTGAGGAAAATATTCTGGAGGGTGAGACAAAGAGTGGATAACAAACTGACAGTGAAATTCGAGATTGGAAGGAAGCTTTATGACTTCTTATGGCTTTTCTGATAGCAAAGCTGCCAAAGATAATCCGGATTTTTAAAATAAAAATCCTGTTTCATCCAACACATTCAGATTCTAATTGAAAAAAAACCCTCTAGGTAAGACCCCAGATACATGGGGACAACTTTCTGTGGCGGGGGAGGGGAGAAAGAGTCGGGTAAAAAAAAGGAAAGAGAGGAGAAAAAGCGGACCAAGTTAAAGGCTTAGGTTACAAACAGATGGTGAATAGTGGTTCCACGTAAATGCGTTGCGAACAACAGAAAGATATCCTGTGGATGCAAGGTTTGAATCCAGCACCATCATCATCTCCTCCACTGAAAGCGGCACATTCAACAACATTTTTGCCATTGAAATCGCTTGACATGCAAAACAAACTGGCGAAAACGCACGTAACACCAGACTTACCATTTCTCGAGAAAGTACACGAGGTCGAGCGTGTCAACACAGGGGACGATGCAAGCAAACCCCTGCAGGCTAATGTACAAAAAGTAGAAGTGCATACAGCCAAGTACGTTCACATCCTCAGAGAATTCAGAGCAAAGTGTCAAGCTGAGTACCAGAAGAGAATACTGTCAGCCTGAAGTTGTAACACAGAGTCCTGTCCGTAGAATAAAACACCCCCAACTCATCAGTGCCCGCCTGCCCCTCACTGCACCGTGACTTAGTGATTTTTTTTACAATAACTACACACGTTTATTTACATCTCTTGTGCAAACGTCAACAAACGCATCGTCCGTAAACGTTGTTTGAAAGGAAATAAAACAAAACTTCTTGAAAAACCCTACCTTCCGGTTAGAGCCCAATCTATGGAGGGTTTTGTTTTGGAAAAAAAATTATTGACTGTTTTGGAGGCAGCGGTTTTGCTCTGTGGTCGTCGTCATCATCATCATTATCTTCTCATTTAGGCGGAGAAGAAAAACATACACTTCAGCTTACTACCAGAAATAGTAATGCGTCCAAAACAAAAGAGGAGCCGAGGCAACGTGGTGCAACAATGTGTCTGTCTCTCTGCAAGCCACTTCGAGCTGGGAGAGAGTGCGGTCGCTTTTGCTACCTTGCCCCCGCAAAAGGATACTTTTCTGATCCTGTCCCTCTCAGTGAAACCCTGCACAAAGCCCTTCACTTATTCTCCTCTAACAACTTCCGCTACTCCAACACACACACACACGGAAAAAAGAGGCGGAGGGAGGTGGTGGAAAGAAAACTAACTCATTGCATCGACTCCACAACAAAAAAATCAAACCCAAAAGAAAACGGGGGAGGGGCGGGGGCACAATTCCTTCTCGTCCCCTGATGTGTCGGACCTACAGTCCAAGTCTAGGCCAGACGGGGTTTATTGATATTTAATTGAAAAAAGAGTAGGTAAAGTGAAGCCGGTGACGAACCGACACTTCCGACGACGCGAGGCAGGCGGGTAGCTGTGAGTCTCTCCTTTCTCTGCTGCCAAGGGTGTGTTGTGTCTGAGGGTAGCTCCGTGAGCAAGGGGGTTTGCTTTTAATCGGCTGCGCACAGCACGCATTTTGAACCTCAAATGTCGCCCACAGAACACCAAGACACAAGTAACGTTGCTAATACTCTCACACCACACCGGTTGGAAACCATTGTGGACTTTTTTTTCAAAGTTTGAGGCGTTTCTAATCACGTTTATTGGTGACCGCGTGGTAGAGTGATGGAAGTGCCCCCTAGCTTGTAAATGATGCCCACATGGGTTGGTTATTTCCAGCAGGAGGTGCTCAGGAACAGATTGGGTGTAAACCTTTGTCTCACAAGGCTTGGGAGCTGTCTCAGACCCCCCTTCAAAGGAACAACAACAGAAATTGCTGGAAAAGCTCAACGGGGTCTGGCAGCATCAGTGGAGAGTTAAAGTTTTGGGCTGAGTGACCCTTCTTCAGAACTCCCTCAAAAGGAGCCTTGTGATTGACTGGAGTTTTTAATTGGAGTTGAATTTGAGATTTTCTTGTGGGCAATCTGTACATCAATATTTAGGGTGACAGTAATTAGAACTCAAACTTGTGATATCTCCACCTGTTAAGGCCAGTAAGGCTACTGGTTGGAAAACTATTCAATAATCTACAGATGATGTTCAGGTCCTGACAACGCAATATAGTGTAATCAGCAGAGTGGCTATTCAGTATGCTGCAAACATGACAAAGTTACTACTCACAGTGGTTTTGAGTGGGTCATCGTCAGGTTGATCAAGTGCTTAGAATTGGAAGGAAGAAAAAGGCTGAGATCTAGGTGACAACTCTATTTGGCTGCCTTGGAAAATAACCAAGTGAATGTAGCATTTATTTCACAAGTGGACTTTTCATCAACTTTTAAAACACTTTTTTCGACATTTTAAATGAAAACATGGATAAACATCAAAATATTAACTGAGAAACAGGTATTCTATTCAACTGTTGATGTTGACTTGGTAGATTTTCAAAGTTGTAAACTTTGGGTGAGGTTGAAATTTCAAAATGTTGGAACAACAACAGTTGTCTCATTATGTTTACAGCAGTTATTGAATATAAAGACAAATTCATGAAGACCACAAAAATTGTGGTGAAAACGTTTAATTGGTTAAAAACTGTTGTAAATATACTTTTGAAGTAGTGTTTTTCAAGATTTCATTCATGTTTATAACTTCCAAGATTTTCAAATTTCTGAATTTTATTTTCTCAGTTTCTTTGGTTTTGTAAATCATCACTTTTAGAGGATATGTTGTGGTTTCATGGATATCTATCTAGGTCTAGTGAGAGAATCTTCAGTGGTGTTTATGAGACTTTTAGGTAAGGTTTGGAGGAAAATGGATCAAGGGCTGGCAAAAGTGATTAAGTTGGTTTGGTGTAATGTTCAGCACAACATCTTGGGCCAAAAGGCCTGTTCTTGCTGTACAGCTCTATGTTCTAATCAGATTATCTTCTTACTAAAGTACTGCTAATTCTAGAGTACTTCACTAATGCATCTTTGGGACTCATTCTATCATTCTGTTTCTTTTCTACATGTTGTCCTATGGTGACATCATCTGAAGAAATAACTTCAGAATGCATGTGTACAGCATAGGCACATCACAGCCACCTACAGCGCAGAATCACAGGAGTGTCACAGTCCAGAAGGAGGCCAGTTGGCCCACTGCACCTGCACCACTCGTAAAATGAGCATTACTATCTAGTCTCAACCTCCTGCTTTGCCTCCCCCCGCCCCATATCCTTGCACATTATTTTTATCCAAATAATCACTCAATGTCATCTTGAAAGCCTCCGTTGAACCTGCCTCAATGACACTTGCAGACAGTACATTCGATATCCCAAATAAACACTGAATGGTAAAGCTTTCCTCACTTTGCTGTTGTAGCTTTTGCAAATCACTAAATCTGTGCCATCTTGTTCTTGTTCTTGTATCTTTCTCAAATGGGAACTGTTTCTCCCAATCTACTACATTCAGCGCACTCATCATCATCATTTTGCTCACCTTTTTACCCTGTTCTGATTGTCATGCAGCCTGTTTACTGTTAGACACCTAGAAATTTCCTCCAATTAAATACAAGGAAGACTGAAGCCATTGTCTTCAATCCCAGAACAAACTCTGTTCCCTCGCTGCCAATCTCACCTTTCTCCCTGGCCACTATTTGATATTCAGCCAGATTACTTGATTTGATTTTATTTATTGTCATGTCTATTCATTACAAATGCAGTGAAAAGCATTGTAAACTGTCACTGCTATCTGGCACTATCTGACAACACAGAAAATAAACCAAAACAGAAAATATAAAGCCAGAAAAATAAAACAGTAGAGTTGATCTTATTGTCTTATCTCAATAAAGTGAAGTGGTCTTCGGAATAGTTCTTGGGGTGGCACAGTGTTTAGCACTGCTGCCCCACAGTGCCAGGCACCTGGGTTCAATTCCACTCTCAGGCTACTGTCTGCGTGGAGTTTGCATGTTCTCCCTGTGTCTGCGTGGGTTTCCTCCAGGTAGTCTGGTTTCCTCCCACAGTCCAAAGATGTCACTGCCAGGTGGATTGGCCTTGCTAAATTGCCCATAGTGTTCAGGGATCTGAAGGTTAGGTGGGCTATAGGGGGATGGGTTTGGGTGGGATGCTCAGAGGGTTGGTGTGGACTTGTTGGGCCAAAGGGTCTGTTTCCACACTGTAGGGATTCTGTGAAATTCTAGCTCAGCCATGAGCTTGGATTTGCACTGTTCCACCCCGCTGCCTTAAGTCCGCGGTGCTGAACTGACGCACTACTGTAACCTCACCGCCACTGCCGGAATAAAGAATCATCATTCTCCGGTGCCATCTTTCTTCCACCAACGCTGCCATCACAATTGTCCAACCTCATTGATGCATAACATTGCTGCACTGGGACCAAACTTGCCACCAGCAGGCAGCAAGACCTGGAGCATCGGCTCAGCCTGGGAGTCTGGACGGGAGGAGGGTGTTAAGACTGGGACCTATTCCTCCCTCGTTCGGAGACCTTGGGTTTGGGTAGATCCGTGGCCGCCTCATCCTGGCATTGCCGCTACCAGGTGCCTCCTGCATCAACATTTACTCGGCCTTGCCGCTCCCCATTCCCAACCCGCCATTTTTGACTTTCTGAGCAGGGCTGACCATTGTCAACGCTGCAGCAGATGCCACTGCTGCCTCACAGCACCAGGGGCCCGAGTTCAATTCCAGCCTTGCATGACTGTGTGGAGTTTGCATGTTCTCCCTATGTCTGTGTGGATTTCTGTTGGGTGCTCCAGTTTTCCCTCTCAGTCCAAAGATTAGGTGGAACGACTGTGTTAAATTGCCCATAGTATCCAGGGATGTGCAGGCTAGGTGGATTATCCATGGAAAAATGCAGAGTTACAGGGATAAGATGGGGTTCTGGGTCTGGGTGGGATAATGATTTGAGGGTCAGTGCAGATTCTGTGGACTGAATGGTTGCTTTGCACAATGTTGGGATTCTGTGAAGGCATCAGTTTAGTGTGAGGGGTATTATATTTTAAAACACAGCTAAGAAAAATGTACTTAACAGTCAGGACTCTCTGGAATTCATTACCATAGAGAGTGATGGATGAGACATTGTCAAAATTTGAGGAGGAGACAGACAGATTTCTAATTAGCAATGCGCTGAAGGATTATGGAGATTGACAGGAAAATGGAGCTGAGGCCCAGGTGAGATCATCCATGATCATATTAAATGGCAGAGCAAGTTTGAGAATTATCTACTCCTGTTCCTGGTTCTTATACTGTTTTTGGCCTTAGCTCTCTCTTATTATTTTCCAGTTATTGACTTGCTAAAAGTTCTGAGAAAGGAATCCCAGTCAATAAAAAATGAGTTAGAGTCTCAGGAGGTCAGTGGAAGCTCTTTACATTGTCCAGTGACTTCAGAGCCCAGGCAAGATATACAGTCCCACATGTCCGTAGTGCAATCTATTGTCCAAGGATTTCATGAAGGACTGAAACAGTTATCGAAACAGCAAGTTATGTTTCTTTTATTTACCTTTCATAATTTATCCAATAACCATGCCAGTCTGTTGGTGGGAGAGTGAGGAAACAAATCAAAAAGGATTGGGCTCGGATCATAGATATCAATTAAATTGCCTTGTAGTTTAACTATATTCTGCAAAAATTACATTGTTAATAAATTGTTAATTTTTGTTTAACTTATAAATTTAATATCTAAGATCTGATATTTGTAAAGCCTGTTTAGGAAAAGTTGAGCAATTTTGAGTGTTATTGAATATTTTAATTTCACTGGGTTGTGAATCCAGTGCTATTGAGGCTGGTTTGGGTTGGCTTGCTATCCCTGTGTGTTGTATCACAGCATCACTGCTACTGCAGTTCAACCACTGATGAAAACCTCATCTATGGCTTTATTCCATCTAAATTTGATTATTCCAAGGTTCTCTTGACTGGCCTCCCATCTTGCCTTTCCCATAATCTTAACATATTCCGAAATGCTGCTGTACAATCATTTACGTAAAGTTTGCCCACTGATCCTATGCACACTGTCTTTCACTGACTAAGTACTGAAATTCATTCTCCCAATCTCTACTTCTCCCTTCTCATTTATGTTGCTTCTTAAAACCCACCTATTCGACTGAGTTATCGTTCACAAATCCTAACATCTGTTTGTGTTTCTAAAGTAAACTTTTCTCTGAATCTTCCTGGAAAGAATACCAGAATGCTTTTACTATGTTTAGTACACAGTGCAAGTCCATGTTGTAGTTGGTGTTGAACCTGTTTTTGTTGTTGCTTTCTTTGAAGGTACTGACTTATGCTTGTGTACTTTTCCCGAGATATGGAAAGCCCCATGACTCTTCATTCAAGTGATCATTCTTCATTTGTGGTCTTACAGAGTAGCAGTCATTATTTCAAACAGAGGAAGCTTCAAAACCACAGGCATGCATTTTTGTTTCAGGATTTATAAGTTAGTAATCAAGAGAAGAAAACATGGCTGAGTTTATTATTTATTTACTCCTTCCCCCCCCCATCCCTTCTTCAGCATATATACCAACATGTTTCTAGCTACAATAAGTTCTGAAGAAGCATCACTGTGCCTGAAACCTTAACTCTGCTTTCTATCCACAGATGCTGCCAGACCTGCTCAGTTTTTCCAGTAATTTCTGATTTTGTTTCTGAGTTTATTATTTACTTGCTTTCAGAGCTTAGGCTGGCTGTAGCGGTTCAGTTGTATCTAGCACAGGCTAGGGATCAAACTTTGAAGCGTCCTCAATTGTATGCTTCAGTATTATATTAGTTTGTGTACTTTACAAAGGAATGCTTCAAGTCAATTTCAAATTCAATTCTTGGTAAAGATCAACATCCACTGGAAATGAATGTGAATGAAAGTATTCTTCCCTCACGCACTCAGCAAAAATTGTTCTGATATAGATCGTCAGACATTGAAGGGTAGAGCTGGAGTCTAACATTTTATACTACAAGCTTTTATTTATAGAGATGCAATACAAATATGCACTTCCTAACCCAACAGTCACTTTCTTATTTTCAGTCAATATTATCGATACTTTATGACACACATTGATTGCTGTTGGGACTTGAACCTAGATTTACTGGCCCAGAAGTAGGGACACTATCACAACAAGTGCCACTTTTTCAAATCAACCTACTCGGAATGTCATAACACACAGTTCTGAGGAAGGGTCACCAGACCCGAAACGTTAACTCTGTTTTTGTTCACAGATGCAGCCAGACCTGCTGAACTTTTCCAGCAACTTTGTTTTTGTTCCTGATTTACAGTGTCCGCAGTTCTTTCATTTTTTTATAACACGCAGTCAAGCCCGGGTGCAATTTAAGCGTGGACCTTTTGGTCTAGAGGTAGGGACACTAGCAGTGCACAAGATGCTTTGGATAAATGTATTCTTATTTATGAAGGAACACAAAAATCACCAGTTAAATTTTTAAAAAAATCATTCGTGAGATATGGGCTTCGCTGGCTAAGCCAGCATGTTTTTGCCCATCCCTAATTGCACAGAGAGCAGTTAAGAGTCTACCCACATTGCTGAGAGTCTGGAGTCAGTGTAGAACAGACCAGATAAAGACACCGGATTTTGTTCCATAAAGGATATTACTGAACCAGATGGGGTTTTCCTACAATTGAGAATGGTTTTGTGGTCATCATTTGACTCGCAATTCCAAATATTCTTTGAATTGAAATTTTGTTGAATTCAAATTCAGATTCCACCATCTGCTATGGCAGGATTTGAACCCAGGTACACAGAACATTTGCTCATTGTCTGGACTAATAATCTAGAAATAATACCATTAAACTATTGCCTCCACAGAGACAATTAAATAATTGATAAACAATGAATTTATAGGAGGAGTTTTTAAACACCCTTCGGCATGAAAATGTGGTGGAAATAAAATAGAGATGGGTGACTTAGTGCATTCTTTACACTCCATCACCAGTTTTTACAATGTCTTTCGCTGGTCAACCCTGTTGTCCATTTAGATGAGACAGCAGTCAAATAAATCCATATCATTCTAGTACCGTATGGGGAAAACCATGCCTTTCATTTGCGTTCAGTGGAAGCAGGTAGGAAGAAAGAAGAATAACATGTTGCAGCTATTCTGCCTGAAATCACAGCCGTCCCCGTCTCCACCTAAGATGCATCTTTATGCCAGCTTAGTTAATAGCTAACACAACCAATGTTGTACCAATGTGGAACAGACTTTCTTACCTACATCAGTGGTCAGCTGCTCGATAATTAAAAATGCCTGCCATAGTGGCTTAAATCACGTGGGGTCGGATTTTCAATGCAGACTTCAGGACACCACTACCAATATCAAATGGGAGCCTGTAGCCCACACTGTGTGGGTAAGTTAATCACCTGTGATTTCCAAACAGTGGCCTGATGGCAGGTTTGCTGCACTGCCCGGTTAAGTATGGTTAACACTGGAGCTCTAGTAGGAGTCCTTTTAGTTTGGAAGCAGCAGCAGGATATCTTGGCAAGTTCATTCGTGAGCTGTCATCGTCACTGGCTGGACTAGCGTTCACTACAGTCCCTGATTGCCAAGAGGCCAGATAAGAATGAACAATGTTGCTGGGAGTCTAGAGTCACATGTGGGTCAGACTAGGTAAGGATAGCGGTGACCTTTCCTAAAGGTGGGACAACATTTATTCTGATTTTTATTGAATTCACATTCTAATAGGTGCTGCCGTGGCGGGATTCAAAGATGGATTCAGTCTGAAGAAAAGACCTCTAGCTGATCTCCACTCTGGAGGATAAAGTCTGCCTGGCATGTTGCCACCCAACATCATAATCTGTTACCAGAAGGCCACTCCCAAGCAGCTGTCGTGTCTCCCACTGCCTTTGACAACCTATAGGCTGACTGGAAAATCCTAATTGGCCTTTGACAGTAGGCCTCAAGTGACCTTTAACTGTGTGCGTTGGTTATCTGCTGCTTGTAACTTTTATGCCCAGCCCTCATCCTGGCCTTGGGGAAAAAAGGTACAGGACAATATAGAGCTGGAGAACAAGCATGCTGGCCAGCATCACAAAATTCTGCATGCTCCCAGCCCAAGGCATTTGCATGGTGCACCACTGATAAGTTAACATTCTGCATTGGAAAGTTGCCTCTCTTAATACTTCAGTTCCAGCAATCCTGAGTGGAGTATAATTAATTTGGTTCATCTTGTCAGTTCCATAGCACTATCTGACTAATGTGAGTTAGACAAAGTATTCAAATCAGCCTGCTGTGGGAACTCAGAGCTTTAAGTGTCTAAAAAAAAATAGGGAAATGAACAGAGATAGTAAGAACTGCAGATGCTGGAGAATCTGAGAAAATAACGTGTAGAGCTGGATGAACACAGCAGGCCAAGCAGCATCAGAAGAGCAGGAAAGCTGACGTTTCAGGCCTAGAACCTTCTTCAGAAGTGGGGGAGGGGGAGGGGATTCTGAAAGAAATAGGGAGAGAGGGGGAGGCAGATAGAAGATGGATGAAGGAGAAGATAGGTGGAGAGGAGACTGACAGGTCAAAGGAGGCAGGGGTGGAGCCAGTAAAGATGAGTGTAGGTGGGGATTTAGGGAGGGGATAGGTCAGGGGCTCGGGATGAGGCTGGTAGGTAGGAGATGGGGGTGTGGCTTGAGGTGGGAGGAGGAGATAGGTGAGAGGAAGGACAGGTTAGGGAGGCGCGGACAAACTGGGCTGATTTTTGGGATGCGGCTGGGGGAAGGGAGATTTTTAAACTTGTGAAGTCCACATTGATGCCATTGGGCTGCAGGTTTCCTAAGTGAAATATGAGTTGCTGTTTCTGCAACCTTCAGGTGGCATCGTTGTGGCACTGCAGGACGCCCAGGATGGACATTTCATCTAAGGAATGGGAGGGGAAGTTGAAATGGTTTGCGACTGGGAGGTGCAGTTGTTTGTTGCGAACTGAGCATAGGTGTCCCGCAAAGCACTCCCCAAGCCTCTGCTATGTTTCCACAATGTAGAGGAGGCCACATCTGGAACAGCGGATATAGTATACCACGTTAGCAGATGTGCAGGTGAACATCTGCTTGATGTGGAAGGTCTTCTTGGGGTTCGGGGGAGGTGTAGGGGCAGGTGTAGCACTTTCTGCAGTTGCAGGGAAATGTGGTGGGTCTGGAGGGGAGTGTGGAGTGATTAATGAAGCCATGGAGAGAGTGGTCTCTCCATAAAGCAGATAAGGGTGTGGAGGGGAAAATGTCTTTGGTGGTGGGATCGGATTGCAGATGGCAGAAGTGTCAGCGGATGATGTGTTGGATCCGGAGGTTGGTGGGGTGTTACGTGAGGATGAGGGGGATTCTGTTTTGGTTCCAGAGGAGACAATAGCTCCCAGCCCTGCCGGGTTTTCACCATCCCCCAAGACCTCCCCCTTCCTGAGGATGAGCAGTCAACCCTCCGTAAAGGGTCACCTTTGTCCTCCTCCACCCGAACATCGACGAATACTGCTCATGCTTGGACGTTGCACAGTTTTTCCGCTGCCTCTGCACTCACTTCTTTGATTGTGAGCCTAACCCTCCCTCTACTGACCCCTTCTCCCGCCTCCAACACACCCCCTCCTCCTGGACACCACCCCAAGGCCTCCTACCTTCCCTTGACCTCTTCGTCTCCAACTGCCATCGAGACATCAATCACCTCAACCTCTCCACCCCTTTCACCCACTCCAACCTCTTCCCCACAGAACATGCAGTCCTCCGCTCCAACCCCAACCTCACCATAAAACCCGCAGACAAGGGAGGTGCTGTTGTAGTATGGCACACAGACCTCTACATTGCCAAGGCCAGATGCCAGCTCTCTAACACCTCCTCCCTTGATCATGAACCCACTCCCAACCACCAAAATATCATCTCCCAAACCATCCACAACCTCATCACTTCAGGTGACCTCCCACCAACAGCCTCCAACCTGTTTTACTAGGGCTTTTTGACATCACACTTAGCCCAAATGCTGCCTTGTTGCCAAGGGCAGCCATTTCTAATCTGTCCTTTCGGGTTTGGCTATTTTGTCCAAGTTTAGTCCAAGGCTGTAGTAGGTCTGGAGTTGAGTGACCCAGGCCTAACTCAAAATTAGCATCAGTGAACAAATTAGTTCTGGGCAAGTGATAATGGGAACTGCAGATGCTGGAGAATCCAAGATAACAAAGTGTGGAGCTGGATGAACACAGCAGGCCAAGCAGCATCTCAGGAGCACAAAAGCTGACATTTCGGGCCTAGAACCTTCATCAGAGAATTGATGTATCTGATGTGGGGTCCAGGCCTGAAACGTCAGCTTTTGTGCTCCTGAGATGCTGCTTGGCCTGCTGTGTTCATCCAGCTCCACACTTTGTTATCTTAGTACTGAGCAAGTATTGTTTGATAACGTTGTTGATGATCCCTTCCATCACTTTAATGATTATTGGGGGTAGAATAATGGACAGTAATTAGCTGAGTTAGGTTTGTGTACAGGACATACCCAGGCAATTTTTCACATAGTATTAGAACACCTTGGTCAGGGCTGTAGTTAGTTCTGGAGTACAAGTCTTCAGTTCTTTGACTGGAAAGTTGTCAGAACGTGTAATTTTTGTACTAAAATAATGTAAAACATGAACCTTTTTATGTATAAATGACCATATTTCTCTGGGATCCTGGTAAGTTAATACAATAACACTGAAAGGAAACATGCAGAATATATTGGAAAATGTCAGAGCCACAGTTACAAATACAACTTTAGGAACACCACTTTGTTTTATACCATCTCTGTCAATTGTCACTTGAACTTTCGTTCCTTTCTGTATGCTCTGTCTTTTATCTTCTGCAGTGCTGTGATAAAATTTTAACATGAGGAACAACATGTTATCTTTCACATAGGTGCTTTACACCATTCTGAGCTTACTTGTTACCTTTAACAACTTAAGACTTCATCTGTAACTCACACTTGCTCTTCAGTAGGAAGTTTTGACAATATGAAATTGGTGTGTTGAAGTTTCTGCCATTGAAAGGTTTAGTAGGTCTCCGTCGAAACACAATACGGTGAGGTGGTCCTTATCCTCAGTAGCAACATTTTTTGGTGTCTCTGCCAGATTCCAGGGCTGCTAAAGCTTATTGAACCTTTTCATGGTTCCCTTGCTACTTGCCTGCTCTGCAACTCTTGATTTCATACTTTAATGAACTGTGAGTGTTGCTGGGAAGGCCAGCATTTGCTGTTGCATTTGATTAGGTCTTTTATTTATTTCACAAGAATATTTTTAAAAAGAGCAGGTAACCAAGCCTGCTCTGCCATTCACTGAGAGATTTTGAAAATTGTGTGATAAAAATGTCCATCAAGTCATTAAAATGCACAAAAAATTGTATTCAAGCTTATTTAAGTACTTCGGACTTAATTGATGTTTTATTGAGAAAATCTTCATAATTTTCTGATGAGATAATGAACCTGAAGGACTGTCATGGTATTTTTCAAAGTTGCTATTTGGTTGTTGCTTTCTTGCTTCATTATTCTTTAATCTTTCTTACATTTTTGATTAACAATTGGAATATATATCCAGCTGTGTTTGGTTGACATTTGCAAATATGTTTTATCAATTAGTTACATGTAATGATGATAACAAGGTCAGCCAGGTGAACCTCCTAGAATCTGAGTTTCTTGTTTGGGGCTGTTCATCTGCTCCATTTGGGAAATCGTGGCTGACAGATATAAATAGGTGTGTCGGACATCCTCGTACTCTTGAGAGCTGGCTCTGAGGGAGATGGATCAGTATCAAGGACTCTCCACGTGTAAATAAAGGATGACTTGGGGACAGGATACCAGCCTCAGTGAATTATTTCAGTATGGCTGTATTGTTTTAAGATTTGCTGCACATTCTGTTCCATAAAACTGAAATGTTATGTGATGCACAATGTATTATTCAGCTTGTAAGGTGAAACCATGACCTATATCTACAATTTCCAACTGCTAGGTAAACAGAGCTGCAGATCATTCGGGACTCAATTAATGCTTCATCAGGAAAATTTGTTGAAAGTAAACAGAACATTTAAGAAAGACTCAACAGGCCAACAAGACATTTCAAGTCTTTCCTCGGAATGAGACAATATTAGAAATGTAACAGTTTTTCAGCAAGTACAGAGGAAGTGAAAAGGGGATTGAAAGAACAAATGAGTCTGGGACAGGGTGGACAGCAGGAGAATTTAAATGACAATAAGGGTGATGGTACAAGGCAAAAGGAAAAGGTAATGGACCAAGAAAAGAACTGAAATTGGGTTTAGAAGAGCTGCAAATAACAATAGGAGAATCATTAATAATAGCTGCGATGTGAAACATTTGGTGCTAGTGGATGCTGCGTACAGTTCTGGTCGCCACATTACCAAAAGGATGTGGATGCCTTGGAGGGTGCAGAGGTATGGAGCGCGCTAGCTATGAAGAGAGGTCAAGTCGATTAGGATTATTTACTTTAGAAAGATGGAGGTTGAGGAGGCACCTGATTGAGGTCTACAAAATCATTAGAGGTATAGATAGCGTGGATGGCAAGAAGCTATTTCCCAGAGTGGGGGACTCAATTACTAGGGGTCACAATTTCAAGGTGAGAGGAGAAAAGTATAAGGGAGATATGTGTGGAAAGTTCTTTACACAGAAGGTGCTGGGTGCCTGGTATGCATTGCCAGCGGAGGTCGTAGAGGTGAGCACGATAGCATCATTTAAGATGTACGTAGACAGATACGTGAATGGCCAGGGAGCAGGGGGATACAGATCCTGGTAAATAGGTGACAGGGTTTAGATAGAGGATCTGGATCGGCACAGGCTTGGAGGGCTGAAGGGCTTGTTTCTGTACTGAAATTTTCTTTGTTCTTTGATACGATGTGAAATGTTTGACCTTAATTTGATTTGGAAGGCTACAGAATGCTTAATCAAAAGATGAGGTATTGTTCCGTGAGTTTGCTTTGGGATTTCTTAAAACAGAGCCGGAGACCATGAACAGAGAAGTCAGACGGGGATTGTGTGATGAATTGAAATAATAGTTGACCAGAGCCTTATGGTCACGTTTGCAGAGCTTTCAACAAAGTGATTGCTCAATCTGCATTTGGTCTCTTTAATGAAGATGAGACTGCTTTGTGAGCGGTAAGTAGAATATAGTAAATTGACAGACAAGGAAATCCCTCATTTATTTGGAAGGAGTGTTTGGACCATTGGATCTCATCTATTATAATGACATTACCAAATATATTTTCCTCTCGTGTTTTCAACATTCCAAAAGGACCCATGGTACCTTGGTGCAATCCTTAAAACCCCCTAAACCCATTGCCTTTCTGTGACACCTTCCAAAGCAAACACAGGAGAAGCAACACCAACCTTTTACTGCTTCCTTCTCAGCATTCAAGGTCCAACAATACTTCATTTGTTTTTAAATTTTGTAAACTGCATTTGCAATTCACATTGCAATCTCCCTTACAGTGAAAAATTCAGGAGACCACTTCACAGAATGCGTTTGTTGAACCTGACAATGTGAGCCTGATCTTTTAGTTATTTCTCATTTTAAATCTCCACCAAATTCCCCTCTGACCATATTGGGTATTTAAAATCTATGTTGGTTTCAGCTCTAACTTAAATATTTAAGTAACTGGCTTTTTCTGTTTTTCTTTTAGTCTGTAACAAAGTGTAAAGCCCTATTTTTATAGAAAGTACCAGCAGAGCTGATTTGGTAATTAATCAGAGGGTAAGTTGCTTTATACTTTTTAACAATGATAACCACTCAGTGCACATCAGAATTACCGATTTGTGATAATTTGAAATGTTAAATTTTGTTTTCTCTATGTATTAATTAAATGAAATGTCCTAGTTTCTAGGAATCAAATATTGTTTTCCCCAGATAACTAACTATCACAACTACATAAGTAAGGACATAAGAGCAGCAATAATTTCTGGCAAACCTGTGGGCACAGACAAGAGCCTAAGTTGAAGGCCTGACCGATTTTAAATACTGGTCTTCATCGGGACTTTCCGTAGGATTTTCATACAACTAAAGGGGCTTTCTTGGCCATTTCAGAAGTTTGCTGTCAGTCAATCACAACACTGCTGGGCCACATTTAGGCCCACACTGGGCTACTGTGCTGAAAATCACATCCTGCCATTGTCTTTTTTTTTCCTTTATTCATTATCAGGATGAGGGCATCACTGGCCAGGTAGCAGAGGCAATCAAGAATCAACTACATGTGGGCCAGACCAGGTAAGGATGGCAGTTTCCTTCCCTAAAGAACATTAGTGAACCCAACAATCAATGGCAATGGTATAAGATCATCATTAGACTCTTAATTCCAGCATCTGCCGTGGCAGGATTCGAACTCCAGTCCCCAGAACATTACCTGGGTCTCTGGATTAACAGTCCGGTTGTAATACCAGTAGGCCATCACCTCCCCTGTCTCAAATGTTAAAATTTTTTTATTCAATGTATGTTAGGTCCCCAGCTTCTTTGTCTGGTAGACCCAGGTTAACTGCAAAATTGGACTAGGCCTCTGTACTTAGCAAAGATCTTTATTTAAAAATAAATGGTATCTAACCACAGCTGTAATCTGTGAATATATAATTACTAATTAGAACTCTAACCCCCTCACCCTACTACACACACATACAGCAGACAAATAAAAAAATAGTGTAATGGTTTGGGAAGGAGCAGGGGAACAAAATACAGTAGAAACAGTCCAGTGGCACCAGTCATCAGAATTTAATGGAGGGGCTCCTTTTTGTTTCCCAAGTCCTGTAGTTTTCTGAGCTGTTCTTTTGGGTCCTTTCACTTGTTAACAGAAGGCATGAAGTGACTGATTCAAAGATTTTCAAGCCTGCAACCTATTGGTTAAAAGAACCAGCTTATGCCAATTGATAGAAGAAATTGTGTCTTTCTTAACTTTCGGGTATTTTACTGCAGAAAGAGATTACCACTTTGCCTTCCAGAGGTCTCAGGGCTTCTCACTGAAGAGTGAGAAGCATAGTATACACCTATAAGCTATGTAAGGAACCAGTGAACAGTAATTGGATTGATGGCCTTTGGCACCAATGACTCACCGCAATTGCACCAATCAGCTACTTACAGCTGGCCAAATTTTACTTTGTATACACATTCAGGTGCCTTACCATCTCCTTATACCTTGTAGTAATTGTAACATGGTCTGTCAGGTAGACTTCTTAGAATATGAGTTCCCTGATTGGACCAGATTAACAACCCCAAACAGGGAACCCTGGCTGATAGATAAAAATAGACAATAGACAAGAGTGATGTGACAATGTGACAAGAGGAGTGTCAGACATTCTGTTCACTCTGACAGCTAACTCTGAGGGAACTGGACCAATGCCAAGGGCTTTTCACATGTCTATAAAGGGTGATTCAGCGATGGGATACCACCTTCTCTGGAGTTACTTCAGTTGTGACGAGAGTAAAGCACATTTCTGAAGAGACTCAATCACAACAGTCGTGTTTGAGTTGGGTTATGTGTTTCTGGCATCATGCTATTATTTGGGAAGCGTGACTTTTTTGACCCTCTTGTCAAAGACTGACCCCAGTGTTTGGAAAGAATGTGTATTTTTTCTGGGAAAATGACATTGGGGCAAATGAAAAGCAATGGGTAATTCTTCTGACAGCTTGTGGACCTGCAGCTTTTTTGGTTATTAGGAGCATAACTTTCCCAAAGGCACCAAATACTAAAACCTTTCAAGAATTGATGGATTTAGTTAAAGAATAATTGACCCCAAGCCTCCTCTAATTCTGAGATCCTTTTGTTTTTATTCAGCAATTCGATAACGAGGGAAATCCAGGTCTGGATTTTTAACTAGGTTAAGATGACTGACAGAGACGAGTGATTTTGGTTTAATCCTTAATGAGATGCTGAGAGATCATTTGGTTTGTGGGATTAATGATGTAACTATGGAAAGGGCCAACTTACTAAAGCACAATTGAACTTCAAAGAGGCACTGCAGCTGGCTTTATTTTTGGAAAACGTAGCAAGTAGACCAAACAAGTTGCAGGGTATTCTTATGGAAGTGGATGCCCTCATCAGTCTGACTGAGCTTTGGGAGCACCACTTGAGTGAAGGCAATTGCACAGCCTCCCTCAGAACATATCCTGACTAGGCGTCTTCTCAAAGGTGGTTGTATGTGCATAGAGATCATTCATCAAACATGGGAATGACAATAGAAAACCTGTCTCATCTTTTGCAAAACACGGCTTCCTGGAAGCGTTGGCCACAGCTGGCCATCGTTTACCAGCAGGGAATTTGAGTATTTCCTAAAGTTGAATGGAATTCAACGAATGAGGACAACTCCATATCATCCATCATCCAATGGCCTGGCTGAAGGAACAGTGCAAACTTTGAAGGCAGGCTTGAAGAAACAGCCTATATCTTTACTAGATACCAACTTCCCTTGTTCCTCTTTGATTATAGGACCACACCTCATACAGTGCCAGGGAAAGCTCCAGCAGAGTTGCTAATGGGATGAAGATTCAGTATCAAGTTAAATCCACTCTTCACAGATCTGGACGAGGGAGGATGAAATGGCATCAGGAATGTTTATAAGATACACAAGACAACACTGTGCGAAATGAGTGAGACAGTTTACTTCAGGGGACAAAGTTTTTAGTGTAGGAACTACACGAATGGCCCTGCATGGGGAAGAGGCTGGGTTGGCACAAGATCATGACAAGTGATGTATAAAGTTTGGGCAGGCGTCACAGTCTTGAACAAGCATGTGGGCCATTTGAAAGCCTCAAACTTGAGATGATGTGCCCCTCGGAACAGTGGGAAAGGCTGTTTTTTCCCTCTCTGTCAAGCGTTAAATGGACCTCTGATTCCGAGATGGGCATCGTGGATCTTGCCAGATCAATGACTTTGCCGCTGGAAGAAGGGAGTCAATTTTTACCGAGTCGCTCCAGATATAAGAGGTGAGCTCCTGTGTGTTACACACCACCCGTGTCTGAAGCAAAATCAGATGAATCTGGCCACCTGCTAAAACTCCCTAGGAGGTGCTACAAGAAAATCGACCTGCCTATATCTTCTGTTTCAGAGGGGGGGGGTGATTTAGGGTTTCCTGAAGTCGAATGGATTTGACATATAAAGACATCTCCATACCATCCTACATCCAATGGCCTAGCAGAATGAGCAATGTAAACTTTAATGATAGGTTTGAAGAAACAGCAACAACCTGTCCTGGACTTCTCATGTAAATGTGACGGTCAAGAAGGCACAGCAATGCCTCTTCTTCCTCAGGCAGCTCAGGAAATTTGCCATGTCCATAAGGATCCTCACCAACTTCTACAGATGCACGATTGAAAGCATCCTGTCCGGACGTATAACGGCCTTGTACAGCAAACCTCAAATTCCCTGCTGTTCTGCCCAGGACTGTAAGAAGCTACAGAAAGTGGTGTGCATAGCCCAGACCCTCACAGAAGCCAGCCTTCCGTCCATGGACTCTATTTATTCAGCCTGAAGCCGCAGAAAGGCTGCCAACATCATCAAAGTCCCTTCACACCCTGGTAGTGATCTTTAACAACCTCTTACGTCAGGCAGAGGATACAGACGCTTAAAAACATGCACATGCATAGAACATAGAACATAGAACATAGAACAGTACAGCACAGAACAGGCCCTTCAGCCCACAATGTTGTGCCGACCATTGATCCTCATGGATGCACCCTCAAATTTCTGTGACCATATGCATGTCCAGCAGTCTCTTAAATGACCCCAATGACCTTGCTTCCACAACTGCTGCTGGCAACGCATTCCATGCTCTCACAACTCTCTGCGTAAAGAACCTGCCTCTGACATCCCCTCTATACTTTCCACCAACCAG
The DNA here is from genome assembly GCF_030684315.1 of Stegostoma tigrinum. Taxonomy (NCBI): domain Eukaryota; kingdom Metazoa; phylum Chordata; class Chondrichthyes; order Orectolobiformes; family Stegostomatidae; genus Stegostoma; species Stegostoma tigrinum. Next base: position 126,659,126 of record NC_081355.1, on the reverse strand, counting down.
CTTAAAACTATGACCCCTCGTGCTAGCCATTTCTGCCCTGGGAAATAGTCTCTGGCTATCGACTCTATCTATGCCTCTCATTATCTTGTATACCTCAATTAGGTCCCCTCTCCTCCTCCTTTTCTCCAATGAAAAGAGACCGAGCTCAGTCAACCTCTCTTCATAAGATAAGCCCTCCAGTCCAGGCAGCATCCTGGTAAACCTCCTCTGAACCCTCTCCAAAGCATCCACATCTTTCCTATAATAGGGCGCCCAGAACTGGACGCAGTATTCCAAGTGCGGTCTAACCAAAGTTTTATAGAGCTGCAACAAGATCTCACGACTCTTAAACTCAATCCCCCTGTTAATGAAAGCCAAAACACCATATGCTTTCTTAACAACCCTGTCCACTTGGGTGGCCATTTTAAGGGATCTATGTATCTGCACACCAAGATCCCTCTGTTCCTCCACGCTGCCAAGAATCCTATCCTTAATCCTGTACTCAGCTTTCAAATTCGACCTTCCAAAATGCATCACCTCGCATTTATCCAGGTTGAACTCCATCTGCCACCTCTCAGCCCATCTCTGCATCCTGTCAATGTCCCGCTGCAGCCTACAACAGCCCTCTACACTGTCAACGACACCTCCGACCTTTGTGTCGTCTGCAAACTTGCTGACCCATCCTTCAATTCCCTCGTCCAAGTCATTAATAAAAATTACAAACAGTAGAGGCCCAAGGACAGAGCCCTGTGGAACCCCACTCACCACTGACTTCCAGGCAGAATATTTTCCTTCTACTACCACTCGCTGTCTTCTGTTGGCCAGCCAATTCTGTATCCAAGCAGCTAAGTTCCCCTGTATCCCATTCCTCCTGACCTTCTGAATGAGCCTTCCATGGGGAACCTTATCAAATGCCTTACTGAAGTCCATATACACCACATCCACAGCTTGACCCTCATCAACCTTACTAGTCACATCCTCAAAAAACTCGATAAGGTTTGTAAGGCATGACCTACCCCTCACAAAGCCGTGTTGACTGTATTTGATCAAGCCATGCTCTTCCAGATGGTCATAAATCTTATCCCTCAGAATCCTTTCTAACACCTTGCAGACGACAGACGTGAGACTTACCGGTCTATAATTGCCGGGGATTGCATGTTCAGGAACAGCTTCTTTCCGGCACTTATCAGACCGTTGAATAGGCTGTAGCCTCAAATAATGTAACCTGTATGCCTCTAAGTCTTTTTGATTATACATCCTTTGTTTGCTGTGATCTGCCACTCGTAAACAGTACACGTGACAATAAATCAATCAATCAATAGTGATTGTAATAAGGTCAGCCAGGTGGACATCGTAGAATGTGAATTAGGAGCAAATTACTGCAGATGCTGGAATCTGAACTGAAAACAAATGATACTGGAAATCACAGCAGGTCAGGCAGCATCCATTGAGAGAGAAGCTAACATTTTGAGTTGAGATGAATCTTCATCAGAGCTGAAGAACTCTGTGTAGAATGTAGAATATGAGTTCCCCGATTGAGGCTGTTAATCTGGTTCAATCAGGGTGCCCTGACTGGCGGATAAAAAAAGGAATATCGGACATTCCAAGACTCTGAGAGCTGGCTCTAAGGAAACTGGACAAGTGTTAATGGCTTTCCATGGGTACATAAAGGGTGACTTGGTGACAGGATAGCAGCCTCTGTGGAGTTATTTCACACTGTCACGGCTTGTAAAGCAACACTGTAAACATAACTTACAGTGAGTTTCAGAAACTTGCTTTTCAACAGTACATCAATTCTTTCCCCAGCCCATTGCTGTAAAACAGCCCTTTTCTGGATTAAGATTGTAGATAGTTCACCTATAACACGATAGTTATGTTCTTGCATAACCTCTCAGGATAGAAAATCAATGTACCTGTGCAGCAGAAAATTTCCATTATCCAAAAAGTGTCCACTAATCATCAATTGCATACCAGCCAATTGGTGTTAACAAAACATGCGTTCTCGCAGAACTACCTGCACAATCATAACTGAAGTAAAATAACAAAATGTGGCCTTTACACTGGACAAGCTAAGAAAAGCAGATTTTTTTTTCCATAAAGGATATCAACAAACTGGGTGAGTTTTTAAGACAGAGATAATGGGAACTGCAGATGCTGGAGAATCCGAGATAACAAAGTGTGGAGCTGGATGAACACAGCAGGCCAAGCAGCATCTCAGGAGCACAAAAGCTGACGTTTCGGGCCTTCAGCCCAAAACATCAGCTTTTGTGCTCCTAACATGCTGCTTGGCCTGCTGTGTTCATCCAGCTCCACACTTTGTTATCTCTAAGTTTTTTAGACAGTCCAGTTTCGTGGTTACCATTACTAAAATTAGTCTTATGTGCTTGTTTAATAAATTTTCCAGATACTATTTATCCAAAAACAAACATTATTTGCTTATGTACCCAGTTTTCCCAGTTTCTAACTGAAGGAAGTTGACCTGATTTGTGTCTTATTCTGGTAGTGCAATCAACAGGCACTGCTCTGCTTGAAAATATTTCTTCTACTGTCTGACTTGAATTTCTTGCATTTAATCTAAAGTTTTACAGAACGCATCACAAAAAGCTATCTGTTCCATTTGCTGCTTATTGCTGTTTTTGTGAGAAGATCTTTCATATTTGTATTTAATCATAGCAGGTTACATTTGACTACACCTGCACTGTATTGCCTCCATGTTTTTCCTATGATGGAGAGCCCAAAACTGCATTTGGTACATTAACTATAGTCTGACTAAAGTTCTTAGATACGCTGTTACATCTCAACTTCTTGTCTACTAAACTCCATATTCTAACGAGATGCCACTGGTAATGCTTCGTGACACTGTACCTAGAAATCCCAGCACTCTTCCACATCACCTAACCTTTCCATATTCCAGTGATCTTTCCTACGCATCTTTAAATCAAAATGTATCACTTTCTCTTGTTAACATCAAATAATGTCTGCTACTTCTATTGTCATTTTGTTAACAATCACATGCAACTTCTTTTGTTCCTCAGAATCATTCCCTTACCCCGCGTTAGCTTCAACCAGAAAGAAATGTTTATTGGTGGTGTAAATAAAGAAAAAAATTCTTCTACCGATTAAAAGGGATTTGGACTACAGTATTTGTAAAAATGACTTTCAGACAAATGTGGACATTACTAGGAAAATGATGGGACGTCATATAGAGCAGGACAAGTTGCTGAAAAAGTGAGGAGCTGGATGGGAGAAAGATGAGCACGCAGCCAGAGGTCATATCTGGAGTGGGTACATGGCCATCTTCAATAATCGAGGACACAAGTAACAATGGAGAATGGCATCTAGCAATGCTGGGCCTGTAAGCGCTGTTTTCAGCTGGCATCATCTGAAACTGAGCCACAGCAATTTACTCAATACAGTATGGAACTGGAGACACACAGCAGGGCAGGCAGCATCAGAGAAGCAGGAAAGTTGACATTTCGGGTTTATACCCTTCATCAGGACTGGGGAGGTGGAAGGGAACTTGGAAACAAGTGGAGGGGGTGGGGCTAGGGGAAGGTAGGTGGAATGGTAATAGATGGACGCAGATAGGGGTAGTGGAGATTGGTCAGAGGGAAGGGTGGGGCACATAAGTGAGAAAGAAGATGGACAGGTTGTGTCAGGTCAAGGAGGCGGGAATGAGAGGGAGGGTTGGACATGGGAGGAGGCCAGGGGTGGGGAGATTTTGAAACTAGTGAATTCATCAGGCTGTAGGCTCCCAAGGTGGACAATGAGATGCTGTTCCTCCAGTTTGCGGGTGGTGTCATTGTGACACTAGAGGACGCCCAGGATGAACATGTCAGTGAGGGAGTGGAGGGGGGAAGTTAAAGTGGTTGGCAACCGGCAGGTGTTGTTGTTTATTGCATACAGAGTGCAAATGCCCTGCAAAATGGTCACTGAGTCTGCCCTTGGTCTCGCTGATGTAGAGGAGACCACATCAGGAGCAACGGATACAGTAGACCATGTTGGAAGATGTACTGGTGAATTCCTGTTGGATTTGGAAAGTTTGTTTGGGGCCCTGGACATGTGTGAGAGGGGAGGTATAGATGCAGGTGTAGCATCCCCTGTGGTTGCAGACATAGGTGTCGGGTGTGGTGATGTTGGTGGGGAGTGTGGAGCAGACAAGGGACTCACGGAGTGAGCGGTCCCTGTGAAAGGCAGATGGGGTGGGGAGGGAAATATCTGTTTGGTGGTGAGGTTGGATTGCAGGTGGCAGAAGTGATGGATGTAGAGGTTAGTGGGGTGATATTTGAGGATTAGGGGGACTCTGTCCTTATTTTTGTTGGGAGGGGTTTTGAGGGCAGAAGTATGGTAAATGCAAGAGATACATTTGAGGGCACCATGAGGGGGGAAATTGCGGTCTTTGAAGTAGGAGGACATCTGGGATGTCTGGGAGTGGAAAACTTTATCTTGGGAGCAGATGGGGCGGAGGCAGAGGAATTGGGAGTAAGGGATCATATTCTTGCAGGAGGGTGGGTGAGAAGAGGTGTTATCAAAGCAAGTTGAACAATACGGTGGCAGGAATACTGTTGCCTTGAGAGATTGTTTTCATTGTCACTTGCCCAGGGCGGCATGAAATGGTTCGCATTCTGTAGTGACATTGAAGTCCTCTTTAGAAGCATACTTGTTAATACAATTTTATGTACTTGCAAAATAGAAGGTGGCACGTGACAGAAAGCAGAGGGATAGAACTGCAGGAAGACAAGCGCACCTCCATGTTTTAACTCTCCATTGATGAGCCAGTGCTGGGCAGTGTGTGAATGGATATTATGAGAGCTGAGCAACAAATATTGATCTTGCTGGTAACTGTCTTATTTGCTGAAAGAATAATTGCAAGGACAAGGTCATGGCTGCTGACAGCATCTGAAGGATTGATGATGGGAGAATCTGCAAACTTCAGTTTTTCTTTCCCTCTTCTCACTTTTCCTTCATCATGTGGCCCCTGCGGATGCAAACACCGTAGATGTTTTAAGCATGCGTTTTCACCACAACACAATCTCTGTCTCTTTTTCATTTCCCTTACCAAGAACTGGGACCTTCCCAGTCAAAGGAAAAAAGTGAAAGAGACAGTGAAGGTGAGGACACACCATCAGTCAATTTCATAATCACGGTCATCTGCCCAGAGGTGCAGCTTACTCAATTTAACCCCCACAGTTTCAATGAAATTTATATGAAATATTCAGCTTTCTAGCCAAATTTCACATTAAATGTGATTGTTATGTATAAAATAGAGAAAGGAAGGCAATCATTTGATTCTGCTTATTCCTAATCTGGAGTTTACCATTATTTTCTAATCTGTAATCCAGCCCCATTAAACAGCAATTAAACGTTGATCAGCCTGTACTTACTTCGAGAAATTAAGTACTAAAGGATTGTAAACATGCTATTCATCAGCTTCAACAGAATAATATATTCTGTATGATATAACACTTCTGTCATTTTCAACAGCAGATCGTCTAACTTGAAAACTGCTTTGAAAGAATCATTATTTTAAATCAAATGTTTATTAGAACAGTGGCAGTACTGTGACACCGTTATCTATGAGACTTTGAGATCAAATGAATAGATGCTGCAACTTGTGACATATTTGGGAGATGGACTCCTTCAGATTTGACAACCGAGTTGATCAAAAGAGAATGTGTGCAGAGATTAGAAATTGTAGTCAAAACGCCTGGATTTATTTTTGACGCCAAAGCACATGGGAGATTTCCTAATTTGCTGCTGTGCATACCAAATTATTTGCCAATCCAATTAATTATTACTAATTTGCCTAATTCAAAACAAAACTATCGGATATTGGAATATTTCTTTCAGAGAAAAGTGCTACAGTTTAGTCCCCTTTATCTAAAGAAAGATGGAAGTGGCATGTTGGATTAGCAGTTAGCACTGCTGCCTCACAGAACCAGGGACCTGGGTTCAATTCCACCCTCAGATGACTGTGTGGAGTTTGCACATTTTGCCTGTGACTGCATTGGTCCCCTCTGGGTACTCCAGTTTCCTCCCACAGTCCAAAGATGTGCAGACTAGTTCGGTTGGCCATGGTAAATTGCCCATAGTGTTCAGGGATATGTAGATTAGGTGGGTTATCAGGGGATGGGTCTGGGTAGAATGGTCTGAAGGTCAGTGTGGACTCGTTAGGCTGAAGGGCCTGTTTCCACACTGTGGGGATACTATGATCAATGATATCCTGACATAGGGAACAGCTCTTGTAGCACAGTGGTACATCTCACTGTGAAGGCCCATCTGCTCGAATAGTGTGTCATCACACGTCTAGGCCAATTATTTAAAAATATCTATATAGCCATTGCAGGCAGTTCAATGAGGATCATGGGTATGGAGAGATTTTCCTAAGAAGAGAGATTCAGTAGGTTGGGCTTGTACTCATTGGAATTTAAAAGAATGAGATGCAACCTTATTGAAACATATCAAGATTCTTAGGGGGTGGACCAGGTAGATGCTGAGAAATTGTTTCCCCTTGTGGGACAGTCAGAGACCATCATTTCGGTGTAAGGGTTTTGCCCAGTCAGGACAGAGATGAGCAGGATTTTTTTTCCCATCAGAGGGAAGTGAATCTATGAAAGTCTTTATGGCAGAGAGCTGTTGAGTGTGGATTATTAAGTATATTCAGAACTGAGGGAAACATTCTTAATCAAGAAGTGAATCAGGGTTTTGGGGAAAGGGCAAGAAAATGGAGTTGAGAATTATCAGATGCACTGCTGAAAAAACCAGAACCGAGATTGCACAGTCAGCAACTTTCAGTGGATTATTGGTGTCAGCAAACGAGAAATCTGTGTTTTATTAAAGAAATACAAATCTGGTCTTTACTGAGTTAAATCCTTATTTTTCATCTCACAAACTTGAGAGGGTAAACATAAAGTACAAAAAAAAGTTGGAAGATGACAGTAAACAACACAAAATTAAAAACTGCAAAAAAATTCCACTTTAAGTTAAGTATTGACAGAATTAGAATACTCCTTCAACTTCTAATGGAAAAAAAAGACTCACTTCAGCAGGACACAGATCTCTTGCCTGTAGGCCTTAATTGCCGTGCTTATGCAGAAGGAAGTGATTAACCTTTTATGATGGGATTTTATTCCCTTGTGTATACAAACTATTTTAGATAAAGCTATGATAGCAAAATCATGTCCAGACATGCTAAGTTTATAACAAAATTCGGTCTGCATTCTTAAATCTTGTAAACGGCTGAACCTACAAACTAGTTTAAGCTGTGGCTCGGAGTTACACTATTGCATCTGAGAGACACTTTTCTGAGACCAAGCTCCCCTCTAGAGACTTGAGCACATAAATTTAGTTGACATTAATCCAAGCCCTCACCTGCATTTTCAGGTGGATGTAAACGTTCCCATGACTATTCAATGAATTTCCCTAGATAAGGGAACGAAATGTTCGCACTTTGCTTTGTGAGAAATATTCTAATATCCAATAGTTTTTTTTGCATTACGCAATTTAATGAGAAGTACATTGGTTTAACAGGTAGCTTGGTATGCATGGCAGCAAATTAAAAGTCTTCCTTTGTGATTTGGTATCCAGACAAAACCTAGGTGCTTGACTGCAACTTCTAATCTTTAGCACACATTCTCCTTTGATCAACTGATTGTCGAATCTGAAGGAGTGGCTATCCCAGATATGTCATAAGTTGCAGTTTACAGAGATTGGTGCCACAGATCTGCCACTTCACTAATAAACATTTGATGTACTCCACAGTCCAAAGATGTGCAGATTAGGGTGGATTGGCCATGCTAAGTTGCCCACGGTGTCCAGGGATATGCAGGCTAAGTGGATGAATCATGGGAAATGAAAGGATGATGCATGGGAATGGGTCTGAGTGGGATGCTCTTTACAGGACTGGTGTGGACTTGATGGGCTGAATTGCCTGCTTCCACACTGGTAGGGATTCTAAGATTCTAAGAACAGAGGAGTTCTCCTCAAGTTCTGGGTGACATTAGTCCCTTAATCAACACCATAGAAGCATTTTAATTTGCAGTTTGTCTCATTGTTATTTATGGTTTCAAATTGGCCATTGTATCTCCCTCTTTAAAAAGGTTATTTCTTCTCTCTGTAGATCTTGTCTGACCTGCAGAGTGCTCCCAGCATTTGCTGTTTTTATTTTAATTATCTATATCTGTATTTTTCCTTATAATAACAACTTACATTTATACAGCACCTTCAATGCAGCAAAAAGATCCCAAGGTGTATCGTAGGAGAGCAGCTTTGTGCTGAAATTGGAAGTTGGAATTCAGAGTTACTGAGATAGCTCCTCAAGGAGCATATAGCAGGATATGGAGACTTGGGCGGAGAAATGGCAGATGGAATTTAATCCGATTAAATGCAAGGTAATGCATTTTGAAAGATCAAATGCAGGAGGGAAGTATAGAGCAAAAGGCAGAATACTGAGTAGGATCACCGTACAGAGAGATCTAGGTGAACATGTCTACAGATCACTGAAAGTAGCAACACAAGTGGATAAGCTGGTCAGGAAGGCATGTAACATGCTTGTCTTCATCAATCAGGGCATAGAGTATAAAAGTTGGTTAGTCATGTTGCACCTGTATGAACATTAGTTGGACAACAATTGGAATATTCCGTACTGTTCCGGTCACCACACTATAAGAAGAATGTGAAGGCTTTGGAGAGGGTACAGAAATGGTTTACCAGGATCTTAGATAACAAAGTGTGAAACTGGATGAACACAGCAGGCCAAGCAGCATCTCAGGAGCACAAAAGCTGACGTTTCGGGCCTGGACCCTTAATCAGATCTTACCAGGATCTTGCCTGTTTTGGAGGTGGGAATAGATGGGCATAATTTGACATGGAAGGAATGAGAGTCCTGGGGAGTGCATGTGTTGGTGTGCAGAGTATTGGGAGGTGGCGGTGAGAGCTTGATTTATCGTTTAGTTTTACAGCTTTGACAATGTCCAAGAACAGTATGCTAACTTTTCGCACAGCCTGTCCTCACACTCAGCAGCCTATGACCTCTCTGTGGGGCAGCAGCCATAGCCCTGATGAAACACAGACCCCTCCCCCCAGTGAGAATCTGAATGTCCAGCCCGGATTTCCCAGGTTGGATTTATGGAGACAGGAATTGCCCAGCTCATTGCTTGCTCTCAGGCTGGGAGTATTCAGGCTCATATGTTTGGCTCCACCAGAGGAAGTATCTGATGAAGTTGCTCCCAGTGACAAAACCAAAAACCTTCCTCTTTAGATGGAACTCGGTAGATCTGGAGTACCTTACAGATTTACTTTACACTGCTGTTGTTCAGAGAATGGCTAGTAAGGAATGGGAATATTAATGTTTTCCAGCAAGGAGTACTCAGACTGTGGGACAAAACAGAGTGAGCTTCGCTCTGTATCAAACATGTACCTGAATTCAGTGCAATAGTGTCATCTTTCAAATGAACAGCATTTATTGAGGTTTATTCTGTGAAAAGAAATACAAATAGGAGAAAGGAAATGGGAAGATTGAGGATTAAATCTGGAGCTCTCTGTCTCTTTCTTCCTTATAGACGCTTCATAAAATTTCTGCGTTTTAATGAAGATTTTGGTCTAATGAGGTTATATTTTGTGTGTGGCTCAGTGTTGTAATTTGTTTTATAATGTTCCTATGAAGCATGATGGGTGAGTTAATTACATTAAAAGCATGACATAAGTGTAAGTTGTTATTGTGGTTTGCATTTCCTGCAACTGCTCGTGTACAGGCTGTCAGAGCATCTGAGCGAGGTTGTTGACTTGCTCGCCAAGCTTGCTTGTTTTCGTTCAGATGTTTCATCACCATGATAGGTAACATCATCACTGAGGCCTCCAATGAAGCGATATTGTTCTACTCTGCTTGGAATTTATACTGTCCGGTCTGTTACGCTGGGTTGTGTCATTTCCAGTTTTGTTCTGTATGAGTTTGTATATGGGGTCCAATTCTATATGTTTGTTGATTGCATTATGGGTTGAGAACCATGCCTCAAGAAATTCCCATGTGGGTCTATGTTTGGCTTGGGCTGCTATAGTTACATTGTCCCAGCTAAACTGTTGGCCTTCATTGTCCGAGTGTACCGATATGAGGAAAAGTTTGTTGTGTTATTTTGCTGCTAGCTGATGTTCGTGTATTCTGATGGCTAGTTTCCATCTGGTCTGTCCAATGTAATGTTCGAGGCAGTTGTTGCATGGTAATTTGTAAGCTACGTTAGCTCTACATTTTGTGGGAATGGGGTAAGTAATCCTTGTAAATGTTTGTCGTAGAATGGCTTTGGGCTTGCATGGTACCATGATTCCTAGTGGTCATAGGAGTTTTGTTGTCAGCTCTGTTATGACATAACTCACCGTAACACGCCAGACTGTATAAATTCCAAGCGGAGTTGAATCACAACGCTTCATCGGAGGCCTCACTGATGATGTTACCTAGCATGATGATGAAACATCTGAACGAAAACAAGCTGGCTCGGCGTGCAAGTCAACAAGCTCACCCATATCCCGAGCTACAAATCTTTGCAAAAACCTTAAACACCGGAGCAAGCTTAGAGAGGCATATCCTTTTTAATTGGAAACACTAATTTTACTTTCTAACACAAGGAGCAATTAAGAGGATAATATCCACCCAAACCTGCAAATGCCAGGATGTTTTTTTTCATGCTGTATGGACTATAATCTCAATAAGGAATCTGTTTTACCAAATTCCTCTTTAAAACAGAAACAAAATAGTCTTTGTACAAGATTTTATCTTTGGTATAATATCAAGCCATCTTGATTTCATTTATTTCGATTTTGTTATATTAAATTGAAAAACAGCCCCAAAGCTAAAACAAATAGAAATTCCCTAGCACTAGGAGCATAGGGTATTATAAGCTGTTTTCTTTGTTTCAGAAATTTAGTTATCTCAATAGGTTTAGAACCTAGTTTTGAAATTGTGGTTAATATAATAGCTTTGTGTTCGTAAAGTCCTTTTCTTAAAAATTTTCTGTTGTGAAGCAGGATTCTTGCTTTTCAAGGCTGTTGACTCCATTCCTGATGAGATTTTTGCAGCTCTTGCATATCCTAATGCAGCTCCTGGATTAGTTGCTAGGCAGTGCACAACACTAGTTTACAAATACACTTCCAATGGGTTGCTTTCCTTTCACATGTCCATGTAGTTGTCTTCTGCACCCAACATGACTGATTATGTAATCAAAGATCGGCATCATGACATCATTAATCAGAGGTACAGATTTGCTACCCTCTTTCAGTGTCCTGTGATCTGCAGTTTTAAATGGTTGGGAGAAAGGGAAAACTTCTACCCAGCTAAAGTCTTTGACACTGACTACCAGAAATTGCAACATCACATAATTTTAATATCAATGGACAATACAAAAAGCGCGAATCTCATGGCAGTTGGAGCACTGTGCCAAGGAAGCCCAGATAATTTATGCAAGGGAATATTATTGGGGTAATGCTGGTCTGTATTTAAAACTGAACCAAAGAGCAAGGAGTGGAAATCATGCCAATGGGTGTAGAAGAGTTCTGATATTGGGAATAGGTGGAGAAAGATCTGGTTTAATTGTAGCCAGGAAGTGGCATGCATGGTAATGAGTACAACCATTTAATATCCAGTAGAGGAAGAACTTTATTCACAGTTTTTATTTAGCCATTTAGTCCTTTGCACCATCATGATAGGACTGATAGTAAATCTCAAATTGCAGCCTCATGCCATGTCAAAGCCTGGAATTGTATAATCCAGTAAATTAAATGACTGCTTCCTTTGGAAGAAGAAAGAAATAATTTTTACATTGTGCCTTTCATGATTTCAAAAAGCCCCTGGCTGTCCTTGCATTATAACCAGTTAAATGTTTTGCCACAGCTGTTATGCAAGGACACACAACAATGAGACATTTGGTCAGTTTATCTGTCTTAGGTGTTAGCTGAGGAAATACACTTGGCTAGAACAAGGAGGCCAGAAGGGATCGGCCGGGTAATTACAGACCAGTTAGTTTGGTGTCAGTGGTGGGGAAGTTATTTAGATAAAAAAACTAAAGGATTAATCAGCAGTTGGAAAGACAGGGATTGATCAGACATTGTCAACATGGATTTGATAGATGAAGATCCTGTCTGACTAAATGAATTAAGATTTTTGAGAAGATGACTAAAATATATTGACAAAGACAGTGCAGTTAATGCGGTTTACACGGACTTTATTTGGGCCTTTGACAAAGTTCCAGTTGGAAGGCTGGTCCAAACATAAGGGCCCATGTGATCGTAAGCAAGTTGACAAACTGCATCCAAAATTGGCTTACAAATAGGAGGCAAAGGGCAATGGTGGAGGGACGTTTCTGTCATTGAAAGACTGTGACCAGCAGTATACTACAGGGCTGGGTGGTGGGTTGTTTTTTGTGATTGGAAGCCTGTGACCAGCAATGTATCAGTGCTGGGACTCTTGCTGTTTGTTATGTACATTAAAGACTTGGATATGAACGTAGATGGATTAATTAGTAAGTTTGCAGGTGAGGGGAAATTTGTTGATTTTTTTGTTGGTGAGGAGGATGGTCTCAGGCTACGGTCTGATACTGATTAGCTTGTAAATTGTGCAGAGCAGTGGCAGATAGAATTTAATCATTATAAATGTGAACTGATACATTTCGGGAGGATGCATAAGGGAAGGATATGCACATTGAATGGTGGGTCCCTAGGAAATACTGAGGAACAAAGGGATCTTGGTGTACAAGATATAGATCCCAGAAAGTGTCAGATGTGGTAGATAGGCTGGTAAAGAAAGCATCCAACATGCTTGTCTTCATTAGCTGGGATGTAGAACATAGGAGAACATAGCAGTTCTGTTAAAACTTTCTAAGACATTGATTAGGCCACAGATGGAATATTGTGTGCAGTTCTGGTTGCCACACTATTGAAGGACATGATTGCACTGAAGAGAGTGCAGAGGAGTTTCACCAGTATGTTGATTCATTGGCCAATATAGACATGGTAGGCCAAAGGGCCTATCTCTATTCCGAATGACTCTTTGACAGTACTCTCCTTTGAATAATGATAGGCAATTATTTACCTCCAGTTAGAAGGCTAACAGTTGCTCAGGTTAACATCACATCTGAAAGACAGCATCTCTAACAGAGGGCATCACACCCTTGGTACTACCCTTGAGTGCAGCATAGATTTACGTGCATAAGTATGCCACGTGATTTGAGTTCTTGATTTTCTGACTTGAAGTGCTATCACCAAGCCACTTCTAATACCAGAACTAAATTATACGTCTCGAAAATCCTATATTGTATACATGCCATTCAAAGAGTCATTGTATCTAAGGAAACTCCATAATATGCATGATAAGAGACCCCCCCCTCCATTAGAATGCCAAATTAAACAGACTGTGCCTGAAAGTAACATGTTGCGTTTCCATGCAGGAAGAAAATTGCACATGATTCAACTCACGAGCTGCAAGAATTGGTCAAGGGATCAGAAAGAAGAGTCCATAGAGAAGTGGAAATCCCATTGAGATGGGATAATACGGCCATGTGAAATGGGAGAATTTGAACTCACAGATGGTTATGCAGAATAAGTATCAATGTTCAAAGGTCAAAATAAAATCACTTCTCTAATTTTTTTAAATTCTTTCATGTGATGCGAACATCACTTCAAGGTCAGCATTTGTTGCCCATCCTAATTGCCATTGAGTGCTACAAAATAAACGACTACAACAGTGAAACAAAATGTGGATAGCAGAGCATTAAGTAAACAGTCTTTTCTGTCCACAAGAGTTGGAAGCAAATAAAAGCAGATGCAATAAGAGACAAGGGTAGAAATTAAAATGTGTTGTGCCCAATTTGCATAAAAAAGCATAACTGTTTGGTAGGTCTGCACTCAACCTGTGCAGATCTCATTCCTATGCTAAATTCACATGGCTTAGTTTTTAAAACATCTTTGCTGTTTAAAACAGGCCACTAGAAGAGCTTAACACCTACTGAAGGAACTTCAAACATTTCCCACTCAGATTTTCTGATTCTGGATGTGAACAAGTCAGCAGTCACGAATGAAAGGTAATTAAATTCTTTTTTGTTCTTATTAGGGATCAGGCTGGAGCTGAAGTATTCTCCCCAGTTCCACCATACCTCTGTCTGCTGCTGTAGACCACCTCAACGCCTACTGACATTCTCACTTGGGACGCAGCCGAGGGTCAGTTAAATGCCAAAACCTCAATCTGACTGAGGAATGAGATGCCTATGGAGATATCCAGAATAATTAGGTGAGGATTGTTGTCTGGTTTGGGGTTGGTTTTAAGACTCAGAGTTTTTCTTCTTGATGATGTCTTGGGTCTGTGGGTATTGGTTTGGCTCCCAGAAAATCACATGGAGCTCATCTCCCTTGAGTTGTTGATCAAGTGGGATGTTTTCAATCACTGATTGTGGTTGTTTGATTGCTAAGTAAACTTTTGCAATCTTTCAGTCCCATGGCTGCAAGATTTCCACTCACCCAGCTCTATCTCTTCACTGGCATTGACTGTTCTTTTGTCTGCAAGTGTTCAAATAGATTGTGCTCACATTCTCATTCTCAAGTATTTGCTTCTTCCTGTTTGCTGAGTTTTAGCTTCTGATCTACTTTCAGGAGTAAGAGAAGAGTTTTCCAGATTTGGCAATCCTGTATAATTGCAGATTTAAGAATGAAATATGAGATCTTCAATCTATTTTGAGATTACTGCCACCACACCACTGACTCAACCCTGGCTGTGCCTAACTGTCTCTAAAGTTTCCTTTCCATTATAGCTTCTTGAAGGGAAGCTCAAATAACTAGTTTTCTATTGTGTACAAGTAAATCACCCATTATTGTGTAATACTATTGGTGCTTAAAGTATGTGTTTTTGGACAACTCAATGCACTTTTGGTTTAGAACAACACTGGCACCTAGTAGCAGAGTATTGGTCACTATTCTGTACTAGTGACATTTGTTTGATTTTTTTTGGCTTTCTGGCCATTGTTACTTCATAGCCATATGAAGCACTTCTTTTAGGCTATTGCAGGTAATCTTAATAGATTCTTCCTTCTGCTTGGGTTTAGCCATAAATTTAAGGAACACAGTAAAATCCTCTATTGGTTACCCCTTTTACTAGTCAGACCACAACAGTCTGTTTCTGGTCTAATGGTTTGACAACCATGTGTCTCTAGACCAATTGTTCTCTTAGAACTAGTGGGACTCCTGAGTGCTTATGGGACTTAAAGTCTAAGCATAAAAAAGTGCCATAAGTGAGAAACAGAAACAGAAATTGCTGTAATCAGTAGGTCTGGCAGCATATTTGGAGAGAAGTCAGCGTTAACATTTTGCGTCGAGCCACCTTTCCTCAGAAGTCTAAACATGACAACTAACTCAAGAATGAGAAGTGTTAATTGTGAGCTATATTTTCAACTGTCTTTTGCTTCTTGCGTTGCAGTGTTATTGTAGCATTCTTATTTTCTTGACAGTTATTTCAACTACACTGTGTAGTCATTGTCATGCCATGCAAAAGGACAAAGGCCTCAGAACATTGGGCAGCTTTGCAATGGTTTCAATCAGCTGCAGGTTCCACACATCTTCGTTGCTTTCTGTCTTCTGGCTGCCGTGTTAATATTGATAACTGCACCTAGTGCTCTGTTAGGGTTAGCTGGAAATGCAGAATTGGAATCAAAACAGATCATCCATGAAGCTCACCCTCTGAGACATCTCAGTCCTTGCCCTTTTCATTACACCAGAGGCATAGTCTCAGAATAAAAGGGTGTCAATTAATGACTGACATGAGTGGGAATTTCTTTTCTCAGATGTTGAGAGTCTTTAGAAGTTCTTGCCACAGAGAGGTGTTTCCTATCTATTACAGATGTTATCAATCTGTGAGGCATTTTTAGTAGCTAGGCTGTAAGCTTACTCCAAGTAGAGATTCAGCAGTGTGATTGTTGTTCCTTTCAAAGTTTCCTTGTGCTGATATTGGCTGTGGCTCAAATGTTTTTGTTTCACTCACTTCTTTTTCATGGGAATGGCATGTGAGGCTGTCTTGCTGGGCTACAGCTTCTACAGCCCAAATAAAAACTGACTCACTGGCCACAGATCAAAAAATCAGTCCAGCTCACAAATTAAGTACTCACTGTTAAATACACCGTGTATTGTAAAAGTTTTTCCCCATTGTGATTCTGGTGGTGAGTGTAACCTTTGTCCTGCTTCAAATGTTATCTGAATTCTTTTCCTATGGGTTTCAAGTTTGTATCGTTGCCTTTGTTTTGTTTCTGGAAAAAAAATCACCACTGCCACCATGTCATATTCTTGGGTTGTTTTCCTTAATTCGGAATGACCACACTCATGCTAGATTGTTCAGTAGAATGGATTTAATTTACTTGAAAATCTCAAGCAGGTTGACTTCACAGACAATCTGATCATAGAACATAGAACATAGAAAAGTACAGCACAGTACAGGCCCTTCGGCACACGATGTTGTGCTGTGGAATAATCCTAATCCAAAAATAAAATAACCTAACCTACATTCCCCTCAATTCACTGCTGTCCGTGTGCATGCCCAGCAGTCGCTTAAATGTCACTAATGACTTTGCTTCCACGGCTACCACTGGTAAACTATTCCATGCGCTCACAACTCTCTGGGTGAAGAACCTCCCTCTGACATCTCCTCTATACCTTCCTCCTAACACCTTAAACCTATGATCCCTCGTGGCAGTCAATCCTGCCCTGGGGAAAAGTCTCTGGCTATCGACTCTATCCATGCCTCTCATTACATTGTACACCTCGATCAGGTCACCTCTCTTCCTCCTTCTCTCCAGAGAGAAAAGTCCGAGCTCAGTCAACCTCTCCTCATAAGACAAGCCCTCCAGACCAGGCAACATCGTGGTAAACCTTCTTTGCACCCTCTCCAAAGCCTCCACATCTTTCCTATAATAGGGTGACCAGAACTGGACACAATATTCCAAGTGTGGCCTCACTAGGGTTTTGTAGAGCTGCAGCATAACCTCGCGGCTCTTAAACTCGATCCCCCTGTTAATGAAAGCCAAAACACCATATGCTTTCTGAACAACCTTATCCACCTGGGTGGCAACTTTGAGGGAGCTATGCACTTGAAGACCAAGATCCCGCTGTTCCTCCACACTGCCAAGAATCCTGCCTTTAATCCTATGTTCAGCATTTAAGTTCGACCTTCCAAAATGCATCACTTCGCATTTATCCAGGTTGAACTCCATCTGCCATTTCTTAGCCCAGATCTGCATTCTGTCAATGTCTCGCTGAAGCTTGCAATAGCCCTCGATACTATCAACGGCATCTCCAACCTTTGTGTCATCAGCAAACATACTAACCCACCCCTCAACCTCCTCATCCAAGTCATTTATTAAAAACTACAAAGAGCAGAGGCCCAAGAACAGAGCCCTGCGGGACACCACTCAGCACTGACCTCCAGGCAGAATACTTACCATCTACAACCACTGTCTGCCTCCTGTCAGCCAACCAATTCTGAATCCAGACAGCCAAATCACCCTGTATCCCATACCTCCTGACTTTATGAATGAGTCTGCCATGGGGAACCTTATCAAATGCCTTGCTGAAGTCCATGTACACCACATCCACTGCTTGACCCTCGTCAACCTGTTTCGTGACTTCCTCAAAGAACTCAATAAGATTTGTAAGGCATGACCTGCCCCTCATATGCAGCTACAGAGAAACTTAAGTGCCTGCCCTGAGTCTAGCATGTTACTGTATCGCCGTCTCATAGCTGCTGGTCATGTGGTGACATTTGGCCAGTTGCTAATCAGTATACTCAACTTTTAAAGCAGTAATACAACACAAATGGGGAAATTTTATCACTCATAATCAGAAAGATTAATGAAGGATTTTAGGATCACTTGTTTTAGTGCAGACATGAACCTAGTGGACTAATGCAGAAGGTTTTTAAACTTACCTTAGCAGGCTTTGTTGACCTCTGAACAGCTGTACTTGATAGGGAACTTGTTTAGGGGTAAAATTTTGTATACGCATACAAATAGATTCAAGAACAGCTTCTTCCCCACTGTTATTAGACTTCTGTTCAGAACTCTCAGATTTTAAGTGTAATGGCGATCTCGCTGTCTGTGTACCTTCTCTGTAGTCATGACATTATATTCTTTGCCCTTTTCTATTACCCTATGTAGTTTGTGTGGTATGATCTGTCTATACTGTATGCAATACAAAACTTTTCACTGTACTAGGTACATGTAACAATAATAAATCAAATCAAGTTAAAATACTATTGAATTAAATGGATGCAACAAAAGAAGTATGTGCATTTATTAAATAGGCCCCTGCCAAAATCTAATTAGAGCCTTAAACCACACCAAAACCAGATTTGTAAATATGGAGAATTGGGAACAGAGCACGCAGTGGATCTAATGCTTGGATTGAATTCCCCGTGAGGTTTTGACAATTATTAACACTTTCATTGTAGTAGTACCTAACAATGGCCAACATAGAACTATACAAAGAGGTCATTCAGCCCTTCATTTCTGCACTAGGTGAGGAACAAAATAATTCTAATGCTGCCTGCCAACACTTGACCCATGGAATCACAGGTTACTCTTCTTTAGATGCAGATCCAGGTTCCTTTTAAACAAGTTGAGGGCTTTTGCCTCAGTCACGAAACCAGGTAGTGACTTTTGGACCAAAAACTACCAATGAGTGAAAATGATTTTCATCATGTCCCCTCTAAACCTTCTATCAATCATCTTATATCTGTGCCCCTAGTAACTGACCACTCCATTAGGAAAAACGTGTTTTTTCTGACTACAAAATCCAGGCCCATCATTAATTTTATTTACCTCAATTAAGTCACCCCTTATCCCTCAGATCTAAGGAAAATAATATCCTATCCCACCTTTCATTCTAGTTACAATTTCAATATTCTTGTAAATCTACTTTGCTCTGTTTCTAGTGAAGTGATTGATTGACTGCTTGTCATTTGTATCGAAGTTCAGTGAAAAGTTTTGAGCAATACAGGCAAGTAAAAAAAGTAAGCAAGTAAAAAAAACTTAACCCGAGCGTACAAGTTACACTGCACAGGGCGTGTGCTAGGCAAGATAAACTGTTGAGAGACAGTGATAATGGGAACTGCAGATGCTGGAGAATCCAAGATAATAAAATGTGAGGCTGGATGAACACAGCAGGCCCAGCAGCATCTCAGGAGTATAAAAGCTTTTATGCTCCTGAGATGCTGTTGGGCCTGCTGTGTTCATCCAGCCTCACATTTTATTATGTTGAGAGACAGATTGTTTTCATTGTATCATACCACTAGGCCATCTGCCTCCCTTCTGTATTTTGACTCATTGTTGTTAGATATCGGTCCTACCGCAATGGTATCATCAGCGAACTTGTAGATGGCGTTTATTGAGACTTCTGCAAAACAGTTGTGGGTGTACAGGGAGTATAGTAGGGGATTGAGGATGTATCCTTGGGGGAGGTTGCAGTATTGAATGTTATTGTGGAGGAGGTACAGTTACCAATCATCACTGATTGGGTCAGAAAGCTAAGGCTTTGCAGGGCTATTTTAACCCTATTTACTGTTCACCTGCTTTAACCCTATCTAAAGCTGAAACAGATTTAAAAGGATATACATCAACCTGCTTCAAAGGTGAAATTCATATAACGGAATATCATGAGGAAGATTTTCTTCTCAAAATGTCACTGCTAAGCGAAATACACATGTCACAAAATGATTTCACTCTTGCCAATAATAGTTGAGTGAGATTTTTCTACTGACCTGCCTTGGCACCAAGAAGTAGAAATAAACCCCCAAGTCTTTTTTATTCAATGATAGGATGAGGGTGTTGCTGGCTGGGCCAACATTTGTTGCCCATCCCGTAGGACAGTTAAGAGGCTACCACATTGCTGTGGTTCTGGAGTCACATGTAGTCCAGACTAGATCAGGATGGCAGATTTCTTTCCATTAAGGACATTATTGAACCAAATGGGTTTTTCCTGACAATTGATTCATGATCATCGTTAGACTCTTAATTCCAGATTGTTATTGAATTCAATTTCCACCATCTGCAGGATTTGAACCCAGGTCCCCAGAACATTACCTGAGTGTCTGGCTTAACAGTCTTGCAGCAATACCTCTAGGCCCTAACCTCCCCCAGTTTTGGGGAAATGGATATTAAATTAATATAGCACAGACCTTAGCTCCAAACCTCCAAATGCAAGAGATTTTGATATGTGATTATAAATCCTAGTTTTCCCATGGTTTCTGTAATGTACAGTGCAGTAAGTTAGGATGGAAGCTTGTAAATGCAGTTTTTCACACAGTGATTTTTTCCAACGGCGGTCCTGATCCCTCTACACCATTGTGAGGAAATATACAGCCATCCTCACAGGGAGGACATAGAATCAAAGGCCACATTAGACAGAGGCCTTTGGGCAGCTTCTAGTCTGTTCCCTTGGCTAGGAAAGATATTAGCCATGGACAGCCCTCAGTGAGTGTGAAAAGGACAGAAAATCAATTGTTTAAAAAAAACACACTTAATAGGAAAGAATCAAAACATAGATTTCAAAGTCGCTCATGATCCCCATGGACAAGAAAATCATTGTAAAAGCTCCTTTGAAGATACATCCAACTATTTCCATCAGCTTTGATGCTGTCTGTTCTATAACACGCAGAAGTTCTAGTTTCCTCAGTGTTGGATGTGAAATAGTGCTTTGACAAAAGACTAAGTATAGTATATAAACAAAGATCATAGAGACCCTTTCTTAATGAAGTTATATTCTGTAGCATTAGCACAGAATGTTATATTTTATCATTTCAATGTTATCATATTAGTTCAAATATTTTCCCAATCTGCAATTTGCCCTGGAAATTTTCATGCACTATGATATTTTGATGAATCATTGAAACAGATTTCATAGCTAGAGGAAGTTGGGTGTAAGCCAAAGAAAACAAAATAATTACGAACCATGCTGTTAATACAACTTGCTTAAGGTGGTTCTCAGCAATATCAATGCCCAAAATAATAGTACAGCTCAGTACAAATGTTTTTGAAGCAAATTGACAGGGGAGCAGGTATGTGAAGAAAGAATAGTGCTGAACCCTGCTTTTGTGTGCACAGGATACTTCTCTCACCCTTTATTGTGTGGCTGACCTGAAATTATTTACACTAACAAGTTGTGCAAAATGACACTGGACACTGTCGTAGAAACATTATCAATTGTCCATGACATGTCCATGTTTACAAAATGGACCAATCAGGAGATCATTTCCTAATAAGGTTTTTTCAAAGCTCAAATATTGCCATAATAGTTAAAGTCACCAGAGCTGAGGAATCCTGTTATTCAGACATCTATTTACACAGATTATAACAGCCGTGTTTATGTAATATTTCAGAAATAATTTGACAATAAATAAGAAAGCCATCTTTCAAATAGTTATTTAATCTGCAAGAACTATGATTATGTGTAGGAAAATGTATTTGTAACCAGGCTTAAGCACATTCATTACTTGAGGAAACAATTCAGCAATAATGGCTGTATTAAAGTTAAAATCTATTGTAATACATTTAGAATATCAGGCAATGTGTCATGTGAAAATTTCATAATTTTCAGCCATAATATGAAGCTTGATTACTTGAATTCAAATAATCTCATGAATACAATGGCTGAATTTTAAGATAAAGTATCATTATGCAGATTATATAATATATTTTAAGGAATAGGTAAATTGATTTTTTTATTCTGGATTGCATATGTTTCAACTTGCCATATATGAGCCAGCTAGTCATGGTGAAAGAAATTAAAGAAGGAATGTGGCCTAGAGGGTAAAATAGCTATCCAGGCAGTAATTTTCCCTCCATCATAAGGCCAGAGTTGGTGATGCTCACCAATGTTTGCGCAATGTTCAACACCATTTATGACTACTCAGGTCCTGAAACAGTCTGTGTACAAATGCAGGCTTGGGTTTGTAATGCTTGTGACACATAACTGCCAGGCAAATACCATCCCAAACAAGAGAGAATTTAATCATTGCTAAAAAACCTAGAGGTTACCATTGACTGGAAAATGAATGGGATTAGCCACATAAATAATGCCACTACAAGAACAAATCAGAGACATGCAATCCTGCAGGAAATAGCTCACCTCCTGTCCACCATCTCCAAGGCACAAATCATGAGTGCAAGAAATGCTTTCCACTTGCTTGGATGAGTGCAACTCCTATAATAACCAAGAAGCTCAACAGTATTCAGGATGAAATAGCTGCTTGATTTGCACTTCATTCATCATCTTCAGCATTTACACCCTTCACCACCATTGTACAGTGACAGCAGCCTGGACCATCTACAAGATGCACTACTGTGACTCTCCAGTACATCTCATCGACATGTTCCAAACCCATGACCACTACTACCTAGAAGGACAAAAGAAGGAGATGCATGAGAATATCGCAACTTATAAATTCCCCTCCAAATTACACATTACCCTGACTTGGAACGATGTTACTGTTCCCTTTATGCCACAGGGTCAAAATCCAAGAACTCTTTTCCTAATAGCAATGTGCGTATCACTAACCTCAAGTGCATCTGTAGCTCAAGAAGGCAGCTGACCACATGTCTCCAAGGCTATTAGGAATAGAAAATACATGCTGTGCTAGCCAGCAACTGCTACATACCATGTATAAATAAAACAAAACATAGAACATAGAGATGCTGCTTGGCCTGCTGTGTTCATCCAGCCTCACATTTTATTATCATAGAACATAGAATATAGAACATTACAGTGCAGTACAGGCCCTTTGTCCCTCGATGTTGCGCCAACCTGTGAAACCAATCTGAAGCGCATCTAACCTACACAATTCTTTAATCATCCACATGTTTATCCAATGACCATTTAAATGCCCTTAAAGTTGGCGAGTCTACTACTGTTGCAGGCAGGACATTCCACACCCTTACTACTCTCTGACTAAAAAAGCTTCTGAAACTAAATGTGAAATGATAACAGAAGTGCTTTCCTGAGAACTGAAGGACATAAATGGGACGTAGGGAAAGAAGATTAGTACTCTCTTGAAAAAGAAATGCTTGCGCAGTATTGTGTAGAAAGTATAAGAGATGTGAAAGATGTTTTATTTTGACTCTCTTGTTGAGGTGATTGAACATCTTTCTGCACTGCAAACTGACACTGGAGTAAAAACTACTTACAGAACACATTGTACTACAGCTTGTGCACGATTTCCAACTTGCTTTGGTATCCACTCACCATGGAAACTACTTCTCTCAGAAAATTGCTCCACCCGCATCTCCAGCAAACTAAAATTCACTTTCAAAACAGCTTCAGGCACTTTCCCCTTGTAGCTCTCCAGTGTTATTTCCTATTTTAGACTCAAAAAATCCTCTCCTTTAAGTGCTGCAGGCTCTTAAGGACCTGCAGCAACACCTGATTCCCCAGTTTCTAATCAATTAATTACTTTCACAAAGTGCTTTCCTTGTGGCAGCTAGCCTAGTGCATTTGTAAAAAATAGAGGGAGGAGGAATGGGGTAGTGGAGGATGATGTGCTGGATGTAGAGGTTGGTGGGGTGGTATGTGAGGACCCATGGGGACTCTGTCTTTATTTCTGTTGTGGGAGCGGTTTTGAGGGCAGAAGTACAGGATATGCAAGAGATGCTGAACTGACTCAGCGTATTTACAAGTGATAATGGGAACTGCAGATGCTGGAGAATCCAAGATAATAAAATGTGAGGCTGGATGAACACAGCAGGCCAAGCAGCATCTCAGGAGCACAAAAGCTGACGTTTTGGGCCTAGACCCTTCTTCAGAGAGGGGGATGGGGTGAGGGTTCTGGAATAAATAGGGAGAGAGGGGGAGGCGGACCGAAGATGGAGAGAAAAGAAGATAGGTGGAGAGGAGAGTATAGGTGGGGAGGTAGGGAGGGGATAGGTCAGTCCAGGGAAGACGGACAGGTCAAGGAGGTGGGATGAGGTTAGTAGGTAGGAGATGGAGGTGCGGCTTGGGGTGGGAGGAAGGGATGGGTGAGAGGAAGAACCGGTTAGGGAGGCAGAGACAGGTTGGACTGGTTTTGGGATGCAGTCGGTGAAAGGGGAAGAGCTGGGCTGCTTGTGTGGTGCAGTGGGGGGAGGAGACGAAATGGGCTGGTTTTGGGATGTGGTGGGGGAAGGGGAGATTTTGAAGCTGGTGAAGTCCACATTGATACCATTGGGGTGCAGGGTTCCCAAGCGGAGTATGAGTTGCTGTTCCTGCAACCTTCGGGTGGCATCATTGTGGCACTGCAGGAGGCCCATGATGGACATGTCATCTAAAGAATGGGAGGGGGAGTGGAAATGGTTTGCGACTGGGAGGTGCAGTTGTTTATTGCGAACCAAGCGGAGGTGTTCTGCAAAGCAGTCCCCAAGCCTCTGCTTGGTTTCCCCAATGTAGAGGAAGCCACACTGGGTACAATGGATGCAGTATACCACATTGGCAGATGTGCAGGTGAACCTCTGATTAATATGGAAAGTCATCTTGGGGCCTGGGATAGGCGTGAGGGAGGAGGTGTGGGGGCAAGTGTAACATTTCCTGTGGTTGCAGGGGAAGGTGCCAGGTGTGGTGGGGTTGGAGGGCAGTGTGGAGCGAACAAGGGAGTTACGGAGAGAGTGGTCTCTCCGGAAAGCAGACAAGGGTGGGGATGGAAAAATGTCTTGGGTGGTGGGGTCGGATTTTAGATGGCGGAAGTGTCGGAGGATGATGCGTTGTATCCGGAGGTTAGTGGGGTGGTGTGTGAGAATGAGGGGGATCCTCTTTGGGCGGTTGTGGCGGGGGCGGGGTGTGAGGGATGTGTTGCAGGAAATGCGGGAGACACGGTCAAGGGCGTTCTCGACCACTGTGGGGGGAAAGTTGCGGTCCTTGAAGAACTTGGACATCTGGGATGTGCAGGAGTGGAATGCCTCATCGTGGGAGCAGATGCGGCGGAGGCGGAGGAATCGGGAAGAGCGGATGGAATTTTTGCAGGAAGGTGGGTGGGAGGAGGTGTATTCTAGGTAGCTGTGGGAGTCGGTGGGCTTGAAATGGACATCAGTTACAAGCTGGTTGCCTGAGATGGAGACTGAGAGGTCCAGGAAGGTGAGCGTTTTTACAAGTCTTGTGTAGGAGCTTACACCTTGACATTATATTTAGTCAGGTTCACAAGAGCACGTTATGCAATGATTTCCTGATCTCAGGACATCTTAAAACGGAAATCACTTTTGTAAGTGTAGTTTTGTGTACCATGTAACGATATGTGTCACCAGAATAGTAAGGTATTAAGTGAATGACAGGATGAGTGGAATGTGATGCCATTGTGCTGCTGGTGCTGGCTCTGCAGATGCCCCGAAGGCAAGTAAACAGAGCTGCCTGTGCAACAGTGTTGTTGAGAGAAAGCAAGGGAATTCTGTGAATACCAGAAGTGTCTGGATGGTACTATTGTGACATTAGACAGCTGCTCCATCTAATTGGGCATTCATTTCAGGAACTTTGTCTGCCCCTGGTCAGTGAGCACCTGTGCTGTTCAATCCCAGTTGAATAGGCATTCAATAGAAAAAGACCTGTCTTGCCAGAGTTATTCTACAGAGCCAAGCACCACCTTGCAGGTGAAGTGCATTTGGCTTTTACTTTTGTGAAAGTATTGTGTGTCTTTTAAAGACAGCTTGGAGAGCTGCAGCTTAAAATGAGGGAGACAATAGGCTTCAATGACTGAAGAATAGTTATTTTGGTTGTAATTCTTCGGGGTCTCTGCATGGCCAATAAATGGAGTGAAGGTTATAGAAAGTGGAAGCAATGTGAATGAGGAGGAGCAGGAGGACACTGCACAAAAGGATATATATCTTTATAAAGGATATATATATGTATAAATGTGTATATACGTGGGAAGCTAAACTTTACATGAGGACAGGCTTTAACATAGTGTGGAACTGGAGGACCACAGCAGGTGGGAGGGAGGAGGGGTGGGGCTGGGGTCAGGGGAGGTGGGATGGTGGTTGGTGGATGCAGGTATTGGGCAGTGGGGATTGATCAGTGAGGTGAGAGGTGTGGATAGGTTGGGAAGAACATGGACAGCCTGTGTCAGATCAAGGGGGGGAAAAGAGAGGAGGGGTTGAGGCCAGGGTGGGGAGTGGTGGTGATGGTTGTCTCACCCCTCCTTCCTCTTGCCTCCTTGACCTATCCACCTATCTACCCAACCAATTCGCTCGAGACTAAAAGAAGGAAGCACTGTTGCCAGTAAATTAGTTGTAATAGGGTTCAAGGAACAACTCAGAACCTACTCACCTCAGTACGTTAAAATGTTGAAATTTAAAATAAAAGGATTCATTCATTGGAATTGAACATTGCTGGCTAAGCCAGAGTTTATTGCCTATCCCTAATTGACCTTGAGAAGGTGGTAGTGAACTGACTTCTTGAATTGCTGCAGTCTTGGTGTTGTAAGTACACCCATAGTACCTTTTGGGAGAGGGCTGATAGTTCCAACATCTTGATCCAGGAATAGTTGAGGAACGGTGATATCATTTCATGTCACGGTGGGCTGTGGCATGGATGTAAGTGGAAGGTGATGGTTTTGCCGTTGTTGTTCTAGATGGTAGAGGTTGTGGTTTGGAAGGTGCTTTCAGAAGAGCCTTGATTAGTTACCAATGTGCATTTTGCACATGGTACTGTATGTCAATGGTGAATTGAATGAACAGGGGGTGTTGTAGAAATGGAGCCAGTTAAACAGACTGTAATGCAGCAGTTCAAGACATACAGATCTCTCCATCATAGTTTTATAACAGCAGCTTACATTTTTAGGAAAATGTCCCAAGGTGCTTAATAAGACTAATATCAATAAAAAATTTTTGTCGTTTTTTTTCCTAAAGGAGAAAGCAGAAAAAAAATGACCAAAAGCTGGATGAAAGATGTGATTTTTTGTGGAGTATTTTAAAGCAAGGTAGCAGTAGGGAAGAAGTTCTAGGACTCAGTACCAAGGAGTTGGAAATTAATAATAAGATAAAGAAATTAAATAAAGAATTCACAAGAGCTCAGAAGTGAAGATGTGCTGAGATATCGAATGCTTGTGAGGTTGGAGGAAGCTGCATAGGCAGGGAGTGCAGTGAGACTGTGGAATGATTGAGAAAGATGAATTTTAGAGTTGAGTAGTTGTTGAATGGAGAGCCAGTGAAAGTCAGCAATCATGAAGGTGATGGCTGGTTTGGAGTGAGTTAGAATAGAAGTAGCAAATATTTTAATGAGTACAAGTTCATTTAGAATGCAATTCAAATGATATAAACTCCCTTTATCTGCAGCCTAGCTGAGCATGCACAGATCTTGAGGGGGGAAAAAGCAATCTTTCCATATCATCCCTTCCATACTTTTGCAATGCTTGAAATAATCTTTTTATTATTTGGTATGACTTCAGAACTGGACATTCTATCCAACGATTGCAATGATTTTGCTTCTAATATGCATTTTGGCATCTTTGGGCCCCAGCTCATTTGGTGGGTTAGGCAGCGTCTGTGCAGTTACCTTATATGGTCCCAATAGTTGAGTAAGTCACACTGACATTGGGGCTGTATATAGCAAGAACAAGTACTTAGTGACAGCTTAACATTACTCAGTTACACTTTTGCATCATTCACACGGTCTGTGTTGCATCTTTCTGTTACATTCAAATTTATTATGTTAATTCCTTTAATTGTTAAGGTAAGCTGTTATCAAAGTCAAAGGTAATGTTCTGGAGGTTTTAAAAAGAAATCTAACATTTGTTACAATGTTTCACAAGATGGTAAACAACATTTTAACAGTTTTACGATTATTCTTTTTGTGCTTCACTTCTCTCGAATTAGATCAGGACTGGTACATGTGCCGAACACGGCGTGTAATCTGACACAAGATAAATTATGTTGACTTTGAGCTGTCTGAAAATCTGCCAAGTAACATAATAATCATGGCAAAATCCCCTTCTTATGCTGGAGTGTTAATTCAGAGCTCATTTTGCATCAGACCTTAACTCTGGATGAATTTTGTTCAACAAATCTTTACTATTTTAGCCACCCCTATGCATTTCGGTAATTGGTTTCACCTTTCAAAGAAGTATGGATAATTAGAATTTACATTATACTTCACTTGTCAGATGCTGCACATAGTGTTGTGTCATAACACATGCTGCATTCATTTAGATAAGACATTCAATGTACCACTTGGTGTTTGTACGGCGAATGTCCAACAGCAATTGCAGCCTGTGGCAAAATGTTTTATTGTAGCATTGCTGATTCTGTTATAATGTGCAATTCCAAAGAGTATGAGGGAGGCAGATAAGTAAATTGACTTATAAAATTAGTTCTGTTTTCTGTGACACCATTGTCTTTTGGAAGTCTTCTGCACAATCCTGACTAATGTAAAAGAAAAGTGAATCAGTATTGTCCTAAATATTACATGCTTATCTCATTTTCCTCTTTACCTAAAGTGATCTCTGAGACCAGAGCTTTCTATTTTCTGTATTTTGCTGTTTGTAAATAACTTTCATGTCCTGTCAAGTCCATGGTAGCGAATAGTTGATTACTAACATTGAAAGTTGCACAGAGAATAAAAGACAATTTTAAATTATACATTCACTTCTTACGTCACTATAAACTATGAATATTTCCATCTAAATTATCTGTTATTTTAATGTTGGTTAAAATTTAATCTGATCAACTCTGTTCAGTTCATGCAACCCACATTTGGAAAACCCAAATATGCATGTCCTTGTTCTTAGGTCGGTGTATTCTAAAGCTCTACCATTATTAATAGAGGAATGATACAATATGCCCTCTATTTTTGCGATAATCAAGGACAGAGGATCTATTGTGCATAGATGATCCTCCTAACGCAGGAATAATGGCAATTGACAATATTGCCAGCCTGCATGGGAAATAGGTGTCACTGGCTGGCCAGCCTTTATTGTCCATCCCAATTTGCCCTTGAGAAGGTGGTGGTGAGTGGTCATCTCAAACTGCTGTAGTCCACCTGCTGTGCTTTGATCCACAATGTTGTTAGGAATGGAATTCTAGGATTTTGACCCAATGAAGGAACAGTGATAGATTTCCAAGTTAGGATAGTGTGCGGCCTGGAAGGGAACTTGCATGTGGTGGAGTTCCTATGTATTTGCTGCCCTTGGCCGGCTGGATGGAAGGGGTTGTGGGTTTGTAAAGTGCTGTCTGTGAACCCTTAGTGAATTTCTGCAGGGCATCTTGTGAATGGTATACACTGCTGCTACTGAGCATTGGTAGTGGAGGGAATGGATGCCTGTGAATGTGGTGCCAATCAAACTGGATTTATCCTGGATGGTGTCAAGTTTCTTATGTGTTGTTTGAGCTGCATTTATCCAGGTAAGTGGGAGTATTCCATCACACTCCTGGCTTGTGCCTTGTAGATAGTAGACAGACTTTGGGGAGCCAAGAAATGAGTTATTTGCTAAGTTCCTAGATTCTGACCTGCTCTTGTAGGCACTGTGTTTATGTGCTGAGTCCAGTTGAGTTTCTGACTATTGATAACCTCCAGGATGTTGATAATGGGGGATTCAGTGATGGCAAAACCATTGAATGTCAAGGGGCAGTGGTTATATTGCCTCATATTAGAGATGGTTATTGCCTGGCATTTGTATGGTCTGAATGTTACTTGCCACTTGTCAGCCCAAGCCTAGATATTGTCCAGATCTTGATGCATTTGAGCATGGACTGCTTCAGTATATGAGGAATCATGAATAGTGCTGGACATTGTGCAACTATAGGTGAGCACCCCTATTTCTGATATTATGATGAAGGGAAGCTTATTGATGAAGCAACTGTAGATGGTTGGGCCTGGGACACTACCTTGAGGAACTCCTGCAGAGCTGTCCTGGATATGGGTACACTACTGTATGAGACACAAAAATAAAACAAAAACTTGAGGAGAAAACACATGTGTGCTTGACCAATCTCACATTATCTTGAGGATCTTCTGAGAAGGCTACAAAAAAAAATTGAGTGTCTAGAAGTGACAAATGTGTGGATTTGAATTTTGACAGGGAAGTCTCTGAGTGCGGTGTGGAGGCGAATGAAAATATAACATCTTGATAACTGAAAGGTTGTGAGATTTAAATCTTAGTTCAGATCAGGCAGAATGTCAAGACTTGTTTCAGTGTGAATAAGCAGCAAGCTATACAATCATAGAATCCCTACAGTGAGGAAACAGGCCCTTTGGCCCAACAAGTTCACACTGGCTGTCAGAACATCCCACCCAATCTACACCTCCCTGAATACTACAGGCAATTTAGCACAGCCAATCCACCTGACCTGCACATTTTTAGACTGTGGGAGGAAACCGGAGCACCTGGAGGAAACCCACACAGACACAGGGAGAACGTGCAAACCCCACACAGATAGTCAGCCAAGGCTGGAATTGAACCTGGGTCCCTGGTGCTGTGAGGCAGCAGTGCTAACCACTGAGCCACCATACTCCCTGTACTTTCTTTTTGTAGGGGCCAAAGATATCTGTAAAGCCATCTAGTTACTTTAAGTGGCAACCTACATTTTAAAACATAGGAAGATAGAAAATAGTAAGGGCCAATTGTTTATTAGCCTTGGGTTCGATATTAGATGTCTTATCTCTGAGTCACATGGTTCTGATTCAAGTCCCACTTCAAGCCTAGACTACAAAATTTGAGGCTGACACTCAAGTGCAGTACTGACAGAGTGCTACATTTCTGGTCGTAACCTGTTTCAGATGAGATGTTAAAATAAGGCATCATCTGCCTGCTGAGGTTGCGGTAAAAGAATCCATGCTATTATTTTGACGAAGGGCAGAGGAGCAAGAACAAATTTGCCAGAAATATTGAGCAGAATTTAATTGAGCCCACCAAAACAGGCACGATGGGGCAGGATTTCGAGGATGATGTGAATGTTGAATTCCTAGTGGTAGCATGTTAATTAGGCTTGTTAATAAGCCACTTGACACAAATTAATCCTGAGTCCATCAGAAATCAGTGCTAGCTCAGAGATTAAATGGGATTAATATAGTTCTCATGTGTCTCCCCATTGGGTTTGTCTCGGTCCGTATGGAGGGTGGTGGGAGGTGTTCCTCTTTGTCAGGAATTCTGTGCTCGAAAGAGTGGCTCAGCATTGGGAAAGAGGCATCTGGAAACCATCCTCTGTCCTGACCACTAATCCCTTTCTCTCCGATCTTCTTCCCACAACCCCTTACTGCCCTGTCTACTAATGTTCTGGGATCTAACTGTCAAACAATGTGCAGCAGCCCTTTGTGGGGGATGTCAGACTTTTGCCCATGACATCCTAAATTCCTTGGAAGGTCAGTTGACAGCACTTAAACTCTATCTGACCTCCTGTCTCCACCGGACAAGGCTCCAGTTGTGAAAACAGTCCATGGCCATTAATTCTGTTTCTCCCTCAACAGCCTTAGTATTTCAAACATTTGTTGTTTTTGTCAGAATTATCGCCAATGTCCTTGCCAATATTTCTACCTCAATCAACCTCATAAAAAAAGATTATTTGACCATAGTCTTATTACTGTTCATGGGAGCTTGCTGTGTGCATAATAGTAGTTGCATATCCTACATAATATCAGCAACAAACCTTCAAAAGTACTTCATTGGCTGAAAGTGTGTGTGTGTGTGTGTGTGTGTGTGTGTGGCTTTGTCTCCTATGGCGACATAGAAAATAGATGCAGGAGTAGGCCATTCAGCCTGCACTACCATGTCATACAATCATGGCTGATCATGCAATTTCAGTATCCATTCCCGCCCTTTCCCCATATCCTGTGATCGCTTTAGCCACAAAGGCCATGTCCAGCTCCCTCTTGAATATATCTAATGAACTGGCCCCACAGCTTCCTGTGGAAAAGAATTCCACAGGTTCACAACTCTCTGACTGAAGAAATCCTTCCTCATTTTAGTCCTGAATGCATTACCCTTATTCTTGGAGTGTGATCCCTAGTTCTGGAATTCCCTAACATTGGGAAATTTCTTTCCGCATCTAGCCTGCCCAATCCCATAAGGATTTTATATGTTTCGATGAGATTCTCCCTCATTCTTCTAAATTCCAGTAAGCACAAGCCCATTCAATCCAGTCTTTCCTTATATGTCAGTTAGGCCATCCAGGAATCAGTCTGGTGAACCTTTGCCAAACTCCATCTAAAGCAAGAATGTCCTTCCTCAGACTAGGAGACCAAACTGCACACATTACTCAAGGTACGCCCTCACCAGGGCCCTGTGTAACCGCAGCAGGACATTCTTACTTTTATACTCAAATCTCTGGTTGTGCTTTTGCCCTCCCTGGATGTGGTAAGGAAATTGGTGGGAAGGACAAGCAATTGGGAAGATTGATGCTAGCTGGATACTCGTTCCCTTCCTGTCACCTCAGCAGTTAAGTTCTGGCTGAGATGATACATGTCTGACCTTCTGAATCTGGCATCAGTGCAGTCCCTTGGTAGTCAATTAACAGCTAACTGAAAGTCTCATTCCGCCACTACCTCAACTACTGCCTTCCCGGCAGGTTAAAAAATATGGCTTCCTTCCCACTGAGGAAAGCAGGGCCTCCTGTGACACCTCTGTTTGGCTGACTGGCACAGGCTGAGTCGGACTTAAGTAGTTAGGCTGCTGATTGGATCAGAAACTCTCTGCATATTGCTTCAGTCCCTGATTGGTGCTTGTTCCAGTGAGCTTTCTTTCTGATGGCAAGAGCTCGGGAATTAATCGGCCCAGGTCATCTGCCCCTATACTAAATCCTATGTATTCTCCCTCTCGCTCACATGTTTTCCCATAAAAGGTTTTGTTTTAGTTTTCTCTCAAAAAACTTTCCAGAGCTATTATTATTTCCACATGCTTAATGCAGTTTTTAATCAAAGGAAGTTTAAGTTTCATAACATTATTTCCATTTGTCAAATTTAAAAAAAAACCCTAGTTATCTAACCTCCTGCCAATTGTTTTTCAAATCCCAAACTATTATCTGAGTTTGGAGTGCTGCCTGATTCTTGAATAATGCAACTTACACTGCATATGCTTGTAGCCAAACTTTTAGTAAATTGGGCAGTTGTGGATCAAGTTATGTTTGTCCATAAGGCTTAGGAACAGGAATAGGCCATTCACTTCCTCAAATCTGTCTGCTATTCAATCAGATCATTGCTGGCCTATAGCTCAACCCTATTTACAGCTGTATCTCAATGTCCCTTGATACTCTTAGCTGCAAAGATCCATTGATCTCAGTCTTAAAGCTCCAGTTTGCCCCACCATGTTTTGGTGGTGAGGATTCCAGACTTCTACTATTATTTGTGTTAAAGTAATTCCTGAAAGTTTAGCTTTAATTTTAAGATTAAGGCTCTTCATTTTTGATTTTCCATTTTGGGGAAATCACTTTGTGTCTACTCAATGAAAGTTTTTAAAATACTTTTAAGGATCGATTAGAACACTTTTCAGCTCTTTATATTCAAGGGAATGCAAGTTATGTTTATGTATCTTGCCTGTGTAAATTACACCTTTAAGTCCTTATATCATCATTATATCCCTCCCGTGCAGATGTATTCTTCCAGTAATGTGATGCAAAAAGTTGAACAGTTTCCGTAGAGGATATTATGAAGCTCTATGCAAGTGATGCACGTCTTCCTCCTTTTCATATTCTAGCCCCTACAATGATAAATCACATTACCAAATGATTTATTGAAAGTTCAGCCATCAGCTGCAGTAATTCTCATGGTGGTATTGTTAAGCAATAAATTTAAGTATTAGTTGTCTGTCATCAGCTTTGGCCGTGTGTGCTTTAACAAGGGGAAAACCATTCTGGTTATTTGTTTTCACAGGCTTAGAAATTCAAGATGTCTGATCCTCTATATCTGATTCAATGTGGCTAGTCAATGATCACATTTAACTATTAAGAGTAGAAGCTGGAGAACCCTAGAAGTCTAGCTCCAATACCCAGGTCCTTGATTTACTTCATTAAACATTGATGTAAGTGCTATCTTGTTGGTAGGGACAGAAAATGAATCACCTTGAAATTGCTTGCTCTTGTACTTGGTGTAGAGAGTACCTGTTATCATGAGCGTGGTAACACATCTTCTTGTGACTTTCAAAAAGCCAGTTGTAGGCAATTGGCACTGAAGGTTTCATTCTGCTCCTCTCCTTGGATGTGTTTTGCTAAACCACTGTCGATAAGACGTGGATGCTGGTGAGTGTTGATATGCTTACAGCCAAAACTGGGTTAGGAACCCCCACCCCACTGTGATAAACAATAGCAAGCTCCTTTTCTGACTGAGTAACCCATCAACCATAATATATGTTTTCCAAACACCTTTCAGGTACTCTGGATTCCAATAAATTTCATAACTTCAAAATGGATGATGGTGAGGATGAGCACATACGTAGTTCTATGCTTTCAGAAAAATTTCTTGGTTGGCATCTGGATAGTTAATATTGCTCTTTGATATTGGAAATTAGATAAATAATTGAAGGATAAAATAGAAACTTGCGGGGTTATGGCCAATGGTACTAATTGGATTGCTCCTTAAAATAACTCATTTAGAGTAAATGGGCCAGATAACCTCCTTCAGTGATTTTGATGTAAAATTGTACTTTCTGATGGTGAGAAATGAAGTGGTGGTATTTTTATTTGTACCAGTCCTGATGACATTTTGGGTCAGGGTATTTTCCCACACCGTCAAAAGAGAGGGCATCAGTGGCCCTGAGGTCCATTTGATTATAGGGAGGACACTGTACAATGGTTTGAGATGTGAAAATAGCAGGAATGCCACATAAAGGATGCAGCTGCAGCCATAATAAGCTTTGGAAAAGGTTGGGGGTAGGGTGGGGTGGGGTGGGGTGGGCAGAGGCATTAGGAATAGTGTTACTTTAGATATTTTCTTATAAACCTGTTCAGAAATGGGTGGGTGACTTGAATATTCTCAAAACATGGGTCCATTATGTAAGAGAGATAATAGGAACTGCAGATGCTGGAGAATCTGAGATAACAAAGTGTGGAGCTGGATGAACACAAGCAGCAATCTCAGGAGTGCAAAAGCTGATGTTTCGGGCCTAGACCCTTCATCAGAGAGGGGGACGAGGAGAGGGTTCTGTAATAAATAGGGAGAGAGGGGGAGGCGGACCAAAGATGGAGAGAAAAGAAGATAGGTGGAGAGGAGAGTATGGGTGGGGAGGTAGGGAGGGGACAGGTAAAGGAGGTGGGATGAGGTTAGTAGGTAGGGAATGGAGGTGTGGCTTGAGGTGGGAGGAGGGGATAGGTGAGAGGAAGAACAGGTTAGGGAGGCGGGGACAAGCTGGGCTGGTTTTGGGATGCAGTGGGGGGAGGGGATGAGCTGGGCTGGTTTTGGGATGCAGTGGGGGGAGGGGAGATTTTGAAGCTTGGGAAGTCCACATTGATACCATTGGGCTGCAGGGTTCCCAAGCGGAATATGAGTTGCTGTTCCTGCAACCTTCGGGTGGCATCATTGTGGCACTGCAGGAGGCCCATGATGGACATGTCATGTAAGGAATGGGAGGGGGAGTTGAAATGGTTCGCGACTGGGAGGTGCAGTTGTTTATTATGTAAAAATGTTAGTAAGTGCCTAATTTTTAGCAGCCTTTAAGTCTTAATTGCTCCAGTCGAGATATCTCACGGCTTAGGAAACTGAGCAGCTGAATGGAAATGGCGGTGTCTTTCCTGTGTTATTTACGATGTAGAAAAAGTTCCATTTCGGCCTCCTCCTGTGTTCTGCAGCATCACAGATGCCGATCTTCAGATTCATTCCGCATGATATGCAGAAAGAATTGAGGCATTGAATACTACGAAGGCTATGACTCTTAAATCTTTCTGGCAATAGTGTGGAAGATTCGTACTGTAGGATTTGCTGCGGCCCTAGCTAAGCTATTCTGATGTAACTACAACACTGGCATCTCCCTGGCACAGTGAAAAATTACAGAGATATATCCTATCCACAAAAAGCAGGACAAATCCAACCTACCCAATTACTGCCCTAACAGTCTGTTCTCCATCATTAGCAAAATGATGGAACACATCATCCCTCAGTAATAACCTGCTCAGTGATGGTCAGTTTAAGTTCCACCAGGGCCATTCAGTCCCTGATCTCATTACAGCCTTAATAGAAACATAAGAACTGTATGCCTAATCATCTTTAGCTGCTTCATCAGTGCCCTTTCTTTACATAACATTAAACATAGGGATGTTTGCTGATGATTACATGATGTTCAGCAGCATTTGCATCTCTTTAGATACTGAAGCAGTCTATGTCCAACTATAGCAAGACCTGGATAAGAGGCCTGCACTGACCAGTGGCAAGTAACATCCATGCCATACAAGTGCCAGGTAATGACTAACTCCAATAACAGAGGATCTTGCCATATCCCCTTGATGTTCAATAGTATCACCATCACCGAATTCCTAACCCCTAACCTGATGATCCCTCCTGACACAGATATATTACCTCTTGAGCCACTTACTACTCATCTACTACCTAGCAACCTCAGCCACCTACTACCCTATCCACTTACCTCACCCACCTATGATATCTATACACTTAATCATCCACTAAGCTATTCACTAGCATCCATCCTAGACATTTTAAATTTTAAACATCTAGTGCTGTGAAATTTGTGTGCATCTCTTGCAATGATTCTTTCACTGCTGTCTGTGAGGATTCCTGCACTGAGTTCTTCTTTAACATAGTTCGGAAATCTGTTATTTTTCAATTTAGTCAGAAAACTAGGTAGTTTTCTTTCTGTTCATCATTAAATGCAATGATTCCAACATTGGTTAGAATATTTAGGAGCAATGTGATGGCTCAGATGACAAAGAATAATGAATGTCTAATGTCTGAGCTATAAATCTACGCAAAACAACATATAATTTGACACTATACAGGATGTCTTTATGAGCATATAGGAGATATAAAATAACATGCATTTCTGACTGTAGTGATAATTCTATCGACTAATTGTGAAGAAGGTTGTCCACAAAGATCCATTGATCTCGGTGCCATTGATTTCCCTTCTTTTAAATCAATGTCTGTTTGAATCTGGTAACGAGTCAGAGAGATGTCCAGGTGTTCAATAACTATGATGTCATCAAGTAAGATAAGCAGATATCACAATAAAGTATTCTCACAGACAGCAAACCAGAAAGTTTTAAAAAGCTATGATAACTCTTTTCTTAAATAATATAATTTACGGTAAGTTAAATAAATGTTTGGCATGTACATAAGAGATTAAGGTTGAATTTGAAATATAAGCAAACTTTAACACAATAAAACATTTTGCATTTTATGTCATAATGCAGAAATACTGTTTCAAAACAAAAAAAAATTCTGATCTACTGAGACTTATTAGCCATAAATAGGAGTCTAGTATCTCATTTTAAAAACCTAATTGCACCTCATTCAACATTAACTTTATCATGGGTTCCTATTATAAGGCAAAATGGTGTAAATTATTGAATGATAGAACCATAATTCTCATCAAGTCATTAATTTCTAAATGATGGCAGACTTGGGCTGTGTGTATGTTACATGTTGCGGCGGGTGGGGGGTGGGGGGGAGGCGTGTTAAATAGTGCTGCATATGATGAAATGCAAAGTCCCTGAAAGCAGCTTCTGGATGTAACTGCATATGTGAGGACACCACAAATTGCTGTCAGTATCAAGAGGTAATGATGAACACTGACAATTTTGTTGTCATTGCTTTTGCAAATTCAGGGCCACTACAAATAATCTTGAGTTACCAGTATGACGTTGCTGGCAAAAATCTAAATAGCAAAATGCTAATAAGCATAAAATATATCTTTGTAACTGGCTGCAAGCCAATTGACAATAATTTTGGTGCTGCATTTATAAATCAGTGCTATTTTAGGTTTGGCTTGACTTTATATTAATTAACATTTATTTGTGTTAAGTAGCACTAAGATACATTTTTTCAACTGAGTGTAGGATAGGACAAGGCAAGCAATTCTAGACTAGCACATTGGGTATTAATGTATGGCCTGATCTTCAATTACATGATCTTCCTTGCCAGAGAATTCCAAGAAAAATGTTGAACAACACCAGGATGTCCTCTTTACATTGGTCAGCAGTCCAAAGCATTTGACTCCGTGTTACGACATAGGGATCACCAACCAGACCAAACCTGACTCGCTAACCCTGGAGTCTCAATGCAGTGAAGTTAAAATATTTCAATGACTCTCAAAATACTCTAATTGTTTCTAACTAGACTTTAAGAACAACAGATATCAGGCACGCGGTTATAACATAGCAGACATTAACAACTTGTTATTAATACTGAAACAGCAGCAGAGTAAAGCTAAACAACAAATTAGTATCATTGTTGTCTATGATTTTAAACCCAATCTTCTTTGACCATAACCCCCAATCTGACACTCAGACAGACAGATACAGTTAAAGGATAAATTAATATAAAAAGAATTGTAAATTGCCAATTTGATAACAATTTCAGTGATGATTATCAGGTCTTTATGGGAACCTTGAATAATGCATTGTATTACACCTACATGGATTTGTACTGTGCTGAAATTTTGAAGTCAATCGTCAATGAAAGCAGCCTGTGGCAGGCTCCGAGGAATATTTACTTATTTCTTACAAACAGGGATTATTTTCTTAGAATATTCAACAGTTCTGTAACTAAATAGGGGAAGTGAAACTCAAAATGCATCTTTCTACATAAGCAGCTTCCAACCATCAGTCTTCTGCACCAGAATCAGTTCAGTTCATGATTTCTCCTCCTTGTTCAACATTCTCCGTGATTGGTTGGCCAGCATTAGCCTCCCCTTGATTGATCAATGAAACATCCAACATTCTACAAATCCTTGAGTATAACACGCCTGGCACCAAATCTTTTGCAGTGTTCTTAGAACAATGATTAACCTGTGACTGGCTTTCCAGGCTAGACCCTATATGCAAACTGCAGTTTGTTTGTACTTTCCACATTTTTAAAAAAAAACAAGTGCTGTTCGAAGTTAAATGTTCAATCTAAACTTCAGTTTATAGTTCCAAACCAATAATGAAAAAAAGAGAAAATCAGTGATGGTCTGAACATTCGTAAATTGAGAATCTCTGTGGATTGTGCTCCAGAGATTTGGATGTCTAAAGAATATTACTCTGTAACTACTTCTTGATATGACTTCAACTGTCATGAATAGAATATCTAAGAGAAATGTTTTCAAAATCCATATCAGCATTCGGCAGGGCTGTGTTATTACCATTAATCCACTTCCCTGACACTATTTACAATGTACCTAACAGTAACAATTTACTTCATCAAACATCAACAACTCTCTAGGCGATAGTAAGAACTGCCGATGCGGGAGTCAGAGATAACACAGTGTGGAGCTGGAGGAACATAGCAGGCCAGGGAGCACCAGAGGAGTAGGAAAGCTGACGTTTCAGGTCAGGACCCTTCTTCAGAAATGGGACTGTGGCACTGTGGGTGAAAATACTGAACATTGTCTCTAGTGGTCCCAGAAGGTAGCTCAGCATTACCTTCTCCACAGCAATTAGGGAATGACAATAAATGCTAGCCCAGGCAGTGATACTCACATCCCCTAAACAAGTCATGAAAAAGTTAGAAAAAGATTATTTCCTTCTCAAATGCATCCCGATAGTCAGCCCCATTTTTGAAGAAGGGCTCTGACCCAAAATGTCCGCTTTCCTGCTCCTCTGATGCTGCCTGGCCTGCTGTGTTCCTCCAACTCCACACCGTATTATCAACAGCTCTCTAGGTTGTATATTACATACCACCTTGATGGAAAGCTCTTTAAAATCAGTTGCTTCCATGCCAATACTAAACTGACTAGTATAGAAATACACAGGGATTTACAGTTTAAGGATAAGTGCAGTGCTGTTGCTCATTCTGTACAAGATTTGCAAACCACACTTGATCTCTTCAACCCAGCAACAAAGGGACCTGGCTTGCCCTTGAGTGTTGCTAAAACAACATTCCAGCCAATCATTGGACCATTCAGCAAACCAGTGTTCTTCTAGAAGCCAGCTCCACAAGCATTCAGATAGACCTCCTGCAAAGTCCGATATGGTGGATTGTGAACTGCATCTGGGTAGTTGAAAACTATCTTTCTCACCAAGTCCTGTTTCCTCAACTTTTAAATTGCTGTTGTTCTGTGAGAGACAAAAAAAAGCGCTATGAAGTTCTTTTTAAAGCTGTGCTGGCAGGATTGACATGGATAATTGGGAGCAGCCTGCTACCATGTGTTAGAATTGCAACAGTTTGTCCATCAAATTGATCACAGTATTGCAGTGGTAAGGTGGAAAGGAGGTAAACCATGTCCTGCACTTTGGAAAATGAGAGACAGAAAGGAAAGAGATACTGCATTCCACATCCTGCTGCCTCACACAACCTAGTGCCCACATGCCCAAATGTTTGTAGGTCAAGAATTGGTCAGTTGACCCATGACAGAAACTGACAACATTGAGTAGAAACTATCCTTGAATGGAGGGGGCAGCTGCTGACAACTGGAATTTTAATTCTTTTTGATTTATTGAGCATCTAGCAGATGTGAAGTGTAGCTGGCAGTCCCTATGGTTGGAGATGTTAATTAGCTACTCAGAAGTGTTGGTCATGAGCTACCTGCTGTAGCTACAGATACTGTTGGAAAACCACAGGTCATTCAGTTAATGCAAAATGAATATCACTGACAAACATTTGAGTTGTTAATTGTAGGTATTATCCTTTTATATGGGTCTAATAATGGAACCAATCATGTGCAGATCTAAATGTCATCAAGTTTATTAAAAGTTAACAAGATTATTTTGGACCTTAGTAAGTTCTCTTGGCTAAGTAGAGTAATAGTGAAAATGCTCTGGCATCTTTTGGCTCATAAAAGTTTGAAATTTACTATAAAATGCAGATTAGAAGCAGAAAGAAAGTATAAAAAGACATGACTATTGTAGAAATAGTTTTGTTTTTCAGGATGGTGCAACCATTAATAAAAATAATAAAATCAAGGTGGAGTTTACAAACAAAACTAAGGATTTGATTTAATTTATTGTTGTCACATACAAAGATACAATGAAAATTCTTGCTTTGTGTGCTAATCACATAGATCGTACCATACAAAGTGCATTAGGGTGGTACAACAGAGTGCAGAATACAGTGTTACAGCTGCTGAGAAGGTACAGAGAGAGATAAAGATCAATATTAACATCTGAGAGGCCCATTCAAAAGTCTGCTAACAGCTGGGTGAAGGCTGTTCTTAAATCTGTTCGTACGTGTATTCAAACGTTAATGTCTTCTGCTAACAGAAGAGGATGTAAGAGAGGAGAACTGGATGGCAGCGGTCTTTGATTATGTTGGTTGCTTTCCTGAGGCAGTGGGAAGTATAGATGGGGTCAATCGATGGAAGGCTGGTTTGCGTGATAGACTGGGCTTGTTCACAACTCTCTGTAGTTCCTCGAGGCTTTGGGAAGAGCAGTTACCACACCACACCACACTGCAATGTGCCCAGATAGAATACCTTCTATGGTGCATCTATAAAAACCATTCAAGAGTTCTTGTGACATGCCAAATTTCATTAGCCTCCTGAGGAAGTAGAGCTGGTTGATTGATTTGATTTGATTTTATTGTCACAGGTACCGAAATACAGTAAAAGCTTCATTTGCGAGCATTACGGGCAGATCACAGCAAACAAAGGAACTACAGAGCAGAGCAGTTGCTGTACAAGGCCATTATGCACCCAGACAGTATGCTTTCAATGGTGCATCTGTAGAAGTTGGTGAGCGTCCTTATGGACATGTCAAATTGCCTGAGCTGCCTGAGGAAGAAGAGGCATTGTTGTGTCTTCTTGACCATTGTATTTACATGGGCCAGGTTGTCAGTTATCATCACTCTGAGGAACTTGATGCCCTTCACCCTCAATTCCATTGATGCAGATGGTGGGGGTGTGTTCTCCTCCTTTCTTTCTGAAGTCACTGATCAGTTCCTTAGTTTTGCTGACATTGAGAGACAGATTGTTTTCATTGCATCACGTCAACAAGCCCTCTATTGCCCTTCTATAGTTTGACTCATCGTTGTTAGATATCCATCCCACTATGGTGGTATCAGCAGCAAACTTGTAGATGGCATTTGTTCGGAATTTGGCCACAGAGTTGTGGGCGTACAGGGAGTACAATAGGAGGCTGAGGATGCATCCTTGGGGGTACCCCAGTGTTGGGTGTTATTGTGGAGGAGGTGCAGTAACCTATCCTCACTGATTGCAGCCTGTGGGCCAGAAAGCTGAGGATCCAGCTGCAGACGGCGCAGCCGAGACA
Source organism: Stegostoma tigrinum (assembly GCF_030684315.1). NCBI lineage: Eukaryota > Metazoa > Chordata > Chondrichthyes > Orectolobiformes > Stegostomatidae > Stegostoma > Stegostoma tigrinum. The sequence goes on along the minus strand of NC_081355.1, from coordinate 126,616,848 downwards.
AAGGTCTCAGAGTTCTGAGATCAGGCTGGAGGGGATAATGGTATTGAAGGCGGAAATGGAAGTCAATGAGCAGGAGCCTGACGTAGGTGTCTTTGTTGTCTAGGTGTTCCAGGGATGAGTGCAGGGCTAGGGAACTGGTATCCTTTGTGAACCTGTTATGTCAATAGGCAAACTATATGGGATTGAGGCACTTTGGGAGACTGGAGTTGATGTGGGCTACGACCAGCCTCTCGAAGCACTTCATGATTATTAAAGTCCGAGCTATTGGGCGTTAGTCATTAAGGCACACTGCACGTGTTTTCTTGGGAATGGGGATAAAGGTGGTCTTCTTGAAGCAGGTGGGCACTTCAGTTTCTGGGAAGGAGAGGTTGAAGATGTCAGTGAATACTACCACCAGTTGGTCCACACAGGATCCAAGAGCTCAGCCAGGCCCCTTGCTTTCCTTGGGCTGGTTCCCAGGAAGACTGATTGGACTTTTAGAGCAGTGACAGAGGGAGCGCAGGTGTCTGGAGCTGTCGGGGCAGGCTTCACCACGCCGGTGGTATTCTGCACAAACTGACTGTAGAAAACATTGGCCGTGTCAGGGAGGGATGTGTCATTGTCTGCCATCCTACACGGTTTCATTTTGTATCCTGTAACGTCGTTTAGGCCTTGCCATAGACAACGGGAGTCTCTTTGGTAGGTTTGGGCCTCTAACTTGGTCCGGTATTTACTAATGAAAATGATGGTGACATACTCATCCAGGTTTTCTGCTGAGCACTTCAATACAGTTTAGTCCACCAAGGCCAAGCAGTCCCTGAGATGGTCTTTCACTGCCAGCACTGAGCTTCTTTTTGTGAAGGATTCTCCCATTTCAGTTTCAGCTTGTGAGCTGAGAGGAGGAACACAGGGCTGTGGTTGGATTTTCCAAAGTGTGGATGGGGAATTGAGCGGAAGGAGTCTTCAATGGCTGTGTAGCAGTGCTCCAGAACATTTGGTCCCCTGATGGGGCAGGAGATGTGTTGGTGGGATTTTGGCAGCACCTGCTACAGGTTGGCTTGGTTGAAGCCACCAGCCACAATGAATAGGGACTCAGCGCATTTTGTTTCTAGTGCGTTTGTGGCTATGCCCAGGGCATTTGTCATATCTCCATGGAGTGGTATGTAGACTGCAGTCAGATTGGCGGGGGTGAACTCATATGGTAGTTAGTAGAGACAGCACTTTACTGTAAGGTAGTCTAGATCCTGGGAGCAGTGGCTTGCCAGGCTCGTTGTATTTGAGCACCAGGAAGTGTTGATCAGGAACCATACCCACCACCTTTCACCTGATCCAAGGATGCAATGTGGTCCATGCAGTGTTTGGAGCCCCCATCAGCTTGTCGGACACACAGTCAGGAATGGCAGGGGTGAGCTAAGCAGACCACATGACAGCTATCAGAGGAAATTGAGAGACTAAGTCTAGATCTGAGTTTATTCATTTTGCTTTCAATACTTTGGACATTTATTTGGAGTATGCTGGGGAGGAGAGTCTTGAAACCACGTTGTTTCAATCTCACCTTCAGGTCAGCACCTTTTCCCTATTTCCTTGTCGAATTCCTGCACCCTGATGGTCCAGGGAGTCAGTGTTCCGAGCCTACTGCTCCTGCAGGGAAGTGAGTTAGTTCTGGTCTGTCTGGGCCTCCTTTGGGGTGGAACACCATGAGGTCGGATTTCGGGCCCGGGCTGATCTGGTGTCCTCGGGGACAGGTCGCGGTGATGGAGTTGTCAATGCTGAGCAGTCCTGTGTGCTAGTGGAACAAGACTTCTTTGCTTGCACATAAGTGAATCAGGCCTGGTCGGACTGGACCTTCACAGCGTCTGGTATTTGGTGGTGGGGGGGTGGGGGTGGGGGGCGGGGGGGGAGCGGTGATAAAATCAGGGATCGGGCCTAGGGCAGTCGGTCCTCCACAGGGTCGCGCTGATGACAGTCTCAGGTCGGTTGGAGTTCCAGTGGGTCAAGTCACTGTTGGAGCTGATTCTGTTCCGGGTTCTGGTCGGATCGACGTCTTCTTGGGTCCTGTGGGAAGCTGTTAGGTCTGTCCTTGGTCTGTGAATCCAGCATTGCCTGTACTTGGGCCTGGATGATAGGATCTTCAGACCTGTATTAAATGTCAAAGAACATTATTAATAATTTTTACAGATTTGGAATTTAAGTTTAAACATGTAGAACGATAATAAGAAACGTTAGAGTTGGGCCCGCAACCTTGCAGGGCACTGGTGGAGGAGGTGTTGGCACCTGTCATTACTGATTGTACTCTATGGGTCAGGAAATTGAGGATTGTACATGTAACCAAACTTTTATATCTTCTGCCCAATGGGAGAGTGTGTAATCGTGGTGGGAGGGCTCTTTGATTATGTTAGTTGCTTTTCTGAGGCAGCAGGAAGTATAGGTAGTGTCAGTGGATGGTAGGTAGGAGCCAAGACCTAGGCCTCAGAGCTTGGGGATGAGTTTGGTGTTGAAGGCAGAGCTGTGGTCAATAACTAGGAGCCTGATATAGGTATCCTTGTTATCCAGCTCATCCCAAGATGCAATTAGGGCCAGGAGCATGTGGAGCGCTGGTAGGCAAATTGCAAACAATCAAAGCAGTTTGATAGATTAGAGTTGATGTAAGCCATGACTAACCTCTCGATGCACTTCATAATTATGGAGGTCAGAGCCACCAGCAGTAGTCATTGAGGAACACTGCATGATTTTTCTTTGGCAGTGGGATGATGATGGTCTTCTTGAAGCACATGAGGACTTCAGATCGTAGTAAGGAGAGGTTAAAGATGCTAGTATAGATGGCTGCCAGCTGGTCTGCACAGAATCTGAGTGCACAATCCGGGACTCCATCTGGGCCCAGTCACTTTCCATGGATCCACTCTCAAAGGCCAAACTAACGTCTGCAGTGGTGACCGTGGGTACGGAGACATCAGAGCCTGTTGGGACAGGTGACATTGTTCACTGACCTGACCTTCTCTTCAAAGCAAGCATGGAATGCATGAGCTCATCGTGTAGGGATGTACTGTTGCCTATGATTCTGTTTGACTTCGCTTTGTAGCCTGTTATGCCATGTAAACTTTGCTATAGCTGACAGGTGTCCGTGTGGTTAATCTGGGACTTAAGGTTAGTTTGGTATTACATCTTGGCATCTCCGATGGCCTTGCAAAAGTCATACCCAGATTTCCTGTATAGGTCAGGGTTGCCCAACTTGAAGACCTCAGACCTGGACTTCAGTAGGCAATGGATCTCCTGGTTCATCCATGGTTTCTGGCTGCAGAACATTCTGATTAACATCTTCAGCACCCAATTACTAATGAAGCCTGTAATGATAGTGACATACTCATTTATTTAGTTTGGCTGTTAAATTCTTGAATATGGACTATAGTGTAAGCAGGCCTGTAGAAGTCCTTCCATTGCCTTAGATAACACTGTAGTACTTTCTGTACTGGGTCCTCAGACTTCAATTTCTGCTTGTAATCTGGGAGGAGCAGCACAATGTAGTCATTGGATTTTCCAAAACATGGACAGGGGTTGGAGTGGTCAGCATCTTTGGTTGTATAGCAATGGCCAAGGATGTTCAGACCTCTGGTGGGACAGGAGATTTGTTGATAATATTTTGGTAGCATGTTCTTGAGATTTGCCTGGTTCAAGTCACTGGCTATGATGAGCATTCTGTCAGGGCATTCTGTCTCACTGTTTGAGCCATTGTATACTTCATCAAGTGCACTCTTCAAATCTACATGGGTCAGGATGTAGATCACTGTCAGGATAGCAGAGGTGAACTCACACAGCAAGTGGTAGGGATGGCACTTCAATGTGAGATATTCTAGGTCCAAAAAGCAGTAACTTGCAAGGGTCTCCACGTCTGAGGATCGGGAGGTATTGAATGGGAAACAGATACCACTGCCATTGCCTTGCCCGAGGATACCAAACAGTCCATTCGGTGAACTGAGAGACCTTTAGGTTGTAAGGCACAGTCAGGTGTAGCAGGAGTAGCAGCGTGACTGTGGAGCAGAGTACGGAGCAATCTCTCAATTCCCTTTGGAAGATGAGTCTAGCTTTAATGTCATCCATCTCGTTTGTAACGGCTTGCGCGTTTGCCAGGAGAATGTTGGGGGTGGGGAGGTTTTAAACCCTAAAGTTTCAGTCTCACCTAAAGTCCAACACATCTCCTGTGTTTCCTAGGTAGGTGTCTGCTCCCAGTCAATCCTGGAATTTGATGAGGGAAGTTTCTTGCTCTGGAACGCAAGTGTATGCTCCTGAGAGGATCCTGGGTGCCAGCTATGGCCTTGAATGTTCCAGATGGTCTGGTGACTGATTTGGTTGGCCCTCCTCAATATTGGGTCACCATGGGTCAGGTCTTGTTCATGCGCTGTTTGGGCCTCAGTTCAGGGTTTCCACGATGTTGGGGAGGTCAGGCCTGTGACAGACAGGAAGGCCTCTGATCTCTCTGGCCTTGTGGTTCTAGCATTGGCAAGATATGTAGTTATGTCCCATGGGGCCCGGGGCACTAGTCATGCTTCACACGTCTTGCAGTTGGCGTGGTGGGGCCTCTTTGATGTTGGGTCACTCTGGAATCAGGCTTTGTTTCCACGCTGGTCAGGCTTTGGTAATTGTGCCTCTTTAGTCAGAGAATCTTCAAACCTGAAAGTAGATCTTAGAGAAAATTGTTTGTAATGATAGACTTTGAAATGAGATTTAGAAGAGCAGAATGTAGAAGATATGTAATAATAAGATCTGTTGTAGACAGCACACAGAGTTGCCATGCTCTGGCACTATCTTGATTCATTGGAACAGAAGGACTTTGTTTAAACTGTGACTTATTTATATCTCTCAATAAATTCTCAAATGATTCACTCACTTGAACAATAACATGTTTCACCTATTTCACTAAAGAGCCTATAGATTTTTGTCCTCACCAAGTCCCATCAACCACTTGCTAACCTACATCCACTCCCAATAAACATTGCTTTGATTTTAAAAATTTACATCCTTATTTCAAACCCTTCACTGCTTCTGTAATTAGCTCCAGTCCCTAGACACCATCCCCACTCAAAGACATCTATAGTCCTTCAATTCTGATTAAGTCTTTTGCACATCCAATTTAAATGCTGTTCCACTGGCAACTGTTTATTCAGTTGCCAAGATCCTAAGCTGTGGCATTCCCTCGCTAAATTTTCCTGCTTTCAGTTCTCGTATCATCAAGGGATGTGGAGATTGTTCAATGCACACAATGCCTTTGGTGTAAGTGGTTGGTATGATCTAATTGAAAGGTGGAGTGGACACCCCAGACTGACTGGCTCACTTCTGTTGCCATGCTCCTACTTTTACATACTCCCTATAACTTATCTGTTTGACCTAGCTTTTGATCACAAAATTGTCCTGCGAGAACAATATGCGGCTATGAATAAGTAGTCAAACTGGTATTTTATATTAAAAAAATCTATCACTCTTTCACTGGCACAATCAGAGGTTTGATTATTCTTCACAGTCCTAGGTTTTTCCACCCAAAGAATGAAGAATTATGTCAATATTTCTACTTGAACTATAGTAAGAGCACAATAGCATAGTGGTTATGCCCCTGAGAGACAAGTTCAAATCCCACCATGGTAGCAAGTGAACTTACATTGATCTGATTAAGGGAATCTGGAATTGGCAAACAAGTAACCCTGAAGCGGCCAGTTTGTGGTAAAAATCCACCAAGTTCACTTATCATTAAGGGAAGGATGTGTGTTCTACCTTAGTGACCCTGGACCCACAACAATGTTGTTGATTCTTAACTGGCCTCTACAATGGCATTGTAAGTCAATGAGTTATATCAAACCTCCAAAAAGAGAGCCTGCAATAGGCTGTGTGGGGGAGTCAATGGCAGGAACAAACTTGACTTGATCTCTACCCATCTATCTGCGCCAGATGCAGCAGACCAGGCAGTATGACCACTGTGCAGCCATTGTGGAGAGAAAGCCCTGCTCCCCTTCATTGTGTTGTATAGGGCTACAGCTTGTACCTCCTTACTCTTCCCAGTCTGCACACTTATTAAGCAAAAGGATAGTCAACAGCATGAAGACTGGAACACTGACATAACAGCTGGAACGTCATATAAAGACAGCATGTTTATTCTTTAGAAAGAAAGATTTTTATCTCATTTTATGCCACACTTTTTTTTTAAGCCTGTTTCAATGCGCCAAAAGGTGAACCTGACATATGACCTCTTATAATCCGGCACATTCTCTGCTCTGGCAAAGGCCCATTGCCGAAGCAGCTGAATTATCAAGTTACAACATGGGTCACCATCCCCACACAGAACACAGACTTCAAACAGATCCAGCACTCGCAATGGGGTATCTATGACATGCTGTGGGCCTTCAGCAACACCAGAATTATATTCACCCATAATCTGTGGCCTCAGTGTGGCATATCCACCACCCCCTGCCCCTAGCATTACAATCAAGTCAAGGAATTAACACTGGTTCAGTATAGAGTGCAGAAATGCCAGAAGCAATAGGCATGCCTAAAAATAAAATCTCAACATAGGGCTATTTGCATGCCAAAGGGTGGAAACAGCACACAATAGTCAGACCTAAGCAACCCCACAACAAAAAAATTGAGACCAAAGTTCTGCAAATGCTTATCAGCCAGTTGTGAATGGTAATCAACACTGGAACAATTAACAGGAAGTGGGGACGCTACATATTTCCATGTTTTCCATGATGGGGAAACATAGCACATCTCAGTAAGAAACAAGATTGAAGCATTTGCATCCAGCTTCAGTAAGAAATGCCAAGTGGATGCCTCATCTCAGCTTCCTCTTGAGGTTCCCAACATCACAGTTGCCAATTTGGTTCAACCAATTACTTTCCCTTGATTATTATCAAAAAATAGCTGAAGGCACTGGATACTTTGATGGGAGGCAATGGCCTAGTGGTATTATCACTGGACTGTTAATCCAGAGACCCAGATAATGTTATAGGGACCCGGGTTTGAATCCCACACAGCCGATGTTGGAATTTGAATTCAATAAATATCTGCAATTAAGAATCTAATGATGACTGAATCTATTGTTGATTGTCAGAAAAATCCATCTTGTTCACTAATGGCCCTTTAGGGAAGGAAACTTACCTGGTCTGGCCTACATGTGACTCTAGACCCTCAGCAGTGTGTTTGACTCATAACTGCCCTTTGGGCAATTAGGGATGGGCAATAAATGCTGCCTAGGTAGTGATGTCCTCATTTGCAAATTAATAAAGGAGTAAGACAAACTGTAGTGTCTATGGACCTGATAACCTTCCAACATTAGTATTTTGCTCCAGATCTAGCCGTTCTGCCATTCAAGCTCTTTCCATTGACCCAGATATTGAACAGGAAGCAGGCAAACTGTGGCAAAACCAGCAGATCAGAGGCTGGGAATTCTCTGGTGACGAACTAATCTCCTGTCTCCTCAAAGCCTGTCCACCATTTACAAGGCACAAGTCAGGAATATAATGACCTAATCTCCAGCTTTCTGGATGAGTGCAGTTCCAACAACAATTAACCAGCCTCCTTGATTGGCACACATCCACTCTCTATAAAGTTGACACATTTTGGCAGCAGAGTGGATCATTACGAGAAGCGTTGCAGTAACTCAAAGCTTCTTCAGCAGCACTTCCCAAACACATGACCTCTACCAGCTAGAAGCAAGAGGACACTACAACTTGCAAGTTCCCCTCTAGCCACACATCATCCTGATCCACAATACTCCTCTTGATAAACAAAGTATGAATGGGGAAATGGAGACTAGCTAACAGGGAATGGATGATGATCCATCAAGTGGTAGTTGCAGCTGAGCATTATAATGAGATCTTATGAGTGGAGCATGAAATCCCAGTAATAGGCCACTTAGGGAATAGGATGAAAACAGGCTAAAATATTTCAACAGTTTTAATAATGATTACATAAAGATGTGGTCAAATTTTGCCAACATGCCATACATGTTAAGTAGCAGGGAAATCCCAATTTTCAATTAAACTTGCACCTTTAAATCTGATACTAGCTTTTGAAGTAGTATTTTTGAAGAACCAACTTAATGAGTTGTATAGGAACTCTATCTAAATCCAGGAATGACAATCAGTATCTTTTTAACTGTTATGGATATTTCCACAAGATTTCCTGAGCAATGTCTTAATGAAAAATTATTCACAAATAGTAATTGAAAAGTTAGGTTTCTTTTATGAGCAATGGCTTTCCCAAAGAAGTACAGTCAGACCAAGATTCAAATTTTAAGGCTGAAATGTTGAAAGTAGTAATCTGTAGTTTGGCAATAAACTCATTCACAACATCTGCTCATCACCAACAATCTCAAGATAATTGGGCAGATGAAATCAAGCTTTGAAGATCATGATTGGAACCTATTGCCAAAAATGTCCTAATGATAATGGGATTCCTACATAACTGCTAATCAGACCACCCCTTTGGAGCCAATATACAGGCATGAGGGGACTGGTCCACTTAAATTGATTAAAGAGAAATTCTCAATCATCAAGGGTATGAAGATAATTAGGGATATACAGCAATGTCAAGTTGCGTGACTGTTTGCCACGCTGTCCTCAGTATTTGGAGAATTTCTGAGATCTGCCACCACCAGTAAAACCTTTTCATTCATACATCCTTCTTCCCATGAGCATGCTGAATCCAATTTCTTGTAAATCATAGAAAACCAACCTTTCATAAACAAGAGACAGTAGCGCTCCTGCATCTGACTGCAGTGAGCTTACAAAGTAAAACAGGCTTTTCTTTCTGTGAACCTCAAAGAACTGCTGTCTGTGATACCCATTGAATTGTAGGGTAACTTCTAACCTGATCTCAAAAATGCTTCTCTTCCGATTTCCCCACGCAACAAGAAATCCATTAACCTTGTAGCTAGCTATAAATTTTAATTAGTTATCCTTGATCTCCCTTTAATTTTAGAAGTAAATGGACTAATTGCAACACAAATGTTTGCAATCCAATATAACCCAAACCACTTTTCTTGATCAGAACTAATATTAGCATGCTTCATGTCTTGTACCTGCTTCTTAATAATGAGTCTACACCTTCTGATTTCTAAATCAAAACAGCCAGGCTTATTATCATCAGGTAGACTGCAGATACTATGGGTACAATAGGCACAATAAGGCATGATTTAAAGGTAAGGTCCCAAAACAGCATAATGTTATGAACCTGACAATTATAACAAAATGTATGAGAATACAAGATACAATACAATCCCAAAAATGCAAGTCTGCAGGCCATCAAGCTAATGCCACTCAAACATCCACTACAACAAATATCATTTCAACTTTCCTACAAAGTTTTCCACATCACCTTTCTCTTTTGCTGTGCACTTTTAAATATTGCAGTTGACATTGCATTATATAGGTCCAAGGCATGCCCGCTGCTGCCGTTTGTAAAACAATAATCAGTTGGGTGAATTGAAAACCACTGACACACCTACCTTCAGTTTCCTGTATGTAATCATATATATTACACCCAGTAAGTTGCAAACATTAAAATCTGGCCTATGTCAGCATTGACTGTTTGGGCAGAACAGCCTGTTTCTTTGCTTTAACTTCTATATATCAAAAGCTGATGTTCTGCTTTAAGCTGGACATCAGTTAAATGATATTTTCCAATGCAGTCTCTACTGCTTGGATATTCTTACTGAGATACATATGATCCAGGTATAACTCGAAGGCATTAAATGTAAATTCTTAACCTTCCAAGTGTCTTGCTTAATATTGGTACAACTATTACATAATGGCAAGTATGATAAGATCTGAACAATATCAGCCAATGCATTCTCTAGTTTCTTAGGCTTTTATATGGAGAGTTCAAAGGTTAAGATTAAACTTGCACACTTCTAAGCTAAGAAGAAATGTTGGTCATTTGTATGTCACCATATTTCATTTATGAAATTGTAACTATAAGGATGAAATGAGGTTGGCAAACAGATGGAGGTTTTATTTTGCTGGCAGATGCTAAAATGCGTCTCATTACCATTAGCCACCTGCTATTTTCCAATTATGTTTGTTATTTCAGCCCCTATCATTTTATTTCTGAGAACTACTGTCATTTGTAAAAGCAGCTCAGGTCTTTTTAAGTTGAGATCAATAATCAGTAGGCCTATAAGTCATTAATTAAACAGATTGATTAAGGCCAAGATTTATAATGGGGTTTAAGTGAAGCCATTATGTAGGAAGAGAAAATATCAAGTACTGTCAAGCAGAACTGTATTTATTGCTTGAGAAGTAAAAAAGAAACTGCAAGTGCTAAATATCAGAAATAACTGGAAATACTTAATAAGTTACTCATCATCTCATGAAAAGTAACAGGATGTTAATGTTTCAGAAGTGCTTCTTCCTCAGAACTGGAAAATAGATAAGCACTTTGTTACTCTGCCAGTACTATCTTTACTCACATCAAGTCCTATCCACCATCACTCCTGTGCTGGCTGATGGTAACCCCTATGTTTAAAATCCTCACCTTTGTTTTCACATTTTTACACCCCTTCCTATCTCTAATTTACTTCAGGCCTATAATCCATTATGAATTCGGCACTAAATTCCATTCTGGTCCCTGCAGCATTGCATCCCCTGTATTATGATATAGTGAGCATGAGTGAATCATTTCCCTCAGAATGATTCCACAATAAAACATTTTAAAAATGCAACATTAAACACACACACACAAACACAGGAGTGAGTTTCAAATACAGAAATGAAGATCGAGAAAATGCAGTTTTAAAGGTCCTTACAGTCCTTAAGGTATTAGATTTTAACCTGAGAATGCGGTTCTTTAATTTGTGTCTTGTATCTTTAACAGGGGAAGTTATGTTTTGATCTCCTTTAGTTCTTGATGAACACATGATACTCTAATTTGCTTCATCACTAAGTACAATTTTTCAAGCTACTAAGAGAAACAGGGAGTGAGAGGGAGAGATAGCAAGCCCCCCTGTTCTGCTCGGATTTCATTTTCACCTCTTGCTGTCCTAAAGCTGTTGCCTGAAATACATTCACATTATGTATCCCATACCTGGCTTTATTACTTGTTTATCCCACTAACTGGCTGATATACAGGCAACTTTCACACTATCATGTGAAACTTCCAGAAAGATCTAAATTCAATTGTGGATACAGATTTGAAAGATGGTTTTTAGCCATTTTGACAGTAAGTTAATTTCAATTCAGACTAGGTCTTGTTTATAGATGGTTTCATGAACTGATTCAATGTATATCAGGCGCCTTTCCTTTTTTAAAGATTATTTTATTCCTTGAAAAATCCCAGGCATTGTAATCAGATGATGGAAGTTGAAAATTGAAAGTCAAATTTACCACACTGTCATGACAACAAATCAGAACCCTAAAATACCGTGGACTTGTTAATTTCTAACTTCAAAGTTTGTTTTTTAAAAGATGTCTGCTACAACCAAAAAATTACTGTGAATATAAATTCAATCACTATCTGCCAAAGCCCCATGTGGGACCCATAGAATGTTGTGCCAGTAAAGTATCAATGAGACTACAAACACAGTAAGAAACATAACAGGGAGAGATGAAAAGAGGGATGTCTATCTCCCCCTTCTGCAGAAAGCCACCTTTTGAAAAGTTTTTGGGTTTTGACTTTCCAAGAATATACCAAAAGAAAAAGAGATTAAAAATGGACTCCAAAATCAGTCTGCAGAAGTCAATGGCTGGATGTATTAGTGTCTGGACTAGTGTGCTGTAAGGTCCACAGCTCTAAGAAGAGCCAGTTAAATACCTCTGAACTGAAGGTAAAACAAAGTGCAAATCAGTCTCTTTCAACAAGGACTGGTCAACAATTGCCGTAAGGAATCAGGACCAAAGATTTTCAATCAAACAACAAAGTTAAGAATCTCAAAACAGATGGCTCAACTACCAATGTCAACTTGATGAGTGAAACACACTGCAATGGTATCAGGATCCAGCCATCCATTCTCATGAACATTGATTTTCATCTTTCTGGACTCATCTCTTATTTTGAATCAGAGTTCGTACGTATAGCACTATTACTTTGCGTGCATTTACTGATTACAGTAGTTGACTCACTCTTTTTGTGAATTCAAGAAAACCTGATTGAATTGGCTCAATTTAAAACACAAGCCTATTTAATTCTTGGAGAAAGGTCTTCACAAGGGAAAAGATCCTTTTAAAATTAACCTCGTTTTGATCAATGAAGGTGGCAGGTGAATAACTAAGGGGAACCCGTTTACCCCTCCTCACTTGGGATCTTAATGGATTAAGGGGTCCCTTATGGAAAATAACAATTTGTGAAACCTCTCCTGGGACTGGTTGTAGCAGTTTTCATAATAGCAGCCCTTGCCTTTAGTTCTGCAGTGCCATTTCCTTGAAATCCCCTACTTCCCTGCCTCTTAATTTCCCTCTCCTTTGAGGTGAAGTTCCTTGAAACTGATGCCACAGGTAGACAGGGTGGTGAAGAAGCCTTTTGGCATGCTTGCCTTCATCGCTCAGACCGCTGTGTACAGGAGTGGTGACGTCAAGTTTTGGCCAGACAAGACATTGGCGACGCCACATTTGGAGTACTGTGAATAGGTCACCCTGCTAGAGGAAGGATGGCATTAAACTGGAAAGGATGCAAAAAAAAATGACAAGGTTGTTGCTGAGACTGGAGGGTTTGAAAACTAAAAGTAGAGGCTGGGACTTTATTCCCTGGAGTGTAGGAGGCTGAAGGGTGACCTTCTTGAGGTTTATAAAATCATGAGGGACATGGATAAATTGAATAGCCGAGTTCTTTTCTTCAGCGTAAGGGGGTCCAAAACTAAACAGCATAGGTTTAAGGTGAAATAAGAACGATTTAAAAGTCTCCTGAGGGACAACTTTTTCACACAGTGGGTGGTGCGTGTATGGAACAAGCAGCTAGAGGAAGTGGTAGAGGTGGATACAACCACAACGTTTTAAAGACATTTGGACAGTTAATAGGATGGGAAATAAAAACCAAGAGAACTGCGGGTGCTGCACAATCAGGAACAAAAACAAAGTTGCTGGAAAAGCTCAGCAGATCTGGCAGCATCTGTGAAGGAGAAAACAGAGTTAATGTTTCGGGTCCGGTAACCCTTCTTCAGAACAGAGTCAGAGGAAGGGTCATTGGACCCAAAACGTTAACTCTGTTTTCTCTTTCACAGATGCTGCCAAACCTGCTGAGCTTTTCCAATATAAGAGGGTGTGAAGCTGGATGAACACAGCAGGCTAAGCAGCATCTCAGGAGCAGGAAAGCTGATGTTTCGGGCCTAGACCCTTCATCAGAAATGGGGGAGGGGAAGAGGGTTCTGAAATAAATAGGGAGTGAGGGGGAGGGGGACAAGAGAGTTGCAGCGGGAGAGAGATCCCCTGAAGTTTGTTTCTGGAGGGAGGAGGGTAACTTATCTCTCTACCACTGTAACTCTCTTGTCTACCTCCCCCTCTCTCCCTATTTATTTCAGAATCCTCTTCCCTCTCCCATTTCTGATGAAGGGCCTAGGCCCAAAACGGCAGCTTTCTTGCTCCTGAGATGCTGCTTGGCCTGCTGTGTTCATCCAGCTCCACACTTTGTTATCTTGGATTCTCCAGCATCTGCAGTTCCTGTTATCTCTGAGCTTTTCCAGTAACTGTTTTTGACTTGGACAGGAAACATTTGGACGGATATAGGCCGAATGCAGGCAAGTGGGACTTGTTCAGCTGAGGAAACATGGTCAACATGGATGAGTTGGGCCAACTGCCCTGTTCCTGTGCTGTATGACTGTGAGACTTATTTCCTTGACCGTACTTTTGGTCACCTAATATCTGCAAACTTTGGTGTCAAATATTGTCAGATAAAGCCTGGGTGAAATACCTTTGAATGTTTCACTGCATTAAAGGTGCCTTGGAAAGGAAAATTCTTATTTCTGGGTTCAATAAGTAGATAAGGGAGGAAAAATTACAACAGATATTCTGATCACAGAGGGAATTAATACATCAAATCACCTGCAGATTGCTACATTCAGATGCAAGAACCAGTTTAATGACATAGGAGATAATCTCAATGAAACAGTGTTAACTAAACAAAAGCAAACTTGCTTCAAAATCTCAGCAGGTCTGGCAGCATGTGTGAAAGAGAAAATGAAGTTAACATTTCGGGTCTAGTGACCCTTCCTCAGAACTGAATCAGAGGAAGTGTCACCGGACCCGAAACATTAACTGTTTTCTCCCTCACAGATGCTGCCAGACCTGCTGAACTTTTCCAGCAACTTTGTTTTTGTTCATGATTTACAGCATCTGCAGTTCTTTTGGTTTTTATTTAGTGTGAACTAAACCATATGTAATTAGCTAAGATGATGAAAGGCAGGGGGAATGCATGGAAACAGAAGTGAAAACAGGAAATTACGAAAGTACCTGAGATCAACCAGGCCAGGAAGGAGAAAAAAAAAGACAGGGTCTTTAACTTATTAACTGTTCTGCAGTAACTGAATTATTCTGTCCATTCCAGTAATGCAAGTTAGTTTCCTGTTTCACAGAATGTAGAAACATGATAAGTGATTAGGAAAGATGATGTGTATTTTTATTTTACGTTTTTTAGATTTATGGAGAAAAGACAGGAGACAATTTTAAAGCAGATTTATTCTTATTTGACTAAGTGCCTTGATGTACCAGCCTAAAACACTGACACATTTAGCCATTAAGGAGATATATAAACACAGAAAAGGAAGTCCCAAAGATTACAAGATGCTGTTCCAGTTGATCCTGTCTTAACATTAAGAGTGTTCAATGGCACAGTATCAAAATTCTGGAGGTTACCATTGAGAAACGGATCTGGGTGACCCATATAAATATTATGGCTACAAAAGCAAGCCAAATACTAGAAATTCTGTGTCAAGTAACTCACCTCCAGTTTCCCAAAGCCTGTCCATTATCCACAACGCACAAGTCAAGAGTGTGATGGAATGTGCTGTACATGCCTGGATGACTGCAGTTCCTACAGCACTCAAGGAGCTTGACATCATCTGGGACAAAGCAGCTCACTTGATTTGCAGGATAATAAAATGTGAGGCTGGATGAACACAGCAGGCCAAGCAGCATCTCAGGAGCACAAAAGCTGACGTTTCGTACGTTCACAAATGTTCTGTCCCTCCCTCATTGATGTACAGCAGCAGCAGCAGTGTGTACCACCTACAAGCTGGACTGCATAATTGTCCAAGACTCCCCTGATAACACTTTCCAAACATGTGATTTCTACCACCTAGAAGGACAAAGGTAACATCACTTGCAAGTCCCCCACCAAGCACTCACCATTCTGACATGGAAATATGTCACCACTACTTCAGTGTTGCTGGGTCAAAATCCTGCAACTCACTCCCTAATGGCATTATGGATCTACCTCCAGCACATGGACTGCCCTTGAAATGATAGCTCAAGCACAATTAGGGCCAGGCAATAAATACTGGGCCAACCACATCACCTGAACAAATAAATGAAAGAATCAATCAGCCAACCAGTCAGTCAGTAAAAGCAGCCATACCTCCAGAGGTAGATCAGGGAAATGGGACCGACTCCATTAAAGGGACCACTCTGATCAGCATGATCCAATGACTGGCCTCAATTTGTGCTCTAAATGTCCTTTGATAAAGTGTGAATGGCTTGGAGAATTTGCACTTGTTCTGAGGTTACTATTTTCTAACTGTTTTCACTTCAGAATTTGGTGTCTGCTTAGACTGTCTGGGACAGAGTTTGACATTAAGTTGAGAAAACTGCTTCATTGTTCTGGATGCATTTTTGGAATGACGTTAAAGTACAGCTGGAACACATCTAATCTTGACATGAAGAGAGAGCCCTGACAGAAGTACTAACTGGCCTTGTTTGGCTACTGTGGCTCTGATATTGTGCAAGATAATAATATATAACATGGAGTTTACATTGCTGAATTTTCTTGTTCATCATGTGGTGTATGGTTCAACTAACATTAGCTGGCTGTTGATGCACTAGCAAAAATCATTTTAGTGCACAATATATAGCAGCTTAAGTTTTTTTTTAAATTCTTTCATTGGATGTGGATGTCACTGGCAAGCCCAGCATTTATTACTCATCCCTAATTGCGCCTTGATCCGAATAACTTATGATGACAAATTCAAAGAGCAGTTAAGATCAGCCACATCATTATAGGCTTGTAGTCACGTACAGATCAGAATAGTGGACAACATAAGATTTGCCTCCATAAAGCTGCCATGGTACAACTTGGACCCTGAACAGTAGGCTAGGCCTTGGGATTATGAGGTCAGTAATAACATCACTGCACCATCATACCATCAATATGTTAATATAATTCCTACTTTACAAGTTCCCAGTTTGATGCAGCAAATATTGATTATATGCTGTTATTTAAAGAATTCAGTTTTAATTCAATGATGTTGCAAGTGTCCTGGAACTTCAATTAAACTAGAAAGTAAATAAGTAGGGTCATTAGAAACAAAAGCAAAATACTGTGGATACTGGAAATTGAAATACTAACAAGTAGTTTTGGAAATACTGAGAAGGTAAGGCTGCATCTAAAGGAAAAACAAAGTTAATGTTTCCAGTTGATGACCTTACTTCCAAAACAGGAAAAAGTTAGAGTTGCAACAAGAGTTAATCAAATTCAGAGGCACATTATGGGATGAGGGTGGCAAAAGAAAAGTCAGTTTTGCGATGGAGGGCAGGAAAAAAAGATAAAAACAGCTTGGTACTCTGTAACAGGGAACTGGAGTTGCTGATCACCCATAATAAGTGCCTGTGGAATCAGGCACTGCATGACCAGACCTCCTGCACACAGGGGAGACCAAATGCAGATTGAGTAATAGTTTTGAGACACACCCCTTAAGACTGCAAGCATGACCCTCCACTTATGATTGCTTGTCACGTTTAGGGCAGAATCTTCCCAGAAATCAACTAAATGCCCTGTCTCTTGGAGGTTCTCTCTACGAGGCATAGCAAATTTTTTATCCCATCATCCGAAAGGTGCCTCATTGATTGTATACTACACGTGTCCTATGGTGTCCCACTCATCCAATGATAGCATAAATTTCCTAGTCATGATAAGTGCAAGTACTCACCCCCACTGGGATATCCCAAAATTCCTGGTGCTAGCACCATCTTTAAAAGACTGTTGTGCATTCGGTCAAGTGCTGACCATCCGGTGTTGTCCTGCATGGTCCATGACATTTGCACCAGAACAACAGGAAACTGCGGCCCTGTTTTGCAGATAGGGATGTGAATGTTCTGATACAAAGAGTGATTCGGAGAAGGATGGTCCTTATAGCCCACGATGGGCAGAGGAGGCCCTGTCAGGTTGAACTGACATTGCCCCTCATGTGGTGGGATCTCCATCGTCCGGAGAAACATGTATCAATTCAGGAAGAAAGCCACTTACTTCTACTTTGCCAGGGTGAGTGCCACCATTTCCTTTCCGCTACCTCAAGCCACTCTGTCTCTACTGCTGCACAATCTCCCACCAAGGCTCACCGCCTCTCACGTTCATTATTGCATGCAGCATCTTTCTACACTCACTTTCCCCAATCCAATCCTCGCCCAGCAGGAACCACATTCAGGACTCCCAGAAGTCTCCTCTCAGAAGATGTCCACCTCCACCATCTGCTGCCTTCAGCCCTCAGGGAGTTCAAGGAATCCTTTGAGTTGCACACACTCAGCATGTCTGGGCCGTCTGGGCACAAATACTTCCAGGGTCACCCAGCCAAACCTGCAAGAGGCCTGGTGTAGGGCAGGTTCCCTCCAGCCCAGCCATGGAGGCACAGGACTACACTGAGACTTATTGGGAGAGAAGGAAATAAAGGAAGACAGTCAAGACCACATGGATACAAGAACAGCCAGAATTGGGACTGCAGAGAGGAATTTAATGCCTTGGGTCACGTGGCACGAAATCTTTCCATGTCTGTTTTTGTGTGTATGCGTTTCTGCGTGTTGGTGTTTCCCTCACGTCACTTGAAAATAAAACGCATCCTCTCTCACAGAATGTAAAACTTATCCTGTCTTCTCCAGTTGTTGGTGCTGACCATTTTCAGCTCCATTTTGTTATTTATGATAAGATAAAAGGAAAGAGCTGCTGTTCCTCAAGCAGTGTGTCTCAGGCCCAGCCTCTTACTATTGGTAAGATGCTGCGTCAATGAATAAATTTAATGAGGATGCCTGTAGATTTTTAATTCGTATTGGGTTGAAGGGTTATAGAGAGTGGGCAGGAGAGTGAAGTAGAGGCTGAGATGGGGTCAGCCATGATTGTATTAAATACTGGAGGAGGCTCAAGGGGCTGAATTCCCCACACCTGCTCCTAGTTCTTATGTACTTACATACCCATTTCACTTTTGGTAGTTTTCCCCAACAACCCCATAGGCTTTGAACATCCCCATTTCCCTACCCAATCCTTCTATGTAAGTATTCACCTCCCAACATTACTCTTCAAACCCCAGGAAAATTGAGCAAAATGTCACATCTAGTGTGCGCTGTCCCCCATTTAAACCAGAATGCTGCTGACTCTCAATGACACCTACCCACTCCTGCATTACCCCATTCCCTCCAATGCTGTATCATCTCCCCCAGTTACATATCGAGTTACCTCTTTCACAATTGTTGTGCCCTCTGCATCCCAGCATTCTTCTCCCAATCCCTACAGTCAAGTTTCCCAGTTCCCCTCCCATAGCAATGACCCCAGATAAAACTCAACCCTTGACTTTTAGTGGACATAGCCCCAGGACTGGGCATGGCCCAACACTTTGAGCAACTTTGCTGGACAGCTCAACATGATGAATGACTGGACTCCTGACTGATATTCAAACAGCTGGTTGCACTGGACCCTCAAGACTTACTGCTGCCTACTTTCAGACTGTAGAGGTACACACCCTCTGAACACAATTGTGTTGAGAGGATGCCTGACCGTGACCAAACCTCTGGACTGATTTTGGACACTGCTGTTGACTGATTGGGTCAGGGCCTCTCTGACTGAGGGGTGTCTCCTTGGACTTGACCAAGGATTACGCTCCTTAGACTTTAAGACATGGCAATTTGCTTGAAGGACGTATGTTGTGTTGACTGTGTGTGTGGCTGGCACTTGGCACAGATGTAACAGTGACACAGCACTGCACTGTACAACAACATGCCCGTGCTTTGACTGGTGCCAGCTGATGACCATGATAAGCTTCCTGATGTTGTGTCTGCGCTGAAAGGCAAGGCAAGACAGAAGGACTGTGAGCCTGTTAGCTGTGGCTGAGAGGCCAAAGTGCAAAAAAGCAAGACAAGGTCAGGATGCTGTGAAGTAGACACGAAGTGAGTGAGTGCTAAGAGAGCAAGCGAGGATTCCTGACATGCACCTTAGTCCAATTGATGAGTTTCGGAGTGTTCCGTGTGCGTATTGTCCTGGCAGCAGTATTGAAATGACATGTGCCAGACCACTCCAAACTGCTGCATTGAAGTATAAATCAGCACTCGATGTGGATCAGAAACGTGTCATGATGATGATGATGATGATGCACTGAAGTTGGCATGTGTAGGTTGCCAAGGTCCACCAATGGGGGTGGTGTTGGAATGGGGAGGGGGGTTATTGGGTGCATGTTCATGGAGTGTGCCCTCAGATGCTGGTGCCAGGAGTCCGAGGTGAAAATTTGGATGAGTAAGCAGAAAATTGAAGCTGCCAGGTAATTGCTTTGTTAGTCATGTTGGGAATTCTTGGCACCTAGTTTCTACTGGTGGATGGGAGATTGGGAAATTGATGTTATAGAGGGAGGATTTTGGATGTTAGGGTGGTAATGAGTGCTAATGCAATTAGGCCTCTCACCACTGACTAGTGGGAATCTTATCTCGCTATTAAATGTTTGGTTGGAAATTGGAACTCAATGTTGAGAAGGTACCTCCGGACTTCTCACTCAGTTTTTCCAAACTTTCTCACCATGTCCTACTTCCTTCAGGAGCCAGGAAGATTCTGCCCTCAGTTTCTAACATGCTTCAGCCCTGACCTCTTTGCCTTCAACTTCTTATAGTGTTCAGCTCAAGGTGCAATGATTTATCAGGAACAAAAATCCTCCAATGAGGCACCCCGCCACTTCCATTTTCAACGTTCTGCTTAATAACTTTAGATAATTACCATTATTTATATTTTCTTGGAATCCAGATGCTAAAAGCCATTCTACTATTAACTATATCAACCTGAAACATAAACTCTGTTTTTTTTTTTAGCCTGGCCTTGGAAATGAACTCTGAAGGCAGATTTTCTTAACGGTATTCCAGACTTTGTGTCTGGAAATCTGTCTCATTGGTTCATCTGTACCTGAAGGACAACTAAGTTCACACTGGAACTGGGGAGTTTGATGAATTTTTTTTGTATTTTTTCTCTCTAATTGTTCGTGATGTGTGAGCAAGGTAAAGTGGCATGTATAGTTGATATCTAGTTACAAATCTGGGCAGATATTGTTTTCATATCGAGGCAAAATATTGTAGATGGTGGAAATATGAAACAAGCACAGACAATTGGCTGGCCAGCAGAAGACAGCGAGTGGTAGTAGAAGGAAAATATTCTGCCTGGAAGTCAGTGGTGAGTGGATTTCCACAGGGCTCTGTCCTTGGGCCTCTACTGTTTGTAATTTTTATTAATGACTTGGACGAGGGAATTGAAGGATGGGTCAGCAAGTTTGCAGACGACACAAAGGTCGGAGGTGTCGTTGACAGTGTAGAGGGCTGTTGTAGGCTGCAGCGGGACATTGACAGGATGCAGAGATGGGCTGAGAGGTGGCAGATGGAGTTCAACCTGGATAAATGCGAGGTGATGCATTTTGGAAGGTCGAATTTGAAAGCTGAGTACAGGATTAAGGATAGGATTCTTGGCAGCGTGGAGGAACAGAGGGATCTTGGTGTGCAGATACATAGATCCCTTAAAATGGCCACCCAAGTGGACAGGGTTGTTAAGAAAGCATATGGTGTTTTGGCTTTCATGAACAGGGGGATTGAATTTAAGAGTCGTGAGATCTTGTTGCAGCTCTATAAAACTTTGGTTAGACCGCACTTGGAATACTGCGTCCAGTTCTGGGCGCCCTATTATAGGAAAGATGTGGATGCTTTGGAGAGGGTTCAGAGGAGGTTTACCAGGATGCTGCCTGGACTGGAGGGCTTATCTTATGAAGAGAGGTTGACTGAGCTCGGTCTCTTTTCATTGGAGAAAAGGAGGAGGAGAGGGGACCTAATTGAGGTATACAAGATAATGAGAGGCATAGATAGAGTTGATAGCCAGAGACTATTTCCCAGGGCAGAAATGGCTAGCACGAGGGGTCATAGTTTTAAGCTGGTTGGTGGAAAGTATAGAGGGGATGTCAGAGGCAGGTTCTTTACGCAGAGAGTTGTGAGAGCATGGAATGCGTTGCCAGCAGCAGTTGTGGAAGCAAGGTCATTTAAGAGACTGCTGGGCATGTATATGGTCACAGAAATTTGAGGGTGCATACATGAGGATCAATGGTCGGCACAACATTGTGGGCTGAAGGGCCTGTTCTGTGCTGTACTGTTCTATGTTCTATGTTCTATGTTCTATGTTCTACAAATGCTGCCTGATCTGCTGAGACGTTCCAACTTTTCCTGTTTTTATTTTAAATCTCTAATTTCTTCCAGCTTTGATGAATGGATATCCGTCTGAAATGTTCACTCTACACACTATGATCTGTACAAAAGAGCTAATGCACATAAATTCACATACAGGACCTGCTGTCTGCAGAAAACAATGTAACATGTCCAGGCATTGTGCCGTTTTTTTTAATTAAGCTTGGGGACAATAGTTGCTGGTGCATTCCCCATGGAAATGTATGAGTCAATCAGGATCAACTTGCCAACCAATCAGCATTGTTTCTCAACCTGTATTAACAGCTTCTCCCTTTGAAATTTGACATTTCCTCCTGATGAGTGCAAGGCAAATGTTCTTGGCAGTGGATGTGCTTTTTTTCAGCTGATTCTCTTGTTAGGATATTTTTGAAAGAATCAGAAATCAATTACGCTATTGGCTATTTGACTTGCTGGTGCCTTTTGGTATGAACTAAGTTTCAAATTTTTAAGTCTTAGTCCTCAAATGTTCAGTATTATTTCCGTTAGCTCATTATAGGCTAAAAATCTGATAATTATTCTGCGAAGAGTTAATGAATCAGTGAATGATACTATTAGTCACATCAATCTGAGACGGTGAGATGGTTGTTGTGAGAACAGAAAACATTGCAAATTATCTCCAATTATGCATATGGATTGAGAAAGAATTTTAAGCTAGTTTGAATCTGATTTAAGTTACACCACTTAAATTCAAATTACTCCCAAATAATTTCTGATCTAGTTGGACAAATATTTTGTTAAGGCAAGTAACAGATAGCTGTTGTTAGTTTATTTTTCTCAGATCACATAATGGGTCCATCTCCATTACCATTAGATTCTCTTCAAGTAACAGGTTGCTGTCTAATTACATTGTGACTATGTTGTGAGTCGACCTACAGCATGGGGACTACAGGGATTTAAAGAGGAAGTTCAGCATCACTTTCTCAAGGGCCACTGTGGACGGCCAATAAATGCTGGCGTAGCCAACAAAGCCCATGCCCCATGACTAAATATACATAAAAGAAATGGTCTGATTCAGGTGAAGCCCTGTGTAAATCTTCTCCCACTCATTACTCACCTTGCAACTTATTCAAATACCTCAGCAATCTGAATTGGAAACTTTCCTACTCTTGTTCTATTTTTAATGATCTGTCTGTCTTCAACTTGTCCAGCATGCAGCATCAGCTCTAACCTTGAGAATAAAATTGTTGCAGTCTTAACAGTTCAATCCTCAAACACATTTTACAACATCTCCATTTTTCCTATTTCCTACATTAAATTGAATATTTGGCTGGTTTCATTCCCTTTACAGATGCTTTCACAGTCATTCCACTAAGTCCATTATTCTGAGAACCTACCATGTTGGGCTTTCAGCCCTAGGTTAAGAGACAAAAGTTGGTTATTTTCTGCTAAGAGAATCCCATCAATTACTTGATTCTTATCTTCTTGACTCCTATTTATAATCTCGTGCATTGGAACTTTTTGCTCTAATTTGTTGTGATGATGCTCCTGCTTCAACTCTCCTGTGGCCCTAATCTGCAGAGTTGTCGAGAAATGTACACTAGTTTGGGGTATTCCCCATTACATGTGCCATGCATCTCAAATAGCCTTGCACCTGGTCTTGCACTGTTGTATTTCTAACTCCAACATTAAACTTAAATAATTAGAATAAGACTGACCTTGCAGATTCAGAATCATATTACTACCAGTACTTAACTCCTGTCCATTTTGAAATCCATTTTGTTACTTTCTCTAGGCGAAAGCTTTGTGATGAACGTCTCATTCATTTGGGTTTTCCAACTCCCTGCAATCACATCGTGTCTGTGATGCACTGCAGAGTTAGATTTTGCATTCCAGACAGGTTCTGGGACCAGTAAAGTGGGAATTATAGCATTCAGTAAATATAAAAGCACTCTTATATTTGTCCCTGTTATGTAATGGTCTGTGGAAGGCTGGTGTGTGTACAATTCTAATGGCATAATTTAAGAGTCCATTTTATTACTTTTGACATCATATGCACCTGCCTGCACCAATTGTTAATTATAGAGAAGCTTCTTAACAAAAATAGAACAGAAAGTGACTAAATGTAAGGAAAAACATATTGAACTGAAACCAGGTGACTCTGAGAAGCACAGAAAGATCTAAAGAATTACCTGCTAAGATTTTCCGGAATCTAATGTCTGTCTGCAAATCATGCTCTGTCAAATCTTAATTAAATCTGTATTTAAATTCAGACACACATAACCATCTCAGAGAATGACATGTCTTGTGACGGCATTTCTGAGCAGAAGTGAATGACTGAAGCTTGGATAGGCAATGGCACAGTAGTATTATTGCCAAATTACTAATCCAAAAACTCAGTTAATGTCCTGGAGATCCAGGTTTGAATCCCTCCATAACAGACAGTGGAAATTGAATTCAATAAAGAATATTGGAAATTAAGAATCTATTGTTGGCCATGAAACAAGGTCCCAAATGATTGGATCACCAGGTACCTGTTGTGATGGTACTGTTTGAGGGAGAAATGAGAAATGTAGTCAGGGCACACCCTTCTGGCTCACTGATGTCCTTTAGGGAAGAAAATCTTCCATCTTTACCCAGTCTGGCCTACATGTGACCCCAGATCCACAGCAATGTGGTTGACTCTCATTTGACCACGGAAATAGCTTAGCAAACCACCCAGTTGTGTCCATTGCTATGAAATCTGAACAAAGAAACGAAATAAGACAGAGGACCCAGCTTTGACGTAGGCATCAGAAATGACAACAACATAAAGAGCCCTCTAGACCTGCAAAGTCCCTTTGGAGGCTAGTGTCAAAATTGGGAGAACTGTCTCTCAGACGAGTCAAACAACAGCCTGACATAGTCATACTCACAGAATCATGCCTTAGAGAAAATGTCAAGACACCCCCATAACTATCCCTGGATATATCCTGTTGTAGTGGCAGAACAGACACAGCAGGGCTGATGATGTCTGGAGGGAATTGTCCTAGGAGTCTTCCACATTGACTCTGGACCATTTAGCTTCAGGTTAAACACGGGCAAGTTAACCTCCAGCCGATTACCATGTACTGTCCTCCTTCATCTGATGAACCATTACCCCATCATGTTGAAAAACATTCGGAAGAAGTACTGAGGGTGGGAAGGGCACAAAATGTACACTGGAGGTGGGAAATTTAAATGTCCACCATCAAGGGTGGCTCGGCAGCAGTACTACCGATTGAACTGGTCAGGTCCAAAATGACAAAGCTGCTAGACTGGGTCTGCAGCAGGTGGTGAGGGAACCAACAAGAGGGAAAAATATACTTTGACCCCATCCTGACCAATTTGCCAGCTGTCCATGACAGTATCAGTAAGAGTGACCATCGCACAGTCCTTGTGGAGACAAAGTCCCACCTTCATATTTGAGAATTACCTCCATTATGTTGTGTAGCACTATCAACATTCTAAATGGGACAGAATTCAAATAGACCTAGCAGCTCACGACCGGGCATCCATGAGGCAACATCATGGCCTGGCATATCCCCACTCAACCACTAACATCAAGTCAGGGGATCAATGCTAATTCAGTGGACAGTGCAGGAGGGCATGCCAGGAGCAGCACCATAGCTGAAACTGAGGTGTCAACCTGGTGAAGCCGCCAGACAGAACAACTTGCATGCCAAACAGCATAAGCGACAAGTGATAGACAGAGTTAAGTGATCTCACAACCAATGGATCAGATCTAAGCTCTGCAGTCCTGCCACATCCAGTTGTGAATGATGATGGATAATTAAACAACTCACTGGAGTAGGAGGCTCCACAAATATCCCCATCGTCAATGATGGAAGAGCCCAGCGTGTCAGTGCAAAAGATAAGGCTGAAACATTCGCAATAATCTTCAGCCAGAAGTGCCGAGCGGATTATCCATCTCAGCCTCCTCCAGTGGCCCCCAGCATTTACAGATACCAGTCTTCAGTCAATTCAATTTACCTCATGTGATGTTAAGAAATAGATGAAGGCACTGGATTCTGCAAAGATTATGGCCCCTGAGAACATTCTCCCAATACTACTGAAGACTTGTGATCCAAACCTTGCTGCCCCCTACCAAGCTGTTCCAGTACAGTTACAATACTAGCATCTACCTGACAATGTAGAAAATTGCCCAGGTATGTCCTGTACATAAAAAACAGGAAAGATCCAACATAGACAATAATCGCACTGTCAATCTACTCTGGACATCAGTAAAGTGATGGGAGGTGTCATTAACAGTGCTATCAAGCAGCACCTGCTCAGCAATAACCTGCTCAGTGATGCCCAGCTGGGCTCCTGACCTCATTACAGGCTTGGTTCAAACATGGACAAAAGAGCTGAAGTCCAGAGGTGAGGTGAGAGTGACAGACCTTGACATCAAGGCGAAATCCAATTGAGTGTAGCATCAAAGAGCCCTGGCAAACCTGGAATCAGTGGGTATCAGGGGAAAACTCTCTACTGATTGGAGCCAGAGGAAGATGGTTGTGAATGTTGGTGGTCAATTATCTCAGCTCCAGGACATCTCTGCAGGAATTCTTCAGGGTAGTATCCTATGCCGAACCATCTTCAGCTGCTTCATCAGTGGCCCTCTTTGATCATAAGGTCAGAAGTGGGGACGTTCACCACTGATTGCACCATTCTGCACCGTTCGCAAGTCCTCAGATGCTGAAGCAGTCCATGTTCAAATGCAACAAGTTCTGGACAATGTCCAGGCTTGGCCTGACAATTGGCAAGTAACATTCACTCCACATAAATGCCATGCTGTGACCATCACCAATAAGAGACAATCTAACCATACCACTTGACATTCAATGGTGTTCCCATCACTGAATCTACTGCTATCAACATCTTGGTGGTCATTATTGATCAGAAACTCAACTGGACTCAGCACATAAACACAGTGGCTACAAGAGCAGGACAGCGGCGAGGAAGATAATGGCAAGTAACTCATCTCCTGATTCCCCAAAGTTAATTCACCATCTACTAGGCACAAGTGGGCAGAATGGTGGAATAGGCCACATTTTCCTGGATGAGTGCAGCCCCAAAAACACTTAAGAAGCTTGACACCATCTAGAACAAAGCAGCTTACTTGATTGGCACCACATCCACAAACATTCAGTAACTCCATCATCAATGGTCAGTAGCAGCAATGTTTATTATCTACAAGGTGCCCTACAGAAATTCACCAAAGATCCTTCCAAACAACACCTTCCAAACCCACGACCACTTCCACCTAGAAGGACAAGTGCAGTAGACACATGGGAGTGTCATTATCTGCATGTTCCCCTCCCAGCCGCTTTTCATCCTGACTGGGAAATATATCACAGTTCCTTCACTGTTGCTGTGTCAAAATCCTGGAATTCCCTCCCTAATGATATTGGACTGCAGCTGTTGAGAAAGCAGCTCTTGACCACCTTCTTCTCATGGGCAATCAGGAATGGGCAATAAATGCTAGCCCATAAATGCTCAGTGACACTCATGTCCCACGAATGAATAAAAAACATTCTATTATTCATCTATTAATATTTCATGCAGATGTTATGGATTGATATCGTGTTGAAGTACAGCTGCAGCTGCTGTTATGCCTGTCATAAACATCAAAATGAGGATTAATTTAGAACCATCTTACACACTGAGATGTTGAACCTGCCAAAGTAGTACTGACTGTGATGTGTTTCACCATTTATAAATATTTAAAGACTAACTTTAAGTTGATGTTAATTGTTATCCTTTTAATTCACTTTTTTTTAAGTGGTAGTGGGCACATGTCACCTTTAACACTTAGGACAATTTTGGCTAAATTAGTGGCCAAACTAAATTTTGTTCAACATACAATGTGGGCAGGAAAGATGTGAGTAAAAATTGCCTGAACTTATCATTTGTAATAAATAAAGTAATGCTTGATTGAGTGCAGTTTGCAGATTTAACCGATAACATTATATACTACTTTCTACTAATATTCTATTTACATTGTAGGTGGAAATGTTAAAAGTCAGATTGATAATGTCTATCCGCAATCAGGAATATTTGCCCATGTACTAAAACAAATAAGGTGGCTACACATGTAACTTGCCAACTCTGAGCAGCTTGCCGGAATTCTCTCCTTGTCAGATTCCCTTTTGCTTAGTAAGTAGCCAATGGATTTCGCTAATATTGAGGGTTCCAGTTCGAAGTTTTGTGGTGCAGAGTAATGTTGACACCACAGATTCAACTCCTGTACCAGCTGATGACTCTTTGCAACTCCCACCTTCTCAAAATCGCTCCTTGCCAGAAGTGTGTTGACCCTCAAACTCACCACCAGTCATCTGTCTCTAATGACAGAACAGCTCTAAGATTATAGCGACTCTACCTTTACATTATATAACTCAACAATTACAAGCAGCTAGAGAACAGGGCAGTACAGTGGCTCAGTGATTAATACGGCTGCCTCACAGTGCCAGGGACCTGGTTTCGATTCAATCCTCAAGCGATTGTCTATGTGAAGTTTTGGGTCGAGTTAGGTCTGGGTGGAATGCTCTTCAAAGAGTCGGTGTGGACTCAATGGGCTGAATGGCCTGCTTCCACGATGTAGCGATTCTATGAGCTGTCTTCAATATTACTGAGGATGGAAGAGACTGAGATAAGGACAAACTAGAAAGGGAAGGGTCTCACAGCAATAGCTGTCTGGTCAAACAGAGCAACCTGTTGGAATGTAGTACAGACAACCCAGAAAATGTCAAATCACTGTAAGGACCCTTGGGTACATGGGAGAAGCCACATCCATAGACAAAGCTGCACTGTCCGTGGAATAGTTACCACAGAATTCTCCCAAAATGCTGCTCACCCATCCAATGTAATTGAACTGCAAAGTTTCAAGGACTGGCTCTTCAATACCCTGAGTTCATTCTGTCTTACCATAAGCATAAAAAAAACCTGATCTTTGACCTTGATCACACTAAACCACTGGAAATGGTTAGCAAGTTTTGCTACCTTGGGTCCATGGAGATGGACAATCTAAGCCTAGTTGATTTGATTTGATTTGATTTGATTTGATTTATTGTTCTCATATATACCTAAATACAGTGAAAAATCTTGTTTTGCGAGCAGTGCAGGCAGTTCATAACACACAAGGATATACAGATCATAGGGTGTTTAAACTGAGTGAGGCATACAAGGTTATGGCCGCACAGGAGATGAACAAAGCAAGATCAACGTAGATTTGAAATTAGAGCGGTCCATTTTGACATTTAATAACAGCAGGGAAGAATGTGTTCTTGAACTTGATGGTGTGTGTATCTTCTGCCTCATGGAAGGTGAAGGAAGGGAGTATTACCAGGGATGGAGGGAATTTTGATAATGTTGGCAGCTTTTCAGTAGCAACAAGAAGTGTAGACAGAGTCCATAGATGGGAGGTTAGATTTCATGATGGTCTGAGCTGTGTACATGACCTTCTGCAGTTTCATACAATCCTGGCCAGAGCAGTTGCCCTCCCAAACTGTTATGCACTCAGATAGAATGCTTTCTAAAGTTGGTGAGGGGTCTTATGGATATGCTGACTTGTCTAAGCTTCCTGAGGAAGAAGAGGCAATGTTGTGCCTTCTTGACCATTGCATGTACTTGGGGCGTCCGGGACAGGTTGTTGGTTATTGTCACTCCTTGGAGCTTGACGATCTCATCCCACTCCACCTCAACTCCATTCATATAAGAACAAAGAACAAAGAAAATTACAGCACAGGAACAGCCCCTTCGGCCCTCCAATTCTGCGCTGATCCAGATCCTCTATCTAAACCTGTCACCTGTTTTCCAAGGATCTGTATCCCTCTGCTCCCTGCCCATTCATGTATCTGTCTAGATACGTCTTAGATCACGCTATCGTGCCCGCGTCTACCACCTCCACTGGGAACACGTTCCAGGCACCCACCACCGTCTGTGTAAAGAACTTTCCATGCATATCTCCCTTAAACCTTTTCCCTCTCACCTTGAAACATGATCCCGAGTAATTGAGTCCCCCACTCTGGGAAAAAGCTTCTTGCTATCCACCCTGTCTATACCCCTCATGATTTTGTAGACCTCAATCAGATCCCCCCTCAACCTCCTTCTTTCTAACGTAAATAATCCAAATCTACTCAACCTCTCTTCATAGCTAGTGCCCTCCATACCAGGCAACATCCTGGTGAACCTCCTCTGCACACTCTCCAAAGCATCCACATTCTTTTGGTAATGTGGCAACCAGAACTGTACGCAGTATTCCAAATGTGGTCGAACCAAAGTCCTATACAACTGTACCATGACCCACCAACTCTAGTACTCAGTACCCCGTCCGATGAATGAAAGCATGCTGTATGCCTTCTTGACCACTTTATCAGCTTGCGTTGCCATTTTCAGGGAACAATGGATCTGAACACCCAGATCTCTCTGTACATCAATTTTCCCCAGGGCTTTTCCATTTACCAGATAGTTCACTCTTGAATTGGACCTTCCAAAATGCATCACCTCGCATTTCACTGGATTGAACTCCATCTGCCATTTCTCTGCCCAACTCTCCAATCTATCTATATTCTGCTGCATTCTCCAACAGTCCCCTTCATTATCTGCTACTCCATCAATAATATTGTCATCTGCAAACTTGCTAATCAGGCCATCTATACCTTCCTCCAGGTAACTTATGTATATCACAAACAACAGTGGTCCCAACACAGAGCCCAATGGAACACCAATGGCCATAGTTCTCCATTTTGAGAAACTCCCTTTCACTACATCTCTCTGTCTCCTGTTGCCTAGCCAGTTCTCTATCCATCCAGCTAGTACACCCTGGATCCCATGCAACTTTACTTTCTCCATCAGCCTACCATAGGGAGCCTTATCAAATGCCTTACTGAAGTCCATGTATATGACATCTACCACTCTTCCCTCATCTATCAACTTTGTGACTTCCTTAAAGAATTCTATCAATTTGGTAAGGCATGACCTTCCCTGCACAAAACCATGCTGCCTATCACTAAAATGCCCATTTTCTTCTAAATATTAATAGATCCTATCCCTCAGCATCTTCTCCAGCTGTTACCCCACCACTGACGTCAGGCTTACCAGTCTATAATTACCAGGATTATCCTTGCTACCTTTCATAAACAAGGGGACAACATTAGCAATTCTCCAATCCTCTGGGACCTCACCCATTCTCAAATCTGCAGCAAAAATATCTGTTAAGACCCCAGCTATTTCCTCTCTCACTTCCCTCAGGCACCTGGGATAGATCCCATCTGGACATTGGGACCTGTCCACCCTAATGTCTTTTCAAATACCCAACACTTCCCCCATCCTTATGCCGATTTGACTTAGAGTAATCAAACGACTATCCCTAACCTCAACATCCGTCATGTCTCTCTCCTCGATGAATACTGAAGCAAAGTACTCATTAAGAATCTCATCATTTTCTCTGACTCCTTGCATAACTTCCCTCCTTTGTCCTTGAGTGGGCCAACCCTTTCTCTAATTACCCTCTTGCTCCTTATGTATGAATAAAAGGCTTTGGAATTTTCCTTCACCCTGTTTACTAAAGATATTTCATGAGCCCTTTTAGCCCTCTTAATTCCTCATTTCAGATTAATCCTACTTTTCCGATATTATTCCAAACCTTCATCTGTTTTCAGTTGCCTAGACCTTGTGTATGCTTCCTTTTTCCTCTTTGCTATTCTCACAATTACATCTGTCATCCATGGTTCCCTAAACTTGCCCTTTCTATCCCTAATTTTCACAGGGACATGTCTGTCCTGCACTCTAATCAACCTCTCTTTAAAAGCCTCCAACGTATCAAATGTGGATTTACCCTCAAACAGCAGCTCTCAATCCACATTCCCCAGCTTCTGCTGAATTTTGCTACAGTTGTCCCTCCTCCAGTTTAACACTCTTCCTTTAGGACCACTCTCATCTTTGTCTATCAGTATTCTAAAACTTATGGAATTGTGATCACTATCCCCAAAGCAATCCCCTACTAAAACTTCAACCACCTAGCCAGGCTCATTCACCAACACCAGATCCAGTATGGCCCCTTACCGAGTTGGGCTATTTACATACTGCTCTATAAAACCCTCCTGGATGCTCCTTACAAATCCTGCTCCATCTAAACCCCTAACACTAAATGAATCCCAGTCAATTTTGGGAAAATTAAAACCTCCCATCACCTCCACCCTGTTACTCCTACATCTTTCCATAATCTGTCTACATATTTGTACATCTATCTCATGCTCACTGTTGGGACGCCTGTAGTATAGCCCCAACATTGTTACCGCACCCTTCCTATTTCTGAGCTCTGCCCATATTGCCTCACTGCTCGTGTCCTCCATAATCTCTTCCTTCAGCACAGCCGTGATATCCTCTTTGACCAGTAATACAACTCCTCCACCCTTTTTAACTCCCTCTCTATCCCACCTGAAGCAATTATATCCTGGGATATTTAGTAGCCAAACTTGCTCTTCCCTCAATCAAGCCTCAGTAATAGCAATAACATCGTACTCCCAGGTACCAATCCAAGCCCTAAATTCTCGCAGTAAAACAAATGCACCTCAGCCCACCTGTCCCTTTGTGTTCATCATCTGCTCTCTGCCTACTCTTCCCCTTAGTCACACTGACTTCATTATCTAGTTCCTTACAGGCTTTAGTTACTGCCTCCTTACTGTCTACTTACCTCCTCATTTAGTTTCCATCCCCCTGCCACATTAGTTTAAACCCTCCCCAACAGCGTTAGCAAAAGCCCCTCCTAGGACATTGATTCCAGTCCTGGCCAGGTGTAGACTGTACGATTTGTAATAGTCCCACCTACCCCAGAACCTGTCCCAATGTCCCAAAAATCTGAACTCCTCCCTCCTGCACCATTTCTCATTTACACTGTCTGTTCTTTCATTTCTACTCTGACTAGTACCTGGCACTGGTAGCAATACTGAGATTACTACCTCTGAGGTCTTACTTTTTAACTTGGTTCCTAACTCCCTAATTTCTGCTTATAGGACCTCATTCTGTTTATTACCTAAATCATTGGTGCCTATATGCACCACAACAGCTGGCTGTTGACCCTCCCCCTTCAGAATGTCCTGCAGTCGATCTGAGACATCCCTGACCCATGCATCTGGGAGGCAACATACCATTCGGGAGTCTTATTTTCGACCACAGAACCGCCTATCTACTCCCTTGAAAATTGGATCCCCAATGACTATAGCCCTTCCACTCCTTTTCCTGCCCTTCTGTACACCAGATCCAGCCACGGTGCCATGAACCTGGCTATTGCTGCCTTCCTCTGGTGAGCCATCTCCCCCAACAGTATCCAAAATGGTATACCTGTTCTTGGAGGGAGATGACTGCAGGGTACGCCTGCACTGCCTTCCTGCTTTTTTTTCCTGCCTTTAGGTCACCCATTCCCTCTCACCCTCAGCAATCCTAATCTGTGGTGTGATCAATTTGCTAATTGAGCTATCCACGACTTCCTCAGCATCACAGATACTCCAAAATGAGTCCATCCACAGCTCCAGAGCCGTCATGCAGTCTAATGAGAGCTGCAGCTGGACATACTTCCCAAATATATCAGTTCACTCACCTTCCCAGAGTGCAATTTGACCGCTCCCACTCAGCTCCACTACCAAAAGAGATAGATAGAGCTCTTAAAGATAGTGGAATCAAGGGTTATGGGGATAAGGCAGGAACAGGATATTGATTGTGGATGATCAGCCATGATCATAATGAATGGTGGTGCTGGCTTGAAGGGCCGAATGGGCTACTCCAGCACCTATTGTCTATTGTCTAAAATGAAGAATTTACCTTTTCGGCAGCCCCCAGTCCTTGCTCTCACCCGCTCCCGCTGCTGCAGCAAAAATGGAGCTATAAAAATATAGATAGGGACATGTCCTCCTCCTTTCTTCTTGAAGTCAATGAGAATATCTTTAATTTTGCAGACATTGATTGAGAGATTGTTATCATTGCACTATGACACAAAGGACTCCATCTCCTTCCTATATTCAGATTTGTCATTGTTTGATATCCAGACTACAACGGTGGTGTCATCAGCCATCTTGCAGATAGCATTCAAATGAAATTTGGCCATGCAGTCATGAGTATACAGGGAGTACAGAGGGTGGCTGGGAACACTCTCTTGTGGGACACCGGTGTTGAGGATCATCGTGGAGGAGATGCTATTGTCTATTTTCACTGATTGCCTCCGTGATTGCAACTGAGGATCCAGTTGCAGAGGGCAGAGCTGAGGCCCAGGTCTCACAATTTGGAGATTAGTTTGATTGGGATTATAGTTTTGAAGGTGGAGCTGTAGTTGATAAGTAGGAGACTGATGTACGTACACTTATTATCCAGGTGTTCAAGGGATGAGTGTAAGACTAGGCAAATGGTGAATGCTGTGGACCTGTCTCGCCAGTGGGCCAGTTGCAATGGATTGAGGCAGGCTGGGAGTCTAGAGTTGGTGGGAGCCATGACTGACCTTCCAAAGAACTTCACAATTATGGGGAGGTCAGAGCTACTGGGAGGTAGTCATTGAAGCATGTTGCATGTGTTTTCTTTGGAACCGGGATGATGGTGGTCTTCGTGAAGCAAGTGGGGACTTAAGATTCGAGCAAGGAGAGGCTAACGATGTCAGCGAATTCTTCTGCCAGCTGGTCTGTGCAGGATCCGTGTGCACAGCTGGGGATTCTGTCTGGGCCAGTCTCTTTCCCCAGTTTACTCCCAAGAAGGCTGATCTGAAGTCTGCAACAGTGACTGAGTGGTGCCTAGTTGTTGAACTCAATTCACATTTGGATTTAAAAAATAGCTACAGCCTTTGACAATCTCACAAACGCTGAATGCAGTAACATCAAGGTGATTCTTAGCACCAAGGAGCTGGTTTTTGAGGCCTGTGTTCTCAGCACGTGTGTAAGGCTGTGAATCAAAGATAAATTACGGCTATTAAGAAAGGAAGCTCCACAATTTTCATTTTCATTGTATGTGGCACATTCTCAGAATCTCACAGATGGACAAAAGCATGAATACGAAAAGCCTCTCAAAGGCAAATTTCCTAGCATTCATCAGGCTCGGGCAATTTTGCAGCATAGATGAAGAATGTGTTCCCGAGAATATTCTTTATGATGGGATAGCTAGAGCCAAAAGGACCCCTGAAATTCTGCTTCAAGGATCCTTGACATGAAGACCCTCCACATTGAAAAATGCACCTGGGAGATAGCAGATAATGAGGGAAAATTGGCCTCATCACCATGGTGATGACTGGGTGAAGCAGCTTGACTCAGGCGCCTGAACTGAATGCATCAATCCCAGCAGCTGCTGATTCCAATTCAATTCAATTTCAATTTCAATTCATTATGTGTATGGAAATCATTTTGGACCCATTTGTTTAAAAAAAATACACAATAAAAATTAGACAATAAAATTTTAAAAAACCAATAACAAAAGTCAAACTTTGATTAAACATATGTTAATAACTGTAATGTTGAAACACTTGCTCATCAGGAATGTTTATCTTAATCCATTCACCAAATTACAGTTGAAAGTTCATATGGAGAAAAGCTTGAATGAGTTCAATAACCAATTTGTGCATTATTAAATTGTAAACTTTCGCCTGAACTTAACTAACAGTCATGTGGAGACATAGGATGATTCTCACAATTCATAATATTCAATATGCATAAGATTCATTGAGGACAGACGTCAGTAAAATCAACTAATCAATTTTCCTTTCTGCTTGGTTAAAGAGTCTCTCTCTATTTCCTCCGAGTTTACTCATAACCACCTCCCATATGGCACTTAGAAAGAAACAGGCCCTCATGAATTGGTCTTGTCAACCAGCAGCAAAACTGTACCATATGAAAAATCCATTCCCAAAGGATTTGCTGCAATGCCCATCCTCTTATGAAGAGGAAGTTTGCTGCTGATGACAAAAGCAATATTTGGATATGGATATAATTTAATTTGAAATTTAAATCCCCATCTGAACTGTACAAATAAATGACAGTCTGAGGTATGTTTTATTTCTGAGCAATGAAATGGCAGATGATGTTTCCAGTTAATTGAGCAGAGCTTTATAATGCCATTCTGTTCATCTGGATCTTTGGTTATTCATTGCAGCGAGGCTTTCATCTGTCCAAATAGCAAAGAGCAATTTTTACTTCGTCCTATTAAATGATTTATTCCTGAAATCCATTAAATGTAAGTAAGACTTTGGTGAAAATGAGAAGCTTTATCAATCATATTTGCTGAATATTTCTACAATAAATGTAAATACATTTTAAAAGTCAATACATTATTTGTGGTGAGTCTGGCTTTGCATTGTACAAGAAAACACAGTGTACATATGTGGCAATGGTAATGTTTTAGGATTGTGTCTTTAATGGGGCTTTAAAAGTGGAGGAATGTAGTGACGTGTTCTGGACGCTACCTAATAGCATCCTGGGTGGCTTATTTCTTAAAGTCCACCATGGGGCTGATATTGTTATACTTTGAAGAAGATGCTAAATATTCACATCTGTAAACTCTGACCAGAGCAGCAATAGTGGATAGGCTGGAAATTTGCAAGTCCAAGAGAGGCATTAGGAATGTTGGGCTTTGTAAGTGGTTATACTTAAATATGTGTATTTAATTCTAAGATAGAAGGAAGTTTGGTGTCTAGAGAATAACTAGTTAACTTTTCTATTTGGATTCAAGGTTCATGTTGGTATGTTAGCACGGAGATGGGCTTTAAGCAAATCCTTTAGGATGTCTTTGTAGGATCAGCTTATAGATTTTTCTGGAAGTATCCCTGAATATCACAAACAGTGCCAGTCTGTAAATAACTAAGTGAACAATATAACAGAGCAATGGAAGCAGATAATCTCCATTATTTGAGCATGATACAGGTAGCTACTGGCACTCTGTAGTTTTGATTAGAAGCTGGATTCTGTGGTCACACAAAATATGAAAATCAGTTTGAGGATTAGACACCACCTGGCTTGAAGAAGAAAAATAAATTTGGATTTGTTTCAGCAGATTGAAACATCTACTTCTAGTTGTAGAGTGAGATTTTGTGTTTTAAATGTTAAATGCAGAACTTTTCTTAGTTAATTAGAGTATAAGTTTCCAAGTGAAAAAGTGTTTATTCAATGTTTCTTTAATTTGTTTGTTACAGTAGAAATCTTAAAACTTGAAGTCTTGTGAGTCCCCCTCCCATTCTCTTGATGACATGTCCATCATGGGCCTCCTGCACTGCCACAATGATGCCACCCGAAGGTTGCAGGAACAGCAACTCATATTCCGCCTGGGAACCCTGCAGCCATATGGTATCAATGTGGACTTCACCAGTTTCAAAATCTCCCCTTCCCCTACTGCATCCCTAAACCAGCCCAGTTCATCCCCTCCCCCCACTGCACCACACAACCAGCCCAGCTCTTCCCCCCCACCCACTGCATCCCAAAACCAGTCCAACCTGTCTCTGCCTCCCTAACCGGTTCTTCCTCTCACCCATCCCTTCCTCCCACCCCAAGCCGCACCCCCAGCTACCTACTAACCTCATCCCACCTCCTTGACCTGTCCGCCTTCCCTGGACTGACCTATCCCCTCCCTACCTCCCCACCTACACTCTCTCCACCTATCTTCTTTACTCTCCATCTTCGGTCCGCCTCCCCCTCTCTCCCTATTTATTCCAGTTCCCTCCCCCCATCCCCCTCTCTGATGAAGGGTCTAGGCCCGAAACGTCAGCTTTTGTGCTCCTGGGATGCTGCTTGCCTGCTGTGTTCATCCAGCCTCACATTTTATTATCCTCAATGAATGTTTCTCCTTTGTGTTTACTGTGGAGGAAGGCATGAAAACTTGGGAACTTGGCGAAGTTAGTGACAATATCTTGGGACAGTCCATATCACAGTACAGGAGGTATTGGAAATATTAGAATATATGAAGGTGGATAAATGTCCTGGCCCTGATCAGATATCACCATAGGCCCTACAAGATGCTAGGCAAGAAATTGCAGGGCCCTGGCTGATATGTTTGTATCATTGTTAGCCATGGGTAAACTCCTGGAAGACTGGAGGGTAGTGAATGTGTGCCGTTAATCAGGAAGGGCTGCAAAGAAAAACCTGGGAATTGTAGATCAGGAAACTTAACGTCTGTGGAGGGTAAGTTACTTGAGAAGATTCTGAGGGATAAGATATACATGCATTTGGAAATACAAGGTTTGATTAGAAGTAGTCAGCTTGGTTTTGTGCATGCTAGATCATGCTTCACAAATTTGTTAAAGTTTCAGTAAGGCTTTTGATAAGATTCCACACGTTAGGCCGCTGTGGAAGGTTGGATTGCATGGAATCCAGAGAGAGCTGACAAATTGGACACATAATTTGCTTGATGGTAGGAAGAAGAGCGTTAAGGTAGAAGGATGCTTGTCAGACTGGAAGCCTGTGCCTGGTGGTATGCCTCAGGGGTCAGTGCTGGGCCAATTGCTGTTTGCTGTCTATATCAATGGTTTGGAAGAAAATGTACAAGGCATGATTAGTAAGTTTGTGATAACACTAAAATAGGTGGTTTTGTGGTCACTGAAGAGGTTATCAGAAATTGCAGCAGGGTATTAGTCAGCTGGGGAAGTGGACCGAGAAAGGGAGTTTAATATAGATAAGTGTGAGGTGTTGCGTTTTGAAAAGTCAAATCCAGGTAGGAGTTTTATGGTGAATGGTAAGGCCTTAAGAAGTGTAGTGGAACAGAGGGACCTTGGAGTTCAGGTGCACAGTTCTTTGAAAGTAGAGTCACAGGTGTATAGGGCAGTGAAGAAGGCTTTTTGCATACTTGCCTTCATCAGTCAGGGCACTGAGTATAGAAGTTGGGAAGTTATGAAGCAGTTGTACAGGATGTTGGTGAGACTGCACTTGGAGTATTGTGTTCAGTTTTGGCCACCTTGCTATAAGAAGGATGTTATTAAACTGGAAAGAGTGCAGAAGAAATTTACAAGAATGTTGCCGAGACTTGAAGGTCTGAGTTATAAGGAGAGTTTGGACAAGCTAGGACAAGCTTTAAAAGTGTAGGAAACTGGAGGGTGGGGTGGGGGGAGGATCTTATAGGAGCGTATAAGATCATGAGAGGCATGGATAGGGTGAATACACCCAGTCTTTTTCCCAGCGTTGTAAGTATCGGTTTAAGGTAAGAAGGTAAAGAATACATTGGAACCTGAGGGGCAACTTTTTCACACAGAGGGTGTTACACATATGGAGTGAACTGTCAGCTTGAGTGGTTGTGGCGGGTACATTAACAACATTTAAAAGGCATTTGGATGAATAGAGGGATAGGAAAGGTTTAGAAAGATATTGGCCAAGTGCAGGGAAATGGGGTTAAAAATGGTTGGACATTTTGGTTGGCATGGACCAGTTTGGGCCGAAGATCCTGTCTCCATGTTGTAGGACTCTATTAGGGATACACCCCAGGCTGTTGAGTGATGTAAGGGAGGAATAGCAGGGACAGTGGCAGAGGGCTGAAGGGCACCCAGTGTGTACTATTATTCATGAAGGGAGTAAGGGATAAACCAGGAAACCACAGGCCAGTCAGTCTAGCCTCAGCTATGTGGAAACTATTGGAAACAAATCTAATAGACAGAATTAATCTACATTTGCAAAGGTAGGAACTAATTGAGAACAGTCAGCATAGTTTTATTTAGGGGAGGTCATATCTGACCAACTTGAGATGAATTTTTTAAAGGAGTAACCAGGTGAGCAGATGAGAGTAATGCATTTGAACATTGTGTATCTGGTCTTCACTGAGGCTTTTGATAAGGTTCATGGGGAGACTGAAAGCAAATGTAAGAGCTTATAGTATCAAGGAAATTTGGCTAATTGGATCCAGAATTGGCTGAGTGGCAGAAACCAGAGGGTAGTGGCTAAACAATACTTTTGTGAGTCGAAGCCCATGTCCAGTTGCGTTCTGC
The DNA here is from genome assembly GCF_030684315.1 of Stegostoma tigrinum. NCBI lineage: Eukaryota > Metazoa > Chordata > Chondrichthyes > Orectolobiformes > Stegostomatidae > Stegostoma > Stegostoma tigrinum. The sequence continues at coordinate 126,577,338 of NC_081355.1, read as the reverse complement.
AAGGGTTAGTATTGGGCTGTTACTGCCTGTGGTATATACGAAAATTTGGTTTGAATGTGTAGGAGGACTGATCAGTAAGTTCTTGGATGATAAGGAAATGATGGCATGGTAAATAATGAGGAGGATAGTCTTAGGTTACAGGAGGATATAGACATATGGAGTTGGTCAATTCAAACCAGATAAGTGTGAGGTGATCAATGGTGATATCCTGGGAAGCACCAAGGGTCAGCGGGACTATGGCATGTATGTACACTGGCCCCTTAAAGTAACAGAACAGGCAAAGTGTTAAGGAGACATGTGGTGTATTTGCCTTTTTTGGCTGTGGTATAAAGTTTAATAGCAGGGAAATGATGATAAAACTGTACAAAATAATGGTTAGGACATAGCTGGAGTATTGTATGCAGTTTTGGAATCCACATTATGGATGGGATGTAGAGATGGTGCAGAGATTTACCAGAATGTTGCCTGGGTTGGAGAGTTTTAAATATGAAGAGAGATTGGATTGGTTGAGGCTGGTTTCCATGCAACAGAGGAGACTGAGGTGGGGGACATGACTGAGAGGTTTAATATTATGAGGGGCATAGACAGGGTGGGCCAGAAAAAACACTTCCCCTTGGTGGAGAGATTAATGACCAGAGTCATAGATTTAATGTAAGAGACAAGAGGGGATGTGTAAAGAAAAATCATCCATATGGTGTTTTGAGGGATATGGGCTGAACACAGGCAGCTGGGACTAATTTAGTTTGGGATTATGGTCAGCATGTACTGGTTGGAGTGAAGGGTCTGTTTCGGTGCTGTATGACCTTATGACTATACAGTCACACTATAATGACAGCAGCCATTCCTCGTTGATTGCAGCCTGAAGTTACAATAAGGGCTGGAGCATTTAAAGTTTTTTGCTTTGATTGTCCATTCATATTGCAAGTACAGCTAGCCCTATTAAGAGAATAAATGCATCTAGTTAACAAAACCTTAGAATACAAATTCCTTTTTTTGCTATTTCCTATTCTACACTCCAGATTATTGGGACCGAGAGTGGAGGGGATGTGCGAATCACAGAACCTTCTCATTAGTCCACTCCAGAACCTTCTTGTCAACGCCTCTAAAGTGGGCAGTTGAGAGGGTCATTTCAACTAACTGCCTGCCACTCGTCTGTGGTTACATCCTCAGATTATAAAAGGTGTTAGTAGATAAGAGGCAGATGTATGCTCCAGTCTGTAAAGGAGAACTATCAAGGACAGGATTCCCATGTATTTCCATACTTCTCTATCTGCTTTGGGATCCAATTAACAAGAGTTGAGTTAAAGTTGTGAGGTGTTGAGCTTCTGCTGCAGCCAAAGACATTCACATTGAATTGAAGAGCCTAAAGGTGGGTTGCTAATCATGTCAAAGAAGCTGTTTTCATTCTTACCACTCAATGAGGAGTTATTGTACTGAGATATAGGGTACTTGCTACTGCACTGGAATACAGCGATAGCCTATACCTCAACTTCCCATTTCAAGGAAGTTCTCTCTATTCTATATTGCACCTCCTGCCACCATTCTGGTCGGCCGATTTTACGGGCAATTTCTCTTTTTGTAACAGCCGGACTTATGCAAATGTGATTAGCAGTGAATGCCAGATTACAACAGGTTTGCACAGAAGTGCTGGAGTCAGTATGAGCTCATCCTAAAATCTTTAAAGGCTGTTTAGGAGGTCACATGGTTGATCTTAGCTGGATTCACTCTTGGGTTACAAGATGTAATTGGGCCTCATTCTAAATCAGATCCTCTACACAGCCATCACTCCCAGCTCTGACAGTGTAAAGAGGTTCACAGTCCATATGCCAGCACAGCCTGTGCTCTCACCTTATGCTTTGACATATCACAGAGTAATGGTGTAACACATTGCATAGATATTTTCTCATCAGCTTGGTCAGAGATGTTATTCCACATCCCTGGAGCACGTGGGACTTAGACCCACACTTTTTAAGCTCAGAGATAGGGATATGACCAATGCACCACAAGAGCCCTTTTAGATCAAAAACAAAGTTGCTGGAAAAGCTCAGTAGGTCTGGCAGCATCTGTGGAGGAGAAAACAGAGTTAATGTTTCAGGTCCGGTGACCCTTCCTCAGAACTGACCCTTCCTCAGCCCTTCTAGATAATTACTTTGTTGTTTTTGAAGAAGAGTGTTTTGGATTTACAGTTAGAAAATTGGAAGAAGTTCCATCTTTGCTCATTCATCTGGAAAGGCCTTCAATTCTCTCTTAACCCTCTCCAGTCAGAATAAACAAGTATTAAAGTTTTGGCAAAGATCTGTAGCTCGGGTTATGGGTGGGGTTGTTGACCTGCTCACTGAGCTGGCTTGTTTAAGCTACAGAATGATCCTGGCCAGAGAAATGAGCTATGTACAATACAAACTACAGAAGACATTATGAAGCAATTCAATAACCTCGAGCAAGTATTAAATAACACTTTTGCTCATACTAATGTTTGAAAAGGAAAATGGATGGTTACTTGAGTGAAATAGTTGTGTAGGGCCAGGGGATAGAACTGGGAATGGGATAGAGATCTGACAAGAATTTGATGAACTGAATAACCTCTATCCACACTGTTATGACTCTATGACAACTTCAATGATTTCTGGATCATTGAAACAGACTTAGCAGTCAGGAGATGAGTCCAAGGCCTTCCCAAGTGTTTTGGCTATTCCTCACAACTTTCCTTTTGAGTTTTAGTTAAATTGGGAGAATCAAATAGAAGACAGGGCGTTGCCAAACAGCCAGCAAACCATTCACATAATATGGAGATACAAGCTGTCACCTGCCATACTCATTGGAGATTGTATTGAGTTTGCATGAACACCTATTCTAATTTGACATGCTAGTGCAGTCCTGAGGAATTGATGAAGTTTAAATGGAGGCCATATCTCCTTATAGCATTTTCTGGTAGCTGCATTTCCAAGTAATTTACAATGGAGTGCTTCAAGCCATTTTAATGTGTTAGGTACTATATCACTGTAGGTACAGTGTGACCATTGTAATTAACAATGTTGGACTTCTCCCAGGATTATTAAAAGACAAAATCTTGCCAAAGTTATTGCCTTCTTCCAGATCAGTTGTTATTATTTATGCTTCATAATGTCTTCTGTAGTTTGTATTGTACATATCTTCATTTCTGTGGCCAGAATCATCCTGTAGCTTATATGTAACCTCAGTTCATTAACTCTTGATTATCTGTCAGTTTCCATTACCTGTCAATATCCTTTCTTTTACAGGGAGACGGTGGAGATGTCACAACATTGTCAACCTCTCATTTTTAACATTTTCTACATAGGATGTCAGTATCGGGGCCAATGATGATTGCCCATTCTGGATAGATCTGGAGAAGGTGGTGGTAAGCTGCCTTCTTGAACTGTTGTAGTCCTTGAGGTGGAGGGGGGCTATTAGGAAGTGAGGTGCAGCATTAAGACAAGGTAATAATGAAGGAATGATAATACAGTTCCAATCAGGAAGGTGTGTAGCTTGGTGGGAACCTTGCAAGTGAGGCTACCAGGCTTCTGCAGTCCTCAGCCTACTAGGAGTAGAAGGTTGAGAGTCTGGGAGGTGCTATCAAAGGAACCTTAGTGAGTTGCTTAAGTACTGCAGCACCACACAGCTGTCAGTTATTTAGCAATTCAGTGAATGTGGTGGGGATCCCAATTAAGCAGGGTCTTTTGTCATGGATGGTGCCCAGCCTGAGTGTTGCTGGATTTGCACTTACCCAGGCAAGAATGGAGCATTCCATCACACTCCTTGTGATGGTGGGCAGGCTTTGTGGAGTTAGGAGATAAGTTACTTCCCACAGAATTCTGAGCCTCTGACCTGATCTTGTAGCCACAGTATTTACATAGCTGGCCCAATTCAGTTTCTGGTCAATGGTAATCCCCAGTAGGACAGCCTACTGTGCAATTGAAGAAATAACATGCCAGATTAGTTAAGAGTGGCAGACAACCACTTTACCCTTCTCCTCTTTTATACTTATTTGTTGCAATTGATACTTTTATCTGATAACAGAGAATTAAAACTTATTAGTGCAAACAAAATGTTAGTCATCAAGTCTTCAAAACCTATTGGCCTTTCCTTGCAATGTGTCATAATATGCTGAGATCACTGAAGTAAATGCAGCCATATGCAAAGATTCATTAGGTGCAAGCATATTGGGGATATGAATTAACATGCCAGATCTTCATGAAGCAAAGTATTTGACAATATTTTAGAGTAGATGGCTTCATTTATTACATTTTTTTTATAAACAGACATGATAATATATTTCTAATAGGAAGCACTTACTACCTTTACTTCCCTAGCCAGTTAGATAAGGGAAGTTAAAATGTTACAAATATAATATCCTGGATTGTTTTCTGACTGTGCTATGACTAGAGCTCAGGCCCATAGAATGTTACAAGGAGAAAATCAGACTTTGAAACAGGAAGATGATTTATAAATTTTGCTATCAAATTTTTTTTAAAGAAAGTAACCGAAAAAGATGGTAGTAATGAAAATTAGGCTAATTTGTTTTATCATACTTGGCTCGAAGCAAGATGATTGTGGTTTTTGGAGGTCAATCTCCAGGACACCTGAATTTTGCATTATCAACATACTTCAGGTTCCCATTGATCAGAAACGGAACTGGATTAGCTATATAAACAGTGGGTACAAGAGCAGGTCAGAAGCGAGGAATACTGTGGTGAGTAACTCACCCCCTAACTCCCCAAAGCCTGTCCACAATCTACAAGGTACAAATCAGGATTGTGATGGAATACTCCCTAATTGCCTGGATGGGTGCAGCTCCAATAACACTCAGGAAGTTTGACACCATCCAGAACAAGGTATCCCAGTTCAGTGCAGAAATTCGCTAAAGCTCATTCGGGAGTGCCTTCTAAATTAATGACCGTTACAGTTAGAAGGACAAGGGCAGTAAATATATGGAAACACCACCTTTGTTCCCTTTATTCATTCATGGGATGAGGACAGAAGCAAATATAGTTCTGATAATCTTCAATATTTGTACCTGCCAGCACCAGGCAAGATTCATATGTAACAATGACTGCATAGGCAAAGTACCAAAGAAAAAATTATGCCTTTAGCAAGGGGGAGTAAAGGCCTTTCAAAAGACAGCTCACAGAAAGAGGATTGGACTGGAAGGAGAAAGTACTAAAGGGTGAGAGAGGGATATATATGTATGATACACTGAAGAATATTGCAGAGGCAGTAGCGGTGAAGACAGAGAATGCAAACCTGAATTTGCCCCACCTTCGTGGTACCCCAATCACCTCGTGTTGTTCTTTCTCTCAACTTGTAGCTGTATGCCTGTTTCAGCTAGTGACCTTGAGCACTGCTGTTTGAAATGCTTTTAGTTTTATTACGGCCATAAATCTGGCTCAAATGAATCTTTCAGTTCCTGGGTTGATATATTTTACCATGGAGGGTGGAGAGATGCAACTTTGTTTCTGCCTTAGGACTCCTGCTGAAGTAAGAAAAGGGAGTAGATGTAGAAGAAGTCTTTAGTTTTGCTCCTTCCCAGAGATTGTCTCATGTCAGATTTTCAGAGATGAGTGCCTCGTAGAGTACATTTAAGCAAAACATGATTCTTTCCTCTTCTCGTATGCAATATGATAATAGTTGTTCATAAGAGGATCAGATATGATATCTAGTTAAGAATGAAAATTTAGGGTTACAGATAAGGCAATAAGGAGATCAATGCACCAAAGTGGCAAAGAGACAGTTTTGGGAGTAGACAAGGGTAGAGAGACGTATATGAAAGGAAATGCATTTAAAATAAAATTCTATATTTCAAATAACAGTATGGAGTGTTAGGTCAGTGGAAATTGACAATGATGAATGGAGTATAAGCTTGCATTAATTTACAAATTTGTTGCACTTAATATGTGTGCTGCCTTTAGCACATTAAAACTAAAAGTGTGGAGTTTGCACATTCTCCCTGTGTCTGCATGGGTTTCTGCCAGGTGCTCTGGTTTCCTCCCATAGTCCAAAGATGTGCAGGGTAGGTGGATTGGCTGTGTTCAATTGCCCATAGTGTCCAGGAACGTGTAGATTATGTGTGTTAGCCATGGAAATGCAGGGTTACAGGGAACAGGTAGGAGATGGTCTTGGAGAGTCAGTGTGGAATTTCTGGGCCGAACGGCCTGTTTCCACTCTGTAGGGATTCGGTGATTCCATGATTCTAAAAGTCCTGAATTAAAAAACACAAGGATAATATTTTTTTAAAAACGGTTTGGGACCTCCACTAATGTAGAGTGGAATTAACTTGCACAGCATGGTGCAATTTCAGGGATTAAAGTGACTTCCTGCGGTTTATTTCCTGCAGAGTTGATTTAGGGATGTAATGTGGAAGCGGGTAGCAGTGTGACACATGGTATATCATCTATGAAAAGACACTAAAGTTGTATGTGTGTTGGGGATACTGAAAGCTTCAGCCTAACAGAAGCTTGTGTTGCATATTATTTGGTTTCTAGTCAGGCCTTTCCTTCACATTTGTCATTGCTGAGCGACAATGACCAATTGATCTGGTAATGCCTACACTCTATACAAATTATCTAGGTTCAATTCCAGAAATAACTTTTTAAAAATGGCACAAGCAATGTGGGCTTCGCTGGCTAGGCTGATGTTTATTTTGCATGTCTAGTTACCTTGCACAGATGGTGTTGGGCCTTCTTCTTTGCAGGTGGGTAGCAATTTAAGTGGCTTGCTTGGCTATCTCAGAGGGCAGTCGGGAGTGAACTAGTTTGGTGTGGAGCTGGATAAGGACAAAAGCTTTCTTGTCTTAATGGATATTCTTCAGTCTGTTGGGTCTTTACCACAATCTGAGGACTTCATGGTCACCTATATTGAGATTCAATTTTTAATTCTAGTTTTAGAATGATCTGAATTCTCAAACTGCCAATTTTGAATTTGAAATCCCTGGACCATGAATCCCATAATTCTAGCTTACTGGCCCAGTAGCATTATCACTACCTGACTGTACTTTCATAATATATTACAGAAAAGGTCATAAATGGTCCACTTGATTGAGTAGTGTTGAACTAACATCTATAAATAATTACAATAAATGGAAGTTGCTGGAAAAGCTCAGCAGGTCTGGCAGCATCTGTGAAGGGAAATCAGAGATAACGTTTTGGGTCCAGTGACCCTTCCTCAGAGCCGTGATCCTGAGTGGATTCAAAGCATGAGTGATGAAATTTGATTTGGAATCCACGTGGGGTGAGTCTGAGATGGAGGCAGTCACTGTGGAATGTGATGTGGCTATCGAAGTGAGTTTTAACAAATACCTGGTCAAACACCAGGAGGGACAGTGAAATTAATGCTAGTGGAATTGAAATCCCGTTGGAGAGAGGGGCAGAACCTTTTCAAGATGAGCATGCCTAGAAGAGATGTGGCAGTGGGTTAATGCTAAATAAAAACCGAAAGAACTGCGGGTGCTGCAAATCAGAAATAAAAACAGAAGTTGCTGGAAAAACTCAGCAGGTCTGGCAGCATCTGTGAAGAGAAATCAGAGTTAATGTTCCAGATCTGGATTGCTCTTCATAGATGCTGCCAGACCTGCTGAGCTTTTCCAGCAACTTCTGTTTTTGTTTCAGATTTACAGCATCCACAGTTTTTTTTTTCTTGAATTAATTTCCTTACAAGCAAAAGCAGGATAAAGCATGGAACTAGAAGAAATCTTTACACCATTTAGTGCATTCTTCCCACTGAGCTGGAGCACAATTTCAAGTTGCACTGTATGAATCCATTAATTACTCTTTTGAAAGCACTTAATTGTTTACACAGTTCTTTGGACATTCTATGGCCGTGCATGCTACTGCATAAATGCAAGCTCTTTCTCTTTCTTTCCTATGGATGGTGATTTTTAAGAGAGAGGAAGGAGATCATTAAACTCAAAAGAAGAATTTGCCTCTTGCCTAATGCCAGAAAAGTTTTGCAACATGTATCGTTCCCTGATGAGCCAATTAGTGTTTAGTTTTATAATGTAACACTCATTTTATTTTCATGCTATTTATTAATTCACAGCTGCAGAAATACTGTCCTAGTTAATGTTTATTGTCAGGCTTACTTCGCTGCCTTTTGAATGTGTCTAGGGCTAAACTCCTCTCTGCTTACACTGTTGACCTGTCAGGGTAGATCATGAGAAAATTCCTCTCTTTCTAGGCATCACACTGGAGGACTGGCAACGACTGTAAATCTAAAGCCATAAGTGAGGCATAAAGTCAGAATTTATAATGCTCCATAAATTTTCTTTGTTGATAAATTGGAATTCAAGAGGGGAGTCTAGGGAAAACGTTATAAAAACAAAGTCAAGAAACTCCAACAAATTTTAGATTAGAAACATACCATCTAGTACTTCACCCAAGTGGCCATCTGTGAGTGCAGCCAGAAAGTTATTTGGCAGTTATTCAGCACCGGGGAGCATCATTGTTGATTCCAATCTTTCCTCGCTTGATACCCATATGAGCATACTTTCTAGCTGGAGTCACTGGATAGTGCTGACAAGTAGGAAACATTGCTAACTTTCCTCTTCTTATTCTCAGGATGCTGAGGCCAATTGTAGGTCTACTAGAAAATCAAAATCACCCCTCTCCTCCTTTCCCCAAGCAAGGTTGACTGGGAACTTTACAGATGGAATTGTTTAAAAACATTGTTCTGGATATGGATAAACTGATGAAACTAAGGGATTGGTGAGCTCTTGCTTCAAAGTGAGTCAGCCATATTGATATAAACATGCAGCTCGCTATACACAAATGTCTCACCATTGCCTCACATACAGAGAGGAACATCAGGGCCTAGGCCCAAAACGTCAGCTTTTGTGCTCCTGTGATGCTGCTTGGCCTGCTGTGTTCACCCAGCTCCACACTTTGTTATCTCGGATTCTCCAGCATCTGCAGTTCCCATTATCTCTGATACAATCATTGTGCCTAACTTTGTGCTGATAAAGTTGATGCCAACTTTTGTTCTGCTCATTCCATGCTATGAACATAACCCAAATACATCAAAGAGCCTGGTCTCGGGCATCAAAGGGCATGGTGTGTTTCTATCTTGAACCCATGTGACCCTATATTTAAACCCACTGTATCGTTTCTTGATCTTGCCAGCTTGCCCGGTGAGAGTACACTGGTGAGTAACAGTGCAGCAGGCTACAGTCATCCAGGACACTGTCTCTGGTGAGTACTGCAGGGCTGTGCCCCAGTATCCCAAGCAGTGGCACAGCAGGGCAGAATTTTCCTCTTTTTTTTCTCATGTGTGAGAGTGAGCATGTTCGGTTGTAAATAACACATCAGTGAGACAACTCATCCAATTGCCTGCCTGATCAGTGAGGGTGAGTATCATGGTCTATCACAGGTCTGAACATTGGCAAGATCCAGAACTTGCTGGCCAATAAGAGGTTGGCAGTTTCTGGATTCTAAAATCCACTGGTCAAAATCCCAGAATTCATCAATCGGTGTCCCCATACCGTGCACTATCAATGAATGAGGATGTCTTTTCTTCATCTACCTTATTCAAATCGGTCATAATCTTGTGTACTGCTAACAAGTTTTATTTCAGTTTCTTTTAGTCCGAGGAAAATAAGCCCAGCTTCTCCAGTTTAACCTGATAACTGAGAACCTCAAGTCAGAGTCATGCTGGTAAATCTTTTCTGTACCTTCTCATAATATCTCACACCTTTCCTGAAGAGTGGTCACCTGAACTCGATGCAGTACTCCAGTTGTGACCTAACAAGAGCCGTGCAAATGTTTAACATAACGTCCCCTGTGTTGTACTAAACTCTTTTTTTAAGAAGCCTAATACCGTATACTTTGCTAATCACTCTCTCCATATATCCTGTCATCTTCAAAGATTTATACTTGTGAACCCCAGAGTCTTTTGTCTCTGCTCATCTTTCGACCTGTACTATTTCATCCACATCACCTCTATTCCTTCTGCCAATACTTATCACCTCACATTTCTCTGTTTGTCAGTCATCTGCTTTATTGCTTGTTTCAGTTGATTGGTATCACCCCTATGTTTTACCACACCTCTAAGCATGGCATCATCAGCAAATTTTGTAAGTTTACTTTCTGTTTCAATATTCAAGTCAAGCAGTGATCTGAGTACTGAGGCTTCAGAGACATCTGTGTCTTTCATCTTCCAGTTTGAAAAATTGTCATTGGAGTTGACTCAATTTAATGGTTCATGAGTCTTTTTTAAATCTAAGCTGACACTAGCCATCATACCCATGATCCTCAATTTTGTTAATCAGCTTTCTTTGTTGACAGTTTCACTTTAACTGTAATTGTTTTTTCAACTAGAAGAGGACACAGGTTCAAGGTGAGAGAGGGAAATTTTAGGGGAGAAATGTGGGGTAAGTTTTTCACGCAGAAGATGGTGTGTGCCTGGAACTCACTGCTAGTGGAGGTGGCGGAAACAGACACATTAGCGACATTTAAGGCATATTCTGATAGACAGATGAATGGGAGGCGAACAAGAGGGATAGAAACTGTGCATGGGCAGTAAGTAGTGGGTCTAATAAGGATTAGAATTGGCGTAGGTTTGTGTTCCTGTTTCTGTGCTGTACTGAATTGTATAACTGCATCAATTTAATATAATAACTATAATGTGTGTTCTGAGACAATGAAGGTAGAAATTGTTAAGCTTTTTCTTGTGCATAATAAACATTGCCCAGGCCTCACCACTGTACATTACAGATGCAGGCTAGACTCACATTTTGTTGTTTGCATTTGTTTCATTCCCTCTCACATTTCATGGACATAACAGCTCTCAGTTTTGCAATGCAAGTGTAGATTTCAGCCTCAGATGACAGATTGTGGAACCTATATTTGTGAAGCTATAAATATTCCAAAATCACATTGTCAATGCTGATAGGAGGCAGTAAGGCAACATCCTGGCCCAGGACACTTATCTTCCTCATGCTGATGGTCAGCTCAAACTCTTTACAGGTGTAAAGTGCAGAATCATCAGCATACAGTATCTCTCTGGTGAAGACTTGACCATCTACTCAACAACCTTTGAGATGGTGAATTGGCCTCTGTGTCATGATCTCCTGGTGTCCATATATCCACTACAAGAATGCTCACAAATGAAAATTGGAGACATTGATGCTTAGGACAAAATCAGTGACAGCTCTGATCTCTGAGGGCTGATTATTTGGAAGGACATGAGAAGAAGCAAGCAGAAACAAAAAATACACCTGGCCATGAAGCGAGCCCAGAGAAAGGAAAAGATCACCAAGGCATGCACTGTCTTGGCCTACTGCCTTCCTCTGCTGCAAACGTGGCAGAGACTGCCTGGCCAGAGTGGGGGTCCTGAGTTTAGCATGGTGCAAATTATTATCTTCTGTGATGGGGGTTACCATTCATTAATATTTGCTCTTCTGAATGATTTAAACTGTGAGCAATTAATCATAGTTTACACAGATCATCACAGTTTACTTCTAGTAAGTTAAGAAACATGCTTCCAAACACTTTCAAAAGCTATTTCCTCAGATTGTCTCAATATGATCTCAGCTGAGAAGCTTTTGTGCAGAAAATTGCCCTCATTGAACCTCAACCAAAATTTTGTCTCTCCAAACCCAACCTAATTTATCTTAAATAAAAGCCGAAAGAACTGCAGATATTGTAAATTGGAAACAAAAACACTGATACTGCTGGAAAATCTCAGCAGATCTGGCAGTATCTGTGGAGAGAAGTCAGAGTTAATGTTTCAGGTTGAATGACCTTTCCTCAGAACCAGATGGCTTTTCCTAATCTATCATCAAGACTTTATTAGGTCACGAAGTTTTGGAAAGAGCTGAAGTGCTGGGTATCAAATGGAGAAACAGCCTTCTTCTGGATCATTTACCAGATTGCCTTGAATCTTAATCTTTCAGGGCTGGCGAAATCTAGATTTTCACCCTTGTTTCTAAAGTGAGGCTGGAAACCAGCTCAAGCAGACATACCTCTCTGTGTGCCTTCTTCAGCACCCAAACCTTTACTGATTTTAGATCTGAAAACAAAGAAATTGTGTTACATTGCAATGTTATGTTATGACAGTGATGACAAGATTGACCTGCTTTGCATGGAATTGTTTTTAACCTACAGGAGAATTGTTTCCAACACATACCATCACGGTGTGAACCAAAACGATCAGCATAATATTAAATAGCTTGCACCTCTGATGTTATTTGAGAAGGGCATTTGTAATACTATAAATCTACTAAATTTTGATTCATTTTTACTTGTATCCAACAGCTCTTGGTGGCATTCTCTTCAGAGTAGAGTGAAACTCTGAGATGTTTCCTTGCTGTTTCCCTTATTTGTGTGTAAATATTCTGTTAAATATCTCACCATCTGAAAAGTCATTGAGAAAACTACCCCTCAGGTCTGCACAATTGGGACTGCACTAAAAACTAGCTGGTTGCCGAGAGTACAAAGAAGAAATACTACATTTTGCTACACAATAGTATAAAATCAAAATTCCACACCCCAAAGTAAATTATAGTGAAGCAAATGATAGGACTGTCAATGAACGTAGAAGTGCTATAGAAGCTTTGGTATGCATATTGAAAAGAGGAATTCAAGTTGTTTAGGTTCTGCACTCCATGTGCCTGACAGCTGCTGCGCTTAATTACTATTGCATATTTTAAGTCAATTTAAGAACTGCTTGATATACAGCAGCTAAAAAAAAACAGTTAACTCGTGTCACAAAGATCACTAAAGTAAAATCCTTGTTATTTGTTTGCCAGTCACCCTGCAATGCCCCACCCTTATCCTTAACATTCCATATGTTATGTGCCAAGGATTTGGATGTCATTGAGCCTCTCGCTGTTGAATGTAGCAGCTCATTTTGCCAAAAGCTAATGCCAATCTATGTTGCAGAGCACCTGATTAACTGATTATAAATAACGGCCCCAGTGATCAAGGTTAAACAAGGTTAAAACACTGTTGCATCACATTACAGGGTTGCAGTATCAATCACCTCATCAGTTTAAGCATTTATTTTTGTGTCAGTTCAAATGAATGAGATGCAATGGTTGAAGGCATAAATGTTTCTATTCATTAAGATGACATATTGTGATTTTGTACAAAGGCAACTGGAAATAAATCCATAACAAATCTAAATGAAGGTATTATTAACCACTTTAATAAAGTAAATTTTAATTCTATCTGACTGGTCACATTCATCCAAAAGAGACATCGAATGTATAAGTGGCTGCTGTAGTGTCAACCTTGACTCAGAGATAACGTTCCTGATTATTTTAATCCAGAGGTTATGGGTTCAAGTACCACTCCAGAGCCTCGGAACATAGGCTGAAACTTCAGTGCAATTGTGACAGAGTGGCATGTTGTTTTTCAGATGAGACGTTAAGCTGAAGCCCCTTTTTATCAGCGCAGGTGGATGTAGAGATCTTGCCCCGTGATCTAAGTAAGGCAAGAGGTTCTCCATCTTGTAAACAGAAACTGAAAGAAATTTGGATGCTAGAAATCAGAAACAAAAACAGACATTGTTGGAAAAACTCAGCAGGCCTGGCAGCATCTGTGGAGACAAAGCAGAGTTAAAGTTTTAGGTCCAGTGACCTTCCCTCAGAATTCTGAGGGAAGGTCACTGGACCCGAAATGTTAACTGATTTCTCTCCACAGATGCTGCCAGACCTGTTGAGCATTTCTGTTTTTGTTCTCCGTCACGTCCTGGACAATATTTATTCCTCAACAAACATTGTTAAAACAGATTATCTCCTTCCTACGTGTGTGACCATCCAGTGTACAAGTCACTGTATAGCAATGTGTATACTTCAAAAGTTTTTTGTGGAGCACTTAGGGATGTCCTGTATGTGTGAAAGGTGCTTTATCAATGCAGGCTTTATCATCCGTTGTTTTCCTGACATTTCTACCAGTTATATTCGAAGAACTGAATTAATTTTACATTGTGCTTTTCCCTTGGCCCTTTTTCACTGCTTTATGGAATATCTCACTTGAGGTTGTGTTTTCAATATGACAAACTGTGGATATACTGTTACGGCAATGTACGGGAAAGCTAGTTCACTCACTTAAGAGATGATGTGGTTGCCTAAGTTGTTGGAGTACCAAAACTACATTTAATTTTCTGGAGTCGACCAAGTTCATTTTAATAAGCATGCTAACTCAGCAAGGACCAAATACTTTCATAGAAAGGAGGGGAAGTGAAAATGAATTGTAGGTGTCCTGCAGTCTGGTTCATTGTTTTACTTGTGAGGAAAAATAGATAAAGTATCACTCAATTTTTATTCTAATTCTGTTGCCTAATAACATATTTGTTAGTACACATGCTTTTGCCCCACTTTGAGGTAAATGCTGTCAATGTTTTGTTACTTACTGTGGAACTGGCTCTCTGTGAGAAGGCATCGAGTAGTGATTGATGGAAAATATTCAGCCTGGTGTCAGGTCACTAGTGGTGTGCCTCAAGGGTCTGTTTTGGGACCACTGCTGTTTGTCATTTTTATAAATGACTTGGACACAGGCATAGGTGGATGGGTTAGTAAGTTTGCTGATGATACTAAAGTCAGTGGAGTGGTGGACAGTGTGGAAGAATGTTGCGGGTTGCAGAGAGACTTGGATAAGCTGCAGATTTGGGCTGAAAGGTGGCAAATGGTGTTTAATACGGATAAAAGTGAGGTGATTCACTTTGGCAAGAATAATAAGAAGGCAGTCAATGGAAAGATTCTTGGTAGTGTGGATGTGCAGAGGGATCTTGGTGTCCATGTACAAGATCCCTGAATGTTGCCACACAGGTTGATAGTGCTGTTAAGAAGGCTTACGGTGTGTTAGGTTTTATTGGTAGAGGGATTGAATTCCGGAGCAGTGAAGTCATGCTGCAACTGTACAAAACGCTAGTGCGGCCTCACTTGGAATATTGCGTACAGTTCTGGTCGCCCCATTACAGGAAGGATGTGGAAACATTGGAAAGGGTGCAGACGAGATTTACCAGGATGTTGCCTGGTCTGGAGCGCAGGCCCTATGAAGAAAGGCTGATGGACATGGGTCTGTTCTCATTGGAGAGAAGGAGGCTAAGAGGGGATTTAATAGAGACATATAAGATGATCAGAGGATTAGATAGGGTGGACAGTGAGAGTTTTTTTCCGAGGATGAGGACTTCAGCTTGTACAAGGGGGCATAGCTGCAAATTGAGGAGTGATGGCTTTAAGACAGATGTCAGAGGCAGGTTCTTTACTCAGAGTGGTAAGGGCATGGAACACCCTGACTGCCAAAGTAGTTAACTCAGCCACATTAGGAGAATTAAACAGTGCTTGGATAAGCATATGAATAATGATGGGATAGTGTAAGGGGAGGGGCTTAGATTAGTTCACAGGTCGGCGCAACTTCGAGGGCCGAAGGGCCTGTTCTGCGCTGTATTGTTCTATGTTCTATGTTCTATGAACTCACTACCTTTGGGAGTAATCAAAGCAAATGGTATAGAATAATAAGAAGGCAGAATACCGGGTCAATGGAAAGATTCTTGGTAGTGTGGATGTGCAGAGGGATCTTGGTGTCCATGTACAAGATCCCTGAATGTTGCCACACAGGTTGATAGTGCTGTTAAGAAGGCTTACGGTGTGTCAGGTTTTATTGGTAGAGGGATTGAATTCCGGAGCAGTGAAGTCATGCTGTAAGGAAAAACTATACAGCAAACAATGGAGAAAGAAATCAACGGTTAGGATGCCAGATTTATCTGATGAAAGATGGGAGAATACAGAATTTTAGAATTCTGCATGTGATTGTTAATAGAATAAATATTTTCATCTTTGCATGATGGATTGAAAAGAATTTAAAACGGCAGGAAAATGTTGTAATTCTAAAGGCATGGACAGACATTACGCTGGATATTCATCTAAAAATCATAGATACTTTCATCAAAGCATTCATGTTGTGTTAGTGAAAAGGTTACCAATATATCAATGTCAACTGTTCATTTTATGATTTGAGACTTTTATGCAGCACTGCATTCTTCTAGATAGTTATCTTAAAAGTATTTGGAGTTGCTTATTCAATTTTTTTTAAATTCCAGGATGAAAATGACTTCACCAAATTGAAATTGCCCATCTAATGCAATAAACAAGCAAATAGATTGTTGCTTCGGTAAAATGAGCGGAAAGAGAATCCTGATTACCAAAGAGATTAAAATTTGAATCCAAAATCCCCATCACCAATCACTCATTACTGGATATGGTTGCCTACCCAGGAGATTCTGTGTGATTGGTCATAGGTTCTGTGGTCCTTGTGTGGCCGATGAGCCCGACCCTAGAGCCACATCTCTGGCTGCACATGCGGGAGGTGTTTCTAGGAGGTGGAATTGGTACTTAGCCTTGAGTTCAATTGCACCCCTTTCCCATATTTCCTCTTGCTGATGATGGCTCTCTTAAGGACTGTGTCGTTTCATACAGGAGTTTCCTATGAGTCAGTTTCTTCTAAACAATGGTCTCTGATTCATTGACACCAATGTTGCCTTTCTTGATTGGAGCCTTCAGGAAGTCTTTGAAACACTTCCTTTGTCCTCCTCCCATTTGAGTGCCTTCCTTGAGCTGTGTGAAGAAGATTTGCTTTAGTAGTTGGAATTCAGAAGCCACAATGACTTTTTGGAAGGATTTCCTCAGAGATTGGGAGATGGTGTGTAGTGAGGATTCGCGAGATGATCTTTAAAGTCATTGAGAGTGGGGAGGTTTCTCTGATGTTCTCACAATCCACTTTGTCCCCTTTCTTAAAGATAGCGGTGATGATAACATCCCTGAGGTTGGCAGAGATTTCCTCTTCGCCCAGATTTTCAGGAACAGTTGACGGACAAAACGAATAAGTTCTGCTCCTCCGATATTGAAAATCTCTGCTGGAATTCTGTCTACTCCTGCAGATTTTCCTGTCTTCATGTGTCCAATGGTGATTTCAACTTCTTCCACATTAGGTGGGAGTCCGAGATCATCTCTGATGGGGAGTTGGGGGATTTTCTCAAACATAGCTTCATCTACATTTGTATCCCAATTTAAGAGTTCTTTGCCATCAGAGGGTGATAGAACATAGAACATAGAACAGTACAGCACAGAACAGGCCCTTCAGCCCACAATGTTGTTCCATAGAATCCTCATGTAAAATTTCTGTGACCATATACATGTCCAGCAGTCTCTTAAATGACCCCAATGACATTGCTTCCACAACTGCTGCTAGCAACGCATTCCATGCTCTCACAACTCTCTGCGTAAAGAACCTGCCTCTGACATCCCCTCGATACTTTCCACCAACCAGTTTAAAACTATGACCCCTCGTGCTAGCCATTTCTGCCCTGGGAAATAGTCTCTGGCTATCAACTCTATCTATGCCTCTCATTATCTTGTATACCTCAATTAGGTCCCCTCTCCTCCTCCTTTTCTCCAATGAAAAGAGACCGATTTTTCTCTGTCTCACAACGGGTACCATCCTTGCTCTGCACTGATTTGAGGCCAAGGGTGTTGGGTCGATACATTAACTCGGGATCACTGAAGAAAGCCCGGGTGTTGTGCTTATCAGAAGGTGTTGCAACTCCTTACCTTTCTCAAAGCACCATGCAAGAAATAGGTTTATAATACACTTTTAGGAATTCGAAGCAAATGCTGAGATGTTGTAATTTAGGACAAAGTTTATGGAGGGGAGTAATGCAGTTACCTAAAGATGAATTGTCAGTGGTAGAATGAAGAACAGCTGATTCATGCTGAGATATTTTATCACATAAGAAAGAAGGCATAAGGCTGTGGAGAGGCCAGTAAAAATGCACAGAAGTTACCACTTGCTCAAAATTGCTTATCGATTTTGATTTATCTCAACGTAAAAGCAGGAGTATCAAATTTCATATTTAATTTCTTAATTGAATGAGTGCTTTATAAGTGGAATAAACTGGATGTTACACTGTGGGTTAATTTTTGTTTCAATTAGAATTGCTATTGTTCAATATGGGGGAGCTGGTTAACTCAGTTAACTAAATTGTTGGAGTATGGCACAGAATTTTTCCAATGCTGCCGGTTTAATCCCTGTATGGGCTTTGGTAGTTAAAGAAGGAGTGCCTCCTTTCCTTGTACCATACTTGCAAAGTGGTGCTTATCCATCTGTATAGAACTAATTGTCTCTCTCTACTGGAAATGGCACAATAACTCCTTGTGGATAATGTCAAATCACATGCTGCTTAATGTCAAAGAAACATGGTGCTTTTTAAAATTTTAGTCCAGATTTTGCAAGCATAGAAGGCATCTTAATTTAACATATTCCCCCTTTATACTAAGCACACTATATCTTATCCATTTCCCCTGAGCACAATTCTCTTCCATTTCAAAATCTTTTCAGTGGGAGAGCAACAAAGTATGAAATTCAAAGATTAGATTTTTTGGCTCATGAAAGCTATAACTTGTTGCCTCATAGTGCAACATACTCTGTGGAGATAGAACAGATGCTGTATTAAAGTAAATATTTAATTGACTGTCACATCTTGTGGGAGTCCAAAAGCAGTTGGCTCCCATTGAACGTTGTATGTCCAGATCCAATATTGTAATAATGACTACAGCTAAGTATGATTTCCTAGGATATTTTAATAAATTAATGGTACTTAATGTGGTATTTACAAGTAGAAGCATGCTGTCACCAGTGCTCTTCCTTTGATTGGGTTAAATAGCCTATTTTTCAGAGGTATAATCATTAGTCAGTCTTAACATGAAGTGACTCGAATCTTGAAATGTATTTTGTTATTTTAAAAGAGAATCAAAAGAACAGATCTAAATGGAAAGCAGAACTTGAGAAACATGTTTCTTTTTAATTTCAAGTGATACAGTAAGGAAATGTGAGGATAATTGCCCAATGCGCCAGTTAGAAGTGGCCACTAATATTAGGCACTCAGCCCTAAAACCTACAGTGTGCTCACGATGCACTGAGGAAGCTCCCAAAATCATAAGGACCACTCATGGCCCATGTAAAACAAATGGTAACTAAATGCTGCTATACTTGAAGTCAAAAATGTAATGTCCGCTTCTAAAACACACGGCACGGTGGCTCAGTGTTTAGCACTATAGCCTCACAGCGCCAGGGACCCGGGTTCAATTCCAGCCTCAGGTAACTGTCTGTGTGGATTTTGCACATTCTTCCTGTGTCTGCTTGGGTTTCCTCCGGGTGCTCCGGTTTCCTCCCACGGTCCAAAGATGTGCAGGCTAGGCGGATCGGCCATGTTAAATTGCCTGTAGCATTCAGGGGTGTGTGGGTTATAGGGGGATGGGTCTGGGTGCGATGCTCCAAGGGGTGGTGCGGATTTGTTGGGCCAAAGGGCCTGTTTCCACACTGTAGGGAATCTAATCTAAAAAAACAAAAGTCCTCAAATAGGCATCTGCACTCATTTGTTTTTCTCAGTTTTGATTTTTTGTTTTTAACTGCAATAGTGGTTTGCATTTATAATGTGTTGTACAAAGCAATGGCTTGGAAAGGATTAATGTTTGAAGTTCCACCCAACATGATGATGGCATACATTCTTGGATGGGAATAGCTCTGGATCTTGAATGATCCTTTGCATCATATATCTCCCAATAGTTTCAGTAACAAAGTCTAATTGGCCAATGTAACTCACTAATTGCTAAAATGTAATAAAATATATTTCAAGATAAGAGTCACTTCAGATTAAGATTCACTAATGATTATGTCTCTATCACTGTAATCCAAATAGGCCATTAGGCTCAGTCAGAAGAAGACTTCTATTTGTAAATACCTCGTTAAATGCCACTAACTTATTTATATATTGTAGGAAGTTTCTCAGGAATATGGTTAAATTTGCCACTGAGCTATTGGGGCAATTGATCAAAGACAAGTTCTTAGGAGCAGAGTGAGAGATAATATGATGTAAGGAGGGGATTCAAGAGATGAGGGCAGAGGTAGCTAAAAGCAGGAGCTAAATGCACAAGAGGCCAGGATTGGAGAAGTGCAGAGATCTTGAAGGATTGTAGGGCTGGAGATTATACACAGTTGCTTGAACATGCACATCAACCTTAAACTGCAATTGTACTGAGCCTATAGTTTAACTATGGACATTTTATTGGACTTGCTTCTGTAGCTACAGTAGCTTGTCCTAAGAGATGATTGGTTGAAAAATGCATGGGGAATACTTTTGTATATTGGGTTTTCAAAAAGGCACTTCCTATATTGTATTTGTGAAGATACTGTTGTGAAATTGGATGTTTCTAAAATGATAGGGAGGGAGACTGTATGATCCCTTTAAAAATATTTTTTTAGGCTTGGAGATTTAAAAGTGTCTGCAGGAAACAGCAGATGCTCAGAAAGTTCTTGAAATTGAAGCAATGCATCAAAAGGCTATAGTGTTAGCAGGTAAAGTAGCAATTTTACCAAGACAATTGGTTTTTGAAATTAGCCAATTAATTTATACTAGGCATAGACATTTTATAAAATACCAAAACCCAATTAAATTTATATCTGTCGGTTTTGACAACTTAGGACCAATCCTATTGTAGAAATTGATATGTCCTCATTGAAATAAGAGAAGAGGGCATTTGTAAATTGATGTGAGAATCAACTATCATCTGCCAGGAAAACAGCTGTCAGCTATAAAAGAAAGAATCGCTTAGAGAAATAATTCTGTAAGCTCTCAGAAAACCATCATCGAAACCAAAAGTACAGTGGCATTCTTAGCAAATATTCCTAACACAGAATTCAATGGAGAAAAATATTCCTTACAGGAGAACAATTGAGAAGGCAAAGAACATTATGCTGGCTGTAATTTTGAGAGACTAAGTTTTTATTTATTTTTCTTATTACTTTGCTTTATATAAGTGGGACTTGTATTTATTGGGATTGTTTTATTTAGGAATAGTTAGTAGATAAGGGGGAAGTGTTTGGTTTGTTAGTTTGTTAATTTGTTTACTGTCAGAGTTAGATACATAAATTGTTATCTGTTGTCATAAAGTGAGTATCAGGGCTTCCTTACATTTAACCACCCCTTTATAGCAGATTGAGAGGTGAAAGGCTGGTTATACCACTTTTCACACTTTCTTTAACTGATTATGAGACAAGGCAAGCTACTCTGGGTATTTCAGCTTTAGTTATATGAGGGGTGTTGACCTTTTCTTCATAACAATATTTATATGTACATATCTGAGGAGATGGAATAGTAGAGAATGAAATTAACCAGGGGAGCTTTGATTAAATTGAGTGATTTTACTGCAATCAAACCTGAAAGTCACTTTCAGAAAAAGGGAGGTGCGTCAGTGGCAATCAAAGTGAAAATTAACTTGAGATTTCATGCTCTTAATCATTCCAAGAATCAATAGCATCTGTTTATTGAAAGCCCCAATTTGGAACTGAAATTTGCAGACAAAACGTACACGACTTGCTTAGACAGAGTTTTTTTCCCTAGATGGCTGTTTTTATTTA
Organism: Stegostoma tigrinum; assembly: GCF_030684315.1. Classification (NCBI taxonomy): domain Eukaryota; kingdom Metazoa; phylum Chordata; class Chondrichthyes; order Orectolobiformes; family Stegostomatidae; genus Stegostoma; species Stegostoma tigrinum. Next base: position 126,555,916 of record NC_081355.1, on the reverse strand, counting down.
CTAACATCCCAGTTCAGAACAGCTTTGATTAAACTTGCGCAGAGATATATTAACAAAATCATTGTACCCAGTCTGTACGGACCCTGAAACCAAAGGTTTTAGCTTTGCGATCAACTTTACTTCCAGACTGCAACCCAGCATTTCTCATTGAAACTGAACCTTTTTTCCAAATGACAGCTTGTTTCAAGTACTCACTAAAGAAATATGGATAACCGTGTCTTCCCCAGAGAGAGAGTAGTAACATAAAAGATAAAAATATCTCCCTCATTGTCAGCAAAACTAAAGAGCTTATGATCAAATTTAGGATACAAAGAGGAGGGCATGAGCCTACCTACATCAATAGAGCTGAGGTGGAGATGGTCAAGGTCATTAAGGTCCTAGAAGGGACAATCACCAACAATCTGTCCTAGACCACATAGTTGATGTGACAATCAACAAGACACAACACCTCTCCTTCCTCAATAGGCTAAGAAAATTCAGCATCTCCATAAGGACCCTCACAAACCTTTGGAGATGCACCATAGAAAGCATTCTATCTAGACACATCACAGCTTGACATGGCATCTGCTCTGCCCAGGACCATAAGAAACTACAGAAAGTTGTGAAGACACCCCAGGCCACCACACAAGCCAACCTTCCATCCATTGACTCAATCTACACTTCTCACTGCCTCAGAAAGGCAGCCAACAACAAAGACTCCTCTCAGTCCAGTTTGCATCTCATCCAACCACAAAAGCTCAACCACATGTACCAACAGGTTCAAGAACAGCTTCTTCCCTGCAATTATTAGGGTTCTGAATGGCCCTCTCAAATTTAAAATCTAATGTTGATCTTGCTTTTTATGCACCTTCTTTACAGCTGTAACCTTGTATTCCTCGCTCTGTTCAATTACCCTATGATCTTTGTATGTTACAATCTGCCTGTACTGCACACAAAACAAAACTTTTCACTACTTAGGTACATGTGACTTTAATTAATCAAGTTAAGTAAAAAGAATCAAGTTAGAAAATGCAAGAATTTGTTGTAAATAAGTTGAAGGTGCTAGGAAAGCTGACAGAGCTTAAAACAAACACATTTGCTAAGTTGGATGACATTTATGCCCAAGTGTTGAGAGACACTGTGAAGATTTATGAGGCATTGACAGACTCAAAGAAGAGTAGAGAGGCACCAATAAATTGAAAACATGCAATTTTGATATCCCCTGTTTAAAACGTATGACATCACAAACCTAGGAAGATATGAATCTTTTAGCTTTACCTCAATTCTGCATGAAATCAATTATCAGAATTTTCTATCAGGATTATCTGCATACCAAGAACATAGTAAACAACAGTTAACATGATAATATGGGAGTTCAGCCTGCCCTTCTTCTTTGGCTTTGAAAAACTGACAACGTAAATTGACTATCATAGATTCTATGATGTTCTGTTCTGAGATTTCTAAAATCCATTTGGCAAAGTGTCACATGAAAGATTATCAACTGATCTATATAAATTTTCTTTTTTGAGGTTTCAGGGCAAAATTTGCGTGTGAATAGGAATTTGACTAATATTTGAAGGAGCAGTTTAAAGAGATAATGTCAAGAAGGAATGTATTGTATATGGTCCAAAAGGGCTACAATGTTTGAGTTGGATCAATAAACTGGATAAAGAAACATAAAATCAATCGGTCAAACTTACACACTTATGGGAGTGCAGACAGGAAGTGGACAATAAAGGGGGATTAATATGAATAAATTGAAGCGGGCTTGAAGAGACTCATGGCCTAAATTTGTTTCCAACTCCGATGTTCCCTTGTTCCAATAAATAGATTTGCAGATTGTAGCCAACACAAGTAATTGTCTCAAAAGGTTCAAGAAGAAAATGATAGAATTAATTAAACAAAATACTTGAATGAATTAAAAAGTGACAGGTGACATTAAAAACATGTGACTAACACTTGCAAAACTCTGATGCAGAATGATCTGGATGTCCTGGTGAATTAATCACCATATTAGTAAGCAAGTGTTATAAAGCAGAGGTCAAACCCTTTCTGACAACTAAAACCGAAACACTCGGGGAGGCGTGCCTTACCCTATAATCTGTTAAAAGAGCCCCAATCTGTTATAAAGGAGTGGTTAAATAGAAACAAACCACTGACACTCTCTTTATAATCAACAAGTAATAATTTATTTATCTAACTCTAACAATGGACAAACCAACTAAACTATTAAGAACTCAAATAAACAACTTCTAGCCACTAACTATTCCCAAATAAGACAAAATTCTAATGGTATGTTGTTCCAATAAATAGAAGTCCCACATATATGAAACAAAAATAATAGAAATGGAATTTGGTCTATTGAAATTACGGTTAGATTACATGTCTTTCAAGATGTGCTATGCCTTCACCAACGAATATTCTGTCGAATGTTCTGTCAGGAATACCTTCTCTGTCGAATTCTTCTTTCAGGAATATTAACTAGTTGTTCCAGAGGTACCTTTGATTTAAATGGTGCTTTATCTAAAACGTGAAGACTGTAATAGCTAGCAATTTTCTCTTGAGAGCTGAGGGCTGTTAACTGTTGCAGATGGCAGTTTGCTTTCCAGATTTTCCAACTGCCCTGTCCTTTTATACCCTTGATGATATATCAATTTAGGATTGGGCATATGCTATCAAAGCCATCAGATTTAAATTTAACTGGTTATTGGTATCTAAGTGCCTGGTTCAAATGATTTGCTAATATCAAAACGTGCCATCTTGGTATCAAAGCAAAGCTGCTGCCGAGCTTGTTAACTGCATGGCTTTTTGATATAAATGCTTCAATTTGCGGGCTCTCTGTGTACCTGCAAACCCACAAGCTGATGTCCACAAACATTTTGTTTAAACCTCTAAGCATAGAAAACACACATCATCTTTCAAAAGGGACCATACATTGCTTTACCCCCAGCACTTTGCAAGCATGAATATTTTACAAACACCAAATTAAAGATGTCTTGACTTCCAATCCACAAATACTCTATCTAACTTTGCAACACCTCCTCCTTCAAGAGAAAAGTGAACCATCGCTATGAAAATATGGCTTCATTTGTTACTTTTAAAACCTTAACTCCATTATGTTACTGGATGCATATACCATTGATCTAGATTACACATCTCATACTAATTAATCATGTGTACAACATTGAGCACTACCATTTCTATCTTATATAAACATTTTTCTTTTAAACCCAGCATGTACAATCTGTAAATTAAATGCTTGTAACATAAGACTCCAATAAAATAATCATGTGTTCTTGCCCTGAAATCTTTGCAGAAATGTCAGACGATTGTGATCAGGAAACACAATTGTCTTTGAAACATTGTTTGCAACATAGACATTAAAATGTCATAAGGCCAGTACCAAACCATGGGATGGCATGGTGGCTCAGTGGTTAGCACTGCTGCTTCACAGCACCAGAGGCCTGGGTTCAATTCCGCCCTTGGGTGACTGTCTGTGTGGTGTTTGCACATTCTTCCTGTGTTGGCATGGTTTCCTCCAGGTGCTCTTGTTTCCTCCCACAGCACAAAGATATGCAGGCTAGGTAGATTGGCCATACTAAATTGCCCAGTGTTCATGGATGTGTGGATTATAGGGGGCTGGAGATGGGTCTGTGTGGGGTGCTTTGACAGTCAGTGTGGGCTTGTTGGGCCAAAGGTCCTGTTTCCATTCTATAGGGATTCTACAAGTTCAAACTCAGTAACCCTTTTTCAATGGTTGAATTTCTTTTTTGATTGGATATTGAGTTTTTTTTTGGAAAATAACCAATTGGCGTTTCAATTCCACAATCATCCTGTAATAATACAGCTCTAAACCTTACATCGCTTGCGTCAATGGCAATTTTAAAACATTTCAAGAAATTGGGTCTGGCTAAAACTAGTGCAGGGGATAACACTGCTCTTAAATTCTTAAATGTCTCCTGACATTTTTTTGTCCATCTTTTTGTATCAGAGATAATGGGAACTGCAGATGCTGGAGAATCCGAGATAACAAATTGTGAAGCTGGATGAACACAGCAGGCCAAGCAGCATCTTAGGAGCACAAAAGCTGACAATTCAGGCCTAGACCCTTCATCAGAAATGGGGGATGGGGAGAGGGTTCTCAAATAAATAGGGAGAGAGGGGGAGGTGGATCGAAGGTGGATAGAGGAGAAGATATTTGGGGAGGAGACAGACAAGTTAAAGGGACGGGGATGGAGCCCGTAGAGGTGAGTGTAGGTGGGAAGGTAGGGAGGAGATAGGTCAGTCCGGAGAGAACGGACATGTCAAGGGGGTGGGATGAGGTTAGTAGGTAGGAAATGGAGGTGTGGCTTGAGGGGATAGGTGAGAGGAAGAACAGGTTAGGGAGGCGGGGACGAGCTGGGCTGGTTTTGGGATGCAGTAGGGGGAGGGGAGATTTTGAAGCTGGTGAAATCCACATTGATACCATTGGGCTGCAGGGTTCCCAAGCGGAACATGAGTTGCTGTTCCAGCAACCTTCGGGTGGCATCGTTGTGGCACTGCAGGAGGCCCAGGATGGACATGTCTAAGGAACGGGAGGGGGATTTGAAATGGTTTGTGACTGGTAGGTGCATTTGTTTATTATGAACTGAATGTAGGTGTTCTGCAAAGCAGTCCCCAAGCTTCCGCTTGGTTTCCCCGTTGTAGAGGAAGCCACACCGTGTACAGCGGATGCAGTATACCACATTGGCGGATGTGCAGGTGAACATCTGCTTGATGTGGAAGGTCTTCTTGGGGCTTGGGATGAGAGTGAGGGAGGAAGTGTGGGGGCAAGTGTAGCACTTCCTGCGGTTGCAGGGGAAGGTGCCGGGTGTGGTGGGATTGGAGCGGAGTGTGGACCGGACAAGGGAGTCACGGAGAGAATGGTCCCTCTGGAAAGCAGACAAGGGTGGGGATGGAAAAATGTCTTTGGTGCTGGGGTTGGATTGTAGATGGTAGAAGTGTCAGACGACAATGTGTTGGATCCGGAGGTTGGTGGAGTGGTATGTGAGGACGAGGGGATTCTCTTTTGGCAATTACTGCAGGGATGGGATGTGAGGGATGAGTTTAACGAATCTGTCAACAGTGCTACCATGCTACAAAGGTTTGGTACAATTTTCCTGTAAAATCAACTCAAACCTAAAAATTATAGCACTCCCTTCTTCAAGGATGGTCTTGGAAATTTCTTGCTAGCCTTTGTTTTCACACTTCTCTATGTCATTCGTCAGTGTCCGATGTTGTGCCCTAAGAATGTCACTTTCCCCTTTGCGGATTCTGTTTTTGCCAAATTTATGACCAACTACGCCTTCTGTATTCTCTCAAGGATCTCTCTTAAATGCACCATGATCTTTCCACAAATAGCTAAATATGACTAAGTCATCCAAGTAGACAGCACAATTAGCCAATCCTTCCACAGCTCTGTTCAGAAGTCTTTGAAAACTGGCTGGTGTGTTTTTTATTCCAAAGGGAAGTACTTTAAATTGATATAGCCCATTAGGAGCTACAGAAATGAAAACATCTTTCACAATCTCCTAGAAAGGAACTTGGCAGTAACTACAAAGTAAGTCCAACTTTGTGATGCAAGTGGCTTGTCCTAATTTTTCCACACAATCCTCCAGCATTGGAGTTGTGTATGAGTCAAATTTTGTCACAGGTTTGACCTTCCTATAATCTACACAAAACCATTGAGTATCATCAAGTTTGGGAACCAACACAATTGGTGAAATCTGCTCACTTTGACTCAGCTCTGTAATGTTTTCTTGGAGCATTGCTTCTACTTCCTTCTGAACCTGTGCTGCTGAGAGATGATTAAGCATAGAGGGGTGCTATCTTATTAAAACAGAATTCCCTATGTCAATCTCACGTCCAAGTGTATTAGTCCTCCCCATTCTACTCCTACATGTGTCTTCATAGCTCTGTAATAAGTCATTCAGTTCAGTTTTCTACTCCTGGGTCAGATAGCTCGCTACTCTACCCTATTCGTTAAGTACTTGCTCATTGTTCAATTTATTCTGAGGCACATCAGAATCCAAATAATCTGGATTTGATTCCTCACTCTGAGCGGCAGTAACTAATACCTGTTTCTCTAGTTCCCTGTCCCTGTCATAGAAACGTTTCAGGATGTTCACATGACATACCTGGTCAGTTACTTTTCCCTATCTGCCATCTTTACCAGATAATTCACCTGACAACTTCTTCTCAATCTGATAGGAACCACTAAACCTTGCTTTGAAGGGATCACCTACTGCTGGTAACAACACAAATACTTTATCCCACCACTAAATTTACGAATTATCGATTTCTTATTTTCTTCTTGCTTCATTATCTACTGGGATACCTTCAAATGTTGTCTAGCTGATTAACCTACTCTGTTTAATCAATCTCTCACCTCAGGTACACAATCCAACTGAGAGCTCTCTGACTTCGGACCCATCAACGTTTCCTTAATTAATTTTAAAAGTCCTCATACTTCATGTCCAAATATCAATTCAGATGGAACAAACTGAAGTGATTCATTTGGAAAATCTCCTCAGTAAACAATATAAGTGGGATGCGTTTATCCCAATCATTTGGGTAATCGTGGCAATAAGCCCTCAGCATGGTCTTTAGAGTCTGATGCCATCTTTCCAATGTGCCCTGGGTTTCAGGATGGTACACACTTGATTTAAAGCGTTTGATGCCTAAACTCTCCGTGGTCTCCTTAATTAATTTGGCAGTAAAATTGGATCCTTGGTCTGACTGAATTTTCCTGGGTAGTCCGTAATGGATAAAGAAAGAAGTAACCCCTCCAAACCATTTTTGCCTTGATATTCCGTAATGGAATTGGCTCTGGAAATCTGGTAGACTCATCCATTATGGTTAGCAAATATTGGTTCCCATATTGGTTTTAGGGAGGGGACTGACACAGTCAATTATAACCCATGTTAAATGTTCTTTAGATAGAGGAATCGGCATCAAAGGCCCTGGTTTTATTACAGCCTGTGGCTTTCCTACTATCTGGCATACATGACAGGTACAGCAAAATTCAACCACATCTTTATGTGATCCAGGCCAATAGGAATGCTTCTGTATCTTAGCCTGAGTCTTCCTCACTCCTCGATGACTTCCTATGAGTAATTTATGTGCCACCCACAGTAATTCCTGTCTGTCTGCTACCGGCAATACAACCTGGTGAACGTCTGCCCATTTCTCCTCTGCACTAACCTGCCAAAGTCTCCATTCCACCTTAGGATTTTATCCTTAGGGTAATAACATTCTGAAATGCATTCCAATTCCTTTTCTGAGTAGGTTTTATGATATAAATCCTTATTTGTCTCATCCTTTTGTTGTAACTCCGTTAATCCTTCAAAATTAAACACCACTGCCTGATCCTTTATCTGCTTAGGTTTTTCCTTTACCATCTCATCAAACAGGGTGTCAGCTAACTGGATCTCAGCTCCTTCCTCTTTCTCTTTTCTTTTTCTTTCTTGTTTTAACTTATGGTTTTGGGATCTTGCCATCGTACTAGTTTAGCCTCTTTTACCACATCTTTTTCCCAGTGCCCCTTTTAATGCACTAACACTGTGGTTTTGTGTGTCCTGCCTTATTGCAATGAAAACACCTGAGGTCTTTCATCTCTATTCCACCCTCTTAGGTTTCTTTTTTCACATGTGGTCAACTGTTCCCAGTGTGATCTACTTTTTGTTTTCCATTGAAGAATCTCCCTCTTTCCCAATTTCTAACCCTCATGGAATGAAGTTGCTGTTGGAAGCTAAATTTCAATTTCTGTAGTAATGTGTATTCATCCACCATCTCTGCAGGTCTGCTCGCTGTTTGAACTTTCTGTTCCTCAACATGAGTTCTTATCACTTCTGGAAGTGAGTTTTTAAACTCATCCAGCAGAATAATATCTCTAAGATCCTTGTATGTCTTTTCTATTTTTGATGCTCTCACCCATCTATTGAAGTTGCTATGTTTCATTCTTTTAAACTCAATATAAAAGTTTGGTTAGAGTAAAAAAAACTGCAGATGCTGGTATCTAACATAGACTGACATAAGGCTGGAAGAACACAGCAAGCCAGACAGCAAATGGAGTAAAGGAGAACTCAGGGTTTTGGGTATTGCCTTCCTTAGTATATAAGTTTGACCTAGTTACTTTCTTATGTTTCTGAACCATTGTCTATGTGCTGCTGGTACCAATTCATGGGCACTCAAAATAGTCTGTTTTACTTCTTCATTTTTTTTGACACCTCACCTGACAGCACTGCAAACGTCTCACTATTTCTGCCTACCAGTTTGGCCTGAATTAACAGTACCCACATCGACACTGGCAAGTTCATCTGTTTAGCCAATTTCTCAAAGTAAATGAAAAAAGCTTCTCCATCTTCCTTACTGAATTTTGGTAATGTATTGATATATCTGTATATATCCCAATCAGGTCTTTGGCTACGATGGGTTTGCTCATCATCACTTTCCTCTTAACTAAGTCTAGCTTCATCTCCAGCCTGTTAGATTGATTTTTTTGTCAAAGGCTCAACTTCCAAATTTCAAACTCTTTCTTTTTCTCACTCTCTTTTCTCTCTTTGCTCAGCTAGGAACATTCTGAGAGACCCCAGGACGAGCCTCTAATCTGTTAAAAAAATCAAACCCCTCTGACAACGAAAACTGACATACCTAGACTGTTGTGCTTCGCCCTATAATCTGTGAAAAGGAATGATTAAACAAAAATAAACTCCTGACACTCTCTTTATAATCAACGAGTAGCAATTTATTTATTTAACTTTAACAGTGAACAAACTAAACTATTAACAAACCCTGAATAAACCCCTTCTAACTATCAATTATTCTGGAATAAAACAATACTTTAATGATATGCTGTTCCAATAAATATAAGTCCCACATATATAAAACAACAATAATAAACATAGAATTTAGTCTCTCAAAATTACAGCCACGTTACGTGGCTTTGGAATGTTCTGTGCCTTCAAGGTTGAATTTTTATGTCACAAATATTAACTAGTTGTGCTGTAAGTACCTTTGATTTAAACGATGCTTTCTTTAATACTTAGAGAAATCTGGGAGAGGTAGCAATTCTCTCGTAAGAGCTGAGAGCTCTTAACTGCTGCAGATGGTAGTTTGCTCTCCTGATTTTCCAGCTGCACTCTCCTTTTATATCCTTGATGACATATCAATCCATTACAATGGGATTGGTTCTACGCTATAAAAACCGTCAGATTTAAATTTAATTGGTTATTGGTATCTAAGTGCCTGGTTCAAATTGATTGGCTAAAATCAAAATTTGTTCTCTTGATAACAAAACGAAACTGCTGTTGGCCTGCTAACTATACGGCTTTTTGGTACAAATGTTTCAATTTGAGGGCACCCTGTGTACCTGCAAACTCATAAGTAGTTGCCCACAGACATTTTGTTTAAATTTGTAAGCACAAAAAAACACATCACCTTTTAAAGTGACCATGCACAGCTTTCTCCCATAGCATTTTACAAACACCAATATTTTACAAACACCAAATTCTGACATCCTTCCATCCAACCCACGAATACACTCCCCTACTTCGTAACATGAGTGATTAGGAAATGAAATGGAATGTTTTTGGGAGTGGAGTACAAAAGTGGCGACATTTTGCTGTGGTTATATAGGGCATTGGTGAGACCACATGTCATGTAGTGTGTATAGTTTCGGAATGGATTTATTTTCTTTCTTGTGTGTCATGAACAATGAAAGAAATCAAAATTAGAGAACATTTTGGGCAATTTTATCTACAAGCCTTTAATGGTGACTTCAGAAATCTTCCATTGATCAGAGACTACCCTATTTCCACAAATTTCATTAAAGACACAACTTGTCTTATTTATAAGCCACTTTCAATTTCCCTCTCCATCACCAACAAATTGGACAGTACAAATCCCTACATGTAAATTCCAGGGGGCACCTGCTGTGTGCAGCTTGTCCTGGCAATCATCCAACTGTTCCTTCAAAATAACTTTGCTGCTTACTCCATGATCACCATCCTTCTCATCCCTTTTTCCATGCAAGTTGCCAACAGCAAGCCACCAGATCAGCAGTTGCTCTTGGACTAACTCTCACACCGCTTTAGCCTGTCCAAACTCAAGGACACCTTTGACTTGTACACTTCTGTCAAGTTACTTTGCATCTCATGCATCCTATGGATGCATCTTATGGATCTTAATTTGCTTTCTTAGACCTTATCTAATTTGAAATTACTGGTTGGCCACCAGCCTCTGTTTACTTCAAGACAAAAACAGAAGTTGCTGGAAAAGCTCAACAGGTCTGACAGCATCTGTGAAGAAAAATCAGAGTTAACATTTCAGGTCTGGTGATCCTCCCTCAGAACTAATGGTAGCTAGGAAAATGTTGGATTATATGCAAAAGATAGGGTGGGGGAAAGGGCAATGAGTAAACTGTAAGTGGGGATAAAGCTCAAAAAGAGAGAAGAACAGTTGGACATTCCTTGTTACAGTTCTATTCCAGCCTTCAGCCTCAACTCTTTCTCCAATATATTGGTGGTATCATTGGTGCTGCTTTCCGTTCTCATGCAAAATTGGAAAAGTTTTTCGATTTCACTTCCAATTTCCACCCTGTCCTCACTTTCACCTGGTCTATCTCTGATTCCTCCCTTCCCTGCCTCAACATCTCTGTTTCCATTTCTGGGGATAGGCGTGTCACTAATATCCACTACAAACCCCCCGGCTCCCACACCTACCTGGACTGTACATTCTCACACTCCACTTCCTGTAAAGACCCCGTTCCATTCTCTCAATTCCTCCGTCTCCATCACATATGTTCAGATGAGGCCAACTTCGACAAGGAAGCCGACAAAATGTGCACCTTCTTCCTCAGCCGAGGATTCTCTAGCACTATTGTCAACAGGGTCTCACCCATCTTCCTCATTTCTGCCCTCACCCCACCTCTTCCCTCCTGCAACAGCAATAGGCTTCCCCTTGTCCTGACCTACCATGCCACCAGCATCCACATCCAGAAGATCATAAAACATCATTTCTGCCACCTTCAGCAAGATGCCACCACCAGACACATAATTCCGTCCCCTCCCTTGCCTGTCTTGCACAGGGACTGTTCCTTCTGGGACACCTTAGTCAGCATTTCCGCCTCTCCCAACACCTCCCCACAGCCCCATGGCACCTGCCCATGCAATCACTGAAGGGACCATTCCTTCTGGGACATGTTGGTGCCCACTTCCATCTCTCCCAACACCTCCCCACAGCCTTACGGCACCTGCCCATGCAATCGCTGAAGGGACCATTCCTTCTGGGACATGTTGGTGCCCACTTCCATCTCTCCCAACACCTCCCCACAGCCCCACGGCACCTGCCCATGCAATCTCTGAAGGGACCATTCCTTCTGGGACATGTTGGTGCCCACTTCCATCTCTCCCAACTCCTCCCCACAGCCTCACGGCACCTGGCCATACAATTGTTGAAGGTGTAACACCGGCCCATTTACCTCCTCCCTCCTCACTCCCCAAGGGCCCAAACATACCTTTCAAGTGAAGAAGTACTTCACCTGCACTTCCCAGAATCTAGTCTACTACATTCGCTGCTCACAATGTGGTCGCCTCTGCATCGGGGAGACTCAGCGTGGGCTTGGTGACCACTTCACACAACATCTACATTCTGCTTGCAAAAGGTCCGGAGCTTCCAGTTGCCTGCCTCTGTAACACACCACCCTGTTCCCCGGCCAACATCGCTGTCTCTGGCTTGCTGCAGTGTTCTCGCAAAGCCAGACGCAAGCTGGAAGAGAAACACCTCATTTTCCACTTGGGGACCCTGCAGCCCTCTGGACTCAATGTTGAGTTCAATAATTTTAGGGCCTAAGCTCTCCCATGTACCAGCGACCCCATCCCACACACTTTGTTATGACATAGCCTGCCACTACACACCCCCTTGTTGTTCATCACTAACAGTTCCCATTAACAGCTTTTCACCCTCTTAACCAGATCGTTATCAACTTCTTTGTCTGTCCAACTGTTCTTCTCTCTGAGATAGTAGGAACTGCAGATGCTGGAGAATCTGAGATAACAAGGTATAGAACTGGATGAACACAGCAGGCCTAGCAGAATCAGAGGAGTGGGAAGGCTGATGTTTCAGGCCTAGACCCTTCTTCAGAAAGGCTTGAAATGTCAGCCTTCCTGCTCCTCTGATGCTGCTTGACCTGCTGTGTTCATCCAGCTCTACACTTTGTTCTTCTCTCTCTTTGGGCTCTATACTATCGTTTGCTCCCTACCCCATCCCCCCACCCTATCTTCTGCATATGCCTGACATTTTCCCAGCCACCATCAGTTCAGAGGAAGGGTCACTGGACCTGAAATGTTAACTCTGATCTCTCTTCACAAATGCTGCCAGACCTGCTGAATATTTCCAGCAACTTCTGTTTTTGTTCCTGATTTACAGCATCTGCAGTTCTTTTGGTTTCAGTTTACTTCATGTTGCCTTCTTAGTGCACACTCACTGCTTTCAGCATTGATTGACTGGCTGCCCCCTTCCATGTGGCTTGTATTGCTCTGTAGTGGAGAGGGAGAGGTAGGCATCTTGTTAGCAGTAGTGAACAGTCAGGAGCGTGGATGTGTCATTTTGTGGCACCACATTACGCTAACATCACACCTTCACTATGTGCCAGCAGTCCATTCAGCAAACACACTCCATGTACTATCAAAACACAACCCTGTGAGACAGTCAAAGGAGAGCATAGTTAGTGAGGTATAGAGGGACTGGAGTCAGACAGAGATACCATCACAACCTGTCAAAAGGATGGTCCAATTAAACTACAGGCAATTGGCTACGGTCATTCAAGCATTTGGTCCCATCAGAGACTGAGGATCCATGTCCTGTGAACCCAGGGATTAGGATGTGCTCAGTCCCGCAGGTCAAGTCCATGAAGTCCGGCAATTACAGGGTAGATTATTTCGCTCACTGTGGAGAAATCGGTCCAAGATATGAGTTGTGGTCAGTTGAGGCTGTCATGCGAAGTTTATCTGTGGAGTGGGCCAATTTTCCCCATAATGGGGCAAAAAAAGGAATTGAGTATGATCATAGATGATAGCAGAATAGTTAGCAATGACGGATGAGCAGGAAACATGTTGATGTCTCCCTACTGAGAGAGACAGAAGCATAGAGGGCAGAAAAGGTTTGTCATTTGGGAGGATGAGGTGGATGAAAGTACTTGAGTTTTTTATTTATTCATTCACAGGATGTGGACATTGCTAGCTGGGCCAGCATTTATTGCCCAGAGCGCAGTTAAGGGTCAACCACATTGTTGTGGGTCTGGAGTTACATCTAGGCCAGACCAGGTGAAGATGGTAGGTTTCTTTCCCTAAAGGGCGGTATTAAACAAGATGAGGTTTTTTGACAATCAGCAATTGATTAATAGTCATCATTTACCCTTCTAATTCCAGATTTTGTTTATAAATTCCACCATCTGCCACGGCAGGATTCAAACCTGGGTCCCCAGAACATTACCTGGATCTCTGAATTAACAGCCCAGGTGATAATTGTTTCCAGTGGACCAACTGCATGCAATAGCGCATGAAGCTTGGTGAGATGTGAGTAAAGTGGCAGAGGTAGACTGAATGGCGGTCATGTCAATGTGAGGTAGCAGAGAGAAGATGTTGGCACTTCTTCCCGCAGAGTGCAGAAGATGGTTTACTTCTTTGATGAACTGCTTAACCTGGACATAAACTGACTCAGGCTGTTACTTAACCCCAGGCTGGTTGCATCTGCTGGCGTGGTCTCCTGTGGCAGCCAGCAGGAAAAGCTCTAATCTCTATCATCATGCCCACCAACACCTTCAAAACCCTTCTGCAATGTGGGGATCAACCTTTTCTGTCCTGTGGGTCATGTCCTCAGTGATAATGATTGAGTAACACAATGTGAGGGCCAGCTCCTGGCTTTTGGTGTCTGGAGTAGCATGGAGCTGAGGCTGTATATATGTTACCATGTTGTGACTGGGAGGCCTGGAATTTGTAAACACTTCACCCTCTCCAGCTGAACAATTCCCCAAGAAAGGCATCTATCTTCCTGTTTGCATAGTTAATAAGATGAAGAGTAGAAGATTGCATAAGAAAGTTGCTCTGAGCAATGGTAGAACCCTGAATTTTTAAAGGACTTTAGCTCAAAAAAGGAAAATACTGCCATTGATCCTTTTGTTTAGGAAAGGAAATGGTACCAAATAGGTTCCCTCAACAGATTCCAAGGGTAAAGAGGGAAAGTTGGGCCTGATTCCATTCAAATTTAGAAGATTGAGAAGTGATTTCGGTGAAACATTTAAGATCCTGAGAGGACTTGACAAAGCGGGAGTTGAAAGGATATTTCTGTTTGTGGGTGAGGAGAGAACTTCGTGGGGAGCACTGTTTTAAAACAAATGATCTCAAGATGGGATGAGGATAATTTTTTTTCTCTCAGAAAGTCATAAGCTCATGAAATTCTCTTCTGCAGCAGCAAGATGTTTGAATGCTTTTACAGCTGAGTTCAATAGCTTCCTGATTGACAAAACAGTTATAGTGAGTTGACAGGAAGGTAGAGGCCGCAATTAGATTGACCGTGATCTTATTAAATGGTGGAGTAGGGCCAACTAGCCTACATCTAATCTTAATTCTTGTTATTACATACTCTGAGCTGAATTTGTCCAGAAATTGGCAGTGTCAACTTTGGTCAGTTTCATGGGCAGTTTCTCTCTGTGACCCCAAGTGAGATTTCTCAGGCTGATCTTCAAAACCCAGTGTATTACCAAATGCACCAAATGCCTTTATTGTGCTCTGCTTATCCTACCTTCTGTCTTGCTAGAGATGGAAGCCATCACTACTGCTGGAACCTCCTGGGACTCTGACCTTGTGATGGAGGAAATGTCATTGATGAAACAGTTAAATATTATTGGGTTAGTTGCATTAGCTACACAGTTTCTCACCATATCCGGTATCCCCTCTTTCAAGAATGTGTTTTTAATCCTCTTTAAATTGTCCACTTTTATAGCAAGACCGGCTAGCTCATTTGGCAAGTCTATTTTCCTACTTCTCTCTCATGAACTAAATGAAATACAAGTGCAATTTTACATTTAACAAACAACTGGCTTGCATATTGTTAGACCTTCCAACCTAAAAACAACTCTATCTTCCTACTCACATTCTAACCGAGAATCATTATTTATCCTACATAAGACTTCCACTTTCTTGCTTCATGGAAAATGCTTCTATCCTAAACTTAATTCACTTCAGCTGTGAAGTGAATGGTTCCTGTTCATTTCCTGTTTTAATTGCAGCAACTTTAGTTTCCATTGTATTATATTGCTTATCAGAGAAGTGCCTTGTGTGCACTGGAACATTGAGATAAAAGCTACAATGGGCATTACATTGTGTGAACTATATTAGGATAAAATATTGCTGCAGATTTTGTTTTCTAAAACTTTGGATTTCACACTTGTTTTGACACTGTTAGAAAGGAGAAAAATGTATTTCTTAAAACAGCACTGATTATATAGAACATAATCTTCGAAAATCTAGTTGAAGTTGTCTTAATCAATTCCTTCAAAAAGTGGGCAAATACAAATATGACCAGGAATAAGAATGGAGATGCATGGTAAATCCTATGAGGTCTCATGGCACCAGGACAAACATGTCCCACCTATATGCTCCTGGTGTATATCCCTCCAAACCCTTCCTATTCATGTACTTATCCAAGCGTCTTTTAAACGTTGTAATTGTACCCATATCCATCACTTCCTCAGGACATTCATTCCACATGAGAACCACCCTTTCTGTAAAATATTTGCCCCTCATATTAATTGTAAATCTCTCTCCCCACACCTTAAAAATGTGCACCCTCATCTTGAAATCCCGTATGCTGGGGAAAATATAATTATTATTAACTCTATCTATCCCCCTCACTATTTTGTGAACTTCTATAAGGTCACCTCTTAACCTCCTACACTCTGATGAAAACAGTCCCAGCCTATCCACCCTTTCTTTATAACTCAAACCTTCTTAACCCGGCAACATCCTAGTAAATCTCTTTGACAGTGGTATATGGGAGGGATGGAGCTGCCCTAAGAGTCCTCAACATTGATCCAGGCCCCAGGAAGTCTCAAGGCATCAGGTCAAACACGAGCCCCTCCTGGCTACCATGTATACCCACTCACCTCCCCCACCCCCATCCCCACCCACCACCACCGCCAATTGATCAGTGCTGCTCCATGTTGAGCAACACTTGGAGGAAGCACTGAGGGTGGTAAGGGCACAGAGCGTACTCTAGGTGGATGACTTCAATGTCAACCACCAAGAGAAGCTTGGCAGCAACACTACTGTTCGAGCTGGTTGAGTCCTAAAGCACATTGCCACCAGGCTGAGTCTGTAACAGGCAGTGAAGGAACCAACAAGAAGAACATAGAACATAGAACATAGAAAAGTACAGCACAGTACAGGCCCTTCAGCCCACGATGTTGTGCCGTGGAATAATCCTAATCCAAAAATAAAATAACCTAACCTACATTCCCCTCAATTCACTGCTGTCCACGTGCGTGTCCAGCAGTCGCTTAAATGTCACTAATGACTCCGCTTCCACGACTACCACTGGCAAACTATTCCATGCGCTCACAACAATCTGGGTGAAGAACCTCCCTCTGACGTCTCCTCTATACCTGCCTCTTAACACCTTAGAACTATGACCCCTCATGGCAGTCAATCCTGTCCTGGGGAAAAGTCTCTGGCTATTGACTCTTGTAATACCTCTCATTACCTTGTACACCTCGATCAGGTCACCTCTCTTCCTCCTTCTCTCCAGAGAGAAAAGTCCGAGCTCAGTCAACCTCTCCTCGTAAGACAAGCCCTCCAGTCCAGGCAGCATCCTGGTAAACCTCCTTTGCACCCTCTCCAAAGCCTCCACATCTTTCCTATAATAGGGCGACCAGAACTGGACACAATATTCCAAGTGTGGTCTCACCAGGGTTTTGTAGAGCTGCAGCATAACGTCGCGGCTCTTAAACTCGATCCCCCGTTAATGAAAGCCAAAACACCATATGCTTTCTTAACAACCTTATCCACCTGGGTGGCAACTTTGAGGGAGCTATGCACTTGAACACCAAGAACTTGGCCTTAACCTCACCAATCTACCTGCTATTGATACACTTGTCAGGAACAGCATTGTACATTCTTTGGAGATGAAATCCCATCTTCACATATATGGAGAGAAGGTAGAGTCAACATTTTGAGTCCAGTGACCCATCCCTAGGCAAACTGTTTTAGTACAGGGCCACTGACATGAAGAAAAGAAACATGGAATATTTTGTTCAAGCTAGTGTTATCAACTAAATGTAGGTTTGAGGGCCAACTAGCCGACTTCTAATCTTAATCCTTGTTATTACAGGCTCTGATCTGAATTTCAGCTTTGCCAATGGGCCTCACTGACACTAGAAGTAAAAAAGGAAAAGTGTTGGGGGGAGAAAGAAGAGGCAGCTCAGAAACCAATTCACAGAATGTGACCAGTTCTGAGGAAGGGTCACCAACCCAAAACGTTAACTCTGTTTTCTCCTCCTCAGATGCTGCCAGACCTGCTGAGCTTTTCCAGCAACTTTGTTTTTGTCACAGAATGTGACCCTTTGTCATGGTCACGGTGTTTTCTTGTTGTAGGGTTGGGGGGAGCAGAGGAAAATTGTCTGAGATGATTGAAGTGCAGAAATCTCAGGGTGTATAACATTCTTAGAGTTTTTCACGATGACATTATCAGTGGATTGACTTGGTGGTGTAGAGCCAATGACAGACAGGCTATGTCCTGCTCTGTGAAAAGAGCTTGAATGACCCCTTCTCAGGTTCATAGTTCATTGTTTTCTTAAAAAAAAGTCAGTCAGAGAAATATATCAAAGACTGAGAGGAGGACAGCTGGGATCTTGAGGATCACAAGACATTTCAGTACTCATGATAAAAACAGCAAGGAACAAGAAACACCAAGGGTTAGGTAGTAGCTATCTATATAAGAATTTAAACCAGCTGCATAAAGAGTGCCTCAAGCTGTTTAAAATCTGAGGAAAGGAGACCTAAAGCCTGGGCTCTTCAGATTCTGCCCAGCAGATTTACGATCAATGATTATTATTCTGCAGTTGACTGTATACCTTTGAGACTTGTGTAACCTCACACAACCTGTGTCTGCTAAGTTTCAGTCAATGTGCATGAAGGCATGTTTAATGCTAGCTGTCTTCTCACATTTGCAGTCCATTCTGTCAAATGGAAAGGTTTTGGAACTGTGAACCCAGTCTTGATGAAGATACAACTCCCTGGACAATTGCGGATCCAAAGTCATTAATTTTTCATTCAAATTCATATTCGGAACTTGGTGAATGATTTTTCACATCTGAGACGTTTCTGTCACATTTGGGAACAACCTGGAATTTTATGAGCCACAGGAATAGAAAGAAAGCATTTCCACTCAGTGCCTTTCATAATCTTGGGACACTTCAAAGCACTTTATGGTCAAGTAACATGACATGAAATCCCTGGTCTCATGGACGGAAACATGGCTGCCAATCTACACACAAGATCCCACAAAGAACAGTGAAGTAATGGCTAGATCATCTGTCTTAGCGATGTTGGTTGAAGGATAAATATTGGCAGCAAACTAGGATGAACTCCTGTGCTCTTCCTCAAAGAATGTCATGGAATCTTTTGCATCCACCTAAAAAGAAAAACCAATTTGAGGAAATATCTCTTTGAAAGATGGCACATCTGACTCCATATTCCCTGAGTACTGCATTCAGTTGTCACAGAGGGACTTAAGGGTTCAGGTGGATAATTCTTTGAAGTTTGTGTCACCTGTAGACAGAATGGTTAAAAAGGCATTTGTCATCCTTGTCTTCATTGCTCAGTCCTTTTAATATAGGAGTTGGGAAGTCATATTGATGTTTAACAGGATATTGGTGAGTCTTCTTCTAGAATACAATGTCCGATTCTGGTTGCCCAGTGATGAGAAGGATATTTTTAAGCTGGAGAGGGTTCAGAAGAGATTTACCAGGATGTTGCTGTGTTCAGAATGTGAGTAATTTCAGCTTTACCACTGTGCTGCCAACTCTGCTGGACCTGTCCAGCTGATGGGACTTCCTGGGAACAGCGATAGTGTTGTCTGCAGCATTGTGTTTGGCTATTACTGGACTAGTCTAGGAAACAGCTCTCCTAGAGGTTGGCAAGGAAGACTTTGTAGACTACTGTCACCATCTTGGGTCCCTAGGTTGATGACAGGCTCTCTGACAGACTTCATTTTGGAGTCACATGTAGAACAGCCCTATTAAAGATGACATTCCCTGAAGGGCATTAGTGAACTGGATGGGCTTATACAGCAAGTAAAAATGATTTCAGCGCCATGATTAAATTATAAATCTAGATTTCAGATGTTCATTGCATTCACATTCCACTCTCTGTATTGTGGGATTCAAACCCAGGATCCCAGAACATTTCTTGGGTCTCTGGATTACTAACCCTGCAATAATACCAAGACATAATCCGAACTCACTTACTGATTTAGAAATGGTCTTAGTGGTTTGTGAAGATTACGGGTTGAACTTCAACCCAAAACCACCACAGGGCTTGATGGCTGCTGCTAGGACTGTGCTTGGCCTGGAAATGCAACATCATGGATACTGCCCTGGAACCAGGGTGTGTGGGGGCTGGGCCTGTCAGGTAGTGTGATTGATGGATATGGGCTGTGGGTAAAAATAGGGCCTGTTTCTGTGGATGCCTAGTGCTGCCTGCACTGTCTAAAACCACAACTATTCAGTTTTTGCTTGAATGTTTCATTATTGCAATTGCCTGTGAAATGATGAAGATCATTCATGAAGTATCAACGCTTCTTCATGCCTTTGTTTCCTCATGTTAAAATTTTCTCAGTCAATTTTAATGCCATTCTGAGCACGAAGATAAATATCAAAAAAAAGATTGCTTGACTTTTGATTTGAATTATTATTGCCACATGTACCAAGATACAGTGAAGAAAAATGATTCTGTACGTAAGTATGTCAGGGTAATGGAGCAAAATGCAGAATATAGTGTTACAGCTACAGAGAAGGTACAGAGAAAGATCAACTCTAATATAAGAGAAGTCCTTGTAGGTACTTCCCTTCGGGTGCAGGTGCTTTAAACACTCCTTACTTTGCCACAGCACTGCCCACTGTGTACAGCAAGGGACTGTTTTGGTCTCTTTTTGTTGCTAACTCAGGGGCACTTCTGTATCATATATCTATTTATCCAATTCTGCCAGTTTTCTGACTGTTGTGGTCCCTCCATGACTTTAAACATCTGTAGGGGCAGCAGGATTGACTCCGTTCCTGTGCCGTGGTGCTGCTGCTGCTTCACCAGTCTCTCAGTTGCTTTTCCCTGTGTTGGGTCTGAAGCTTGTCATAGTCTCACATCCTGCATTAACTTTGCTGCTGGGTAAAATTTTGGGTGAAGCGCTAAATGATGTCTGTGATGCACTGCTCTCATAAAGAGTGTGAAATTCATGGTTCCTTTTTTAAGAAGCTATTTACTTACACTATGCTAATATTCAATAATTATTTTGTGAAGTTGAAGATATGGTCAAATGCTGAGATGACAGTTCAGTAGCCCATGGCTTGGCCACTCCTGTCTGCTTTCTTTCTCATTTTTTTCTGTATTTCTTTTTGCTTTTGCTCTTTTCCAGAGAGAGGCAGGTGAAGGAGGAAGCCCCTGGCGGTGGCGGCAGCAACTTTAGGATGAGCTGGATACTGCTCCAGCCTGGCCTGGGGTCTCCAGGTGAGCGAGGAACAGCCCACCCCTCCCCACAGGCTCAGATCTACAGGCTGAGCCGAAGCTCCTGGCTCGCAGTTAGGCCCGGGCACCTGAAGGAACAAAGCATGGGTGAAAGGGATGGCCGATAACCAACAGTAGGATCTGAAGGAGTGTCGGATGTCTAACAGGGGGTACTGAGCTTCACCAGGCTCATGGCTACAGCTCGGACACAGTAATTGCAATAATGTCAGCGGCAGGGAGCCGTAGCCGAGACTCCAGAGCCCAGTACAGAATCCCAGGAGAGTGATTCAGAAACCCCGGACAATGTCGAGCAGTGACTGGAGGAGAGGCAGAGGAGGAATGAGAAGAGGAGAGAAAGATGGACTTTATTGCAGTAAAATCTTGCATTATATTCAACGTTTCACAATAGTGACTGAGCGTGGTGATACTTTTTGTATAACACACGAAAAGACACTTTTCACGGTACTTTAATGTACATGTAGCAATAAATCTAAATGTTACCTGAATGCCAGTATACAAGAACCTGGAGTTAAAGAACTGAAGGGGGTTTAAACTGTAGGAGTTTGCAGACAGAAAGCATGGAGGCATTTGAAAAGGAGGATAAATTTAAGCAGTAGCACAGATGAAAACACTGAGCACCCCAAAACATCTGGCTTCTGCCATAAACTCTGAAAAGAGTTTTGTTCAGAAGGAATTTTGATGAGACTAAAGCTGAAATGATAACATTACCACAAGAAAATGGGAGAGAAATTTATAACAAGGATGTAGTGCAGAAACAACTGTATTTTTTTCCAGCTGACACATGCTAGGCACTCACTGCTGTTCCAGTCTTTAGACAAACCAAGAACAGAAGGAAATGGTTACTGAGTCGATCACTCTCATCTGATGTTTCTCCCGTCTTACTTTATTAACATGGTCGAAGCGCCAGCGATTAAAGGGACCATAGCAGTTTGACAAAAAGCAGAGGATGGTTTTGAATGGTGATTTTTTTCAGATTAGTAAGAAGTATACAGTGGTCTTCTGCCCCAGTTCAACATTCGGACACTGCTGTTTTCAATCTATATTAATGAACTGGACTTGAGTACATAGGGCATGACATCAAATTCTGTGCAGAATTTAAACATGTAGTAAACTATGAGGAGGGTAATAAAGAACTTCAAGAGAAATATAACAATCCTCAGGAGGATAGTGACAGATCTCAAGAGCTCATGAGACCATAAGATGTAGGAGTAGAAGCTGGCCATTCAGCCCATCAATTCTGTCCCACCACTCAATGAGGTTTTGGCTGATCTGATAATCCTCAAATGCACTTTCCTACCTTTTCACTGTAATACCTAATTCCTTTACTGATTAAAAATCCCAGCCTTGACTACACACATTGATCCAGCCTTAAGAACCCTCTGCAGTAACAACTTCACAGACTTGGTACTCTCTGAGAGAAGAGGTTCCTCCTCATCTGTGTCTTAATTAAGTGACTCCTTACTCTGATGAGATTATGCCAACTGATCCTATATTCTCCCACATGGGGAAACAACCTCTTGGCATCGAAGCTATCAAGTCCTCTGAAAATTTTGTATGTTTCAATAGGGTCACCTCTAATTTTTCTCAGTGTCAATATCAACAGGCCCAACCTTCTCAATCTCTCCTCATGAGATGGTCCTTTCATACCTGGCATCAGCCTTCTCTGGACTGTCTCCAATATCTTTCCTTTGATAAGGGGCCCACGAAGGAGGAACTGAAGCCAATTAATATTAGAAGAAAAGTGCTGAGGAAGTTAATGAAACTGAAAGCTAGATACTCTACATACGAGGATGGTAACAGAAATGACCTAGAAACATTGGATTCATTGTTTGTCATCTTACACACAAAAATAGGGGAAAGGCAAGTGGTGAGGGTGACACAAAGGGAACAGGTAAAGTGTTTTATAAATCTTGGCAGATGGAATATAATGTAGGAATGCACAAAGTTATGCACTTGGCAGGAAGAATATAGGAGCTGATTATTATTTGAATGGAGAAAAATTGCAGAAAGCCATGGAAGAGAGAGATTTGAGAGTCCTCATCTAAGAATCACAAGAAAAACTAGCATCCAAATTCAATGGGTAATAGAGAAGACGAATTGAATATTAGGCCTGTACTTATTGGAATTTAGGAGATTCAGGCAAGACCTTACTGAAATATACAAGATTCTTATGGGACTTTACTGGATAGATGAACCTATGGTATTCTTTACCACATAAGGTTGTAGAGGTCAAATAACTGAATACACCTAACAACTAAATAGATATCTGGAGACTAAAAGTATCAAAGGGTATGGGGATAGAGTAGAAAAATAGCATTGAGTTAGAAAATTGGTCTTGATCAGATTGAATGGTGGAACAAGCTCAATGGGCCAAGTGGTCCACTCTTTCTCTTATTTTCAATGCTTCCAGTTTCACCCCTTACACTGTAAGCTTTTATGCCAAGTAACAGTTTGATTTTGAAGGTGCCAAGTTACTGAAGAAGTTTGGACTCACCAGAAATTGGAGGAAGAAGTCTACCCTGCCTTCTTCATAGTTCATTTTACATTTGGGAGCACGTCTTTCCTGTTTATGCTTAACAACGTGGTTCCTCTTAATGTCATTCCACAGGTTAGGGTGTTAATCTGTATTCATGGAATACTAGGAAATACAAAAACATAACCACTTGAAAGGTGCAACAATGTAATACACTCAAAACTATAATCCACTATCAGGAATCTGAATTCCCATTTCCTCACCATTAAGTTCTCACACCCTCCTACAGTCATGCAGCACAGAAACAAACCCTTCGGTCCAACTCATTCGTGCTGACCATGTTCCCCAAACTAAACTAGTGCCATTTGCTAGCTTTTGGCTCACATCCCTCCAAACCTTTTCTATTCATGTTCTTGTCCAAATGTCTTTTAAACTTTGTACTGTGCCTATATTTACCGCATTGTCTAGAAGTTAGTACATGGCAGCTCGGTGGTTAACACTACTGCTTCACAGCACCAGGGTCCAGTTTCAATTACACCCTCAGGCGACTGTCTGCATGGAGTTTGCACATTCTCCCTGTGTCTGCGTGACTTTCCTCCGGGTGCTCCGGTTTCCTCCCACAGTCCAAAGATATGCAGGCTAGGTGGATTGGCCATGCCAAATTGCCCGTTGTGTTCAGGGCTGTGTAGATTATGTGGGTTCTTGGGGGAATGGGTCTGGGGGGTGTGGTGCTCTGAGTGTTGGTGTGGGGAAAGGTTGTTCCTCAGGTCCCTTTACAATCTTTCTTCTCTCATCTTAAAAATATGCCTCTAGTTTTGAACTCCTCAGTCTAGACCTTTGGTATTCACCTTATCTTTGATCCTCATGATTTTATAAACCTCTATAAGACCACCTAGCAACCTCCTATGCTCCTTTGAAAAAAGTCCCAGCCCATTCATGATCTCCTTATAACTCAAAACCTCCATTCCCGGCAATAATCCTCAACTATTTAAAAACATCCTTCCTATAGCAGGGCAACCAACCACAGTTCTCTAAAAGTGGCCTCACCAATATCCTGTATGACTTCAACATCATGTCCCAAAACTCTGGGTGGGTCCAGAAGATTCCACCTAAGCTTTGGAGTTCAAGGTGATTCTTTTTCATAATCCTACTTCTACATTTCATTCCATTCACAATAAATAACGAGATGTCATTTGCTTTGCCAATTACTTGCTGTGCACCTTAGTGCTAACACTTGTGATTCATAAACCAAGTTACACACACCTCTCTGTACTTCAGTGTTCTGCAATCTATCTACTTTGTAGTAATCTGCTGCTTTTCTATTCTTCCTGCCAAAGTAAACAAGGGCACAATTTCCCACATTATGCTCTGACTACTGATTTTTTGCCCAGTTGTGTGAAGAGACTGGAGAAAGTAGGATTGCACTCCTTCAAGCAGAGAAGATTATGGGGAGATTTGAGAGCTGCTTTTCAAATCATGAACGATAGAGTAAGTAACAAAAACAATATTCACTGACAAAGGGGTTGGTGAGCAGAAGATACAGATTTATGTTAAAAGCAGAAACTCAGAGGCAAGTGGAGAATTTTTTCGAGGAGCATTTTGCCATGACCTAGAATGTACTGCTTGAAAGAGTGCAGAAGAATATTTAATAATAACTTTGAGCAGGGAATTGGATAAATCAAAGTCATTCACAACAGAATCTATAAGTTTTGTTGAATTGTGAAATACTCAAGGTTGCAGATTTGGAAATCTGTGGAGGTTATTGTAAGATGTAAATCAAGCTAAATGAAATCTGTTTTGTGGTTATTACATATGACTTAGACATCCATCAAATACACCCATGAAATATATTTACGGATAGTTTGCACTATGATGAGACAAGAGATTTTTTGAGTCAGCACTTAACCTCGCACAATCCGAGATAAGAATGAGAAGTAACATTGCATTAAGTTCGGTGACAAGGTCTTAAATAGCAACAGATGTTTCTGAATATAAATACTTCCCTTCTGCAACAGTAGACAATGTTTTAGAAGTGTTTTGATTGCTATTTGTGACATTCAACTATCTGAGGAAAACATTGCATCCTCAGAATGTGATTCACTGTGATTCATTTGCTGCAGACAGTATACAGTAAGGTCAGCATCCAATCATTCCTGACATGTAAGGACATAATGAGGCTCAAAAGCAGTCCGCCCCTTTGGTCACCCTGCCATCTGGCAGTTTTTGTCTTTGCTGACAAATGAAATAGCATCCCTTGATAAAGATACTGGACATTTGTTAATACCCATGGAATTGTAAAACATTATAACATAGCAGTTTTGGCGGTTGTTGGAAGGGATAATGTTTGCTGTTCATGCACTTTCCAAATATGCACTGGTGCTATGCAAATGCATGTTGTTGCCATTCTTGTCATGCTACCTTGAGATTCCTCCTTCGTAACTGTATAGAGATTTCTTTCAGAATCGGTAGTGCCAATCCAATTGAATGATTAGAATTTTGATTTCCCCTACCAAATATCAACCAGTCTTTGTAAGCAGTGATCTCATTGCTTAGTGAGATGAACATGGTCTTAAGGGGCACTGTGCATTAAGCCAAAAGGTAGTCTGCTAGTTTATTATATTGTCAGTGATGTTGACTTTCAAAAGGGATAGTTCACCATGATCCAACCTGATAAAATGGATGTAAAAATTTGCAGCATACCCCTCAAAAACAAGTACTGAAGTGTGTTCCTTATTTTATTGTCTCATAGGATGTGGGCATTGCTGGCTGGGCCAGCATTATTGCTCGTCCCTGGTACACCCTCCTGCACTCTCCATTGAACCAGGGTTGATCAGCCAGCTTGACAGTAATGGTTGAGTGGGGGATATGATGGGCCACGAGGTTGCAGATTCTGTTGAAATATGATGCTGCTGCTGTTAATGGCCCACAGCACCTCATGAATATCCAGTTTTGATTTGCTAGAACTGTTCAATGTCTATCCCATATAGCATGGTGATAGTGCTGCACAACACAATGGAGATTATTCTCAATGTGAATGCAGGACTTCATCTCCACTGAAACTGTATGGAGGCCACTCCTGCTGATACTATCATGGACAGATGCATCTGCAGCCAACAAACTGGTAAGGGTGACATTAATAGGTTTTTCCCTCATGTTTGTTCCATCATTACCTGCCGCACACCCAGTCTAGCAGCTATGCCCATTGGGACCTAACCAGCTCGATCGGTAGTTCTACTGCCGAGCTACTCTTGATGCGGACTTCGAAATTACCCACCCAGAGTTCATGTTGTGCCCTTGCCACCCTCAGTACTTCCTCCAGCTCACCATGGAGGGGTACTGAGTCATCAGACGAGGGAGGACGGCATGTGGTTTCCTTGCCTATGTTTGACCCTGATGCTATGAGACTTCATTGGGCCCAGATTCATTGTTGAAGACTCCCAGGGTAATCCCCTCCAGATTGCACACTATTGTGCCTCTACCTCTGCTGGATTTGTCCTGCTGGAAGTATCTGGGACATTGTCTGTAAGGTATTATTCTGTGAGTATGACTATGTCAAGCTGTTGTTTGACTCGTCTGTGAGACAGTTCTCCCAATTTTAGCATCGCTTCCCATTTTTAGGAAGGAGGTCTTTCTATTTTTGCTATTGTCTTTTTTGGTACCCAGGTTGATGCCAGCTGGTCCATCCAGTTTCGTTTCTTTGTTGAAACTTTCCTGGAGTCTCATGTAGGCCAAACCAGGTAAGGATGGCAGATTATTTTTCCCTGAAGGACATGGGTGAGCCAGCTGGGTGTGGCCCGGCTAACATTCCTTATTTCTTCCTCAACTAACACCATTACAACTAGTTGCCTTGTGATTTGGTGGCATGGTAGCTCAGCGGTTAGCACTGTTGCCTCACAGCCCCAGGGACCCAAGTTCAATTCCAGCCTCAGGCGACTGTCTGTGTGGAGTTTGCACGTTCTCCCTGTGTCTACATGAGTTTCCTCTGGGTGTACTGGTTTCCTCCTACAGTCAAAAGATGAGCAGGTAGGTGAATTGGCCATGCTAAATTGTCCATTGTGTTCAGGGTGTGTAGATTAGGTGGGTTTCAGAGGAATGGGTCTGGGTGGGATGCTCTGAGGGTCAGTGTGGACTTGTTGGGCCAAAGGGCCTGTTTCCACGCTGTAGGGATTCTATTTGATCTCATCATATGGGACCTTTCTGTGTGTAACTTCACTGCATCATCGCCTAAATGGCTACTGTGACTGAACTCCACAAACAATTCATTGATTGTAATGTGATTTGAATGTACCAAAGTGCTAGAGGCTCTTACTTTTTTTGCTGTGGCAAGACACCTGGCCTCCTCTTCAACATTCTGGTAGTTGAGAACATATGAAAAATCCATTTCCTACCAAAGCAATACTTTTATAAGTTTATAAGTGCCAATTAAATATTCTCTTTCCCTAACCAGTGTCATATATTTTCTCCATCTCTTTGTCTTTTTCCTCAATTATTTTCTTTTCATTTACCTAACTACCAAATTGGAGAATTGGTGCATTGTCTGGTTCATTCTCTATTTCAAATCTCCACTAAACAGTGTCCACAGGGCAACCAATCAGCCCTCTCATGCAGAATGAATGTTATTCTCCCTTTATATTCAAACTTTTCGGTCATTGTCCTGATGAATACAAGATGAAAAGCTTTGAAAAAATGTGTTTTTTTTTCAGCAAAACACATGTTCTGTGCATCCAAATGGCTGTACTCAGTTAGTCGCCTCTCTACTGTACCTTCCTTATCATATTCCTATTACCACTTCTCCTATAGTCTTCGTTCTCTTGCTCCTTCATCTCTCTGCCCTCATTGCCTCCCTCCTGACATTTAATCCTCTCCCCCTTTCTACCAGCAATCAAACTCGAGTTATTTTGATGACATCTATGATAAATTAGTGACTAATCCTGGGACTTTGATCATTTAAGTTGACCTCTGCAAATACAAAAATATAACTGCCGTGGGGTCTGCAAAGCTGAAACGTGACTCCCATTTCATAACAGTGCTTTATATGAGCACAGAACCCACAGCACAAATCACTCTCGAGGGAGTCTCATATTTCACTCAGTGTTCACAATTTAGTTTACATTGTCTTGTATTTCTGCTTTGAAATTCAAAGATATAAATTTCATGAAAGATTTTTGTTGCCCTGAACATAACAAAATCCATGTTAGTAACACCAGTTGTTTCTTAGAAAACTGGCCAATGGTTGCAGCTTGCACTTTGTTCTTAATAGTTTTTAGAATAAATACTTTACACTGAATAATCAGTGTGTAACATACACCCTATATAATGTTAACTGATATATAATGCACATTTTTGAATTTCTATAAAAGCTTTGCGTGTGAGAATGCTTTTACTCAATACTCATCTTGCTTTAAGGCAAAGGAATGTTATATAGAAACATAATTCTTAATTGTTTGCAAATGTAACATTTAAAAATTCTTTTAAGCTCCTAGGTCTTTTTTTAATAGTACTTGTTATCTTAATGCAGAAGTTCTCATTTATCAGTTTTGGTATCCTATTGGAGTGTTGAGATGCTTTGTGGCCCATTCTGTATCATATCATTTTTGAAAAAAATGTTTTCTACCCTGTAATTTTGACACCAATGAAGTATAATTTTAATGGAGAGTTACTTCTTGTAAAACTAAGGAGCAACCTTTTCTCAAAGATCATTTTCAGATCGGGCCCTGTTAGACAAGGGTTCCTGGTTGAAAGCTGGAACATGTGTTCATTGTGCCACTGTGGTCAGTCCCAGCTGTATTACTGCATCCAGTCCTGGGCTCAAAGAGGATACCAAGGTAACAGAGACAGATGGTTGGGAAAAAAATTATTAGGATGATGCAAAGAGTACCTTTCTCAAGAATGGAGAATCTCAAGAAATTTAAAAAATTTCCCAAACCCATTGCCAAATTGTGGAACACAACTATTAGTGAAGCAGGGTGTGACAATGTAGCAGAGGATGTGATAAAGTTGCAGCATGGGCATGTGATTGCCCATTAAATGCCCATTCAATATAGAGTAATAGGCATTTTGGTAGGAACAATCAGATAATCACATATTTTTACGATACCTGTAGATTTCAAGAAGCCTTTGATGGACTAGCCAGGTGAGTAGAAACACAGCTAATAGAATTCACACCAGAGAAGTGTGAAGTAAAGCATCTGAGGAAGACAAAGTAGGCCAAGTAATGCATAATAAATTGTAGGAATCTGAGAAGAATGGAGGAAGAGAGGGATGTTAAAATGCATTTCCACAGATCCCTGAATACAACAGGGCAGGCAAATAAGGTGAGCAAGTAGGCAGGAGGTTATTGACCAGACCCCAGTGTATAAGAGCTAGAGGTGATACTAGAACTAGATAAAACATTATGTAGACCACAACAAGAGTATATTTCACAACTGTGGCCATGTCATTACTGGAAGGATGTGATTGCACTCGAGAGAGTAGAAAGACTTATGAGGACGTCAGCAACAATTAATAACTTTAACTTCGAGGAATGATTGAACAGATTGAGAGTATTTTCTTTCAAAGTGAAGGCAGAGGGGAAATTTAATTCAGGTCTAATAAGTTATGATGAATTTAGAAAGAGAGAACGGGGAAATTCTATTTAATTTAGCTGGATATCATTATCCAGGGGACGTATTTAAAATTATTGTTAGAAGGATGAGAGAAGAATTCAGGAGTAATCTTTTCATGCATATGTTTATGGGGACCGGGAACTAATACCTGAAAGGGTAGTAGAAGCAGAAACACTCAACACATTCAGAACAAAAAGGATTTGCACTGGATTTGAATCATACCCACCTGCAATCTTAGATGATTCCATACATCTCTGGAGTCAATGTTTTATTCTATTTTGTTGTGGAGACATCTGAAGTATTGATACTTGAAAGTGGGAATACCAGTGCTGACCAAATGTTTGGTTACCTTTAACAATCTCTCCTTCCTTGTGGCTATGAATGAACTGTTGTTGATTAGACTGAGTGTGTTGATGCAGGATCGATGAAGTTATTTCCACAGCTAACTATACTATACATGACCTCTAAGCCTTTTATACTTTCACTGGGTTCTTGAAAGATGAGAGCATTCGACTCTTCAACCTTGACAAATGTGAGACGACACAAAGACGTTTTAGAACTTGAAACTAATGAGGATGATTCTATGATTTGATGGTTCCAACTGAGACTAGTACTTCCAGGGAATGCATTCTTGGAAAAATCAATGGCCGGTTGTATTTAATGGACAGAAAATCACAGTCTGTGTTTTCGTAATTTCTCAAGATGTGCCTTGCTCGGAGTGTCGAATGTCACAGTTATCCTACATAACTCAGTTTTAGTATTTTCATTTCATTCTATAGATCTAATGTGTGGGATGGGGAGACCATCACATGAGAAGTCATGTATTGAATTAATATCCCACCCAGTACACTCATCATGACTATATTACTTGGGAGGTCTCAGGTCAAGCCTTTTGTAGAATGTAAATTCTCTCCAGTTTTACATTTCGAGTGCTCAATTTATAGAACTTGCAAAGGGCTACTTGCTGGAATTTTGTTCACATATTTAATTATCGTGAAGTAACATAATGTTAAGAGACTAGACACAACTCTCAACACACTTGTGTACACAGACACATCTGTATGTATGCATATTTTAATAGCTCTCTGGGCAACATCTGAAGACCTCAGTAGGAGGGATAAAGGATGTGATTCTATTTGTTTTGGCCCTAAATGTTAAGAAATGCAACAATGAGTCACACAGTTAAGACAAGGCTTTGGCTTCATGACATTTTACAAGTAAAACAATTTTATAAATCGGGAATAATGGCAAAACTTTAATGTTTGACATCTTTTACAATTGAACCCTGAACAGGCTGCATACTCTAACAATACTTTTGTCTTAATTGCCTCTTTTTTAATAACTAAGTCATACGGTTAAAGAACAAAACCAGAGGTTGCTGGAAAAGCTCACAGGTCTGGCAGCATCTGTGAAGAAAAAAAATCAGAGTTAACATTTTGGGTCCAGTATCCCTTCCTCAGAACTGGGTCCACAATTCTAAGGAAGGGTCACTGAACCCGAAACATTAAGTATGATTTTTGTTTTTCACAGATGCTGCCCGACCTGCTGAACTTTTCCAGCAACTTCTGTTTTTGTTCCTGATTTGCAGCATCTACAATTCTTTTGGTTTTCGTACAATTAAAGTCTCTATTCCAATGCTTTCCAGTCTGAAATGAGTTAGGGGTTGAATGAGGCCACAGACTCTTGAGCCTGCTCTGACACATGATTAGAATGTCGTTGATATGTTTGGGTTTCAAATTGCACAATCAGGCTACCCCTGATAGTCTTCGATTCCCCAACAAAATCTATCTACATCTGTCTTGATATTCCACCTCTACTCCCTTTAGAGACCATGAGTTTCAAAGTCTCACCACCCTCTGAGAGACAAATATTCTGCTCATCTTTTTCATAAAAGATGAGCCCCTAATGTTAAAACAGTGTCCCCTAGTTCTGTAATGCCCCATAAGATGAATTCCATTTCCATGTTGACCTTGTTAAGACTGTTTAGGATCTTGCAACTTCAATCAATCACCTGTGGCTCTTCCAAACTCCAGTGGAATCAGGCCCAGTCTGTCCAATCTTCCTTCAGAAAATATTCCATTCATTCCAGGTATCAATCGTGCAAACCTTCTCCAAAAACGTCCATTTCCTTAAAAGAATCCAGGAAAGTAGTTGCCAAAGCATTTTCTGTTTGGAAATATCAAGTTTCTGTAATATTCAGCAAAGCAACATTGTGTATGTCAATCTCAATGTTAATGGGCAGGAATTTTTTTTCTAAAAACAACTCTTTCTTGAGCACGGTGCCTACTTTACAATAAATTTGTCTAGTGGGATGTTCTCGAGAAGCATGTCATGTCCTTCTGAAGAGAGGTAAAAGAAGGATCACATGACTTGATGTAACGTTTTAAAGTAGTTTCTGTGTTTGTACTGCAGGTTGATTTTACTTATTCATACAATCTCTGGTACAACTTTAGACCTTGCAGGAGGACTGTTTCCAACATCAATGGTATCAATAAGTGTTGTAAGTGGATCCAGATTTTTTGGAGTTGACTCGCTCTGACCATGGTCTTAATAAATGGCGTTAAAACCAATGTCAGAAAACTTGCACTTCACCCAATGTGCTCTTGTCCAATACTTGAACTGATGAGAACTGATGAACTTAGATCGATGATTAATAAGGAAATTTGTTAATTTTGGAGAATAATCGAAAGCAATTAAACAAGCACAATTAATTTTGACTTTTTAAAATCTTCTGTAGCAAAACAAAACTAATGGAATGCACTAAATATCTCAAATAGTGGTACAAACTTTCGCAATTGTTGTACTGGTCTTCTCTGGTGTCCCTGCTATGGGAAAGATGTTGTGAAACTTGAAAGGGTTCAGAAAAGATTTGAAGGATTGCTGCCCGAATTGGAGGGTCTGAGCTAGAGGTAGAGGCTAAACAAGCTGGGACTATCTTTCCCGGAACGTCGGAGGCTGAGAGGTGATCTTATAGAGGTTTATAAAAACATTAGAGGCATGCATAGGGTAATAGACAAGATCTTTTCCCCAGGGAAGGGGAGTTCAAATTAGAGGGTATAGGTCTAAGGTGAGAGAGGAAAGATTTAAAGGGACCTAAGGGGCAATATTTTCATGTATAGGGTGGATTATATATGGAATGAACTGCCAGGGGAGGTGGTGGAGGTTGGTACAATTACAACTTTCAAAGGCATCTGGGTGAATACATGAATATGAAGGGTTTAGAGGGATATGGGTCTCCTCTGGCAGTTCATTCCAGACATACACCACCCTCTGCATGAAAAAGTTGCCCCCTAGGTCCCGTTAAATCTTTCCCCTCTCACCTTAAACCTATACCATCTAATTTGGAATGCTGGCAGATGGGACCAGATTAATTTTGGAAATCTGGTCAGCATGAATGGGTTGGACTGAAGGTTCTGTTCCTATGCTGTATGGCTCAATGTCTACAACACTACTTTTTTTTTGGATCAGCTTATATCTGAGAAAACTGGTTTTATCCTAATTTTCAATAATTTGAATAAACACAGCTTTATAAAAACTAACTCATGTTTGACAAATTTGTTAGATTTCTTTGAGAATATAGCAAGCAGAGTTGATATTCAGGAACCAGTAAATGTGGTGCATTTGGGTTTCCAGAAGTGCCATGTGAAAAGGTTATTGCACAAGACAGCAACTCACAGTGTTGAGGGTGATCTATGGGATGGGTTGAAGATTGGTTATCACACAGAAGACAGAGTGTGGGGATTAATGGGTCGTTTTCAAATTTCAAAGGCATAACCAGTGGAGTGCCAGAAGGATCAATCCGAAAACTTCAATTATTTACTGTATATTAATGACTTGGAGAATGGAGCATTGCGTAATATATCCAAATTTGCTGATGATACAAAAACAGTTTTCTGGAGGTTGTGATGATGTCATAAGAAATCACAAAGTGGATATAGATAGATTGAGTGAGTGAATGAAAATTTGGCAGATGGTGTTTATTGTTTGAAAGTATGAGATCATGCACTCTGGAAGGTATAATGAAAAGGCAGACTAATATCTACATAAAGGGAGATTCCAAAAAGTAAAACAAAAAGTAAAAGATTTGGGAGTTTGTATGCATGAAACACAGGAAGTTAGCGTGCAGGTACAGCAAATAATTAAAAAGGCATGTGGAATTTTGGCCTTTATATCCAGTGGGTCAGAGCTTAAGAACAGTGAAATCTTGTTATAACTGTACAGAGTGTTGGTGAGGTTGCACCTGAAGTACTGTGTCCAGCTTTGTTTCCTTATTTAAGAAAGGAGCTAATAGCATTGGAAGCAGTTCATAAGAGATTCACTAGACTGATTCCTGGGATGCAGGGGTTGGCAAATTGAGAATGGTTAAATAGGTTAGGCCTTTATTCATCAGAACATAGAAGAATGAGGGGTGATCTTATTGGAACATAAATGATTCTGTGGGGGCTTGATCGACTTAGAGATTGTGAAGATGTTTCTAAACGGGAGAGGAGTACCTCAAACTGGGGGACATAGTTACACAATATGGGGACATTCATATAAAACGGAGAGGATAAGGAATTCCTTCTCTCAGAGAGTAGTGCATGTCTGAAATTCTCTACTGTGGGGAATTGTGGAGGCCAGATTACTGAAAGAGGAGGTAGATGGATTTGTGAAATATCTAGGAAGTGAGCACTCTGACAAGCTGGCACAAAACAGCACTGGATGCCTGGAGCTCATCAGCCATGATCTGGTAGAACAATGAGGCAGCTTGAGAGGTTGAACAGTCTACTCCTACTTCGTATATGTATGTTCCTGATTTACAGCATCCTCAGTTGTTTTGGTTCTTACTTCCTATATATAGTCTGAATCATAGAATCATACAGTGTTGAGGAGGCCCTTCAGCCCATCGAGCCTGCACCAACACGTGAGAAACACTTGACCTTCAGCCTAACCCCATTTACCAGCTCTTGGCGTATAGCCTTGAATGTTAAGACATGCCAAGTGCACAGTTTGCTCTCCCATTAATGAGACAAAGAGAGAGAGAGAGACAGCTCTAGGTGAGTTTAACCTGAGTGTTACCGTGCCTTCAGGAAGGACCAAGGTTGAGAATTCCACTCCTTCATTATGACCCTAGCTGGTACAAGAATTAAACCTGTATCGTTGACATTCCTCTGTATTACAAACAACTAACCAACAGAATGATTACTGATAGTAAAAATAAGCAGTACTACTGTTCTCTTGTTTTTTTTTATCCTGCCAAATTTATATAATTTCCTTATCTTTTATGGAATCAGCCAGGATATGGTTTATGGGCAGCTTGATGGACAATATCTAACTGGCATTTCTTCAAATGCACGTCCAGTTGAGAAATCTCTAGGCAATTCTACTGTTGGGAATATCATAGCTGAATCTAATACTGTCTGCTTGCTCTCCAAAACAGGAAAACCCCTCCAGCACTGGATCCTGACTAGCCATAGGAATCCTTCCTGATCCACTTTTGTTTAGGAACCAGGAAACTGGAGTCGCCTGGTCCAAATAGTTCAGCTGGCTTGTGCTTTAACCCTGGAAATGAGGAGTGGATCTGCACTGCCTCTTTATTGGTGTTTTATTCAAGTAAGCACAAGAGAGTAAGAGTGAAATTGAGGAAGTACAGATTTGTCCTGAAGAGTTCTTTCCATCTAGTTCTCCATTTTCACACATTCAGCATGCTCAGTAATGCATCTCTGCCTATAGCCAGGAAAGCAGGATGATTTAAACCACTGACCCCCTCATAAATGCCATCAGTGTTGCTCTGTAATGCAACTGTGTTTAGCTGTATCCTGTGCCAAGATGGAACTTCCTGGAAGAAATCTGACAGTGATCATCCAAGCTGAGATTGATAAAGAATATATGAGACTCAATCTGTCAAATCTTATCAGCTTTTGAGCTACTTTTTAATATATGTAAAATGATTTTTAGTCAACAAAGTAGACTTACAGCCAATTAGTCCCTATTAAGGCAGCCCACTGTAAGGCTAATGCTTAATAGGTGAAACACTTCAGATTACATTGGTGGTCTAGAGACCAGTACACAAATACTGTTTTCAATAAACAATATTAAATTAATGGTAATTTAGTAATTATTTAGCAGTTCATCCATTTTCATCATTCATGTTGTGATTCCTTATGCAAATACATGTTGCCTGCAGGGTCTAAAAAGAAAGCAAGGGCAAGTCTAGAATATAATAATGACCTGACGGTGACCCTTTTTATTACAGCTGTCCCGTCAAATCAAAACAAAGGATTCTGTTGTCAAAACAAACTAGATTGGTACAAGAACTGAAATGTGAACCTGGGATCATCCAGCAATGGCCACTTTACAGAAAAGGACTAGCAAGGTTCAGAGTCAGACCCATTCAAAGGAAATATTTCCAGTTGATTTGTTACCTAATTTGCTATGCACAATATGTTACTCTCAGGACAAACACTAAAACATGTTTGCCGCTTTTCTTTTGATCCAGCGTTTTTCTTAGCTTTAATAACATTGATTTTTTTTCTTGTTCCATATTTTCCACATAGAACAATATCTATCCCCACAGGAGCTGAGGTTAATGCAGGAAATGTGGCCAATCCCTGAGATACCTGTCATCATGCCTATCGATATTCCACTTCTGAAATAGATTAACAGCCATCTAAGTAATTTAAATAACAGCTGCAGAATCCAGTTCTGCTGAAAACCTGGCACAGCAGTGCTGATGTAAAGTAAAAAGCAAAATATTGCGAGACACTGAGATCCTGAAACAAAAACAGAAAATGCTGGAACACACAGCAGGTCAGGAAGCTTCTTTCAAGAGAACAAGGAGAATTTATACTTGGGGATGTTTACTCAGTTTTGTTTTTTTTTATTCTGAGTGTAAGAAGAGCCTATGTTGCTAACAGAGAGCCTTCTGAATTAATGATGAAGAATGATGCTGACCTTGTTGCATTCAACATATTGCCATCAGATTCTGGCAACATCAGCCTCTAGATCCTATAATGTTGATCCCCCTGAGCAGTTTTAAATTGGAAACCACAAAGCCAGCATTCACTGATAAAGCACATTTAAAAGGACAGATATACACTAGCAGCCCATATATGGGAAGCTGCTTGTTGAAGTAAGCATGCTTTTGGGTCATGCAGTGAGACACAGTTGGTGTAACAGGTTAATACTCTAAATATCTGTGCAGACTGTGGCACATAGGATGGTTATGGCAGGCCATTCAGCCCACGTTGTTATGCTGGCTTTCTGATGGAGCAATCAACCTGACACCACTGCCTTGTATTTTTGCTGCAGTCTTGAAAAACTTCCATTAGCTGGTAGCAAACTGATATCCAAATTGCAGAAAGGGAACTTGGGGAAAGAAAATATTAGACGATAAAAGGGATGAAAAAGAGGCAGTAAGGAATAAGTTATTTTAAAAAATCAAAGAACAGGTTAGATATGTTTATGCTCTGGGATAGGAGAAATTGTTGGACATTGCATCAATAATTATTGCTATTACAGCTTTGATCGGAGGCGTGTGCTGGTGAATATGCCCCAATTCTTCGTGAGCAATACCAAAAAATTATAAATGTCTTATTTAATCACCAAAACAGTCAATTGTGTTTTATTACATTTATTTCAAACAAGAGACTTTCACTAGGTTTCTTCAATAAACTCAAAAATAACTCATTTCTTAGAAATAAACGTATTCTTTAGACAAACGGCAAAACTAGTTATCAACTAAATTGTTATTTGGAAGTAAACCATATCACCTTAATTTCAAACACACATTCAGAAACAGACATGACAGGCCAAGGCAGTTCTGCAGAGATTTTTATCAGAGATAATGGGAACTACAGATGCTGGAGAATCCGAGATAACAAAGTGTGGAGCTGGATGAACACAGCAGGCCAAGCAGCATCTTAGGAGCACAAAAGCTGACTTTTCTGGCCTTTTCTGATGAAGGGTCTAGGCCCGAAATGTCAGCTTTTGTGCTCCTAAGATGCTGCTTGGCCTGCTGTGTTCATCCAGCTCCACACTTTGTTATCTGCAGAGATTTGATGGGGTTTGCAAAGGAATAGGCAACAAAAGGAACTGCATCCCTCTATGTCAAGGGGAGTAATTCAGAAAACAGAAAGGGTTGATTTCTCAGTTTTTTCAATTCCCTGACAATGAGACCAATTTGCTGACAATCACAAAATAATGAAAGATCTTGAGACCAGAAGTAAGATAATGAGAAACAGACAAGAGGCCTGGTATTTGAAACTTCTTCAAGGTTTCAAACTGCTTCCCTGAGGTAGAGTTTGTAATTGCTTTTTCTTTGAGGTTTGTCACTTGTTGACTGAGAGAAGAAGCTGCTTTCTGCTGCAATCTTCTTCAAGAATTTACATCCCATGTCTGTGAAACAGACAGCAATGTGATCCCAGAGGTTGTTATAAAGGCCACATCTTTTAATGTTTCTTTACTTTGGAAATGTGCACCAAAATGGGAAAAAAAATTGCTTTAAATCAAGGACTGAGGAAGGAGCTGCTGCATTTTAAAAAAAACAAATACAAGCTTATGGACATTAAAAAAAATTTGGTTTGTTTCACAACATTCCTGAACTCCCAGCAGCCAAAAGAAAAATACCTTTTTGATGAAGCACAATTTGTTATTTTTGTTGGATATTGATACTATTACTTAGCGTATTTACAAACCAGGCTGTTGACTCACATGGCAGATGGTGTGATTTGGATAATTTCCTGACTTGCTGAATGTGCCTTGGGAAAATCTCCCTTAATTAGTGGTATCTTCTTTCTGGAGGATTTGTGCAGGATAGAGTTTGGCCTGTAGCTCCTGGACACATTTCAGAGGCAGCTACAAGGGCACCGAACCACTAGTGTGAGGTAGTTAAACTACCCACATTTGTTCTCCAAGACTTTGTCCTTATTATTTGCTCTCATTTAGGTCCTCTAGTCCTTATCACTGCCACCCACTCACTACCCTCATCTACTCCCCAAACAATATCCATGCCAACTCATGCCCCCCACCAACCACCATGGTCCTTATAGCCAAGAATGACAACTTAATTTTAATTCAGATTCTCTGCCCTTATGCCCCCTTATACCAAGCCACCCTGTAAATATCATGGACAAAACTTAGGAGTCATGTTTAGATTAAATT
Organism: Stegostoma tigrinum; assembly: GCF_030684315.1. Taxonomy (NCBI): domain Eukaryota; kingdom Metazoa; phylum Chordata; class Chondrichthyes; order Orectolobiformes; family Stegostomatidae; genus Stegostoma; species Stegostoma tigrinum. The sequence continues at coordinate 126,516,908 of NC_081355.1, read as the reverse complement.
AAATAAAGCTTTAAATATCTATTGTAGTCCACATGATATAAATGAAATACTCTCATTCATGACAGCCCATTCAAAACTATTAGATTACCTCAAGCACATACACCCTCATAAAACAGACTTTTGTTCATAATGTAAAATCAAAGGTAGCAAACCCTTTAATAAACTCCTTTGAGTTGTCAATAAATCTGTGAATTTAGAATCTTCTGCTGGAATGATTACAGAGTCAGAAGTCACGCAACACCAGGTTATAATCCAACACAAGCACTGTTCCTTTGTCACCTGACGAAGGGGCTATGCTTCAAAAGCTTGTGATTTCAAATAAACCTGTTGGACAATAATCCGGTGACGCGTAACTTCTGACTTTTCCCACCCAGTTCAACATCAGAACCTCCACATCTAGAATAATTATAGATTCTGGAAAACAGTGAAGCATTAATAATGACACTTAGATAGCCCTTATGTAATATCAACAAATAGCCAATGTGAGCAGATTTATTTTAACTTTACAACTGACACTGACAACATTTCTTTTAACTTTCAATAAGCTGCTGAATTAAATGACTTTGCAGTTAGATTTTTTTAAAAATATGTTTCTGACATGGATGAGCTCTTTTTGAAAAAATCACAGAGGGCTGGGTTTAAGAAACTTCACATCTTGACAGTTCCACAGGCCCTCTCCACTTTCCGAGAGCATTTACACCAACTGCAAAAATTTGTAACTCCCACACCATAGTTAAGTCTCTTGCTATTGTGAAAGTAGGGTCTGTTTTAACTCAGCACTGTGTTTAAAGCTTCCTGCTGAATTTGTTTTCCCTCATGTGTGAAACATGTGCTACCTACCTGTGAAAATGCAATCTGACAGTATTGGAATTGGGATGTCCAGCTCCATATTCATTTCACCTTTTTGGAAGGTCCTTTGAGTCTCAATAACTGTGTAAAAATATGAGCCTTTGGATTTTAACTGCTTCCATTGAATAGTGCATTTGTCTATAACAACAAACAGCAACTTACATTTGTATCAGAGATAATGGGAACTGCAGATGCTGGAGAATCTGCGATAACAAAGTGTGGAGCTGGATGAACACAGCAGGCTAAGCAGCATCTGTCTCTCTCAGATGAAGGGTCTAGGCCCGAAACGTCAGCTTTTGTGCTCCTGAGATGCTGCTTGGCCTGCTGTGTTCATCCAGCTCCACACTTTGTTAACTTGCATTTATATAGTGTCTTTATTCTCATAAAACTTTCTAAGCATGTCATAGGAGAAATAGCAAATAATATTTGGACCAAAACCTTACAAAGAAGTATTTGTACAAATGGTTTCAGGTGGGTCAAAGTAGTAGGTTTTGAGGAAAGTTTAGAAGAATGAGGGAGGGAATAAATACTTAGGGAAAGAATTCCAGAGCTTATGACTCAACAACAGAAGGCAATGGTGGGGCATATTAAATCAGTGTTACACAAGAGTTTAGAGTAGAGTGGAGATGTTGAGGCATGTTGTCCAGATTTAATGTCCTGCATTAAATCACCGACTTATAGATTATTATTATAACTTATTTTATGCTTCTTCTACATTAGGAATAGATGATCTTTAATCTTACATTTTAAATAGGTTTGGCCAGTGCTGTCACAATGAGCTGAATAGCCTTGTTCTGTTCTGTAACATCTATGAGATAACCTCAGAGCTAAGAAGGTAAATAACATTTTTAAACTTCATAGAACTTGATAAGATCTTAAAGAACAACCAAAGACTCAAGCTTTAAAAAATTTGTTTGAAGATGCTGACATACGCAAACAATGAATGCTTCCAAAAAAATTCCTTCTGAGCTGGTGGATCAGAAGGTTGCCTATTTCCTCAGCATTATTCCTATCAGTGAAACATCAAGCAAAATATTGCTAGATGTCTATCAAGTTCTGTTGAGCTTTCTAGGATCCACCCAGATGTGATCCACAATCTCTCCATCTTTAATCTTTTTACTCATTTTAATATTAATTTATCTGTTCTCATGATTTTTTTTATTCATTACAGAATGTTTCATTGTATCTTACAAACCCATTTGATTGGCTGTGTGTCAGCATTAATTTGTAACAGCTCAGTTATTTAATTTTGAAGTTCAATCAGTGTTGTCAAGTACACAGTTGTCAAATCCACTGACAACAATCTAACTTAACAGAACCTTTCACTTATGTTGCTATGTTTTTGACATAATACATCATTTCATTCACTTGCCATTCACCTTTCTGGTCACAGTGTGGCAATTCATGCATGATTGTTTTAAATAAACCAACAGTAAAACTATTTACATTTTTGATCGCTTTCCTCAACAACATGATTCACACTTTCTGTAGTTTGCTGCTTTGTTCTTGTCCACTAATCAGAGAAGCAAATAGTCACTTTAATTGTCCAATGACATTTGAAAACATGGATTGAATTTAGCGCAATGCAAAGGCACACCTAGTAATGTTTCATGCCATCAAAGCAGGGTCACCTACTTTGGTGGACTTGTAACAGGAGGATCCATTGTATGAACTCCCACCTTCAATCATCCTGCCCAACAGTCTCTCACCATGGCCACTCAACACAGACTCTCAGCAAACTATCCACTCACACCACTTGGAAAGTGAACAGATTGGAGAATTGTTGACTGTTGTCGAACAGGCCATTTTTCTATCTCCAGCACTTTTTAATTGAGATGTAATAAATTCTAATTGTTCTACAAAAAAGAATCTGAACTATTTTTGGCAATAATTGTCTTTTTCATGACTGGCTTGCAGCTGTGAGATCAATCTTTTACTCCTGGAAGCTTCAGGACAAATCTGTAGGGTTGATAACCTTCCAGCAAACAGCTAGCTAACTTTCCAAAGTGTTAGCATTAGCCTGACATGTAAATAATAAAAAAAAAGATGCAGCCAGTGGTGATTAATTTGTTCCCACAAATAGTACACTCATACCTAGCACAGTGTTGCCGTGATGAAGCAACACATGTGCCTCAGCATCAGATTACAACACGTGAAGGACACGCTGTGCAAGCATCTGTCCAATGGAGAACTTACTAAATTCTTCACCCTAGGAAACATTAGCTTTCATGTCCATGACTCTGCACACAACTATAGTTAACTCTAAATATGTTGACTCAGAACAAAATTGCTGCTTATAATGTCATAACTCAAAACAATAAAGCCTACATTTCTGATATTGAAACTTTATGTATTGTTCAAAATTGGCAATATATTTCTATATCACTGTTCCTCCTGTATTTTGTGTTAAAAACAATTAAATGAATAATATCCATAACACTGAAGAGTGTCATTAAAAACACATTGGAATTCATTGTCTTGGTTTTATTCTCTTTGACATAATCCATGTCCTAATGGCTGTTAAACTTCATACTGATGCATTGCACAATATTTCTTAGGAACATTTGCAGTAATGCCATCATCATTTTATTCAGTACACTCCATCTCCGTAAGCTACTAAACAAAAGCTCAACTAAAATCCGCTTAAATTGATAATGGACTGGATGAGCAATCCTCGCACCCTGATGTAATCCTAATATTGATTTCTTCACATAATCAACAACATCAACTTGCATTTATATAGCACCTTTCACACATAAACCACCCCAAGGCAATTTACAGGAACATCATCAAATAATACCTGGAACAATGCCTTACATCTGGTAGATGTGAATGCAGTGAAGAGAGCGCAGAAGAGATTTGCTAGATTGTTTCCAGGGTTGAGAAACTTCAGTTAAGAGGATAGGCTGAAGAAGTTGGGACTGCTTTCCTTGGAAAGGAGGAGGTTAAGAGAATGTTCAATAAAAGCTTCCCATAATTATGAGGGATCTGGACAGAGTGGACAAAGAGAAACCTTTTCTGCTAGATCAAGATCAAGAGGGCACAGATTTAAAGTAATTTGCAAGAGAAGCAAATGTGATGTGGGGAAAAATATCTTTATATAACATGTAGTTAGACAATGGAAGTGTGGTGGAAGAGACCCATCTGTGGTATTCAAAAGAGCCTTAGATGATTCTTTAAATAGAAACAATGTGCTTTGGGAGAAAAGGCAGGAGGATGACACTAAATAATAATACTTATTTGGAGAGTTAGTGCAGACACAGTGGGCTGAATAACCTCCATCTGCACTGTGACAATTTAATGTTCCTAAAATGAGAAAGCTAATTAGCTGGAAGCCAATGCAGGTCAGTGAAGATAGGGCAATGGGTGAAAGGGATACAGTGTGAGTTTAAATATAGGCAGCAGGGTCTTTAATGTTTATGGACGGTGCAAGATAGGAAGCTGGTTAGGCCAAATGTTGAATATTTGAGTCTAGGAGAGGAGGAGTAAATACTGTCGATGGTGAGCACTGAAAACAATGGACTTGGACTTCCCAAAATTTAAACGTGGGAAATTTCTCCTTATCCAATTCTAGGTGTTGTGCAAGCAATGTGACACATTGGAGGGAGTGGAGGGATTGAGAAAGTTGCTGGCTCTGGGAAGCATATTTGTGGGAAACGAAGTCATGTTTTTGGATGGTGCCATCAAGACATTGTATCTGGGTGAGAAACAGGAGGCCAAGGGAAGAGAAGCCTTTGTAAGTGGCTGGGCATCAGTATAAATAAAACTGACAAACAGTGTCACCAGCTGGATGGAGGTGCAGTGACATTAGAGGAGGGTGCTGTGGCTAACAATGTCAAAGATTGTTGACAGGTTGAGAAAGTTGAGATCAGTAGGTGGTCAGGGATGTATGGTGTGTGGAATCCTGCTTGGGATTTGGACAGGAAGAAAAGGCTCTTACATTACTGGCCCTTTTTGGAAATCAGACACTCCCCCAATGTTTGGGATTCCTGGCCCTCTCACCAGGAGCAGGAATTCTGTTCCTGGTGCCACTCTGAGCCCAAGCCCTACCCAACCCAACCCCCACCACCTCCCAACCTCCAGGCTCTCCTGTAGCCCCAGAACTAAGTGCAATGGGCCATGAGAAAACCGGGCTCCAGATACTGGGCCCTGATTAACCACTCCTTCAGGCACTGATTCCACTGCTCCTATCCTTCAATTTACAACTTCCGGCCCTTTGGCCCCAATTCAACTCCACCATTTTGGCTTTCTCTCCTCTCTGCAAGACCCCAGATACCCCTGTGTCCCAGGTCTGCAGCACTTTCACTCTGGCTAAGAACTCAGCTTTGGCAACTTATCGAGGTGCAAATTAATAATATGATTAACCAGCAACTTCCTAAAGTAGATCATCCAGCTGAATGCAACACAAGTGTTGAATGACTGTGGGGAATCCCTGATGGGCAGAGATTCATTATACATCGACTTCTCCAGTGGCAGCGTAGGAAATCCCATCTTGGGAAAAATTCTCCCTCCAGAGTTGTAAGGAAGTTTGGTGAAATGTTCGCAATAATCCTCAGCCAGAAGTGTTGAGTGGATGTCCCATTTTGACCTCCTGCACAGTCTTCATCGAATTCATTTTACTCCATGAGATATCAAGAAATAGTTGGAATCATTGGATACTGCAAAGGGTGTGGGTGCAATATTCCGGTGATAGTACTGAAGACATGTGTTCCAGAATTTGCCATACCCCAGCCAAGCTGTTCCACCACAGTCACAAATCTGGAATCTACCCAACAATATAGAAAATTAGCCAGGTATAGAACATAGAACAGTACAGCACCGTACAGGTCCTTCAGCCCATGATGTTGTGCCGATCTTTTACCCTGAGCCTAAGGTCCATCTAACCTCCACCACCATCTTATACTATCATCCATATGCCTGTCTAATAGCTGCTTAAATGCCCCTAATGAGGCAGACTCCATTACCCTCTCTGGCAATGCATTCCATGCCCCTACCACTTTTTGAGTAAAAAACATACCTCTGTCATCTCCCTGATATCTAACTTCATTCTCTTTAAAGCTATGTCCCCTTGTAATAGCTACCTCTACCCTAGGAAAAAGTCACTGGCTGTGTTACTCTATCTATACCTCATTTTGTACACCTCTATCAAGTCACCTCTCATTCTTTGTCGTTCTAAGGAGAAAAGCACTAGCTCTCTCAACCTTTCCTCAAAAGACCTTCTCTCCATCCTGATAAACCTACTCTGCACCTTTTCTAATGCTTCCACATCTTTTCTGTAATGAAGCGACTAGAACTGGACACAATACTCCAGATGTGGCCAAATCAGGCTTTTGTATAGCTGGAGTATAAATTCACGGCTCTTGAACTCAATCCCTCCATTAATGAAAGCTAACACACCATATGCCTTCTTAACAGCTCTATCCAACCAGGTGGCAGCTCTAAGGGAACTGTGAACATGAACCCCAAGATCCCTCTGCTCCTCCACACTGCCAAGAATTCTTCCGTTAGCCCTATATTCTGCTTTCAAATATATCCTTCCAAAATGAATCACCTCATACTTTTATGTCTCATGTACAAAAAGCAGGACAAATCTAAGCCAGCCAATTAATGACCCATCAGTCTGCTTTCAATCATCAGTAAAGTGTCATCAACAGTGCTATCAAGTGGCATTTTCTTAATAATAAAGTGCTCAGTGATGCCCAGTTTGGGTTCTGCCAGGGTCACTCAGCTCCTGACCTCATTACAGCCTTGGATAAAAGAGCTGAACTCCAGCGGTGAGGTGACAATGGCAGCCAATGACATCAAGACCAAATCTGACTGAGCATGGCACCAAGAAGCCCTAAAAAAACTGGAATCAATGGATATCAGGACATGCTGTCGTCTGGTTAGAGCCTTACCTGGCACATAAGAAGATGGTGGCACTTGTTCGAGGTTAGTCACCTCAGCTCTAGGATATTGCTGCAGGAGTTCCTCAGGAGAGTGTACTAGACCCAACCATCTTCAGCTGCTTTAGAAATGACCTCCCTCATCATAAGGTCAGAAGAACTTTTGCTCAGAAGTGTGGTTAAGAATGTATCAAGCGAATTAGAAGTGGGTTATATCCTTAATGGAGTCTTTTCTGCCAAGCATTTCAATGGGTTCATAATACACAAATGAATACTCCTTTTGTAATAGCGATGGTTGAAAATAAATCTTTAATACCTTCTGCTTCACTGTGACGTTACATTGAATTCAAAAAGCATAAAAGCCTAGCTGAAGATACAATTTATGGCTGTAACCTTTCATTAATTGCAAGTTCTGGGAAACACAATCTGTCTGAATTGACATCAGACTTAAATAGCATTGACATTGGAAGAGTTTTCCTAGCTTGGTGTTGAACGGTGGTAGATACATCATTCATTTAGCTCGGTACAGTAGATTTTTCTTGTTAAATCTGCACTTTGCTGTTGTGAGAACTAATCAATGGGACATTAGCCAGAACACAATGTTCATACAAGCATTGTTGTGTAGCACCAACAGCAGAATGTGTTCTGTGAACGGCAGAGTTAATTATTCTGTAAATGTTAATGGATGGCCAATTTCCTTTCGAGCTATAAACTCTCATTGAACCATCAACAGATTTAGTTTGAAGGATGTTGCCGGTCTCTAATGGCCACCAACAAGTTTCTTTGCTTGTAAACAGTCTTTCCTTTCTGGATGAACCCTTACAGCAGACTGAAGTTTTGAGCCTCTTAACTGACTAAGCTTTTGCAGTGAATTTATCCAATTTCTGTGAAATTATTTTCACTTCCAAAAATGTAGTTTTTCTGATTTTGTTTAAATTCAGTGATTAAAGCAGATTAAAGTAACTTTACTACTGAAATCTTTCTTTATTTTGCTGCCTTAGATTAATGAAGCTGTGGCTAAAGGAGATTATAATTATGTTTGGAATTTCCAGTGCAAGAGTCCTTGGGCTATAAATTTGCCTATTACTTGGAATTTACACTTTCCAGTCTGCCTTCCTTGGGTCTGTTTTGGGTAAGTTGCAACTAAATTTGTTATGGCCATCATTTTACCATGAATTTGTGTCTGGCTGGGTTTTGGTTCCACTGTGTTCAACCTATCTCTGATAGCACATGGAGCAGCCAGTCTACTGTTCTCAACGATATTCTGTCCAAATTAGAGTGAAATCGTATTTTATTATGGTGCCAGAATTTGTAAAATGGTGAATAGAATGTCGGGCCAGAGAGACGGTTCAAAGGTGCCTTATGGGCATTGGGAGAACTAATGGTGGGGGCATCAGGAGAGACAGATTCTGCAGAGAGCAGGTGTGTGGGGGTGGGGATTGGGATGGCAGGGGATTTGAGGAGGTGGTGGTCATCCTCAGAAGAGAATTTTGACAGGGAGGACAATTCCTGCAACCTGGCCCCCAGGACCGATAGCTGTTTAATGACCTCATTTGGGAATTTGAATTGCCTTAATTGTTACATGTACTCATATGAGTACAGTGAAAAGTTTACAAGTCACCAACTTAGTTACAAAGGTATCTGGCTACAGATTCTAAGTACAAATTCTTAGGGGAAGAAAAAATTAGAAAAATAAAGAAATAACTGAATTTATAATGACAGCCCTTCCACACCAGCACCCAGCCTCCAGTCCGCAATGGGCCTCACCTCGAGGCTCTTGAAGCCAGGAGACCGATCTGCAATCACCTTGAGATCCGGAAGTTTGGAATGGACCTTCAGAACATACCTCCTACCCAACAGCACCTCACACACTGCCTATCACTCCATCAGCACACTCTAGCACTGGATATCCAGAGGTTGTCTCTCACCCATGTAATCCAGCAACACTAAGGAACACTGAAGATAATGGTATAATCCTGTCTAATGTTCACTTTCAACTCTGAGCTCATCCTGAGAGCTGGTATCTTGTGAAGCAGTTTAATTTGATAGGAGGAACGAAGAGAGACTTTTGAAATTAAAGGATACATTTCTGGAAGGATTTCAGGGTCTGAGGGATCTGGGCATATTGGCGCAGGAATCATAGGTTGTAAAAGTAGTTCATATGGCAGGCTTTATAAATAGAGGCACAAAGGACAATAGCAAGGAAGTTATGATAAATCAGTTCGAGGCTCATTCTCGACCAGAGTATTGTGCTAATTTCAGGGTGGCACAGTAGCTCAGTGGTTAGCACTGCTGCCTCCTGGCACGAGAGACCCGGCTTCAATGCCACGGACAACTGTCTGTGCGGAGTTTGCACATTCACCCTGTGTCTGTGTGGGTTTCCTCCGGGTGCTCTGGTTTCCTCACACAGTCCAAAGATGTGCAGGTTAGAATTGCCGTAGTGTCCAGGGGTGTGTAGAGTAGGTAGATTAGGCATGGGAACTGCAGGGTTACAGCGGGAACGTAGTGGGGGTGGATCTGGGTGGGATGCTCTTCAGAGGGGCAATATGGACTTGTTGGGCCAATTCCGTTTCCATACTGTTGGGATTTTATGATTTTCCTATGTTACTGGGCAGCACAGTTTAGGAAGGATGTGAAGACTTTTGTGAGGATGGAGCAAAGATTCACAAGAAAGTTTCTGGGGATGAAGGACATCAGATATGTGGATAGATTGGAGAAATTGTGGCTTGTTCTCCATGGAGAATAGATGATTAAGAGGACACTTGGTAGAGTTGTTGAAAATCATGAGAGGTCTGGACAGAGTGGACAAGAAGACATAGTTTCTGTTAACAAAGGTTGGTAACTCATCTGGGGGAGAATCATTTTGAGGTGATCAGTAAAAGAAGCCATGGAGACTTGAGGAAAGCCAATACTAAAATGTGAATGGTTAGGATTTGGATTGCACTGCCAGAGAGTGATGCAGGATGTTCAATAGTAGATTCCAAAAGAGAACTGATAATTATTTGAAGAAGAAATAAGTTTGTGCTGCTATTGGGAAAAGACAAGGCTGTTCGACTATACCCTTGCAAGAAACTGATATGGGCATGCCATGCCAAACGGTCTCATTCAGAACTGTAAGCATTCTATGACATGAAGAAAAACAGCCTGTGTGACTATGGATCTTTGGATTCCCATGCCACTCCTTTCTCATACATCAACATCCCCCTTTTGACTTCCTCAGACACCCACAAGCGCCTGTCACAGGCACTTAGGGACCAAGAGAGAAAGCAACAGCCCAGTACTGATGGAAAAAATCTCATCAACATTTGTAATCAAATGTAACCAAACCAATACACATACTTTGGGAGTTAGCAGTGTACAGAGATCAGCAGATTGAAAGACCACCGGTATGTTTTGTCACAGCCTGGCCATTGGTAATGAATGGCTTGTTTGAAATTGCAGACAGGTTCTGCTGCTCAGGGCCCAGATGAAGATCTTGATAAGATGACACACAGGACAACATTTCTTGCTGAGCGCATTGGCTGATCTGCCTGAACGCCTCCCTATCACTTTGTGTGGAGCTTGTCCTCACCACAGACCCTGTTCAATCTCCTCACAATGCTGCGCAATCAGAAACACTACAACTGCTGCTTCCATAGCTGTTGCAGTCTTTGTGTGAATGGGTCACCTGCTTCTCTGTCCTCCATGCAGCAACTCTCTTTGATAATTCCAGCAAACCACTGCAACACTTCTAAACACATGTCACAGCACTTTCAGATACTTTATAATTGCAAAAGTTGTTTGGTAACCGAAAGGATCGGATTTGAATACTATTTGGATCTGTCCTGAGGTAACTTGTGACCCGTTCTGGAATAGGAAGGTTCCCCTCTCCTTATGAATGGTGAAGGACCAACTCTGGTTTGTTTCTTCAAAATTCCTTTATCTACATTATTTGTATGTTCTTTATTTCAAGACAAGTACATCTCCCTCTTCTCAGGCTCTTACACATGGCTGCTGATGTCAATGTTGCGGCATCAGAATATTACTATCCAATTAGCACACCCATTAACCCATTACTCTACATCTCCCCAAAGTATAACCTTAACTTTTTACATAACAATAACTCTCTCTGAACTTGTTCTTGTTCTTGTTCCCTGTTGATCAAATGTGATGGTCTTCAATGAGTTCACTGACTTGTTCATCATTCTTGCGTGATGAAGCAATCTGCCCTTCATCATCCTAGAGCTTGTGACATTCAAATTCATTTTTTCTTGCAGCATCAATTGATGGATCTTATCAGTTTCTCCTGAGCATGGAGCTTGAATGAGATACAATTGCAGTTGTTCAGCTTGTAGTGGGACTGGACCTTCAGAAGTTTGATTTCTGATCCACAACTGTTGACCAGGTACTAATGTTGCCAAAGGCTTCACTCTGACAGCATCGGTGGAGAGAAGAGAATTAATGTTTTGAGTCAATGATAGCAACTGGGAAAAGGTGGTATTTCTGCAGATGATGGGGTGGTGGGGAAAGAAGTGAATGGAGAAAGAAGAGAGAGAAAAAAGCAAGGTCGACAGGTAATGAGAGTTTGATAGTAAGCCAGGGAAGAGGAAAATTAGATAGGTGATAATGTGAATTATGAGCAATTGAAAATGATTTGGCTGTGTTGAAAACAATCTGTGTCAAGACAGGACCTGGGTGTAGGGGTGTATCCTTGGAGAAGCATATGGATGATGATGGGATAGTGTAGGGGGATGGACTTAGATTAGTTCACAGGCGGAAGGGCCTGTTCTGTGCTGTATTGTTCTATGTTCTATGTTCTATGTAGAGGAGGGAAGAGCTAAGTGGGCAAGTGTTACACTATAGTGATTGCATGGGAAAGTATTGTAAGGTTGTAGGGGAGGGTTGGAAGTGGAGGAGGAGTGAACCAGGGTGTCTTGAAGGGAATAATCCCTGTGGAGGGGTGACAAGGGAGGGGAGGCACAATGAATGCTGGCCAAACCAATGATATGCACATCTTGAGAATGAATTTTTTAAAAAAACTCCCTCTTCCTTTAGTAATAGTGAACCAAAGCTGTTTCTTCCATAGGCACTTTAAGAAAAGCTAGGGATTTGTGATTTGCTAAAAGAACTGACATTTTAGTTTTGATGATGAAGTCCAATAATGTGTGCTGAAAGGAACTCAGGCCCTCATAACATTTCAAAAGGTCTGCATTTTTAACATCTATCTAGGATATGGAAATGGCTTCTGTATTTATTACATGATAAAAGGCCTTTTTCTCTCAATTGCGACAATATCATTGCTTTATGCTAATACAAATCACCACTGAAAAGAAATTATGGTCTTGGTTTCATGTGCAGCAAAAATGTAGTTATTAGCTCTCCTTATCTGGTCAGCCTTCTTTGTGAATCAATCTATTTCTTGTGGCAGCGCTGTCATGATGGTGAGAGGTAAAAAATTCTAATCAGTTGATTCCGCAACTAAATCAGGAGGCTATGTTACTTGAACCATGCAGTCAAGCTCCCGTGACACACTGCCCTCATCCTGTGATCACAGACAGCATGCTTGGAAGGCCATTCATGTGCCACACACTGTCTGCAACAAGTCAACGATTCTCCTTTTCAGTGAAAGCTGCAGGAGTTTGCCATGTGTATCCATGCTCCTTGCTCCCTGCATGTCCTGCTCCCAAATATTGTTCAGGATGCATGGTGCATATTATGGTGAAGCACTTTGCAGTTTCCTGTTCGGCAATAACTGCACACAATCTGCTGATTCTTAAATGAACTGATATGGACTTGTTCGCTAATGTATGAGACAACTCTGGCTTTACAGTTAGCATGAAAGAAACAGAAATATCACAGTATTTCTGTGATCTTGGTTAGGCAATTGTATTATTGGTCTTGGTTGTCTGGTAGTTCTTGTGAATGTTGCTTTGACAGTGGTAAGATGGGCTTGAAATTTATGACTTCCACCATCTGACTTTTAATACCAAGGACCTTTCTTGTATTAAAATAGCTTTCAAAAAAAGGGAAATCAGTGAATGGTCACCTGATTAAATTGAGCCAAACTTATAAAATCATCATAAAACAAGGATCAGTCTGAGCTGAAATTAGCATCATTTTTAAAAGGCATTGAAACTCAAATCTGTATCTCTTGATGGATTCACACAATTCTGGAAGTTTTGTGCAGTTGGATGGTAATCTTTTGTATATTATCCAGTTTGAAGAGCAATGAAGCCAGATATTGAATAGCAATGTCTGGAAATAAAGCAAATTGGAGAAACATCTGTTCACTAAGACCTCAAGGATATCTGTAAGTTTCACCACTGCTGAGCATGTCTTTTGAATGGCCTCTTCTTGATTTTCCTTTTTGGACTAGTCACTTTTCCCTTTTAAAACATTATACCTGTTTGTGTATACGTGCATTTAATGCTAAGTTTCATTATTTCTCTCAAGGTTAGTAAGTAATAAAATTCCTTACTTTCACTCAAGAAAGCCTGGTAATTGGATCTTTAATTTTGATTAGTATTACATATTAATTGATGTTAGCCACTTATTACATGATACATTATTTTCAAATATAAAATCAAAATTAGCACAATTGATACCACTTCTACTAAAACACATTTTAAATTCATTCTACAAAATGGAACAGGTAAACAATTTCTACTAACATCCTAGGTCAGTACAGTTCTATTTCGCAAACACTCCAGGGACAAATGCACCTCTTTTGCTACCAGCAAACTTCAGCCAGTGCCATATCCTGACAAATAACAATTTCACCCTCATGTATAAAACTCCCAAGCATTGGATGATATTAGTTTGCTACAAGCTTCAATCACGGGCACAATATTTTCTGGAGAAACACGTGAAGCTCTCATAAAAGGTATTCATTTGACTTTCAACTTTCAGCACTCTGCTTTTGTATACCTTGTTTCATGACAAAAACGACATGTTGCTCTCCTTGAATTATTTTTCTCTCCCACACTTGTCTGAGAGGCATTTGTCTGTTCATTTATGCTATTCTTCTTATTGTAATTAGTGTCCAATTCACTATTCTGTTATTTACTTCTCTGCGAGTCAGCAAACAATTGTTTGTTGCCACCCATACATTTAAGAGCAAGTTTGTTATCATCAGCTAAGACATCTGCCTTCCTTATTTTAGAAACCTTATTGTTTCCCAGGTATTTCCTCAAGAGATAATGTTTTCAACTTCCTCCGTTAACAAAGTATTGCTATGTTTCTCAAAATCTTGATTAAATTTCAATGCTGTACCATGGGTAGAGCAGCATTTCTTTTTCTCAAATAAATTCCACAGAAGTCTGATTCTGTTTCTGCTTTAGACTTCTAAACTTTTGCCGATAAGTTTATGAAACTCATTTGTATACATTAAGCACATCAATCTTAACTGTACCATAATTTGAAGGCTGTTCATTGGAAAGAGTTGAATAAATCTCTAATGCTTTTCCTACCAAAACATTTTGTAAGAGAATTATCCAAAAACTTTTTCTCTGACTTTGTAGCAGTTTTCTCAAATGATACAAATCATATTTCACATTCTTTCTTACTGAATTTGAGCATAAAGTGAATGAATATTCCTCGTTACATCAAAGCCAGGAGTAAAACATGACTAATTATCAAATCTGTTTACCACATGCTATTCAAACAATCAAAAGTATTTTGCGGTACAGTTTAATTTTCTAGATTCCCTTTCTCTTTACTATTCAAGCCTTCCCTTTTCTATTACTCTTTGAAACTTTCTATCTCTTTCCCTATTCATTTCCTCTCTTTCTCAGTTTTCTCTTTGGAATTCAAGTTAAAATTTACACAATAAAAACCAAAAGAACTGAGGATGCCGTAAATCAGGAACAAAAACACAATTGCTGGAAAGCCCAGCAGGCTTGGCAACATCTGTGAAGGAAGAACAGAGTTAACATTTCAGGTCTGGTGACCATTCCTCAGAACTGATTGTGGCTGGGAAAATGTCAGATTATGTGCAGAAAATAGGGAGGTGGGTGATGTAGGGAGTAAATGATAGGATAGAGCCCAAAGAGAGAGAAAGACTGTTAGACAGACAAAGGAGTTGCTAACGATCAGGCTGGGAGGGTGAATAGTTGTTAATGGGGACTGTTAGTGACTAACAACAGGGGGTGTGTAATGGCAGGCTGTGGTAACAAGGCCTGGTGTGTGGGATAGGAGGCTGGGACATGGGAGAGCTTAGGCCCTAAAACTATTGAACTTGATATCGAGTCTGGAGGGCTGTAGGGTCCCCAAGCAAACAATGAGGTGTTGTTCCTCCAGCTTGCGTTGGGCCTCGCTGGAACACTGCAGCAAGCCAGAGACAGAGATGTTGGCCAGGGAGCACTGTCATGCGTTAAAATAGCAGGCAACAGGTAGTTCAGGGTCTTTTTTGTGAGCAGAACGTAGGTGTTCTGCGAAGCGGTTGCCAAGTCTATGCTTCATTTCTCCAATGTAGAGGGGACCACATTGTGAGCAGTGAATGCAGTTGAATAGATTCTGGGAAGTGCAGGTGAAGTGTTGCAGAAGGTGGACAAGGGAGGGGAGAGGAATGTATGTCTGGTGTTGAATCTTGCTGGAGGTGGCGGAAATGGAGTCTGATGATCTTCTGAGTGTGGATGCTGGTGGAATGGTAGGTAAGGGGTGTGTGTGTGTGTGTGTGTGTGTGTGTGTGTGTGTGTGTGTGTGTGTGTGTGTGTGTGTGTGTGTGTGTGTGTGTGTGTGTGTGTGCGCGCGCGTGTGTGTGTGTGTGTGTGTGTGTGTGTGTGTAAAATTTTCGCCATACACTTTCTCTTTTTTCCCTCTCTTTCAAGTTCAAGTTATTTCATTTTTCTATCCATTTCAAGTTGCTTCCCATTTGCAAATGAATCTTAACCAATTCAATCTGCACTTTATCTGGCTTTCCTTCTTTACCTCAACATTCAAATATTGAGCCAATATCTCAATATTTACGTCTTCCTAACACATTCTTAAAGTTTTCCTTCTAACTTTTCTGTCACAGCTTTTAAATTAATTTGTATTAATAATTGCAGGGCACTGAAAGACAACCTTCTGCTGCGAGTCAAACTTCACCAACAGACAAAAGCCATTTTAACTTTCCAATAAATAGGACAAAAGACATAATTGTAACAAGTGATAGAGATGTGCACTTGCGCCACAAATCTTTTAACAGTGTTTAACAATAAATCCTTCAGAATTATAATTAGAAAGTTACATATTTCTGGAAATTTCACAACTTTATATCAAGATGGTTTTCTTCAGTCATTTTTCAGCGTATTAAATGTGAGGGCTCTCTTGTGCCGTGGTACTAATGAGTCGGGAGGCCTAGGTTCATGTCTCATCTACTCCAGAGATTTGTAATAACATTTCTGGTCAGGTTGATTTAAAAAAGTTAAAAACATGGGATTGATACAGGTGAAAAGAATTCTGAAGGTTTGGAACCTCTGTATCCTGGGAGTTGTGAGGCCCAAATCTAGTGCAAAGAGAAAAGCTTTGATTATGTGCTATTACTATAGATGTGATTGCTTTGTGAGTTGGTGTTTGCTGTGCAAACATAAATGACACACACAGCCAACTTTTTTTAGCACAGAGAATCTATATTTTCAAGTTGAAATCTTTTCTAGCTGCTTCATAACTTATAAAAATGAAATATTTCTCTTGTCTGGCCCTGAGGTTATGTTCTGCTTGGGAATTACACCCAACTGGTTGCAAGTGTCTTTCAGGGAATAACTCAGAATGGGCCGTAGAAATTATGTCCTGGCTTTTTTTAATGCTGGTCATTGATCAAGGCATTGCCTCTGCATTAGTGGTGTCTTTACTTAATTAAAACTGAAAGAGTTGCAGATGCTGGAAAGCAGAAACTGAAACAGAAATTGCTGGAAACGCTCAGCAGGTCTGGCAGCATCTTTCTGAAGAAGGGTCACTGGGTCCAAAATATTAACAGTGATTTCTCTCCACAGATGATGCCAGATCTGCTGATCTTTTCCATCAATTTCTATTTCAATGTTTGAACTTGTTACGAGTATTGTGATAGCAGAACCAAAAGTGGGATTTGTTTGTGAGCCACAGAACCCCCTGGAATGCTTGTCAACTGTGTGCTTGTGCATTGCGTGTTACTGCACCATACTGGGTATAGGACGACTGGTACTGCCAATCAATACATTGTGATTGAAAATAATACAGACTGCATGAGAAATGCACAATTATCTAGAACCTGGGAATAGCTGACCTGTGAACAGCTCACAATTGAGATGGACAGTTAAATCAAAACTAATTTATAGTATAAGTAGCATTAATTCCTTGATTCATTCATAATGAATTACATATTGTACCTGTGATTGTTTTAGTAACAACCTTATAATAGTTTTGGTGCTGAATTTTTGTTATAAGGAATATCTCCAACTGTTTTTTGGAAGGTCACCTGCTGATGAGTTGCCTTAAAAATACTGAAGTGAGAAGAAATAATTTTCCACTTAAAATCAGGTCCACTTGGCAGAAGGTGACTTCCATTTAATTAACTATTTGTTTAAAGTTGTCAACTGGTGCTGCTGACTCATTTTGTCAGTATATGGTGAAGTCATAGAGTCGTACAGAAAGAGGTCATTTGGCCCATAAGATCGATGCCGGCTCTACGGAAAGAAATTCAATCAGTTCCATTCCTTCGCTCTATTTCCATATTTCCAAAAGTTTATTTCTCTTAAATTTGGGTCTTATTTCCCTTTGAAGTAACATGCCGGCTCTGCTTTCATCAATGTTGTATGCAGCTAGTTCAAGTCCATTACCAGCTTCTGTATCAATAAGTACGGAGGAAGTAGTCCTATTGGTTACATTCAGAAAATAGCTCTAACTGAAATTACCTGACAAACTCCTGCCTTCTAGGACGGCTCAACCCAATCCAGCTTTGCATCTTCTACTCCAAAGGTACAGAGGGGAGTAGGATCATGGGAAAATCAGGCTAATTTTTTTGTTATTCACTCATGGAATGTAGACATCACTGTCTGGACCATCCTTGTTTGCTATTTAGAAAATGGGAATGAGCTGCTTCCTCCTCGATCTGCTGTAGTCCATTTGATGTAGCTGGAACCACAGTGCTGTTATGGACAGACTTCCAGGGTTTTGACCCAATGACAATGAAGGAACAGCGATATCTTTCGAGTCAGGATGATGAGGAGCTTAGAGGTGAACTTTACAGGGTGGTGTTTTCCCACATATCTGCTGCTCTTGTCTTTCTAGACGGTAGTGGTTGTAGGCTTATTTAAAGAGCCTTGGTAAGTTCTGCAGTCTAGACTGTAGATGGCACACACTGCTGCTACTGAGTGTCGATGGTGGAGGGAGTGAATGTTTGTGGATGCAATGCCAATTAAGTGGGCTGCTTTGTCCTGGATGGGATCAGGCTTCTTGAGTGTTGTTGGAAATGCACCCATCCAGGCAAGTCAGGAGTATTCCATTATACTGCTGACTTGTGCCTTGTGGATGGTGGGCAGGCTTTAAAGAGCCATGAGTTCAGCTACTCAGTGGAGGATTCCTCACCTCTGATCTGCTCTTGTAGCCACAGTCTATGGATAGCCCAACTATCATTTTTTTTTCTGCCGCTATAAAGACACAAACTCAAGACACAAAGCCACAGTCCCTTGTCGGTCCAAGAACTTCCCATGTTGAATAAAAGTAGTCAAATTAATCACACTCAGTTTATATGAGTGAGGGAAAGAAAGTTATGGCTTTGTGCATAAAATAAGTAATCACATCTTTGCTCCAACACAATACAGAATTAGTTAGGAATCATCTTTCCTGTAGTGGAAAGGAGGCATCATGTTCATTTTGCGGCAATCTGTGATCCAAGCAGCATCTTAAACTACAACCTGTATAAATTGTTTCGATCCTGTTGCTACTGGACAGCAATATTACTGCTTTGCAAGAAGATTTGCCCAAAGAGGAGAAGTCTACTGCTCTTGACAGTACTTGACAACAGAATGGAAGTTGATGTCTGAGTGCAAACTGACTGAACCAACAACATATCATGCCACTGGAGCTATGTTTTTGCTACTTCTTGCTCATTTGATAGGACACATTATGTTATTCATGTGTGACTTTGATGTGCAAAGATTCAGTGATGAGTTATAAATTATTAAGATAAGAACAAATACTGAAAGCAAAAACTAAGAGAGAATTGCTAGAATAATAAGTAGGCCACATCAATTAGTAAACAGAAAAGGCAGGCTAACGTTATGATCAGAGATCCCATGATCAAAACAGCTGAAGGATCTGTCAACCCATTTCTTTTAGACAGACTGGAGGAAATGTTAAAAGTAAACTATCCTTCTTATTCAGAGATAGTAGGAATAGCCGATGCTGGAGAATCTGAGATAACATGGTGTGAAGCTGGATGAACACAGTGGGCCAAGCAGCATCAGAGGAGCAGGAAAGCTTGAAGTTTCGGGTCGGGACCCTTCTTCAGAAATGAGGAAGGGGAAGAGGGCTCAAATAAATAAGAAGAGAAGGGGAGGCAGATTGAAGATCTTCTCCTCTATCCATTTTCGATCCGCCTCCCCCCCTCTCTATTTATTTCAGAACCCTCTTCCCCTCCCCCATTTCTGACAAAGGGTCTCGGCTCAAAACGTCAGCTTTCCTGTTCCTAAAGTGCTGCTTGGCCCACTATGTTCATCCAGCTCTACACCTTGTTATCTCAAATAAAGCTGACTGCCAGCTTGAAAATGAGTGACATATCTCCCTTGCTTTCCTTGCCTCCAAAACAAATTGATACATGTAAAAACTAGCCTCTTGAGATACAAGCCCTTGAGATACAAGTTCTAGCCCTTTTTCAAATGAAATGCCTAGAGGCAATGTTCTTTGTTGGTTGGTGAAGAATTGCATCCTCCGGAGCAGTAGACAAAACAGAAAAGTAATGATAATAAAATGTGAGGCTGGATGAACACAGCAGGCCAAGCAGCAACTCAGGAGCACAAAAGCTGACGTTTCGGGCCTAGATGAAGGGTCTAGGCCCGAAACGTCAGCTTTTGTGCTCCTGAGATGCTGCTTGGCCTGCTGTGTTCATCCAGCCTCACATTTTATTATCTTGGAATTCTCCAGCATCTGCAGTTCCCATTATCACAGAAAAGTAATGAGTTGCTTCAAAGCAATATTGACAACTGCATTTTCTTTGTTTCGGTAAATTAAACCAATGGGTGTAATAAAACACATGTTCACTTGAAATCTCATTTAAGTAATTCAGTAGAACCCTTAGGGCAATGTAAATAAGCAATGATACTTAATATTTAGAGCAGTCTGCAGCGTTGAGTGTTGCCCACATATCCTGACAATTCTACAAGCCTTGAGAAACATTTCATTAGCATAGATATCAGGAAAGGACCTTTGTTTTGATCACCTTAACGATGCATTTCAATTATAATGAAATGCAAATTTAATCTCAAAATGAATATGAGGAACTTTGTTTTATCTGGGGGCACTTAAGTAATTACTAGAACATTTCTTATAAGCATTTTGGCTCCGTTATGCTTATTTAATCTTTTTGCCGTATTTTATACATGCAAACTCTTACTTGTCACTGTATGACGTACGTGCAGACAGACTGTCAAAAATTTATTAGGTTCATTATTTTCAGAAATGAAGACATAAAATGCTGGAAATATTGAGCCAATCAGCAGAATCTGTGGAGAAAGAGAGGCAGGATTACCATTTCAAATAAATGCACTTTTGCCATTGTTTTCAAATTTGTTTTAATAAAAGTTGAGTTTAAATTATTATAGCATCCAGTGTTCGCCCTTGCATGTTTCTGCTTGAGTGGATCATGCATGGCATGGGGATGGACTGGACAATGAAACGTTCCTTTAGTGAGACAGAGAGTAACTGCTTGTCTCTATCCTTTGGCTTTGTAGACAATCACCTCCTGTCTGTTATAACAAAGAGTACAGCTGGATGAACACAGCAGGCCAAGCAGCATCTTAGGAGCACAAAAGCTGACGTTTCGGGCCTAGACCCTTCTTCAGAAATGCGGGAGGGGAAGGGGGTTCTGAAATAAATAGGGAGAGAGGGGGGAGATGGATAAAGGAGAAGATAGGTGGAGAGGAGACAGACAGGTCAAAGAGGTGGGGGTGGAGCCAGTAAAGATGAGTGTAGGTGGGGAGTTAGGGAGGAGATAGGCCAGTCCAGGGAGGATGGACAGGCCAAGGGGGTGGAATGAGGTTAGTAGGTAGGAGGTGGGGGTGGGGTTTGCGGTGGAAGGAGGGGATACTTGGGAGGAAGGACAGGTTAGGGAGGCAGGGACGAACTGGGCTGGTTTTAGGATGTGGTAGGGGAGGGGAGATTTTGAAGTTTGTGAAGTCCACAGTGATACCATTGGGCTGCAGGGTCCCCAAGCGGAATATGAGTTGCTGTTCCTGCAACCTTCGGGTGGCATCATTGTGGCACTGCAGGAGGTCCAGGATAGACATGTCGTCTGAGGAATGTAAGGGGGAGTTGAAATGGTTCACAACTGGGAGGTGCAGTTGTTTAGTGCAAACCGAGCACAAAAGTGTTCCACAAAGCGGTCCCCAAACCTCCACTTGGTTTCCCCGATGTAGAGGAGGCCACAACAGGAACAGTGGATACAGTATACCACATTAGCAGATGTGCAGGTGAACATCTGCTTGAACTCCTGTCTGCTTCTTTGAAAAAGTAATATTCAGTTGGAGGAGGGCAGGCTATTAATTTTTGGACTTAAGAGTGTTGAAAGGGATAAGACTCGAAGACCCCTTGGCTGAGGGACTCAATACCCAATCTCTAATCCGCCTGCCCATAGTGTCACAGGGTATGTTTACATTGCAGCTTGACCTGTCAGAGTTTGGGAGCTGCACAATTCCCGTATTACCTTCTTATCCTCTTAGGTCTGATTGTGTCTCTCAGGCCCAAGAGAGACTCTACACAAAGCACATGCAGTGTCTTTGGATTGACTCCCCTTGGATTAACTGTTCAGTTAACCAGTACAACTATCTCTTCTTTAACACTAATAACGTTTGTTCATCAAAGCTTTTTTCTCTGGGCCACCTTAAAATTTTATTTCATATTGCATTTTCTGTCTGTACCACAATGTGTGCTGCCTTTCATCTGTAAGGAAAAGAGGCTGGATTTGTCACATCCAGCACTACCTTTTCCCTCTGAGACCATTGCTTTCGGTGGAACCGTGCTCACAATGTAGTGTTATGTGTATATAGTCCTCAAAAATAACACTTTCTCATTCCATTCTCATCTGGGCTTTAATTGCTTGACTTCGCTAGTTTTCAACATGCTTACTATTCTCAGTATGGAAACAACAATTTGTGACCTTGATCAAATTAAAAATTGGTTATTTTCCCTGGAGCATCAGACTCTGAGAGATGACCTTCCGGAGCTTTATAAAAATATGATAGACATGGATAGGGTGAATTGTCAAGGTCTTTTTCCCAGGATAGGGGAATCCCAAGCTAGAGGGTATAGATTTAAGGTGAGAGGGGAAAAATTTAAAAGGGACCGAAGAGACAACATTTTCATGCAGAGGGTGGTGCATGTATGGGATGAGCTGCCAGAGGAAGTGGTGTAGGCTGGCACAACTGCAACATTTAAAAGACATCCGAATGGGTACATGAAGAGGAAGAATTTAGAGGGATATGGGCCAAACGCTGGCAAATAGGACTAGATTAATTTACAATATCTGGTCGGTATGGACAAATTGAACTGAAGGGTCTGTTGCCACACTGTACATCTCTACAGCCATATACTCAGTTACCTTACATGATGTTTGAACAGGGTCTTCTGTTAGAAGCTTGTTCAGGAACCCTAGAATCCAGCAGTGAAGAAAATCATTGAATCTGTTAAAGGGAGCCTGACTTTGACAGTCTGTCATATTCTGGCTCTTAGATGTCTAGCAGCACAGACAGTCATTTTGACAGCTCCTGTGAAAGGATACGGTTGTCAGGTAAGTGAGGGAGTGAAGGTGCCAGCTGGGTGAGGGGACATTGGACAGGGTGCCCATTCCAGGTCAGAATGGTGCCTGATCAGGTCTTGTCTCGTGGGTGTTGGGTCAGGGGAGAGGATGCAATTGCTGAAGGTGGGAAGGGTATGTTTATGTGGTGAGCCAGAGGGTACCATTTAGTAGTTATCCTGGAGTTGGATGAGGTTATTAATCCTTCAGCTGTTCCTTGGGAGCCAATGATCATAGCTGAGCCAGAACTCTCCAATTTCAAGAGACTTGGAGGGGACTTGCCCATCGGAAGTTTCAGTTTTCCAAGCAATTCCCATTGGGAATTCCATAGGAAACTCCGTTGACAATCTGACCACTGCAGAACTTTATTATCACTTTGACAATGTCCTCTACTGGCAAAGAGCTGTTGATGGTGATCTGCTCGAGGCTGGGAATGTCCACCTTTCCTTCTCCATGAAGAGGTAGACAGCCAGGGTGACACGTCTGAGAGCAGGACGCTCCCCTCAATGAAATCTAGGAGGCACTGAGGAGTTTGGTGAGGCAATGAGGTGTTTGAACAATGAGGACTGTCAGGTACAATCAGGGGAAAGGAGTTTAGGAGAAGGAAGTCAGGCAAAGGGACAATTAATGATTACAGTGGGGCAGAGTGAGAGAAATAACTTATCATTGGGTCTGCTGCAATACAAGGGGAACATTTATGCTTCTACTAGTTTTGTTTTCTCTGAAGTTAAAAATACCTGCAGGTTAGGCTGGATGTTGGCCTCAGTATTATGCATGCACCAGGCCTGAACTGAGCTCCATTCAGGATAGCTCTCAGTTTGGGGAAGGAGGCAGATGCAAGGGGACCGATGCCCGTTTCAGGCTTAGGCCCTGGGTGCCCCAGAGGGAGCAGGCAGTGCGTTTCCAACTCAGAAAATCTGTGTGATCTGCTGGATGTTTAGGCCCTTATCATGCCAGTTAAACAAGCAAAGGGTCAACAACATTACAAGGCCATGCAACATTGTGTCACTCCACACTTACTGTTTTACACCTGAAGTACACTTAAAAACCTTATTTGAGACCAAGCTCTTGGTGTAAATGCTCATGAATCTGCAATGATCTATCAATAATCACAACAGGCTCAATTGTGGAAGGTTGTAAAAAGTAATGAAAATAAGAATAAGCCCAATAAGACACTAATCTTGTTCTTAAAAATAAGCAACATGTTCTGATCAGAAATGTATAAAATTAGTTTCTGTTTCTAAAATACAAACTGAATTTAAACTTTTAAAAAGTTATACTTCCTGTAAACATTTGGCATTTCTGCCTGACAATGATATCCACACAAGGTCTTGCTGTTAGCAATAGTTTCAGGTTCTGTTTATCTGCCACCTAGTGGTTATATTAAAAGACATCTGGGTACAGTTATCGAGGCATTGAGTCATAGAGCTGTACAGCATGGAAACAGACCCTTCAGTCCAACTCATCCATGCTGACCAGATTAATCTAGTCTCATTTGCTAGCATTTGGCCCGTATCCCTCTAAACCCCTCCTATTCATGTGCCTATCCACATGCCTTTTAAATGTTGTAATTGTCTCAGTTTCCACCATTTCCCTCTGGCAGCTCATTCCATACACTCACCACCCTCCTCATGAAAAAAATTGCTCCTTAGGCCCTTTTTTAAGCCTTTCTCCTCTCACCTTAAACCTATACCCTCTAGCTTTGGACTCCCCTACCCTGTGGTAAAGACTTTGGCTATTCACCGTATCCATGCCCCCCTCATGATTTTATAAACCACTATAAAGGTCACCCCTCAGCCTCCCATGCTCCAGGGAAAATAACCCCAGCCTATCCAGCCTCTCCCTACAGTGTGAGCTATTTTGTGACTTTTATAATGTCAAAGGGCCAGGAACATTTGTTTTCTCTGCTTGTGTGCTTGAGGCTGGGGTTGGGAAGGACACTTAAATTGGTGGGGTGTTGTTGAACCTGAAGAGTGACAATTTGTCTCCTCCACCAGAATTAAATTCTGGGGAGCAAGGTCCATGGCTGTCCTTTCCACCCTGCCTCCGATTGAAGTCCTTAAGTGTCCAGTTAAGGAGCACTGAGGAGCTTGGTGCCACTTCTGAGATTAACCCAGTTGTAAGTGCTTGTTGCCATCTGGTATGTACGGCAGGTGAAACTGTGCAGGCAATGTACCACCTTGTAGAAGTGAGGGGATATCTCAATCAGTAGCAATGAGTACTCGATGAAGCATCTGGACATGAGAAAGTGGTGGAGGAGGGAACAACAAAAGCTTATATCGCTCCTATAAACCACACACATCCTGACTGGAGGGTGAAAGCCTCGACTGAATGTCTCCAATTACGCTACTGGAAGGTCAAAGTTTTGGCACAATTGTATGCCATGATTTATGAAATTAAAGAAATGCTTGATAGAACATTAACAATAATGGTTCATGATTTTTTTGTGAGGTCTGAAGGACTCAATGCCCAGAGTGTGAAATAGTAAATTTACATGTTTTTTATTTAACCTATATTTTCTAATCAACCTGTTCAGGGGTGGCATTAGAGTAGAGCAGGTGGGACTTGAACCTCCAGGTCCAGGGCAAGGAATTCTACCACAAGAGCTGCTTTTAGCTTTGTTACAAAGCGGCTGCTTGTAAATGTAGTTGTAGGGCTACTTGCAGGTGCACCAGCAGAGCTGGCCCGAGCAATTGAAGCATCTGGGATGAGGTGTCACATGGATGCATTCCTGTTGGCTAGGATTCCAGAGGAAGGCTTTCTTCAGAAATGAAACACTTGCTGATGGAAAACTAGCAAATGTGTTTTTTTCAATTTGAGACTACTCAAGCAGGATATGAACATTAATCTGATACTTACTTTTTAACCATTTTTTGCTCCCTTTTCTTAAAGTTTTAAGAAGATCTTCTTAAATTTATTTTGTTGTGAGTGCCAGAGTACTGTAGAGGCAGTTAAATGTCAACCACACTATTGTGGCTCTGGACTAACAATGTAGACCAGACCAGGTAAGGTTGGAAAATTTTCTTCCCTATAGAACATAATAATACATCTTTGCCAATTAGAGGGAAATTATGGTTAAGAGTCTTGTGTCTGAAATAGTAGGCAGGTTTTGATTAGGTGTGCCTATGTTTGGCATTGGTTGATGGTAGCTCTCCCAGTTTTTATTCTCATCGAAATATAAAACACTTGAAGAAAACTTGCTGTAATTTGCCCACCATCAGTTGCTTTACACTGTTGCATCAAGTCAGGACAAGTTCCAGATCAGCCACGTTGGCCTAGAGTTCCACAGGTACCAACCATTGTAGCACTTTGCTACAAAACCAGGACCCATTAAAAAACCTACACAATGAACAGATGTAAGGCTTTGACAAGGGGAGCTAGACGCTGCAGCTGAGAATGATCATATTTCTGAACCACCAGGGAATGTTAAATCAGCACTGTTTCAGCCAAATTTAGCTCCTTTAATAAATTTTCCATTTTACATTGGTCTCTACAATCCTGCAGATGTGCTGTAAATGTTATTTTACAGGGGGCAGTCTTGTGGGAGTAATTCCAGTTAATGGGGTCTGCCTCAGTCCCATGGATGTAATAATTGGAAATATTTGTGAGAGTAATCAGATGGTCCAAGAATAAAAGTTTTATAGATATTAACATTACAGGATTTTTGTTCTAATCACCTTCTCAGAAAGTCATTTCAGAATTAAGAATACGTCTCCTTCTCCCCTCTCCTGATGAATTTTGCTAGGGTGTAGTTTTAAGGAATGCATCACCCAAATGGCCTCTTGTTCTATACATCATCAGCAGTAAATACTGACAGATTATTGTACACCAAGGACTCTTGCTCCAGCCCAATTTCTCGGAACAGCGGCATGAGCATTTCTTTAAGAAAAAATCTTTAATTGAAAGTAGGTGCCACTGGCAAGGCTACTATTTGTTGCTCAGCCCTATTTGCCCTTAAACTGAGTGAGTTTCTAGAGTACTGTCGAGGCAGTTAAATGTCAACCACACTATTGTGGCTCTGGACTAACAGGTAGACCTGACCAGATAAGGATGGAAACATTTCTTCCTAAAAGAACATTATAAATCAGATGAGTCTTTATGATAATCAATGAGTTTTGTAGCATTATCTTTTAGAGAGAATGGTAATGAGGAGTTGCGGGAGGGGGGGTTGTGGGGGAGGGGAGAGACAAGCATCAATCCTATAGCTGGCTGGTACTGGTGTTATCCAAGCCATTTCTGTCCATTATGCCTCCAGACTTTTTGGGGGCAAAGGTTCATATCTAACCACTGCCACCATATTGTTTAGTTGTATGCCAGTGCTGCCAACATATTACAAATGTTGGTTTCCGTTGGAACTATCTGGACTATCTTGAGTAGATTCACTTCCACCAATAACTGTTGCTGGTGTTGGTTGAGCTGTTGATAACATATGGTGAAGGATGCACGCAAAATATTTAGCAGAGCATACATTTGGTCTTGATTAAAAAATAAAGGTTTATTATATATCATTTAGTGGCTATTTGCATTATATCTAAGATATGTGATTGTCTCTTGTGAGATATGCTCAATTTAAGAGTAAGTGCACATTATGGATACATTATAGATCATTTTAATGCTGAGAACAATCGTTCATGAGCTCTCTGTAATTCTGGTGAACATTTGGGGAACTCATAGCACAGAGACATAATTCTAGTTATTAACAAGCTTCTCACATTGGTTGATGGTTGCTCTCCCAACTTTTATTACCATAGAAACATAAAACACTTGAAGAAAACTTGTTGTAATTCGCCCACCATCAGTTGTTTTATACTGTTGCATCAAATCAAGACAAATTCCAAATCAGCCACGTTGGCCTAGAGTTCCACAGGTACCAACCATTGTAGCACTTTGCTACAAAACCAGGACCCATTAAAACACCTACGCAATGAACAGATGTAAGGTTTTGACAAGGGGAGCTAGACACTGCAGCTGAGAATGATCATGTTTCTGAATAGTTTTCTTATAGACAATTTCCTGATTAATCTATTCAGTGATGCTATTACACATCTCTTGAGTAGGTAGGTCCCGAACCAGGGCCTCTTGGCCCAGAGGCAAGAACACTACCACTGCACCACAGGATCCCTTTGGCTTTGCAAACCTAACATTTTCATCACCTTGCAATCATATCCATGGCTAAAGTTTTCTCTATCCCAAGCTTATATTATGATGTCAGTTAACTTGTCAGGTCCTATCTACCATAAGCACCAGCCTCAAGTGTCCATAACTTGCTCCACTAGATTTTAATGCAAGGTATACATGGTGTAGATATTATATTAAAATGGCTGGATTCCACTGAGCGAATAGTGAAAGGAAGAAGGACATTTTTGTATGAAATACGCTAAGTACATATATTGTACACCTCTCGTATTTCACAGATGGTGAATCAATTCCCCTTGGAAGTATATCTAATGAACTATCAATTTTTGAAGAATCAGCATGATGATCCCACATTATTATTTCTGAAGCAGACAAGCCACTATTATCTGAACACTCCTCAGACAGGAAATATGGATACTGCTTGATACTGCAATTATACTTTCAGAGTGGTGATGGTAAAGGCTTTTGCTGGATTTGAACTAATAAGTCCAGATAACTCATGTCAATGTGAAATAATGTTGAGATAAAGAAAATCCATTCTGATATTCACATTTGTCTGCCCAATTGGAGCAGAGGGATAAGCTTATAATTTTGAATGTATCAGTTTCTATCATTCTGTTAAGTTGGAGATTTAGCAGCCTGCACAAAATAAAATAATCTGTCCATGTGTTGCATTTCTTAGTGGTTAAATTCCTTCTGCATCTTTGGGTAAAGCGTTTAAACTGGGGCATTTGAACGCCTGCTGACTATAACACAGCCAGGGATGTTGGTTTGTTACATTCTCACAGAAATCTTGTACACAGACACATGTCACCAACTCTCCAATTCCAAAGTGAATTAGGAAGAACTTTTTTTCTGAATTAATTGAGTGACAAAATGCTGAATCTCATTTTTCGCCTAGTCTAGCATTATACAAATAGGATTTTCCATGTGAACTTACCTCACACTCTGAGTGTAAAATAATACATGCTAGGCCCATTAAGTCCTCCCCACAGCTGTTAACCATCATGTAGTTCAGTTCCTAGTGTTTATTCTTGGAGAATAAAGACTGTTTTGTATTTTTCCCCTGTAAAATTGAGAGGCGCATGACACCAATATTTCTTCACTAACTACACCCGTTAAACTTTATCACAAAGGACAACAGTTTTATTTATTAAAATATACCCCAATAGTTATCACACAGAACTTTTTCCATAAAGTGATTCAAAACAAATACTTGAATGGGGTGTTTTTGTTCTTAAATCGATAAAACACAGCTAAAGTTAGCCGCATAGAAAAAGTGTCCTCTAGTGAGGTGGAAGACATCAGCTTGAATGTTCTTGACCCCGTAGACATCTATTTGGAGGTGGAGAGGGGCTGGAAAAATAGAGGGAACTGTGCAGATTGAGGGATTGCTTCCTGATGTCTTTCTGCCACTGGGGACGCTACTGCTGGGGAATCTGGGAACAAAGGCATTAGTCAGATCACAGCTGGAATGCATATTGGGTCCCTTGTCTAAGGAAGATATACTGGCATCAGAGACAGTCTGGAGAAGATTCCCTAGGCTTATGCCAGGTCTGGAGGTATGATCTCATGAGGAGAGGTTCAGAGATTAGGCTGTACTCATTGCAATATGTAGAAGAACGTTGCAACATACAATATTGTGAGGGCACTTAAAAGGGTCAATGCAAAAAGGTTATTTCCCTTTGTGGGAGAGTGCAGGACCAGAAGTCATAATCTCAGAATAAGACATTGCAAATTTAAGACAGAGATGAGAAGGGATTTCGTCTCTCAGAGGATTGTGAACCTGGAGAATTTTGTTCATAGACACATCAGTAATCAGTAAGGCAATCAAGCGTTATGAAAAAGCCAGGAAAATAGAAATGGGGATTATCAGGTCAGCCTTGATCTCATCAATTGTCAAGCAGATCTTGATGGGCTGAATGGCCTACCTTTGCTCCCATGATTTGTGGTCTTAAAGTTATTTACTTGCATTGCAACGATGAATTTGCAGAATACAAGGCAATGGCAATTGTAGGAACATAGGAACAGGAGTAGGCCATTCAGTCCTTTGAACCTGTTCCATCAACCAGTGAGATCATCCCTAACTTGTGGCCTTACTCCATACACCTGTCTTTGGCCCATATCCCTTAATACTTCTGTTTAACAAAAATGTATCTATCTCAGATTCAAAAGTAACAACAGATCCAATATCCACGACTATTTGTGGAAGAGAGTTCCAAACATCTTCCACCCGTTGTGTGTAGAAATGTTTCCTAACATCTCTCCTGAATAGGTTGGCCCTAAATTTTAGACCGTGTTCTAGAATGTCTCTTCAGTGAGAATAGTTTATATTTATCTACCCTGTCTTTTCCAGTTAATATCTTTTCTTTTCACTCATCTTTGGGACATGGATGTTACTGGCTGGGCAGCAATCATTGCTTGTCCCTAGTTGCCCTTGAGATTGTGATGGTGAGCTGCCTTCTTAAACTGATGCAGCCCATGTGCTGTAGGTTGACAAAATGCCTTCAGGAAGGGAATTTCAGGATTTTAAACCATTGACAATAAAAGAACAGCGATATATTTCCAAGTCAGGATGGTGAGTGGCTTGGAGAGAAACTTGCAGTTGGTGGTGCTCCATATATCTGCTGCACTTTTGTCATCCTAGATGAAAATGGTTGTGGATTTCTAAGGTGCTGTCTAAGGATCTTTGGCAAGTTTTTGCAGTGCGCCTTGAAGACGGTACTTACTCCTGTTACCGAACGTAGGTTGTGGAGGGAGTGAATACTTGTGGATGTGGTGCCAGTCACGCGGGCTGCTTTGTCCTGGATGGTGTCAAGTGTCTTGGGTGTTGTTGGGGCTGCACTCATCCAGGCAAGTGGGGAGTATTGCATCACACTCCTGGCTCGTGCCTTTTAGATTGTAAACAGGCTTTGGGAAGTCAGGAAGTGAGTTAATTACCACATTATTCCTAAGCTATATTGAAGACTTTGATCAGATGACCCCTTAATCTTTAAATTCCAGAAAGACAGGCCTAATTTGTGTAACGTTTTCTCATAAAGTAACCCCTGAAGTCCAGTTATCCTTCTTGCAAACCCATGTTTTATTCCCCCCAAGCCCAATATATCCTTCCTAAGGCGTGGTGCCCCGATCTGTTCGCAATACTCCAGAAGGGTTCTCACCAGTCTTTTGTATAGCTGCAGAATAATGCCCACATTCTCATACTCCAGCCCTTTACATGTAAGACCAAAAAATAGCTTACGCACTTTAGGTCTGGTAGGCGAAGATCGAAAGCTGTTGGAAACATTTGGAAAAGTATAATATATTTTTGAAGCATCACAATAAGCCTTTAGATATGTGAAGGGACACAGTTGGGAGAGGGTCAGAAGCCTTTTGTAGGAAATAAGGTATCCATTGGAAAAAGGTAAAGTCCTGTTTGCTTTTGTTAAACGTAGATATGAACGTCTGAAAAAGTATGCTAGCATATTGAAACTAACGAGCTCATACAAATGGTCAAGACAGCTGTCAAATGAAGCTTTCATCAAAGCTATAAAATTGAGTTGTTAAAAGATCTAAAAAACCCTTTATGTAAAAGAGCTGCCAACAGATCTGTCTGAACTGCTATTGAAAGGATTTATCAAAAAGAAACTGATAGTGGGCGACACGGTGGCTCAGTGGTTAGCACTGCTGCCTCACAGCACCAGGGACCTGGGTTTGATTCCACTCGTGTGCAGCTCTGTGTGGAGTTGACACATTCTCCCCTTACCTGAGTGGGTTTCCTGCAGGTGCTCCAGTTTCCTCTCACAGTCCAAAGATGTACAGGTTAGGTGGATTAGTCATGGAAAATGCAAAGTTACAGTGATAGGTCAGGAGGTTGTATCTGGGTAGGATGTTTTTCAGAGGGTTGATATTGACTCAATGGGCCAAATGGCGTGCTTCTACACTGTAGGGATTTTATTCGGTAAAATGGGAATCTTGTAAAATGCTGTTAAAAATAGCTATCAAAGGGAGTTTCCAAACTGTCAATGCATTTAAACCTTCTGTTATTTAAATATTTCAGAAAATACTCTCTGCAGAGTTAAAGCATCAATACTTGCGATTGAACTTTGTTTGTTGACATAGGTCAGCATGACTTTCATTATCAAAGTGGTGTACCTCTAACACACAGCTTTATTGACAGATCCAAGTAGTCAAAAACTCTTTGAAGTGGGACTATGAATCACAATACGTGTTTCCTTAGGGAATTAGAGGAAGCTACATGTAGTGAATGGCCTTTTTTAAACTTATTTTTTAAGAATGAGTTCTTCAATGGATACTTAAGAACTTTATTTTATGTCTTCTTAGCTTGATCCCTGAGGTCTGCACTGGTGGATGCTGGGTGAGCGAAAATGATAGGTACAAAGGAAAAACATAGTATATGGGAGGCATTGTTGGCATTAACATGGAGTGGTGGCTGTAGAGGGGATAGTGAGGGAAATAAGTTGCCTTGGAATATGTGCAATGATGAGGAGTGGGCAGAGGAGATGAAGTGACATGAGTTGGTTTTGATGGGGTATTGGGGAGGGTGTGAAGGAGGTGTGGGGATGTGAGAAATGAGCGCTAGCTTTTACTTTACTTCTGTTTCATACCTTTGACAAATTGCTGGTGCTCTGAGGTTGGCCTTTTACCCAGGCTGCCTTGGGACATGATAACTTCCATACTCTTACTGAGCGGCTATCCGGGAATGAAAATTCCAACTTTGGGGACACATTGTCAGAGAGACAGGAATAGTCCTGTCTTGGCAGAGTGTCATTTCAGGCTTAAGTCTCCCAATTTTCAAGTTTAACCATAGAATCCATAAAATCCATTGTTTCATTCAGTCACTGAATTAAGAGATTTTATTTGGAGCTTTAAACTTTATGCCTTTTTGTGTTTTGAAACATTCTGTGACTGAATCATTCTGTTATGATCAAGATAACTCAGAACAGCCCAAGTCTACTCAGCTTACAAATGAGTGAAAACATATTTTGGCCACAAAATTGGCAAGAACTTGGGGTGAATTTTAAAACCTTATGGCAGCTGAGGGAGAGTGGAGTAGATGTGTTGGAAATCAGACAATGCATATTTCAACTTCAATCCCCAGTGTGCAAACCAGCTTGCCATTTACACAATACACGATATGTGGCATGTTAGTAACTTGCTCTCGAGAAGCAGGGCATCTTTACATTATTGAAATGCAGCCATGCAGTTAGGAGCCTAGGATGTAAGATCATAAGAAATAGGCATTGGACTTCCACATCACACACCTTTCTGAGAACTACCTAACCATTCCTTCATTATCGCTGGGTCAAAATGCTGAAAATCCCTTTCTAACAGCAATGTGAGTGCACTGACAACAAAGAACTGTAGCAGCTGAAGAAAGCAGACCTTCACCCCCTACTCAAGGGCAGTTGGGGATGGGCAATAAATGCTGACCCAGGCAGCAACCCCACATTATACGAGCGAAAAATCAAATAAAATCCTGGGGCTTAAAAGAAGTGATTGCAGAGATAAATGTTGTAATCTTCCAAAATCTGATGGATTCTGAAAAATAATCTCAGCAGAAACCACAAATGTAACATCATTTTTCAAGAAATAGGGGAGACAGAAAGCAGAAAACTAGAGGCTAGTTGGCCTAATGTCTGCGATTGGGATATAGAGAGTTAAGGGGGTCTTGTTCAGCTTGGTAAATTGTAAGTAGTGGGGAGACATCAACTATTTACCATTGACATTCATAACTTAGATGAAGAGACAGAAAGCATTGTAATCAAATTTACTGATGCTACAAAGGTGGGTAGGAAAGTAAGTTGGGAGCAGGATGCAGAGAGACTGCAAAGGGATATAGATAGAGCTGCAATGGGCAGTGGCATTGGAAGGCTGTCTATGGATCTTCCTATTGGGGCTTTAATTAAAGGGGAGGTGCGAAGGTGCTTGGGCCCCCATCTACCACTGTCTGTCTTATTAAAAGCTGTCCCTGCCCCCAAACATATCCCCCCCTACATGGAAGGTCCTGAGGGCTGAATATGATATGATGAATTCCAGTATCGCTAGAATAGCAGCCAGAGTACCGCTTGCCTCTACGTTCCATTGCCCCAATTTCCAGTACCACTGCAGATAGTCGATGCTGAGATGTGAGAGGAAAACACAGTGTGCTTCCATGCTGGAATGTCTCTGAAAGGCCAGGCAGAATTTTCCAAAACATGCTGAGGCTAGGTGGGCACACCCTTCACAGAAGCAGCAACCCATCAGCAATGGTATCTGAGCCACTTGTGTATGTCCTGGTTGCTGGGAGCACTCCACCATGGACCATCAAAGATCATTAAGGAAGAAGGTGCTGGGCAACCATCTCAATGTAGCTGACGGGGTCCCCCTGGGCATTTTGAGACCAGTAAAAGACAGACGCGAATGCTAAATGACTATTAATGGGCCTAGTAATTATCTCAATAGCCATTGTCGTTCCTGCCTCTCAAAATATCCAGGAAAATGTTGCGTTTTCCCCTGAATGTTTCCCTCATCATTTTGCCACCCCTCTGGCCTTTTACGTGGCCTCCAGATGGTGGGTGAGATCCTGGGCATTGAGCGTGAAATTGGAAGTGAATCCCATATTGCTATGATGGAGTGTTTGAGAATTCCCAGTGATTTCCTTAGACTTGTGGGGTTGTGGAACTAATAATAATTTTTGAAATGGTAATGAAATGAGCACAGGTAATGAAAGAACGTGATAGTTCACAAAAGATTTGGATGACACAAGGATCAACAATAGGTTCATGTGCAAAGGCATGGGATGGATGACATGAGCCAGTATAAGATAACAATGCTTTAAAAAGAGGACATGCTATCACTTGTTTTTACAATGCTGCCAATACCGGAGCAAGTTAAGAATAGATACTAACAACTGCACACGGTGCAAATTAGAAGAGCAGATTACTTACATGCTGCAATATCAAAAA
The DNA here is from genome assembly GCF_030684315.1 of Stegostoma tigrinum. Taxonomy (NCBI): domain Eukaryota; kingdom Metazoa; phylum Chordata; class Chondrichthyes; order Orectolobiformes; family Stegostomatidae; genus Stegostoma; species Stegostoma tigrinum. Next base: position 126,482,145 of record NC_081355.1, on the reverse strand, counting down.
CATAGTGAGATGGAAGAGACCAAAAAAAACTGCAGATGCTGGAATCCAAGTTCGATAAACAGGAGACTGGAAGAACACAGCAAGCCAAAAGGGTTATACCTGAAATGTTGACTGCTCCTTGCCTCCAGATGCTACCTGGCTTGCTATGTTCTTCCAGCCTCTACCTTGAGATGGAAGGATGTTTAAATAAAAACATAGATCATAGAACATAGAATATTGGACAGTACAGCACAGTACAGGCCCTTCGGACCATGATGTTGTGCCAAACTTTTACCCTAAACCTAAGGTCTAACTAACCTTCACCGCTACCTTATACTATCATCCATATGCCTGTCTAATAGCTGCTTAAATGCCCCTAAGGAGGTCGACTCCACTACCCTCTCTGGCAATGCATTTCATGCCCCTACCACTCTCTGAGTAAAGACCCTATCTCTGACGTTCCCCCTACATCCACCTCCACTCACTTTAAAACTATGTCCCCTCAGAATAGCTACCTCCAGCCTAGGAAAAAGCCTCTGGATATCCACTCTATTATATAGCAGATAAAACATATCAGAATGATTGGAATGGCACTTAATACAGACCATACTATAATCTTTTTCAAGCAAATCTGGATTCCCAGTTAAGGACAACTTCTGGAAGAAAAGGACGTGTGACATTGGTAGCTTTCCTCATGCAGTTGAAATGTTCAGGATTCAATGTCAGCACTGGTCAAGTAACCTCGACCAAGATGATATCTGGTTCAGTTCTTTCTGAGGCGCCTTGTGCATGGCAATGCCCTTTATCATGCTCTGGTACAGTAAGACATTGTAAAACCAAGGACTGAAGGGTTTCAGTATAAATGTATACAGGTGAAGCTAAATAGATCAGCCATAATCCAATTGAATGTTACAGCAGGCAAGACGGCCAGAACAGATTGCTCTTGTTCCTATCTTTTATTGTTTCTATGAACGAACTTTACCTGGAGAAGGAAGAGAAAAATAAAGCATCAGGATGAGCATGTGCAGCTGCTTGTAAAGGTGACCAATCAGGTGTGGAGTTGCTCAGGAAACTGTTAAGAAGCACTAAGTATGTTAATGGAAGAAATAGACTGGCATGTATGGACTTTTGACATTAACAAGCCACCAGTAGACTTGACTGTTTAGAAAAAAAATGCCCTTATGTCCACCAACGGCAACAAATCTTCTTAGAATATGAAATCAATGTTAACCTCTGATAGATGTTACTAATTCACAGGCTCAACATTTCTCATACTCCATGTTCCACATGTTCAAAATGTTTCCTTTCCCAAGTATGCCAGAACATTCTATGCATACAGCGGCTGGGAGAAGAAGTTTAACCCATTGAAATCCAAGGATCTTCAATGGACATGTTTACAGTGTTAAATTTTTTAGCATGTGACAACTACTTTTGGCTTTAGTTCTCAGCATAAACACAAATAGTTAATTCGTTAATATGGTAGCCATTACTATTGAATGATGTTATTTATCATAGAGGTCAGCTTGTAATTTGACATTTGAAATGCACATTAATAATTCCAAAAATGGAGATTGGCTTATAAGATATGAGTTGCCCATGTGGGTGCCCCTGCTCACCATTTAAAAAGGTGGAAAAGAGCCAGTAATTAGTATTAATTTGGCATGATTTGAGGTTTAAGGTAAGTGTGCAAAGATACCTTTAACTCTGGTGAAAGCCTTTTAAAATCCTTCAACTTAAGTGTCTTTGGCTTCCAATGTAAAAGGCTCAATGAATTTGTTAACTTTGGTGATGGCATCTTCATTGCAATCTCAAGCTGTTTCTGATGTGGCATTGAGGTTTTTAGAATCTTCCATTCACAACGTATCACCTTCCTCTCCATTCACTAAGTTGGATATTTTTCTACATTTAAAAAAAATTATTGTATGAAAGTTAGTGCACTAAAACTGCTGTATAATGACTCCTTGTCATGTCGGTATGGCTTTAAGAGGCACAGTCAAGATATTATCACTGTATCATGGCATGTGACCTAAGGGCTACTTGAAGTGTTAGGCACAAATGGAAATGAAGTACTTTGTTGTAACTTACTAGATTACTATTAGCTCAGACACTCAGACACTCTTTTCTAAAATATGTAACCAGTTTTATATGAAGTCGTCACTGATGTTGGTGCTAAAATGCAAAGCAATACAAACCAGCTCAGACCAATGTATAGCATCCCAATCATGCACAAGAAAGTGGAGAAGATTGTTTTGATGATGATATTTGTGCCATGATGTTGAGTGAGAACAACCAATGATACACAACCAAGTTATTAAACAAATACCACAGTGTACATCATGTACATTTCCAGGCAGCTATATGCTCACCAGACCAGAATGAGTTGTTCAACCTCTAAGGCATTACATTAAAATGGCAATCTTGTAGATTCTATTTTACCTGTTTGTGTAATTATCAAATTAACATAACTTGTATACAGCCATATATATCTGTCGGGATAGGTTTTAGTCTTAAAACTAAAGACTCACAGGGCGAATGTTGAAATATCTTCAAGACATGCGTTCATCACTGGATAATAACATGTGACCTGAAGATATAAAAATCTCAGATTTCCCCTCACTTCAGATCACTTGAAGCATGCATTCCACTGTGCGTATACTCCTCTGTTGTAATCTGATAGTTTAGGATTGGTCTAGACACTTATGTGCCTGAGCAATGTAATGTTCATACATAATAGTTAGTTGCAATAAATGCTTGTTGTATTATTCAGTATCAGGATGTCCACAACGATTTCTTCTGTTGCACAATGCAAACTAAACATTGCTGCACCAGGCAAAACATCCCGTTAGAGATCATTTCACGCCAATAGAATCTCGTGATTTGATATCAAAATTACGCAACACATCAAGAGGGAAATACAATGTCAACATTCATTTCAAAGGGGTTAGAAAACAAGACCAGGGATGTAATGCTGTGGCTATATAAGGCTCTGGTCAGGTCACATTTGGAATGTTGTGAGCAGTTTTGGGCCCCAAATCTAAAGAATGATGTGCTGGCATTGGTGGGAGCCCAGAGGAGGCTTGGAAGAATGATCTCAGGGATGAAGGACTTATGACATGAGCAGTAGTTGAGGACTCTGGGTGTGTACTCGATGGAGAGGCTGAATAGGTTGGAGCTATTTTCCCTGGAATGTCAGAGGCTGAGGGATGATGCTATAGAGGTTTATAAAATCATGAGGGGCATCGATAGGGTGAATAGCCGAGGCTTTTTCCCCAGAGCAAAGAAGTCCAAAACTAGAGGGCATCAGTTTATGGTGATGGCAAAAGATTTAAAAGGGACCTGAGGGGCAACTTTTCATGCAGAGGGTGGTGTGTGTACGGAATGAGCTGTCAGAGAAAATGGTGGAGGCTGGTACAATTACAATATTTAAAAGGCATCTGGATGGGTACATGAATTATTAATACAGTGTGGAGCTGGAGGAGCACAGCAGGTCAGGCAGCATCAGAGGAACGGAAAAGTCAATGTTTTAGGTTGGGACCCTTCATCAGTCCTGATGAAGGGTATCAACCCAAAACATAACTGTCCTGCTCCTCTGAGACTGCCTGATCTGCTGTGTTCCTCCAGCTCCACACTGAATCGACTCTGACTCCAGCATCTTCAGTTCTTGCTACATCTGGGTATATGAATAGGAAGTGTTTTGAGCGATATGGTCAAAATGCTGGTAATTGAGGCTAGGTTAAATTAGGATACCTGAGTGGTATGAATGAGTTTCTGTGCTGTATATCTCTATGATTCTATGAGTGTAGCCTTCCTGAAGTTTTATCTATCCAGTTTTTTTAAATATTGAGTTGACAAGAAGCTGCTGCTACAAAGGACAGCTGTGAATGTTTCCGATGGTACCATGGGATGATTCTATTGCAATAAATGTCTCACTGATCCTGAATAATGTTCCATTCAAGTCTGTCTCATGCTAATAGCAGAAAAATATGTGTACATGATTTCCATTTCCATACTTGTTGGTTGTAAGCTAAATATACTTACTCGAGATGACACTTGATGCCTGTGGGAACTTACATCATTGTATGAATGGTGCGTGAGCTTCATATAATATTGGAGCTGTTGCTTTGTGACATATCATCGAGCAGGCTTTTCCCAAGAAAAGGTATTCAAACATTTGCTTGAGGGGTCAAGAGGTGTGCCTATCTTGATCTGTCTACATTAGCCTTTGGGAGAACCAAAATTGTCATGTGGTTAATGAAAGAATTTGTTGACCAAATCTGTTAGTTTCATTATTTGCTCACCTCTGAATTAGAGGTTTATGTGTTCAAATCTCACCTCATAAACTTGTGGGAAAAGTATTTACTTCGGTGCCATACTAATCATGGGATCTCAGATGAGGCATTAGAATGACATCTTGTCTCCCTTACCTGGTGAGTGTTAATGTTTCCCTAGTACTACTTAAAAAAAAGAGAGCAGTGAATTACTTCTAATGCACTGCCAATATTGATCTTTCAAAATAAATAAAATAGATAATTTGATCATTAACTCCTTGCTGGTTTTGAGAGCTTGCTATGCAGAAATTGGCTGTCAATGATGTCAGTGACTTCAGTTGAACAATTCTTTGATTGTAAAGTGCTATGTGACACTCTACGTTTGTGAAAGGGGCTACATCGATAATGTCCTTATTCTTTCTACAATATTGACATTACTGACTTTCATTGCTGGCTTTACATCACTGTTCAGTCTGGCAACTAACCACAAAATTGCAGGTGGAATGTTTAATAAGAGTGTAGAGCTAAAGGAACAGTCAGCTGTTTGCAAATAAGCATCAAATGGTGAAAGAATTCCCTGTTAGTCAAACTGGATTACGAGTTTTGTATTGATGCAACATACAAATTGTCACAACGTCTATGATGCAGCTGAACCATCATAATGTGCTATAATATGGCAGTGCTGTTAAATGGAAGTGTTCCACCTTGCGTACCACCCAGTGCCACCCATTGGAAAATCAGATAGAAAGTAAAGCTGTCTCAATCATTAAATCAGCCTTACTCTTTTTGATGATCTTCATCATTGTATTTTTCTAAATTCTGCTGTAATATTTGAGCCGCAATTTGTTTTCTTGGTGCTGAGGTTGTACTGGTAGGATTTACATCTAATGTACATTGGCTTATACCATGCACAGGCACCTGGAGTTCTTAAGTTACTAACCAAGTAATTTAATGTGATGACTTTGTATCTGAATTTTTCCTTTTAGATAGCTTGTTTAAACATCCGGGAACTCATGTCCCTGGCTTCGGATGCTATTTCACTACTGTTCCTAGGTGTACCTAGGATGGAAAATTATAGGCCGATTAGCCTAACCTCGGTAGTTGGTAAAATTCTAGAATCCATTGTCAAGGATGAGATTTCTAAATTCCTGGAAGTGCAGGGTCAGATTAGAATAAGTCAACATGGTTTTAGTAAGGGGAGGTCATGCCTGACAAGTCTGTCAGAGTTCTTTGAAGAGGTAACAAGTATGTTAGAGCAGGGAAACCCAGTAGATGTTATCTAAGTAGACTTCCAAAAGGCCTTTGATAAGGTGTCTCACGGGAGGCTGCTGAGCAAGGTGAGGGCCCATGGTGTTCGAGGTGAGCTACTGGCTTGGATTGAGGATTGGCTGTCTGACAGAAGGCACAGAGTTGGGATAAAAGGCTCTTTTTCAGAATGGTAACCGGTGACGAGTGGTGTCCCGCAGGGTTCAGTGTTGGGGCCGCAGCTGTTCACCTTATATCTTAATGATCTGGATGAAAGGACTGGGGGCATTCTGGCAAAGTTTGCCGATGATACAAAGATAGGTGGATAGGCAGGTAGTACTGAAGAGGTGGGGAAGCTGCAGAAAGATTTAGACAGTTTAGGAGAGTGGTCCAGGAAATGGCTGATGAAATTCAATGTGAGTAAATGTGAGGTTTTGCACTTTTGAAAAAAGAATACAGGCATGGACTATTTTCTAAATGGTGAGAAAATTCGCAAAGCAGACGTACAAAGGGATCTGGGAGTGTTGTTCCAGGATTCTCTAAAGGTTAACTTGCAGGTAGAGTCCGTAATTAAGAAAGCGAATGTAATGTTGTCGTTTATCTCAAGAGGGTTGGAAAATAAAAGCAGCAATGTGCATCTGAGGCTTTATAAAGCTCTAGTTAGGCCCCATTTAGAATACCGTGTCCAATTTTGGGAGGACATACTAGCCCTGAAGCGTGTCCATTGGAGATTCACACGGATGATCCCTGGAATGGTAGGTTTAACGTATGATGAACAGCTAAGGATCCTGGGATTGTACTCATTAGAGTTTAGAAGGTTGAGGGGAGATCTAATAGAAACTTACAAGATAATGTATGAATTAGAAAGGGTGGACGATAGGAAGTTGTTTCTGTTAGGCAGGGAGACTAGGACCCGTAGGCACAGCCGTAAAATTAGAGGGGGTAAATTTAAAACTGAAATGAGACGATATTTCTTCAGCCAGAGAGTGGTGGGCTTGTGGAATTCATTGCAACGAAATGCAGTGGAGGCTGGGACGTTGGATGCCTTCAAGGCAGAGATCGACAAATTCTTGATCTCAGAAGGAATCAAGGGCTACAGGGAGAGTGCAGGGAAGTGGAGTTGAAATGCCCATCAGCCATGATTTAAATGGCGGAGTGGACTTGATGGGCTGAATGGCCTTACTTCCACTCCTATGTCTTATGGTCTTACTTTTAGCTTTCTAGTCTCAAATGTGTTAATTTACTCTCTAAACCTTTCTACCACATTCCCATTCTTTAAGACCGTCCTTAAAAATGTCCTTGATTCAGTTTCTGGTCACTCAACATAGGTGTGGAGCCCGATGTCAAATGTTGCCCAGTAAAGATTTGTTGAATAAATTGTGGTAACTTAGTGGATTGAGAGTGCTGTATAATTGCATGCAGCTATTGATTCAAATTGATTAACAGCAACCGCACTCATAGTGCCAGGTTCCCATGGTCCTGAGGCCAAGACATTGACAGTGAGGGTCCTGGAAGTCTTCTGTTGATTCCTCACTTGCTCAAACATCTCCTCATTCTGTCCACTTCAGGTTCCGAATTGACATGTCTGAGTTTGACAAACAGCTGACTGAGCTATTCAAGTCTTTCCTTGGTTGGAGAAAAATGTATGATGGCAAATGAGAAAAAGGGGAAGGAATTGGAGAGAATAACTCAAATATAGTGGTATTTTAAAGTAGTTTCATGCATATATTTTATTCAGTGATAAGCTGGAATAATATACACCGGTGAATACACATTACAGACTGTGAATTAGTATTTACATTGAATTGATAAATAGAAGTTAATTGCAAATCTCAAGGGAAAACAGATGGAAAATCCACATCCTCTTGGGTTCTATACAGTTTATACTTATGCTTACAAATAATGTAACAGGTTTTATTTTCAAAAATAATAGGAGTTTTATTTGGGTGCTTTTTTGGGTCACTGAAATGTAAATTCATCCCTGTCTTCGGTGAAAAGGTTTGACATTTCCATCACTTCAGGCCATCTGTCTGCTAAAATTGATATTGGTACAGACAAAACATTTATTCAGAAGTTTAACCTTACCTAAAAGAAAACAAAAGCATGCATTATATTATACTGAGGCGACCTTTTTTGTCAATGGCAGAGGATTAGCTGTTAGAAGGTTCTTCCATGTGCAGAAGTTTCCTGTCTCCTATATTATTTAGCATTAATGTCACAATTTGGCTTTCTGCTGAAACCAGTGAATCCCTTGACTATTGTTACAAGGATTTTAGTTAAACGGGAAATTGTTTCTATTTTGCCCACTCTAATAGTAATTAGAACATTTATAACACAATAGTGGATTTTACCATTTTGTAATTGGAATGTGTCTGGAGCTATGTAACATAAAGGTGTTTTGGTTAGAGGTCCCAGTATGGTAGTGAGGGGAATAATTTGAAATGATGAATCAGGAGTAATGCCAAGACACAAAATGCACCAAATTCTAACTGTATTGGCTTGAGCATGATGTTTCCTAAAGTAGATTAGTATCAATGGGATAAAATACAATAAATAAGAATACTTACCTTTGATAAATTGGAATCCAACCCATTAAATTTACTTCCAAATCTTTGTTGTGAAATCCTTAACTGGATCCAGTTACATCTTCACTCCTGAGTTCCAATGAAAGTGACTACAAGTTGAACTTGAGATAACCAATCAAATGGAAGACCTACGCTAACATTCATCTTGAAATGCTAATACTGCGCATAATTCAACTTTTATTCTCAGCCACTTTATTTGCTGCCCATATACATTACTATATACATAGATATACATTAATCTATTAAATTTATTTCTATACATTAAATCAGCTGTGAGCATCTTTAACTTGTTGCTAATTATAATTATACTTTGAATACTTTGTGTTCGTGTACTCAGAATGGAAACTGAGCTCAAAGAGGACTCACACTTAAAAGCTGAAACACGACTTCATAGATTATAGCTTTTTTATATGTTATTTCTATAAATGTTAGAAAAATAATGTATATGTTATCTTTAGGGAGCACATATGTTATTATAGAGTTAATTGCAATGATATGACTGAACTTAAAAGTAGTGTCCTCAGATTTATAGAAGCATAAAAGCTAATCTTGAATCCTACCATCATCAAATAAACAGTGGGCCAAAAATTTGATTGGCAAACATTGAATCTTTGAGTTTTTTTTAAACAATTATTCTGTGGTGTTTAATCTGAATGTAAGTACTGACCATTTTTGCTTTTCGAATAAAAACAAGATTGGATAGAAGCATCCAGTTGTATTAAAAGATCAGAGGTAATGGGAACTGCAGATACTGGAGAATCCAAGATAACAAAGTGTGGAGCTGGATGAACACAGCAGGCCAAGCAGCATCTCAGGAGCACAAAAGCTGACGTTTTGGGCCTAGACCCTTCATCAGATGAAGGGTCTAGGCCCAAAACGTCAGCTTTTGTGCTCCTGAGATGCTGCTTGGCCTGCTGTGTTCATCCAGCTCCACACTTTGTTATCTTGTATTAACTGAGCAGTTTACTTTGCACATGCTCCCTTGGCATCTTTTACAAAATACAGTCTGATACTTGACAGGCTATATGCAAACACTGGGCAAACTAGTCACATGCATGTTGACTGAACTTCTTTAAAAAATAATTCTCAGGGTTTGGGCATACCTAGTAAGGTGAGTGTTTATTACTCATTACTCATTGTCCTGCTAAGTTGGTAGTAAGCTTTCATTTAACATGTAAGTGAGAACAGACTCTTAATAAGCCCTTAGAAACATAGGGAAAGAAAGGATATCTCACCTTGACCTCCACATCATTTACCAGCCAATAACAACAGATTCTCAGGCTGCTACTATTGCTTCACTGTGTTCATTAAGATTCAAAATCTTGCTGTTACTTTCATTCTAATAATACTGTATAGGTTAAAAATAAATATCCATAACTTTTATTTACAGCAATAATCTTCGAGCCTATTTCTTCATTAGTATATAGTCAGTTGGAAAGGCACCAAAAAGCAATTAAAGGGTTACATTCCACTTTTGTTTAATAATCAATACAGTGCATCGGGATGTTTTTCTACATCACCGGCGCTATATTATTGCAAGTTGTTGCAATAACAGTTCACAGCAACCTCAGATCTAAAGAACTCCATGAAAGGAAACAAAAAGTGCTGATGGATTTGGTGATCTGAGTTACTGTTACTCTCCCTGTTATTTTGTGGCTTGTCCCCAGTTCTCCAAAACAAAAACAAAAGGCAGCTTGATTCATCTACAATTTTTGCAGTGTAATGGCACTGGGTGGCTGACTGTGAATGTAATTTGGATGGAATGGTCCATCTCTGGAAGGTTTTCGACTGAAAATTACATCCAAAAAATGATTTTTACAAAATTTCAGGGTGGACTGCTTATTGAATCTATTGTAGATACACAACTCATTTAGGTCAGAATCATTTAAATTCATGTCGAATAAAAAAATACATATCAGAAGTTCTTTTATGGATGTAAAATTAATGTTAATTTGAGAAACATAATTCTGCATAGATCTCGATAAAATTCGCATTGTGGTAGGAAAGATAAGAATTATAGAATCATAGATTATTATAGTGAATTATTTTTGAGTTTCTGTTCGTGGCCATGTGGAGCAATGACTTGGGTTGTCTGGTCATGGGAAATGAATGGGAAGTTAGTTGCTGAGTACTGTCTGTGGTCTTTTTTGGCTTTATTTATTGCTGGGGGGTGGAGGTCAGCAGCTTTGGAGCCCCACCTCAAATAAGTAGGCTCCTCATTCAGTTAACCACATTGAGTGGGACATGGTGGTGTCTAACCTGCACTGTATTTCCCAACATTTAGGTGGGAACACCAGTGATTCTAAAGAGCACTCATGTCAACCAGCAGCTCACCAATATCTAAGGAATCAACTATGTGATTGGGTTAAAAGTCTGTAGCAAATGAATTTTAGTTGTCTTATTTCATAAATATTTTCACTCATTGATGCTCAACTCGTTTATTTATTGATGGCTTGCAGGCATTTAAACTCTCGAGTTTTTAAGCCATTGTTCATTTCTGGTACCAATGTTAATGGATTTCTCTTAATGGCACCACATGACTTCTCCCTACTGACTGCCATTACTTGAGAGAGGATGAGGGTCCAGAGACAAGTCTGAGCGTACACTGGCAATTTGTGCCTTCACAATGGGACCCTGGCATCAACAACTGCTGACAGAGATGCTTTGGTGGCACAATTAATGCATGAGAAAGGCTCCTCTGTCAAGGTTTTCTGAATTTTGGCCCCTATACTTTGTCATATCAGTTTAAATTCCCCACTTATGCACCGGCATTTTTTTCCAATCCCCAGGCAGTTTCCTCCACCAGTTTAGATTTGCATCTGAAGTGATGCAAATGAGCTAATCTGGTAAAACTCTCTTCACATAATCTATGTCTTTTTGAGTCTGTCTTAAAATCACCACCAACAATTCCAGTCTAAATTCTAACAATTTTGGAAAACCTAGGCTGGGGGAATTCCATAATCTCAAAACGTTTGTTTTTCACCAAATATTTCACATAATTCCTTTACTGATTCATGGGATCAGGGCATCACTGGCTAGGCCAGCATTTATTGCCCATCCCTAATTGCCCTGAGGGCAGTTATGAGTCAACCATATTGCTGTGGGTCTGGAGTCACATGTAGGCCAAATCAGGTAAGGATGGCAGTTTCCTTCCCTAATGGACATTAGTAAACCAGACCTTTTTCCCCCGATAATTGATCCACGGTCATCATTAGACTCTTAATTTCCAGATTTTTTTTGATTGAATTCAAACTTCAACATCTACCAGGGCAGGATTTGAACCCGTGTCCCCAGAACATTATCGGGGTCTCGGGATTAACAGTCTAGTGATAATACCACTAGGCCACCACCTCCCCAAAAATTACTTGTAATTAGGTCGTAAATCAGTGAATTTACAAATGCCGTGGATAAGGTGAAAGCTAATGCAGTAAAACATATTGTATGTGAGCCATATTGCCATTTGATATCAGATTGACTTGGTGGGAGCTGGGCGTGGAATGCTTGATTTTCTTAATCTTGTGCTTATCAGATGTGTGCTGATGTTACCTCTGGAGAAACGAACACTCCCTAAATTTGCATGTCCAGTGTAAGCGTCAAGCATTCATAGGTCAGTCATTGCGGATTTCAATTCCTCCACTCTGCCTCAAACTCAACTTCAGAGGAGCAACTCTTTACCGCATCAATGTGGCATTTTATCAGTCATTCTCTGGACTCAAACTGGGATGGCAATTAAATAGAAAATTCAAGGTGATTTTGTGCCACGTGCCCATGTGCACCAAGTATTGTAGCTACCATTTTTAGAAGGCTGTTCTTTGTAATGAACAGCACTGCCTGTTCCAGTTCGGAAACTGGATGGTTAATAGTCATTTCGATGCCTGACTAATTTCTTCCTGGCAGTGATACAGCATTTTATCATTGTATTTATTAATATAAACAGTGTGTGCAAAGGCAGTCCAGGAGTTTGCATTTGAAAAAAAGAGTCTTGTGAAGCAGATCACAGTGTAAAATCCATAACATTCTCCCAGAATCTCTTCACTCTTGTCATCTCTCCTTCTTTTCACACAGTCTCAACCTTGCTGGGATCATAAACATCTGGAAAACAGAAATAATCTGGCGTAAAGAAAATTATGTCAGCATCTGTTTCACACTTAATTCTTATAGCCCCAAGCTTGTGCAGAATACAGCCTATGTAATCCTAGGTTATATTCTTCAATGTATATGTTTAAGCCAGTGTGGAATGATGTTCCTATGTGACACATTCATGTTATGCACATATAATTAACAGATGGACACAGTAACATGTGTTGTCTATTCTTCAGCTTCAAAATCAGTAGGGACAGGTATAAACCGTCTCTGATTAAGGCTGAGTGATAATGGGAACTGCAGATGCTGGAGAATCCAAGATGATAATATGTGAGGCTGGATGAACACAGCAGGCCCAGCAGCATCCCAGGAGCACAAAAGCTGATGTTTCGGGCCTAGACCCTTCATCATTAAGGCTCCCAGCTTTTCACATTCCTTGTCATCCACTGAAGCTCAGTTTAATTCTTATGCACTGGGGCTTCTTCCAGAGGTTCCCACACTTGGCAGAATGGACAAAAGTTACGATCTGGATTTATTTTAATTGTGGTATGCGGTAGATAAATTGTGTACGCACAGTGCTTGCGCTAAATTGAGGAGGGGTCCCGGAGTAAGCTCCAGTTTCAGTTCAAACTGTTCTCCCACTTATATGGAATTAATCAGGGTGTAGAATCTGAAGGAAAGCTTAAAATAATTTAACTGCTGCATACAAGTGAGCTGTGGCTGGGTTCAAGGTAAAAGTATGATTGATGTGGACTTTAGTAAGTTAATTGTAATCAGTAATAAAATGCATGGCTGTAAGTGCACAGATGAGTGAAAAATATCAACACTCTGGGATGTGTCTTGATATTCACTAGTAGACTTTTTTGTTGATGCATTAAACATACTGATCCAACACAAACATCGTCTCTGTTGAAGTTGCATCTATCACTGTTATGCTTCCTTAAATTCTCTCATGGGATGTGAGCCTTGCTGTATAGACAGCATTTATTCCCCATCCCTCATTGACAGAAGGAGTTAAGCAAGTGGTCAAAACATGGCAGATGGAACATACTGTGGGAAAATGTGGGGTCACATACTTTGGCAGGACGAATAGAGGAGGTCAACATTATTTAAATGGAGACAGACTGCCGAAAGCAACGGTACTGTACAGTGTACAGCATTTATCAGACTTCATGCATAAATCACTGAATGCTGGTATCAAATTGAGCACAAAGCAAGGAAGGCAAATGGAATGTTGACCTTTCTTTCAAATGGAATGGTGTATAAACATTACGAAGTTTTGCTAAATCTGTACAAGGCACTAATCCAACCACAGTTGGAACACTGTGAACAGCTTTGGTCCCTTATCTAAGGAAAGATATACTGACATTGGAGACAGTTCAGAGAAGGTTCACTTGGCTGATACCAGGTATCGGGGCGGGGTGGGGGGGGGGGGGGAACTGCCTTATGAGGAAAGGTTGACTCTACTGGCCCTGTCATTGCTGAAATAAAGAAGAAAGAGAAGTGCCATTATTGAAATGTGACAAGGCTCTTAGGAGATGCAGAATGATTGCTTTCCCTCGTAGGAGAGTCTAGGGCCTCAGGTCATAGCCTTAGAATGAAAAAATCATATATTTAAGGCAGATGAGGAGGAGTTTCTTCTCTCAGAGGGCAGTGGATCTGTGGAATTCTCTACCAGAGGGCTATTGAGACTTGTTTGTTAAGTATGACCCAGGCTAAAACTGGAAGATTATTAATTAGTAAGTGAATGAAGGGTTACGGGGGAAAGGCAGCAAAGTGGAGTCGAGGATTATCAGATCAGTGATGATCTCATTGAATGGTGGAGCAGACTTGATGAGCTGAATGGTCTATTTCTACTCCTATGTCTTTGATCTTGCTACTGAGAAAGTTGTGGTGAGCTATCTTCTTGAACTGCCTTGGTCCTGTGGTGTAGTGATAGTTAGAGTGCTGTCAGGAAGAGATTTTGACCCAATGACATTAAAGGAAAAGTGGTGTAGTTTCAATTCTGGGTGGGGAGTGACTTGGAGGAGAATTTGCAGGTGTTAGTTTTCCCATGAATCTGCTACCTCTGCACTCCCAGGTTGTGGAGGTGCAGGGTTTGGAAGGTGCTGTTGGAATGGTGTGCCAATCAAGCAGGCTGCTTTTGCTTGGGTTCTATTGAATTTCTTGAGGGTGTTGAGCTGCATTCATCCAGGTTACACAATAAGTTCGCATGGTAGGTGAAAGGCTGGGGAGTGGAAGTGGGTATTAAGTTGGCATAAGGGTATGAAAGGTAATTGGAAACACTGGATGGGATAGGTGGGAAGAGGAGAGTGTGGGGGTGAATTCTGGTGGTGTGTTTTGTATTTCTCCTCTTGTGGAAAAATAAGGTCCTACTTCTTTGAAACTGGTTCCAGGACCCCATTAGTAGAGATAAAGGACTTTTAGTGGAAGCAAGACACCCTGTGGAGTTGTGAAAATGCATGCTTGTGCATTGAAAGTGCACAAACTCATTGAGACTGGCAAAGTCATCCAGAAGCTGACAAGAGAAATGTAGAATTGAAAAAAACAGTAAGAGATATTTCAGAGGCCCTTTTCATATAAAGCCATGAATGGACTTGTGCTGTATGACTGGTTCCCAACCTACCATTTTCACAACAGGCTATCTATTGATGAACAGCAGTAACTGCTTATTGAATAGAAATTTATGTTGACATAAGGAATTAAACACTTATATAAAATGTTTGTGACACAGATTTAGGATATTCAGAAAATGTTTATTTCCATAAAGTATTAGTTCAAGCAATTTCAATGTATTGGGTTTCTTGTGTCTAAGTTTCTTTTAAATAATGACATTATAAATAGCCTGATAAAGTTATATTTAATCAGGATGCCTCTTGATTAATGTCCATGCTGGTTTACAGGTGAGTTGACATTGTCAGGGAAGCTTAAAGGATGCTGGGTGGGGTATAAGTGTCGGAATAGGGGATATAAAGGCCATGGGGATAATTTGGGGCATATGGGGTAAGGGGGTGGGGTGGAAATGGAGATGGGAAGCTTGATATAGGGTGGTACAAGAAGCCATGGTAGCTAGGTAAATTGGCATGGGTATATGATGCTGGGTGGGGTATAAGTATCGGAATAGGGGATATAAAGGCCATGGGGATAATTTGGGGCATATTGTGTAAGGGGGTGGGGTGGAAATGGACATGGGAAACTTGATATAGGGTGGTACAAGAAGCCATGGTAGCTAGGTAGATTGGCATGGGTATATGAGGGACCGTGAGTGGGTAGATTGGTATAGGAGGCACAGAGGGTATAAGGAGCCATGGGAGTTGGGTAGATTATCATACAAAGTATGATGGGTATAGGGGCACAGGTCAGATAGAGAATGAGGAGATGACAGCTGAGAGGATGTTTTCTACTTTTTTAGGTTTTCATTTTTAAACTAAGAACACAGGGCTGGAGTTCCCCAGCCTAGATTTTGTCCAGGAAGCCTCTTATGCTCTTCATGGGTCTCCCAGACCAATTCCCAATCTTGCCTCCACCACAGACTGGAAATCCGAACAACATGACCATTTTTCCATGGACTTTTCCCAACACTACACAATCAGGAATAAAAATCAGGTCACGTTGCCTGTGAGCTTGAAACTTAATAAAGGGTAGTGCAGAGAATCCAACATATCACAAAGAGATGGGAACAGCTACTGTTTACTCTCTGCGTTGTCCAAGAATGGCTTCTAACTTTGAACCATTTGTCTGGGCAATAGCAATGCTAGTCACATGGTTGGTTTTTCCGAAGTTATTTGCAATCTGATTACTCCAAGGATTGGCCGGAAACAAGTCAGTCTGGCACCTAACAGGACACAAGAGGGAACATTTCCCCAGAATCCTGCTGAACTCCAATCAACCATAGCTATCAGAGATGGGCAAAGCTGTTTCTAGCTGCAACAGAAGACTGTCTGTTCCGGAGAAGCATGACTGTAGCCTTGTCGGCACTTCAAAAACCCAGAGGAAATGACCCCCATCCAGGGTGACAGCTGCATCTTAAAGACCCTAGGTAAACACTATTTTATTTTGTTATTCTATTCATAAGTGTTATCTGTAAAAATAATCTTTTCTTGTGAGTGTGTCGCAATGTTTGAGAGAGTTAGTGCTTTGTTACATCTGAGGTCTAGGCATTGTGTGAAAAGTTTATTTTTCCATTTAAACTTATGATGAACTCTGTTTTGTGTCTATCATTAAAAGTCACAACACTCAAAGGAATTTCAAAACTTTTTCTAAAGACACCAAATCCTTGTTATCCATAAGTACAGACCTCTGGTAGCAAAAGAACGTGGACTCTGCTCCAATGTGACTCAAATCTCCTAGGTAGGACTGTATGATCAGACTGGAAGAGTCATTGGGCAAAGAAAAGATAGGGTATGGGGTATGACCTTGTGGTACAGGATCCATGGATAACAAGGCCTGTGTGTAAACAGGATGTAGAGCTGGATGAACACAGCAGGCCAAGCAGCATCATAGGAGCAGGAAAGCTTGACATTTCAGGCTGAAGAAGGGTCTAGACCCAAAATGTCAAGCTTTCCTGCTCCTATGATGCTGCTTGGCCTGCTGTGCATAATCCAGCTCTCCACCTTGCTCTCTCAGATTCTCCAGCATCTGCAGTTCCTACTATCTGTGTGTGTGAACATCTGGTGAGTAACCAAGAGGAGAAGGCAAAGTCGTCCCACCACAACTTTTTCCTGTCTGTAACGGGGATTGAGTGTGAAGTGCCATGGAAATAAACAAGGTTACTACCTCGATAACAAAGTGTGGAGCTGGATGAACACAGCAGGCCAAGCAGCATCTCAGGAGCACAAAAGCTGACGTTTCGGGCCTAGACCCTTCATCAGAGAAGGGGATGGGGAGAGGGAACTGGAATAAATAGGGAGGGGGGGGGAGGTGGACCGAAGATGGATAGAGGAGAAGATAGGTGGAGAGGAAAGGTTACTACCTCAGTTTTTCTCTAAGTGTGGATCATTGCTTCCAACAGCACATCAATTCTCTCCTGTCCAATTACCAAATCAAAGACAGTATTAACACCATAACCAGCTGCCCTCTAGTGGATAACAGCGCAATTACATCATATTAAACACAATGAGAAGAAAATAGATTTCTAATCGTTCAAAATTGAGGTGAATCGACACTTCGGGTAGGGAGGGACAAACACAACTAAAGATAGCCGCGAATGGTTGATAAAGGCCTCTTCAGCTGTCACTGAGCCCAATGTCAATTGGATGGAGAACATGCCCTTAATTGTCTCTTGAGCAGACATGGTCCATGAAATAAAACACAACTTGTAAAATGCAATCTAGAAATTATTGTTCCAAACACTCATTCAGTAAGTCAATATCAACCTGAACAAGCTGACACACTCACTGTATTCCAAAGGTATAGATTATAAGTGCTCGATAGAAACTGCCAGTCTTCCTCAGAAGCTGTATAAAAAGTTTAATGACACTGAAAATATTTATATAAGTAAATCATTTGGAACAGCTAATAAAAAAAGTCAAATGTTAAATGGAACAGAATAGCCCTCTTATAAGGGATCTAAGCTTTGGTTTGATGTTTAACGTCTACATGACTTCAAGAACATTGCAAATGAAAACAATCTGTTTCGATAAGATTGTTTACAGTGTGCTGCTCATAAGGGAACAGATCTCCTGCCAAAATAAATAGTGTCATTAGGATTCTCTAAACATTGACCCATCAAATCATTTGACATGGAGATACCTCAGATAAAAGCAGGCCTGTTGATACACAAGGTAAATACCAATTAGACCTTATCGGGAAACGTGGCCACAAGAACAACACTGTGAAACTGGGTCTGAAGTAGCAGCAGCGTCTATGCTCAATTACAGTACCCGTGTCGAGGTCATTAGCTCACCCTTATGGTTGCTTTGGGCATTGCAACACTGGATTTCTGACGACAAAAATCTCTCACTACAGCCACACAATCATTGTTCTGGGGTTTCTTGAAGCAGATCTGACTCAGTTCCAGGCTACGTATTGGGCTGCTTGATGAATGCCGGTACCTGAACAGCATCCTTGGAGGTCTCAGCCATCAGATTAGCTCGAACTATTAACCTCTTACCCTGGAGGTATGCAACAAGCTCCTAATTTTTCTCCAGGCTGTGGGAATGTGGATTTATCTTGATCAGTCTTTCGATTGTTCACATCCATTCAGGAGTTGAGTAATTCATCACTTATTGACCCCATTGACACTTTGCATATCATTTTTTCTCAATATCAATGGATCTGTCAAGCTGGTGCTTTTAGATTGCTGCCTTCACATTTTGCATATTGTCGTTATTTATCTTCTGATGCTAAATTGTAAGTAAATGTAAAAAAATGAGCACTTCAACAATTTGGCCTTCTTTATGTGGATTATTAATCTGTCTTACCTACCGACATTGACTTTCACTTTTTGTGAAGTTGTCTTGATGGCTATTAACTACTCCAAGGTTGAGTCCTCTTTCCAAATTGTTATTCTTTATTCCATGCACCACATCTAGGGCCAGTCAGACAAGATGTTGTGGCAAAGAGGGAGGAGTGGTCCTAACCTCTATTAAACCTGTCTGTCTGGCACTTAACAGCCTCCTCCTCATCTCTTTGCATAGGTGTCACCCAAAGAAAAAGTAGCCTTATAGGGACAGAGAACAAGAATAGGACACTGCCCTTCGCATCTCCTCCATCATTCACTAAGGCCATTGCTGGTACGATTCTAACCTCAGCTCCACATTCTTGCTATCCCCCGATCATCCTACATCCCCAAAGTAATCAAGAATCTATCTACCTCTGCCTTAAAATATTTAAGATTTGCATCCATTGCTTTTGAGGAAGGGAATTCCAAAGACTCATGGCCTTCTGAGAAAAATGTATTTTGTCCATCTCTGTCTTTAAATTAGCACCTCCTTATTTTTTAATGATGATTCCTAGTCCTAAAATAACAGTCTCAATGATCCAAGCTCAAGCCTGTTCATCCCACACCACTGTAAATCTTTATTCTCTGAAGAGGGCTCTGGTTGAAAGCCAGCAGGAGCTGAGTTTGGTGTATAAACATTGCAGACTGGGGATGCGCCTTATCATAAATCTTGTTATGGGTAAGTGCAGCACTGACAACTGGCCATTTTAATAACTCCTCATGGGCCAGGAGGAAAAGAGATGCTCTCCCCAGGCCACATCACGAGCTCAAATAAAAGCAGAATACTACGGATGCTGCAGGTCACAAACAAGCACAGAAAAGGTTGGAGAAACTCGGCAGGTTTGGCTGTATCTGTGGAGAGAGAAGCAATTAAGGTTTTGAGTCTGATATCAGTCCTCTTCAAAGTCTGAAATTCCAAAGTAGAGTCACCCTGGACTCAATGTTAAATCTGTTTATCTCTCCTCAGATCATGCCAGACCTGCTGAGTTTCTCCAGCACTTACTGATTTTTAAAAATTTCATAAGGAAGCGTCAACCTCCGCAGTTTCACTTGTGGTCACAAGCTCTCTGACAATGCCTATCCGCTCCGATCATGTTCCTGAATTCTTTGATTGTGTGCAGCCTTCCTGATCGTGTCTGGAGTCCGCCTCCCAAACATTGCCAGAGATTACTGACAGGGACAGTCCCCATGGATGATCAGTCTCTCTCAAAATTAAAATGCATCGTCAATAGTGAGATCAAGTGGGATGACTGTCAAAACTACTCAGCTCTAAAATCATTATAGACTCGGTCCAAAGATGGACAAAAGGGCTGAATTACAAACATGAGGTGAGAGTGACAGCCATTGATACCAAGGCCTCATTGGACTGAGTGTGGTATCAAAGAAGCCTTGCAAATCTGGAATCAATGGGAATCAGCAAGAAAACTCTCTGCTAGTTGGACTCATATCTGCACAAAGGAAGATGGCCGTTATTACTGGAGGTCAGTCATCCCAGTCCAAGTGAAGAGTTCTTTAGGGTAGTGCACAAGGCCCAACCATCTTCAGCTGCTTTTTTAATGACTTTTCCTCCATCACAAGGTCAGAAGTTGGGATGTTTGCTGATGACTGCACAATGTTCAGCACCATCTGCAACTCTTCAGACACTGAAGCAGGCTGTCTCCAAATAGCAAGATCTGGACAATATCCAGGTTATGGTCAACAAGTGGCAATTAACATTGATGTGACACAATGACCATCTCCAATAAAACAGAGAATAACCATTGCCCTTGAAATTTTCAATGGGGTTACCATTACTGAATACACCAACATCAACATTCTAGGGTTTACCACTGACCAGAGACTGAACTGGACTCACCACATAATTACTGTAGCTACAACCTGTCAGAGGCTAGGAATCACATCCCAACTAACTCACCTCTTGACTTGTCAAAGCCTGTCCACAATGGACAAGGCACAGATCAGCAATGTGACGAAATGTGTTCTAATTGGCTGGAAGGTGCAGCTCAAGAAGCTTGACATCATCCAGAATAAAACCAGAGATAGTACGAACTGTAGATGTTGGAGAATCTGAGATAACAAGGTGTAGAGCTGGATGCACACAGAGGGGTCTAGGCCCGAAGTATCAGCCTTCTTGCTCCTCTGATGTTACCAGAATAAAACCAGCTTGCTTGATTGGCACCACATCCATCCCTTTCAACATGCTCTCACTTTTCACACTCTATCCTGACTTGGGAGTACATCACTGTTCCTTCTCCCTCACTGGATAAAAATCCTGGAACTCCCTTTCTAACAGCATTGTGGGGGGTCCCTGGACCCCAGCACCTGCAACACAACTTAAGAAGGTTGATCTCCCCCACCTGCTGCAGTGCAATGAGATATGGACAATATTCAGTGACACAAACATCCCATCAACAAATTTACAAAAAGAGGCTGCTGCTGCTTTCTGCTGGTATCCTCTGACTAGGCAGCAAACCTGCTGGGGAAGCGATGAGCCAGCGATATTATTGTGGGCTGGTAATCCAGACACCCAGGTAATGTCCAGGGGAGCCAATTTGATTCCTGCCAATGGCAGTTGGGGGAATATGGATCCAATAAAAATCTGGAATTAAGAGTCTATTGGTGACCATGAAACCACTGCCAATTGTTGGAAAACCCATGTGGTTTACTAATGTCCTTTAGGGAAGGAAGCTGCCATCCTTACCTGGTCTGGCCTACATCTGACTGCAGAGCCACAGTAATGTGGTTGACTCTTAACTGCCCTGTGGGCAATTGGGAAAGGCAATAAATACTGTCTAGCCAGAGACATGCTCATCCCATGAAATATATTTCTGTGTTATTTAGATATTTTATGTATATATATTTATGAAATATCTAACTAGCTGCTAGTTGGGAATATACAGTGATGGGGACTAATGTGCACACTGGCAGCCTGCTCTACAGCAGATTGCCCATCTTGATCCCTGTGAATATTAGTTCCTTGGTTCCATTAATCGCAGTGACATTTTTGGGGAATAGTTGTAAGGCTGGGAAAAGGGTGGGAGAGCAAGCACTTGTTCAAATATTGTTGCTGTTTGTCTGCTGATAGGTCAAACCCACCAAGCTCAGAGACAAAACAGATACCATCAGCAAAACAGCAGAGGTTGCATGCCTGCCAGTATTTTAATGATGACACCATGTCCTTGAAGTGGGATAAATTGAAGCATCAAGCTACAATTTGATATTAACATCTTTTCCTGGAAAGCTGGCTATGAGGGACTTCACACGATGGAATAATACTGAGGAAGCAAATGAACCACAGGTAGTTGTCTGGGTCAATTCAAGTCATTTTTGACCATACTGTGCTTTAAAACGTAGAAACACTGAAGGAAGAGAAGTAGGCCATTCAGCCCTTTGCACCTGCTCCACTGTTCAATATGATCATGGCTGATCATCCAACTCAGTACCCTGTTCCTGCCTACTCCTCATTTCTTTTTCCTTTTAGCCCCGGGAATGAAGTCTAACTCCTCTTGAAGTCATTAAGTTTTTTGGGCTTCAACCACTTTCTGTGGTAGTGAATTGCACAGGCTCACTATCCTCTGGGTGACAATACTTCTCCTCACCTCAGTCGTAGATGGCTTGAAATATGTTATATTTTGCTTCTGCACTTGAGTGTGAAGGCTGGAAAGCACCTTGTTTGTTTAATTCGAGAAAACCTTGTGTTTTTGCTCCTATCTGAATAGGTAGTATGGCTAATTTTGATATGAAGAAACAGTTTAATTGAGAAAACGTCAGTGATTTCATCCTCACCCTGGTGCACTGCAAGGTATGCTCTATATCAGTCAGCATTGTGGTTCTGCAATAATCAAGAATAATGTTCAGAGAGTTGAAGTCTGGTGCTGATCAGATCATTCTGGTGTGAATACTCTGATCCTGGATGTCTCCAGGATCCCTTGTAGCTCCTAAAAGGTGTTACACAAGGCTCATGGTAGCAATGAACTGCAAGTAAACTCATTTCCCTTCTCATTTATTGTTCCCAGCCCATGATACCTGAGGCAGGAGGACCAGATGTCATCTCCACAGATACACTCACATTGAAAACTCCCCATCAGTTAAGATGTTCGCATTGCCCTTTCAAATAAACAGATATGTTTCAGGCAGCCTTTGGTAGAGCACTGTGACAAAACATCATAAGGTCAGTGGAAATGTATGAAGGAAAGAGAACAAGCCTAAATTATAAACTCAATGCCAGCAGAGACAGTGCACTCCAACCCCATACTGTGCTGGAAGATTCAACAGACTCCCTCCCCATGGCTTCCCAAATATGGATGACATGCAAGAGGGTCAGACAGTCAGGTTTTACAAAGATGTTCTCTTTATTCACTTTACAGTCGGGATTGTCCTCATAGCCTTGTTAAATTCCTTGTGGAATTAGTCTTTCGCTTCTGTAGTGGAGCACAGCACTGGATCATAGATATGAATGAGGTTCACCAGCCCTGTTCAAGTTCAGAGGTGGATGGTGAGTATTACGCCCCATTTACAGTGAAACTATCTCATGATGTTGGTACCCCATGATGTTGGGTGAATAGCCAAGGTCTTTTTTTAAGGTTAGGGGAGTCCAAAACTAGACGGCATAGGTTTGTGGTGAGATGAGGAAGATTTAGAAGGAATCTAAGGGGTAACTTTTTCACACAGAGGGTGCTGCATGTATAGAACAAGCCAGAGGAAGTGGAGGAGGCTGGTACAATTACAACATTTAAAAGGCATCTGATGGGTATACAAATAAGAAGAATTGAAATGGATATGGGCCAAAGGACAAAGATAACAAGGTGTAGAACTGGATGAACACAGCAGGACAAGCAGTGTCAGAGGAGCAGGAAGGCTGATGTTTTGGGCCTAGATCATTCTTCATTTCTGAAGAAGGGTCTAGGTCTGAAACATCTGCCTTCCTGCTCCTCTGATGCTGCTTGGCCTGCTGTGTTCAACCAGCTCTACGCCTTATTATCTCAGATGCTTCAGCATCTGCGTTCCTACTACCTCTGGGCCAAATGGCAAATGGGATTAGATGAATTTTGGATATCTGGTTGGCACGGTCGAGTTGAATTGCAGGGTCCATTTCTATGCTGTACAGCTCTATGACTCTATGGAATTTGAGCGTCAATGACAGTGCTAACATCCCTAATTGCCCATCCCAATTGCCCTTGAATTGATTGCCTTTCCAAGCCATTTAAGAAGAAATACAGAGTCAACTACCTGCATATCTCGATTCACAGGTCGGCCAGACTGGATAAGGATGACAAACTTCTTTTCATGAAGGACAGCCATTCCAAATATTAATCTGGCAAACCTTCTCTAAACTACCTTCAAGTCATTTACATCCCTCCCTAACTAGAGTGATTAGCACTGGATACAGTACTCTAGATGTCTCATCAGTGTACAGTTCAACTAAAGCATAATCTCCCTATTTCCATTTTGTGATCCATTTTGCAGTAAATAACACCATTCTATTAGCTTTCCTAATTATTGATCTGTCTGCATACTAACCTTTTGCAATTAATGCATTTGAACACTCAGATCCCGTTGCACCTCATAGCTGTGTAATCTATGACCATTTGGATGATTATGCCTTTATTTTATTCTCTCTGCCAAAATAGACAATTCCACAATTTTTCCACATTTTCTACCACTTGCCAGATCGTTGCCCATTTGCTTATCTATCTTCTTTCCCAGCCTCGTTGTGTCCTCTTTACAATGCACTTTCCCACTTATCTTTGTGTCATCAGCAAATCTGACAATTAGGCCTTCTTTCCCTTTATCCGAATCATTTCTAACAACGGTTGAGGGACCAGAACAGAGCTGTGTGATGTACCACTTGTTATGTCCTGTCAACCAGAAAAAGACTTATTTATGCCTTCTCCCTGCATCCTGTTAAATAGTCGATCATCTCTGCTCGATTGCCTTGAACTTACAGAAACATAGAAAATAGCTGTAGGAGTAGACCATTTGGCCCTTTAGGCCTGTTCCTCCATTCATTATGATCATGGCTGATCATCCAATTCAATAGACTGTTCCCGCTAACTAATGCTAATTACAAACAAAATTAGACTTGTACATAAAGATGACCCACCAGCTGTAGCATTCACTCCTCAATCAAACAGAGATGGCTGCCCATATTCAGGTGGCTGTGGTACACCCAACAGTGTAACTGGTAGAAGACCTTGAAAATGCCAGGGACAAGTGCAGTCCTCCTGAAAAATTCCTAGTCAGATTTCCTGGAATTACACCTGGCTGCTGGAGTACATCAAGTGGAAAATTGTAGCTTCTGGTTCAGTGTTTGAAGCGCCATGTTATATCATCTCTTGAAATCTCCGCTGTGATAGAAACGCATACAAATGTCAATGGGATAAACAGTGTAGATACAGGAAGGATGGTTCCCCAGCTGGGAGGGAATGCAGAATCAGAATAAGAAGCAAGCCATCTTGGATGAACTTCTTCACTCACAGTGGGTGGTGAATCTTTGAAATTCTGTATCCCAGAGAGCTGTGGAACCTCAGTCATTCAATAATTTCAAGACAGGAATCAACAGGTTTCTAGTTATGAGGTTAGGGATTTGAGGATAGAGTCGGAAGATGGCATTGAGGTGGAGGGCTGACCATGATCTGGAATGGTGGAGCAGCTGAGGCGTAGAATGGCCTACATCTACCCCAACGTTACTGTGTCTACTCCGTGTCCTTATCCTTCCTGATCCCACCACTACCCCCAACCCCCATCACTATCAAAACATAAACAAATTCTGTTTTGTGATTGCTTCCCCATCACCCTTATCCAATTCCACTCCCGATGTTCTTTCATAAATAAAGAGAAAGTACTGCGGGTCCTGGAGCTCTGAAATAAAAACAGAGAATTTCGGAGAAACTCAGCAGGTCTGGCAGCATCTGTGGGGAGAGAAACAGAGTTAATGTTTCAGGGCTGATATGCTTCTTCTTTGAAGCCAATGAGATAGTGCCAGACCTGATGAATTTCTTGAGCACTTTGTTTCTTTTAAAAATACACTGCTATCTCACCATAAGGCACCTCTTCTTAATCATTTAGATTTGATTGACTGACGTGATGATCTGTTAGGGCTGATTTTTTCAGTAAATCTTTCACTTGGTGTTTTCCAGCAGCCACCTCCTCTGAAGTTAAGGTGTGTCAGTACAAAGCATTGGATTTGTTCTGTTTTTAGTTGCAATATTTGTATCACCCTGGTTCTTAATGAAAAACATCCTCCTCCTACAGAAGCAGGGTAAAATATTCAGAAGGAAGAACAGAAATTGCTGGGAAAACTCAGCATCTGCAAAGAGAAAGCAGAGTTAATGTTTCAGGTCCAGTGGCCCTTCACCAGAACGGATTGTGAATATTGCAATTATTCACTGCTACTGGCTGAAGCTCCTTGCCATTATTATTCACCCTGAGCAGATATTCCCAGATCTCCTTGAGCTTGTATTCTCGCTTATCCCATAAATTTGCCTTCTCACTTACCGACAGTACTTCCATTGAGAACTGGAGCTCCCAAAGGGGCAGTAGGAATTTGAATTCCCTCACCCAAACGGCAATTGATGGAGATTCAATGAAATATTTCCTGAAGATGGAAATGGATGAATTTTGTTGGTGAGAATATCAAGGAATGGGGAATCAAAGGCATTGAGGTATGAGTCAGCCACAATCCAGTGCGTGTTCAGACACGTTTAAAAGCTTGAATGGCCTACTCCTGCTCCAATGGCTGCGTCTTTCCCAACTCCTCACTCATTTTCAAGCTGGGTAAGAAACCACTTGGTCTATATATCCAGCTATAAGCAGGGTATTACCTTTACCAGCTTCCCATTAACACAATCTTCCATTTTCTCCTCACTGATTAAATCCACCAGCCTTTGATTAAAATTGTTGATGCAAAATGGAAGAATTCAAGATTTTTGTTCTGGGTATACGCCAGATCTCTAGAAAGAGTCCAGGTGCATAATCCTTTGAAGTTTGTGCCATGTACTGACAGGGTGGTTAAAAAGGTATTTAGCGCGTTTGCCTTCGTTGCTCTATCCTTTGAATATGAAGTCGGGACGTCATGTTGAGGTTGTACAGGACATTGGCGAGGCCTCTTGAGGAATACTGTGTTCACTTCTGGTTGCCCAGTTAAAGGAAGGATATTATGAAGCTGAAGAGAATTCAGAAGAGATTCACCTGGATTTTTCCGGTTATGGAAGGTTTGAGTTATAAAGAAAGGCTGGACAGGTTGGGACTCTTTTTCACTGGAGTGCAGGAGCTTGAGAGGTGACTTGATAGAGGTTTATAAAGTCACAGGGTTATAGGTAAGGTTAATGGTAGGTGTCTTTTCCTTATGATGGGGGATTTCAAGACTAGGGGGCATATTTTTTAAGGTGTTTTTTTAGAAAAGACATATGGTGCAAATTATTTACACAAAGGATGGTTTGAATTTCCTGCGGGCACAGTTACAATGTTTAAAAGACATTTAGGTAAGTATATGAACAGGTAAGATTTAGAGAAATATGGGCTAGAAGCAGGCAGATGGGACTAGTTGAGCTGATGTGAATTGGTTGGACTGAAGGGCCTGTTTCCCTACAGTATGACTCCATGAGAGAGCTACTGGTAAATCTTTAAAATGCTGAGTGGTGGGAGGCAACCTCTGGAGTTAATCCACACTGGCTCAGCATGTCACAGCATGAAAAGAATCTGTAAAGAATTACTTTGTAAACCGTTTTTAATGCATGGCAATTTCACCAGATGCACACAACCATTACCACCGTCCATTTCCACCTTACAGTTTCTCAGGTCTATGCAAAGAACATGCATCAATTTATTAAGTGCTATTCATTCAATAGCCAAAATTTGTTTTTCTTAGCTAAGAAAATCTTCTGATTTCCAAATTAAGTGAAAAAGGATCCTTTGAAAATAGGGAACTGTGAACCCTGAGGGACCAAAGTAAAAACACTCAAGGGTATTGGGTCACCACTCTGAGAAACCTTTTAGTTAATTCAGCGGCTAAAAAACCCAGCTGTTGTACAAAGCTGTCATCACATGGTGACAGGAATGGTTTATAAGCAGCATTACAGGCAATTTCCCACATCCCAGCCTTTCTGGCCAATGTCTATCACCTACTACTTCATTTTCAGATGGTTCCTAACTGACTCTGATGTGCAATCAGTGACATTGTGGAGTTTCCAATGATCTCATCCTTTACATTAGTACATGGAAACCTTCTTCCAGCAAAATCTCAGTAAAATAAAGAGGAAAAAAAGCCCTTTCTTCCCATTTAAGCATATCCCGTTACATTCCAAACTAGGTTCATCCGTGACATTTACATTAACATTCTGGTTTAAAATTTAAAGTAAGATATTTGGTAAAAATTGTTTAAGTGGTGTACATTAGCATGGAATTTCTACCCAGCTGCAATAGGTAATTCAGTGCAATTCACCAAAATCATTGAATCGAGCAAAAAAGATACCAGAGTTTAAGTGTGAATTCAGTTCGAATAGCACAAATTAATTTTCGACAACTTTCTGCACTGATTTAAAAAGACTTGTGTGAGAAACAAGCTCTGCCCATCAAACTGGCCAAATGCCTGGATTGAATTACTTGGCAGTTTCTGCTAATTGTGCTTCTTTGCAGAACTTTGAGGAAACTTGAAAAACAAGGCACAAGGACACTAACAGACATTGTGACAATACTCTGGCTTGAAGGGATGTATTTTTGTCCTTTTTTTTACGAAGAGAGGTTGAGACAGATGCCAAGTGGTCTGTTTCATGAAAATAAAGTAAATAGTTTGTGAGGCCTTGGGTTTTTTTAAAGTTGGAAGAACAGAAGCAACATGAAGGGATGGGGTCAAGTTCCCAGAGAATTAGGTTTTTGATTTATCTTTTAGTAGTCGTTGGGGTTAAGAAGCTGGTATACATCTCTCCCTGCTTCAGCAAAATGCTTGAGTTTTCTCTCTCTCTCTCTTTCGGAATTTTCTCTTGATGTTCTTTCCTCCTGGACTGGAGAATTATATGTGAGACAATCTATTTTATGGAATTTGTCTTTGCCAAGGGTGTGTTTATGGGATTTACTGTATTGGAACAGTTACTGTTTAGTAGTTAAATAATTTATTATTCCATTAATCTCTCCAATAGAGTTAAGCTATTCTATTCTCCTTTCTTTTGTTTGTATTTTAACTATAGTGTAAGAATAAAATGTGCTTTGCTTCAAGCCTGGTAGTTTGAGCAATTGAATTGCATCCAAAACACAACGCCTTACACTTGCTTTTAAGAATAAGAAAAAATCAGGGGGTCCAGACTATCTTCTTAATATAAGTTGCGAGGTTTGGTCTGATCCATAGCAATATACTTGAAACACATTTCTTATTCTTTGCTTAAATACTAAAATTGGTTACTGTGCTCCAATGTAAATATGAAATACCACTATTCAGTTTTTAATGATCGATAAAGCTTTATTATTGTATTCAAAGGTGGAGGACAAGGGATTCAAACTACCTATTTTTGTGATAGATCTATTTTCAACTGCATTAAAAAATGATATCATTATGAGACACATCAAGAAATATTTTTAAAGCAAAAGATGTTCTGTTTTAAAATACTGCCTGTTTGTCGTCATTCATGGCAGACTTTACACTTGACCGTATGCAAATAAGTTTGTGCAGAGGCAAGAAAAATAAATTTCTCAAAATTGGTTTGACTTTAGGCATATTGTGCCCAAACAGAAACTCTACCCAAACATGTATGGTATCACGAATCAGTGAGTTGTTGTTGGCATCTCAATCCAACTCACTCATCCTTGATATCATATGTTGTATCAAAGTGCTTCAAACAAAAAAATCAATTTAATTTCCTTCATTCCAATTATCGTTGTTAAACGGAATCAAGATTAGCCTGGAAACTTTGGGAATATTGCCTTGGGGTTTATTATGTCTACCTGAAAGGTCAAAACTTCTGGTTTAAAATTCAGTTTGCAAACTGGCACCTCAAACCATGGAGCACTCCCTGTGGTGTTTACTTTGAACTAGTGATCGCCCTGTGTGTGATTCTGGAAGGAAGCCAAGAAAATTTCAGGATGTCCAGGGTCAGCAGACACTCAGATTGAAGAATTATCAGAAATAACAAATCTAGCAAAATGTACTGATTATCCTTTACTTCTAGTTACATTCTAACAAAATAATTGGAGGACACACATGGGATTAAAGTAGAAGCTGAAATATCAATCTTTATGTAAAGTGCTTTTAATTTTTGGATTTATATCTTTTTCTTAATGTTACACTCCACGTCATGAGATTAGTTTTTTTATGTCAAAGTGGTGTGTTCAGAAGGACTTATGAACATTGTACCCTGTTAATACTCCAGTTACACTTCATTCAATTTGAATTTTGCAGTGGGCAAAATGACGTAACAGGGCCAATTTGTGTCGGTTCAGGGATTTCGAACAAGTTGCAATTAATGTGGTCTTTGATGAAACATAGAATCACTGAGTAACACCTTTTAGATTTTGCCTTTGAGCTACAATTGTACCAACACAAATTAATGACAGGATTAGCACCACTGCCATAAAACCCAGGCTTTTCTTTTCGGATGTGAAGTGGAATTCAAATATATGATCTGCTGACTCAAGGGTGTGTTTATATAGCAACAGTGATAAAAATAAAATCATTTTGTATAATTGTAATTTAATCAATTGTAATCCCTCACTGACAAGTTTTTTTTTAAAAAACTACCCATCAAAGTGCACTTCATAACTAATATGTGCACACTCAGGCAAGCAATCAATACTTTCAAAGACATCTTTGTTTAGGAAAATCATATTAGCTTATCATTAAATCATTCCTTAACAGAACTTTACCGTTATCCTCTCTACACTGCAAATGTGCCTTCTGTTGCATAGTTATAATGGGAATTTAGTGAAATAGACACAGAAAATGCTTGAGAAACTTAGCAGCTCTAGCACTATCTGTAGAAATAGAACAGAGTTGGCATTTTGAGTCCAGTGTGAAACTTCTCGAGAAAGAATCGTTATAGAATCCCAACAGTGTAAAAACAGGCCATTCAGCCCAACAAGTCCACACCACCCCTCTGAAGAGCTTCCTACACAGACCCATTCCCCTACCCTTTCCCTGTAATCTGGCATTTCCCATATCTAATCCACCTAATTTACACATCCCTGGACACTACAGACAATTTAGCAAGGCCTATCCACCTAGCCTGCACATCTTTAGACTGTGGGGGGAAACAGGAGTACCCAGCAAAAACCCACACAGAAATGCGGAGAATGTGCAAACTCCACACATACAGCCACCCAAGGTTGGAATCAAACCCAAGTCCCTGGTACTGGGAGGCAGCACTGCAAACTCTCTTGTCGCAAATACTGCCAGGCCTTTTAAGTTTACCCAGCATTATCACTTTTTATTTCAGATTTCCAGCATTTGTAGTATGTTGTTTTAATTTGAGAATTGAGAGAAAGCTTACTTTACACATATAAATACATGGGCCATTCTAGATTTGCAGAAGGAACCTCAATCCTCACAGCAGCTGACAGGATATCTAGACTATCAAGTGCAGATTTACACCTGGTCTATTCATCTCCCTTCATCACTTCCAACCTATTACGAAATGAGATCTATTTTTGTTATTATTCTGCACAACTGTCCTTGTAGAATATTGACACATGTGTGTAATTCCAGAGCTGCTTGCCAATTCAGTCTTCCCTGAACAAGATATTTGACAAATTCAGACTGTAGAGGATGGTAAGAAAAATGTGGTCGCTTTCTCTTTCATCAAACTTTGTATTTTTAGTCATAATAAACTGTTCATCAAAATGATTGGTGGCTAATAATTTTGCAGCAGCTAATTTCTTGCCTCATAATTTTGAAGTTTCCAAACACAATGAAAAACTTGCATTTATACTGTGATTTTCACGAATGCAGAGCACTCTAAAGAACCTTACTGGTAACAATGTACTTTTTAAGAGTAGTCGCTGCTACAATATAGCAAATTTAGCAACCAGTTTGCACAGAATTAGTTTCCACAAATAGCAAGGAAAGAAAATCCCTTTTTCAACAATGTTGATTGAGAGAGGAACATTGCAAGGATTTACTATACTTCAAAATAGTAGCATAAGATCTTTAGGATCCATCTGTGAAGACAGAGGGAGCTTCAATTTAAACTTTCTTCTCAGTGTCCATATTTCTGAAGCAGGACTGAACCCATGATGTAAGGTGAGAGTCCTCCCAGTTTACCTTGTAATAACGCTTATCTCTCTCATCTCAGAAGATCTAACAAATTGCTAGAAAGAGTCTAATGTTGTTTACCTTGCTGTGTGGTGAGCACAATTAAAATATTTATATATTGCTGCACCAAGGAAAATCCTAACGAATGACTACTTTCCACACATTGCTACACAAAATCATTGGCAATGCTATTCAGACAGCTTGGACCCAATGTACTAATCACCTACTGGACCAAGTGTTAGTCAGCTCTCAGAGGGGCAACTTCTTTGTGGGGGTGGGGATTGTAAGAGAGATTACAATTTACCCAGGGAAGACCCAAAATTGGGAAGGGTAAATTGGACATGGTTCAGATATGGTTGATTTGCATTTCGAACAACAAGAACGGAAGAAGAGCCAAAACTATAGTTCCTTTATTGTCAAGAGAAAATAAGAGTCGGGTGAAGCAAAAATAAACTTATCAATGACAGGTTTCAGGTTCAAAATACAAGTAAAAAACAGGATGAATATATAAAGTTCAAAGCAGAAGTGAAAAAGGAAATAAGTAAGGCAAAAAGACAGAATGAGAAGAGACTGACAGCTAACTGTAAAGGAAATGCAAATGCCTTATTTAGGTAAAAAAAAAGTGAAATAGGAGCCATTCTTCGAAGTAAAGGGCATATTTCAGGTACTAAAAGGATATTGCAAGGCGAATTCTGCCAAAAGCATTGTGAACGAAGAGATAATTGACTTCAGAATTGTTTAAAACTGATAAGCAACAGTCATTACAAAGCCTGGCTTGACCTAGCATTGATAAGTTATCAATGAGACGGGATGCATTTGAAAGAAGATAAGGGTGGAAATTGCAGAGGTACTGGTTATCATCTTCCAATCTTCGTTCAATACAGGATTGGAGAATTACAATGTTCTATTCTTGTTGAAAAAGGATGCAAATACAGATCCTCAATGGTGGGAAAGCATTCGGGGTAATATTGGCAATCACTTGGACAAATATGGATGGAGTGATAAAAAAAACCAGCAAAATTTGATAAGGGCAAATCATGTTTGACAATTTGATTGATACAAGAGATGGTAGATGTGATACACATTGACTTTGAAAACCCAGTTAACAAAGGGTCACATAATATGCTTGCCAGTAATGTTAAAGTACATGGAATTAAAGGAAAAGAGTATTAGGAAACCAAGTATTTGCAAACAGTTGCTTGTCGGCCTGATGGAAGGTATGCCTTGGGTTCCTTGGGGTCAGTATTAGGACCACTGCTTTTCTTGATCTAGGCTAATGACCCAGACATCAATATATGGAGCACAATTTTAAAATCTAAAGATTGTAAAGAATTGTGAACTGTGAGGTGACTAGATATAGACAGGCTAGTGATTTGGGAAATGTATTATTTTTAATGCATCGGGGGTGTGGTCACCACTGGCTGGAATAACATTTATTGTGCATTTCGAATTGCCTTGTGGTACTGGCAAGCCACCTTCCTAAACATCTGCTATCCTTGGGCTGTAGGGACACCCTTGGTACAGGGAGTTTCAGGAATTTGGCTTGAGTAACTTGAATGGGGACCTTGCACAGAAGTGGAATTGTACTTTTAGAGATAGTGTGGAGGTGGGTCCAATTGTGGGAGAGACTTCAACACTAAGGCAGGGCAAGCTTTCTCATGCAATTACATTCTTCTCAGCTCAGTACATTTGCAAACACAGGTAAAATGCCAAATGTTCAGGGCAGGTGGTTCTGACCCCCGATCCTCTCCAGCATCTTCTAGGTTCTGACATTTAGGTGCCATATTTAGAAGGCACGTGTACATTACTTCACTCTCTGCAACTTGGGACCATCAGTCACCCTATGCTTATCACCTCCACCCACACCTGGAGATATCAGAGACCAAGTAAAAGTAGCACTGTGCGTTAGCAATGTCTCCTTGGATGTTCTCCTGAAGGCTACAGTCCAGGATAAGAGGGAAGTTCTTTTCGCTGGTGATGCCAACAAAAGACCATCCTGGACAGAGGTGGCTGCAGAGGTCAGCGCCTCCAGACAGCCCCGAGGAACTTGGCTTCAGTCTCACAAGAGGATGAATGATCTGCTGCAGCTCTGCCAGGGCTGTGTGCCACAGTCTGCTCAATGCTTCATGCTCCTATGTGTGTGAGTTAGCATTGTAAAATTGGCACTGCACAAGACTCTCACACAGGGGGATAGGTGCCGGGCATCTCCATCAGATGCTCTTTTTCCCAACATCTGCAATTTTCTGTGCAGGTACCAATATAGCACTAGTGGCCCCACAGTGGCATTGCCCCTCTCATAGTGCCAGGGTACACATTCTAAAGGAGTTACAGCACTCAATAGCTCAGGCACCTACAGCTCACTGACCTTCCTTCAAAACCAAGAAAATGTACATGTCTGAGGACTTGTCACTAAAGGTTAGCATGGGGCAAGGGTACAATCTCAGGGATGACACTTTTGTTGAGATCCTTGTTGAGTTCAGCCCCAGTGGCCTGCCCTGGTCAGGTCTGTTGGTGTTGGCTGATGTGGCTGTCTTACTCGGACAGGCTTGTCAGCTCAGTCAGGCCTCACGTCTAACAGCAAATATTCGCCAACAACAAACCAGAATTCAGATGACCGAGGCTTCTCATGGGCTGTTCAGCACGGAGACACCATTGTAGACATTTATGCTCACCTATGTTTGGAGGAAGAATAGGTTCGGGCCTCATATGTGGCAACTAAAAATAAAAGCAATTAACTGAAGTGCTGGGGTTACTGGTTTAATAGAATGCATGCATACAGTGTATGGAAGCAAGTGATTGATCCAAGTGTCTGTTTTAAATTGCTACTTTAGCAAAATACAATTGCTTTCAAATTAAATCTGCTGCTTTAAGAGGGTTTTGAAGGACTGTATTGAAGATTATGGTGATTACTCTGGTAGGTTCAGGTAGAGGTTATATAAAATTGTAATGAAAATGTTGGTGCGATGCTGTTGTGTTGTTCTTGCCTGTGTGGAAGAAAAAAACAACAAGGAATTGTTGCTAGTCTAGTTACATTGACTGACATCACATGCCACTAATTGATTCTGATACTTAGCAGGCAATTTGAACAGCAGCTACATGGCAAAAGCTGTGACGTGGCAGGTTTCTACTATAAAAATGAGGAAAGGTCACTGGACCCGAAGCATTAACTCTGTTCTTTTCCTTCACCAATGTGGCCAGACCTGTTGAGCTTTTGCAGTGGCTTTGTTTTTGTTCTACTATAAAAACTGAGTATGCTGGAGAAAATCAGCAAGCATAGCAAGATCTGTGGATAGAGAAACTGATGTTTCTTTTTGCTCAAAGATGTACAGGCTTAGTGGATTGGCGATGCTAAACTCCCATAATGTCCAGGGATGTGCAGGCTAAGTGGACTAGCCATGGGAAACGCAGGGTTACAAAGATAAGGTGGTGGGGGGGGTGGACCTGGATGGGATGCTGTTCAGAGGGTCAGTGTGGACTCAATGGGCTTTCTGTCTGAGTATCTCCTAATGTAGTCACACATTGACTTATAACACTGTGAAGTGATAAGTTCAACAATGTTAAACAATGTGCTCCATACACACAAATTGTTGTTGTCAGAGACACTGAGGGCTGAGCGGTGGCAGGTGCAGTGGGAAGCAAGCTGAAAGCTGATGTAAAAATCAATGATCAGTTGTAATGGAGATAAAGCTTGGGAAGGATGAGAAGTGGCAGGGACAGATCAGAGTTAGTTCCAACCAACTGCACAGATTGATTTTCCCAAACCAGTTATTAACTTGCTGTATGTCAGACTTTTGAAGATGTCTATGACTAATGGAAAAAGAACTATCCTGACTGAATGTATTTTCATAGGTGCTGACAATGAAAGGGGGATGGCTTGGCTCTATCCTGAGCTAATTACAGTCATGGCTATATGACTGTGTCACTGGGCTGTATGATGGGAAGGAAGGCAGCTGGGCAGGGAAGAGGAAGCTGTAAGAGGAAGCACTTACATGAAGAAGGCTGCAAAGTGCAAGGGGGTAGAGAAAAAAGGCTACAATGTTGGAAGTATGGGAGTGGTTAAGGAGACAGCAGTAAAGGAAGGAGGTAATAAAGTGTGGAGCTGGATGAACACAGCAAGCCAAGCAGCATCTCAGGAGCACAAAAGCTGACGTTTCGGGCCTAGACCCTTCATCAGGAGAGCAGTTTTAAACCCACCAATAAAGGAATACCCAGCTAACATAGAAACATAGTGGGAGGCCATTCTGCCCTTGAAGTCTGCCCCGCCATTCTTCACAATCGTTACTGGTTGTCCAACTCAATAATCTAACCCTGCTTTCTCCCCATTGCCTTTGATCCCGTTCGCCCCAAGTGCTATATCTAGTCGCCCCTTGAATACATTCAATGCTTTGGCACCAACTACTTCCTGTGGTAATGAATTCCACAGGCTCACCACTATCTGGGTGAAGTAATGCCTCCTCATCTCTGTCCTAAATCATCTACCTTGAATCCTCATACTGTGGCCCCTGGTTCTGGACACACCCACCATCGAGAACATCCTCCCTGCATCCACCCTTTCCTGTTAGAATTTTGTAAGTCTCTATGAGATCCCCCTCATTTGTCTGAAATCCAGCAAAAACAATCCCAACAAAAAGCAATCCCCCAAAAAAAGAAACCTAATCAATCTCTACCCATCCAAGAGCCAGGGAAATAGTTGAATCAGTGAAGTAATTAATTCCTTGACAACAAAGGTAGAATCTCCATAACAAGGCTGAATATATTCAGGAATGACTCTATGAGAAAAGCTGTGATGGTGCTAGCTTATTGCCTGGCTTCGATTCTTTCAGCATAAACCATTCTGCTTTACAGCAATGGCAGCCAAATACTGATCGCCGAAACAAACTTACCCAGACTATTTTGGATGGGGGCATGCACTTACTTTCTGGTATAACAAGGTGTAGAGCTGGAGGAACACAGCAGGGTTCCTGCTCCTCTGATGCTGCTAGGCCTGCTGTGTTCATCCAGCTCTACACCTTGTTACCTCAGATTTTCCAGCATCTGCAGTTCGTACTATCTCAGTTACTATCTGGTGATCTCTTTTAGGGGCTGGATCTTGGTATTCAGGGACTCCATTTTCATTCTCATTAGTGCATTTATGAGTGGTCATGTAAGAGCTACACTTTCTGTACTTGCATTGACGTAAAGTCTATTTGGACTCACAGGCATGCAGAACTTGGCGAGCAAATGAAATTTGAAAAAGAATTCAAACAAAATTGAGCAAATGAGATTGAAATGAGCAGCATACGTTGGAGAGCTAACCCACATTCCTGTTAATTATAAAATGTGAGGCTGGATGAACACAGCAGGCCAAGCAGCATCTCAGGAGCACAAAAGCTGACGTTTCGGGCCCAGACCCTTCTGATGAAGGGTCTGGGCCCGAAACGTCAGCTTTTGTGCTCCTGAGATGCTGCTTGGCCTGCTGTGTTCATCCAGCCTCACATTTTATCTTGGAATTCTCCAGCATCTGCAGTTCCCATTATCTCTGTTCCTATTAATTATTTTTCTTTTGTGCAGGTCTCTAAAGTCTGTGTACAGCAGAAACCTCCTGAACAGGAAGCTGGTGCTGTGAATGGCATTAGTCGGCTGATCACCATATGTGGGCCCTCGATGTGACTACAGTGTGGAGCCATGCAGCTAACAGGGAACATTAGCCCTAACTGAATTTCAGTCACAATCATGGGTTAATTATGTATCATAATGCCTGCAGTCCCTTTTCTAAGCTGATGAATTTAGCCCTCATGGACTCTATGTAAGGATGTGCTATAACTTACATGACACAATCATGATGCAAATACTGATTACAGTAAGTACCCCTTCATTTCCTACTGAAACCTTGCAATGTTTTTCATATAACTTCTGTATTATTCCTCAGTATTAATCAGGAGCAATTACTCCTTTTCCCCATTGCCAGTATTCAACTGATAGTCATATTGAAGTTACTGCCTTGTTGGGTTTAATTATCAGTTTTATTGTAGCTGTGATGAAATGTTTTAAAACCACTTGATAGAGAGGTATCTTGAAGAACTAACGCTGTTTATTTTATATTAGGAGAGTTTATGACTGATCAAAATACACAGAGCAAAACCTGAAGCTTTCTAATCTAAGTTTCCAGGTTTGATTTTTCTAAACATGGGGAAAACCCACAGCTGGGGACAAAAAAGAATAGTTTTAGTTTCAGTTTTGGATATTCCGAGGAAGTCTTGAATGAAGATGGATGAGTGAAACAGTGATCCTGAGAAAGGGCGAAGATATTAATAATAGGTTAACATTAGACTAGGGAGTTCAGTAACAGTTTGAGATCAAGGGTGTTTTGATAAAACCCTAAAAGAGATTATTTGAAGCTGAGAACATTTAAGCTCAGTCTATGAAAGCTTGAGGAAGAGTTTATCAGATTTTTTTAGACTGGGAGTGGAAGTCACAGTTAAAATAAGCCTATATAGGCATTAGAGAAGGCAGTACAGGAGTGTTTTGGTGATTTATGGGATAATATGTTACCACAGGTTTCAAAATCTTTAGATTTGTGTTATATATAAATAATCTGGTTTATTCTACATTTCTTCTTTTCTTTATTAAAGCACTGATTTATTCTAAAAACTGCATCTACAACATTGCATGCTTATCTGAGACCACCTTGTAAAAACCAAAGCCACAAACAAAATATGATCTATCAATCAGGATTTCACTCTGGGATCTGACATGTCTAATAATAACATCAACTGGAATGACAATAATTTCTTAAGTTTGCTAATAGTAAATTCATCACTATATTTATGATTCTATAAGTGCACATGCTCCAGTATCTAAGCCATGACATTACTGCAAGGACATACCTGCCATCTGTCTGTGCTCAGAATCACCTGTCATTGAAGATGCAACAGCTTCCAAATCTTGATCCAATGATATGGCCCCCTTCCTTGTTGTGCAGGGTTCTTCCTGAATGGTCAACATGCAGTCTGCTTCTTCTTTACCCCTCACTGTTCTACATGATTCCCCGTCGAAGTCATCACCAGAACCCATACTTTTGGTGCTGACACGTCTGACACGGGAAACCAAATCTGCTTCTTTCATTCTGGCCAGGCGGCCGAGAGCTGTTTGGCTTGGGGGAGATGATGAGATTTTGCTTTGCAATGATTCAACCTTCTCTGAAGTACTTTGATCTTTCCTGTCTCCACCTGGGGGAGAGACAGCTCTGCTTTCTGTGCTCAGACAGCAACTTGTATCAGTCCAATTATAAAACTCCTTGAAAGGTCCATGAAAGAACTCGTTTATAATGGCCCTTTTCCCCAACTCTTTGTTACTTGCAGCAAGATGCTCTGGCAATTTATTCTCATGTAAATTATTTCCACTTGAGGTTCCATACAGAGGGCTTTGTTTCCATTCTGAAAGCTTGTTACTGTCCAAAGATTTCTCCTTGATGTGGCCTGTCAGTTTCACTGAAGTGACTTTCCTGTCCACCAAAAAATGGTCACCATTATGGCCTAGTTCCACATCAGCAGGAGATTTTGGCTCATTTTCTCCTACATTCTGATGTGATGTCTTCTTATCAAGAGAAATCAAGGCTTCGCCAGCTACATCTATTCCCAAAATCCTTGCAGCTCTTTCTGCTAATGATTCATTTTTTGAAATTCCTTCCACAGGCTTTTGCTCAAAGAGGTCGTACAGGTTATCAATTTTTGGCTTTGTGCTTTTGTGGCAGTTTGGAGAGTTCAGATTGGGTTCTGAGTAACACTGATCATTGTCAAACTGTGTGAACATTTTTCTAATACTGTCATCACATTCAGTTTCTACATCTGGCTGAGTTTTGTTGCCTGGCACATCCAGTTTGTTTAATGTTTCTGGATCATTTGTGCTTTCTGTCCTTCCTTGAATTAACTGACACATAGGTGTTCGAACTCCATTGATGTTTATACATTGCCTTTTACTCTTAGTGCCTTCCAAATTGTTTTCATTTTTTAATTTAGTGAATTGTGCATTTTTTGTTGTGAACACATTTCGAATTGTGCTACTGTTGTTATCTGTTGTCCTTTTATCAATGGGCTTTTGGAATAGGTTGATTGACTGGCTGCTCGGTTTGTTATTGTCAGCAGACCATTTCGAATGGACTTGAACATTAGAGGTAATATTAGTGTAATTTGAGCAACTTTTGTCACTGCCACTGTCCTTCTTTTCTTTGGGCTTTGTCAGCTTAACTGATGATTTTTTAGGCTCGCACTGCTTATGTGTTTCGTAAGTCTGACTGTCGAAGTGTATTAACTTATTTACATTGAACTCACCATCTTCAGTTTCCTTCTCCCGTTCCTGAATATTACGATCCTCTTGTTCCTGAATCTCTTTGTTGAAACTTTCTAATTCACTAATTGCATCCCAAGGACGGCGGCTTACGGGTTTCAAGAGGAACTGACCAAACCCGACAGGCTCTCTGCCATTGTCTGATGATGTCTGTGAAACCACTCTGCTCTTTTCACCTTGACTCTCCACATTTCCACATCCACTCTCTTTCTGTGAGCACCTTGAAGCCCCATGAACATGGCTTTGGTGTGAGTTAGTGTGATTGAACTGATGCTTAGGAGCTGCCCTTGAGAAAGCACTACCAGTACAGGGATACAAGTTCATCTGACCATTTATTGAACAGTTACTCAGCTTATGTTTCTGGACATTGATGGCTGTAACTTCTGCACTCCGTTTATCCCCTTGCATTAAAGCACTGGATTCAGGTTCTGAGCAGTTCTGACTTTGAATCTGGCTACCTGTTCTAATATTTTTCACTGCACCACTGAATGACCGAGTGGTACGGGGACCTTTAACGAAGCTTGTTTGCGTTTCTTGATCTCTATACTGGTCACCTGGCCAAGAGCCAGAAGCTCTTAATTCTCTGTGTTGGTTAATATTATAGCCAACCGTATGCCTATTGCTAACTTCATTCCAGGGCTCAGGTCGCTTCAACCCATTTTCTGAGATCATGTTTCCTGTCAGTGCTTGTAATTCCAAGTCAGAGGAAGACATACTTAAAAAACTTTGCTCTGTTAAGTTTCCAGTGCTATCATTCAGTACACTATCAATGCTCCCATTTCTCACATCATTAACAAAGACATCTTCATTTGACTCTTCTTCGCATGTTTTAACTGGCACTGAAACAAGACAAAATATTGTTTCTGTCATTCTTCTTTTTGAGTGTTTGTTCTCTTGCACCTCAAAACTCTGGGAATCTGGTTCCCACTTCTTTACCTGGGTAATGGTTTCAACAGTGTCTTGAACCACATGCGGCTCTGCTTTAGAATTGGCATTTGATTGTGGATAACCAACTGGATGGTTTACAGTTGAAAAAACACTGGAATTACATTTGAATGAGCTATCAAGCTGGTTGTCCAGATACGGCTTAGAACAATGTCCAGACTTAGTACCATTCTCAAACTCTGGCTTGGATGCTACAAACCATTTGTTGCTAGTCAGAGTATCAGTAATAGGCCTCAGGCCTGCCTGAGTGGAATAATATGACCCTGATGGAACAGAAAAGGCACTGCAATGGTCTGATGGTCTGAATGTCTTGTTTCCATCTGCAACATTGTCTTTTGCATTCCACAATTCGTACTTATGATCTGCTTCAATGCATTGCTTTTCAGATGGCATTATTGTAATATGTCTTAATCGAGGATCATTAAATGGTATGTACTTGACAAAAGCCTTTTGGTCATCTGTATATCCATTATGTGATGAACTGTACGACTGTCTTTTGTGAGGGATATTTTTACCTATATCATCATTTACATTTTTGGTTTGCAGATGTTGCTTTGTGCCACTATCATGAGACATAACTTTCTGATGAGCATGATCACTCTCCTGGTTATCTAAACACCAGTGAGACTGATTGGTAACAGTATCCACTGACTGATAGGGCTGACATGTGCTATCACAAGCAGGCACTTTATCAAAACATTTTTTATCGGTTTTCTGCTGAGGTGGTGCTTTGTAAGATGGGGGAGGCACATAGACAGGAGGTAATAAGCTGCTACCAGCAGGACCTTGAGGGCAGCAGTTACTATCAACACTTGCTTCACTGTCCTTGGCAAAAGAAACCACTTGCCCATCAGTTTCCCCATGTACATGGAGATTAGGTATCATTTCTGAACTTCTCCTAATTTGCTGATACAGTTCGTACGAAGGAGGTTTCAGTGGTCTGGTCAACTTCGCTTTTGGCAACTGAGTACATGGACTAAGATTTTCTATCCATTTGGAACTTGTTTCAGAATGACAATAAGAGCCGTTATCCTGCAACACAAGATCATCTTTCAAAAATTGATTTTCTGCTCTTTTTCTGTCAAACCCAGGCATATCTACATAATATAGACCAGTCTGAAATTCCTTACCATTACTTTCTGGAATAACTCTGGGCAATGACTGAGACTTTCCCTTCTTTACGTATGGCAATCCATCTCTTTTTAATTCTTTACCATCAACCACATGAGGCAGTATGCCCTGTTTCAACCTGCTTCCATCACCATCAGATAGCTGTCTTCCTAAAGACGCTTTCCATTCCTCCGTCCCCAAGCTCTGGCACTTACGATCCTCTGGCGTTCTCCACTTGCCTTCAACCATCCCTTTCACTGTCACACTCTGACCTTCTGACATCCAACTTTTTTGCTCATTCATTCTAGTTACTTCTGGTTTATGCTGCATGTTCTTCCGTTGAGCATCCTGCGAACCTTTCCCTCGTTGTTCAGCCTTTGGATTGGGTAGAACTTTTGTCACATTATTTCCTTTGCCGCCCGAGTCTCCTTGGTTTGTGTAATCCAATAAAACACTGAAATCTTGCCCTCTTCGTCTCCAATATGTGACATCCTTTCCAGATTTGGACCTGGATGAACAAGGTAGTGGAGGACCACTGTTTAACCTAAAACAAATAAAGAAGCACAGAGGGTCGTTAAGACATTTGAAAAAAAACATTGCTTTTAGTACCAATTTCATTATTGAACACTTGTCATTTTGGTCACTAATGATTTATGGAATAAAGGAATACAGATTTAAAAGGAAATAAACAACATTTGTACCTTGAACAAACACCAATGTCTGCAGGCAGCATTTAACTATGCGTAAGAATTAAATCATGCCAAATACTGCACCCTGATTTATAGGTTAGCTTCCAGGAGTGCATATATTTCATAGAATCATGCAATAGCTTCCAGTTTATGTTCCAACTAATAGCACTATTCAATGAAAGATACATATGAAGTAAGAGTTGCAAATAAGCAAATACTGCAGAATGCAAATTTAACATTTGCAATGGATATATCTGAATTCATAGAGTTGGTATTTTAAAGTCAAACTTCAGTTTGACTTTCTAACGAGGAGACAGCTGTGTCAGGTAAAATGAGTTCTTCATTGCTAATATGCATGGAGTAGGGCAGACCTGAAGCCAGTTTTTATTGAAGAGAGGAAATTGCTTTGATGAGCAATATGCTAGTGGTTCTGCAGCAATACACCAAAACCATCCTGATATCGAAAGTACACCCGATCATGAAAAGGGGAAACAATGCAGAAAATAACATAATTATTTACTGGGGACTCAAGTGATAATGTCAGCAGCAAGTTGAGATAATCACCCCTACTTCCAATGAAAGGAAGTGATCTTATTCAGTTGTTATATGTTTCAAAACATGTTTTGGTTTTCTTGTTGCTTCCATGAGAACATTTACTAAGTCGGAGGTTCACTTAAAGGTTAGAATTTACTTTTGTGTAACATTGAAAGTGGGCCCTTTGCTCCACAATATCCATGAATTTCTGATTTATTGCTCCTACATTTTGAATCTGACACAATTCTAAAAGTCAAGCTGATGTTTGTGAAATGTGTATTTCTGCTTGGTCACAAACTCTTCTAAGGTCCTTGGCTGAATTCAATCAAAATTGCTAGATGTTACTGTGGATCAAGGGGCTTGATATGGGATGGCTGACATCTAACAATGTAATAACCTCCAAAGGGGCTTTCATCTTCTGGTATGGGATCTTGAGGTCAGCCTCGACTGCATCTGCATTGACGCCGTAACTCACTTATACTTCAACCAATCATCACCACACATTCCAAATTTATGTCGTAAATCATAAACATTTACCTTCAGTTCTACTTTTTTTTTCTTATAGTTTGTACCATATAATTTACATTCTGAGACAAGGCATGAAGTTACTTGTTCAGGGAAAGTGGCAGGCAGCATGTACAAACAGAAATAATACACATACTAGGGGAAAAA
Organism: Stegostoma tigrinum; assembly: GCF_030684315.1. Classification (NCBI taxonomy): domain Eukaryota; kingdom Metazoa; phylum Chordata; class Chondrichthyes; order Orectolobiformes; family Stegostomatidae; genus Stegostoma; species Stegostoma tigrinum. Next base: position 126,438,031 of record NC_081355.1, on the reverse strand, counting down.
GGGCATAAAATTGAGAAAAACTAACTGGCCACAGATAAAGAAAAGATATACAAAGCAGAGTAAGAATGCAAGAAGTTGACCAAGAACAACAGAATGCAAGAACTACCAGTGCTGCAAGAAAGTGACTAAGACTCATTCAGAAAGTGGTGTCTTTGATCCTCATCACAGAATAGTGTCAGATTCAAAATGTAAGAGCAATAAATCAGAAATTCATGAATATTGTGGAGCAAAGGGCCCACTTTCAAAAGTAAATTCTAACCTTTAAGTGAACCTCCGACTTAGTAAATGTTCTCATGGAAACAACAAGAAAACCATAACATGTTTTGAAACATATAACAGCCGAATAAGATCACTAACAACTAAATCGCTTCATTTTGGTACAAGAACAACAACTTCCTTTATGGTCTCAAATCCCTCCACAAATATTGAAAGTGCAGATGGTGACATTGAAAACATAGCTGTGGATGCTTCAGTTTTGCTATGATAATGGTGTTATAAAATTCAGAGTATGAACCAACATTGAGAAGTTAAATGTAAATATAAATTTTGGCGCAGACAATTTTAACAGTGAAACTGTGGGAAGTAGGGGATAATTAGCAGAAATCATATAGTAAAATTTGAGCGTCTGATTAAACTATAGTCCATATAAGTAAAGCAAATGCAAATAAATAAATTGTGAAAAGAAATATCTTTTGCCGAGTGTTTATTAGTACAACAACTTTGTGAGAGTTTAGGTGTGTTATTTTTGTCAAATTAAAATGGTTATGAAATTAATTACGTGGAAGAAGGTACTTAAGTAAAATGATAAATGAAAACTGTTAGATACAAGTAACTCTGCAAATAAATTGCTCTATAAAAACCATTTTGTGGTCTGATTTTCAGCTTTAATATCTAGCTCATTCATTCGCTATGCCTACAAGGTGAATATTTCAGTTTTCTCAATTTATTAATACATAAAAAAATTCTCCTCATCTTGACTTCTAAAATGTTATCGCTAACCTTCATCCCTTTGCTGTTCAGGCTGCGGCTGAATAGCCCAGCCCGTTTACAGATAAAAAGCCCTGATTTTATTTGTAGCACCACAGAGGGGCCGTGAATAGTTACAAACAGTTGTAAGCTGTTCATTCTGTTTTAATTTGTTTGTGGGATGTGGCATCACTGGCTGAGCCAGAAAATTCAGTTGCCCTGAAGAAGGTGGTAGGGAGCTGCCAAATTAAACTGCTGCGATCCTTGGGCTGTAGAGACAACCACAGTACCATGAGGTAAGAGGAATCCAGGGTTTTGACACAGCAACAGTATAGGTACAGTGATATATTTCCAAGTCAGGATGAAGTGTGGTTTGAAGGAGTACCTGCAATGCTGCTGTTTTTATACATTTTCTGTCCTTGTCTTTCCAGGTGGGCGAGGCTGCAGGTTTGGTAGGTGCTGTTGGAGCGGTTTTGGCGTGTTACTACTGTGCACTTTGAGGTTGGTGTACATTGCTGCCATTTACTGCACATGCATTGCACTGAGAGGGCCATCTCAGAACATTGTGGAATTTATCAGCAGGAAGGGATCTCATTTCATTAACGTCCAGGTGATCTCTGTTCCACTTGCTGGGGGTGGTGTGTCTGCTCTCCTGGTAGCTGCCGTGATTCCTCCACCCTGGACACTCACGTGCTGGACGCATTGAGGACCCATTTGCCTCACAAGGTTGCGTCCTGAGGGAGTAAGGGCTACCCACTGCCACCATGGTTCATGGCCCCAATACACAAGTGCCTGGCTGATGCAAAGTGCAGATATGTTGCAGCCCAGGATTCGACCAGGGTCATGATAGAGAACAGTATAGGGACTGATGAAGATGCGGGTCTGCTGCTTGGTCCAGGCAGTGGGGTGGCCGTCCGGTATATTCTGGGCTGTCTGTGCAGTATTATCCCAGCATGCTGGGCTCAGCATAATGCCAGCTGGCAAAATGACAAATGCTGAGGAACTGGGGAAATGACAGCCGTCTTTGAAAGAGGATGAGGAGGACATGGGAGGAGAAAGTTGCCTTTGTGGACGACAGAGCTCAGCATAGAGGCCAGTGTCCCATCACCAAGTCACCCTTTATTTACAAGCACATAGTTCTGATACTGCTCTGCCTTCCTCAGAGCCAGCTCTCAGAGTGAACAGAACACCTGACACTCCTTTTGTGCTTTTGTGCTCCTGAGATGCTACTTGGCCTGCTGTGTTCATCCAGCTTCACACTTTGTTATCTTGGATTCTCCAGCACCTGCAGTTCCCATTATCACCTGACACTCCTGTTTATATCTGTCAGCCAGTGCTCCCTGTTTGGACCAGATTAACAGCCCCGATCAGGGAACTTGTGTGATCCACCTGGCTGTGCTTGTTGCAATCACTATACATGGCAATAGCATTCTTCCTAAAATAGGGTCCAAAATCACAAACATGGCGATTTACATGTCGTCAAATTGGGGGGTAGCAATAGCCTGGTGGTAATATCGGTGGACTGGTAATTCAGAGACCCAGATAATGTTCTGGGGATACAAGTTCGAATGACAGACGCAGTGGAATTTGAAATTAATTTTAAAAAAAACCCTGGAATTAAGACTCTATCGATGACTGTGAAACCATTGTCAATTGTTGGGAAACACCTATTCAGTGTACTAATGCCTTTTAACTGCCATCCTTGTCTGGACTACATGTGAATCTAGACTCAGTGAAGTTGGTTCTTAACTGCCCTCTGGGCTGAGAAATAAATGCTGGCCTGGCCATCAATGTGCTCATCCCAGGAATGAATATATTTTTAAAAAAAAATCAGTGTATCATTTTGGTGCGTGGAGAGGCAGCATGCCTGAACTCACTTCGATCCTCAGGTCTCATAATCACAATTCAGTCAGGCTACATGTGCCAACATGTGCCTAAATGCAACTTACCTGCCTGGGTCTAACTAATTTGGCAACAGTTACACCCAGAAGGTGCGAGTGGGGAAGGAGAATAGGTTTATCTCAGAGCAGTCTCCCTGTTGTTTCAGGGCGCCAAGAAGAGTGTTCCTGCTCTTTCCAAAATACACATTAATAAATGTGTTACCTTCTTTGAACAGCCTCCTGTGGCTCCCTTAAGAAGCGTAATTAATTGAAGATGTGGATATATACTTGTTGGGTCTTCAACAGATTTTGTTATCTTGCGGAGCCCAGGTCTGTAATGGATGTGGCAGCTGTATCATAAGATTAAAAGAGGGCAGGTGCTTATTTCAGGCAGCTGTCAGGGACCACTAAACAAATGGCCTGGATCAATTTACCAACAACTTCAAGAACAGTGCAGATTGTGAAGCGTCCTCAGTGCAAGTAGAACAGATACAACATTGTTAAATTTAGGCCCCAGGATTGTAACTGCTCTCTAATCAACGATTGAACATGCTAGCATGTTTTAATAAATATTGCTGAGATTATTATAACATCTCCACAGCATGAAAACAGGCCATTTAGCCCATCAAGACCACACCAATCCTCTGATGAGCATCCCACCTGAAGATCACCCAGACCATCTCCCTATTGCTGAAACCCTGCATTTCCCATGGTTAACCCAGCTAGCCTGCACGTCCCTGGACATCGTGAGAAATTCACCTACACTGCACATCTTTGGACTGTGGGAGGAAACCCATGCAGACAGGGGGAAAACGTGCAAACTCCATCCACACAGACAGACGCCCGAGGGTGGAATCACCCCCAGGTTCCTGGTGCTGTGAGGCAGCAGCGTTAACAACCGAGTCAATGCGCTGCCCCACAGTTGATGATATCATGTTAACTGAGCTTCAGCTAAAGATGGCAGAGCGATGCCAAGCATAAAACATCACACCCAGCATCTACTTTCTTAACATTGCTGACAAAGTGAATGGATACCTGCCCTGGTCGACCCATCGTCTCAGCCTGCTCCTGCCCCACCGAACTCATCTCCACCTATCTGGACTCCATTTTCTCCCCTTTGGTCCAGGAACTCCCCACCTACGTCCGTGACACCACCCATGCCCTCCACCTCCTCCAGGACTTCCAATTCCCTGGCCCCCAACACCTCATTTTCACCCTGGACGTCCAGTCCCTATACACCTGCATTCCGCATGCAGATGGCCTCAAGGCCCTCCGCTTCTTCCTGTCCCGCAGGCCCAACCAGTCCCCCTCAACCGACACCCTCATCTGCCTAGCCGAACTCGTCCTCACCCTCAACAACTTCTCTTTCGATTCCTCCCACTTCCTACAGACTAAGGGGGTGGCCACGGGCACCCGCATGGGCCCCAGCTATGCCTGCCTCTTTGTAGGTTACGTGGAACAGTCCCTCTTCCGCACCTACACAGGCCCCAAACCCCACCTCTTCCTCCGGTACATTGATGACTGTCTCGGCGCCGCCTCTTGCTCCCCAGAGGAGCTCGAACAGTTCATCCACTTCACCAACACCTTCCACCCCAACCTTCAGTTCACCTGGGCCATCTCCAGCACATCCCTCACCTTCCTGGATCTCTCAGTCTCCATCTCAGGCAACCAGCTTGCTACTGATGTCCATTTCAAGCCCACCGACTCCCACAGCTACCTAGAATACACCTCCTCCCACCCACCCTCCTGCAAAAATTCCATCCCCTATTCCCAATTCCTCCGCCTCCGCTGCATCTGCTCCCACGATGAGGCATTCCACTCCCGCACATCCCAGATGTCCAGGTTCTTCAAGGACCGCAACTTTCCCCCCACAGTGGTCGAGAACGCCCTTGACCGCGTCTCCCACATTTCCTGCAACACATCCCTCACACCCCGCCCCCGCCACAACCGCCCAAAGAGGATCCCCCTTGTTCTCACACACCACCCCACCAACCTCCGGATACAACGCATCATCCTCCGACACTTCCGCCATCTACAATCCGACCCCACCACCCAAGACATTTTTCCACCCCCACTCCTGTCTGCTTTCCGGAGAGACCACTCTCTCCGTGACTCCCTTGTTTGCTCCACACTGCCCTCCAACCCTACCACACCCGGCACCTTCCCCTGCAACCACAGGAAATGCTACACTTGCCCCCACACCTCCTCCCTCACCCCTATCCCAGGCCCCAAGATGACTTTCCACATTAAGCAGAGGTTCACCTGCACATCTGCCAATGTGGTATACTGCATCCACTGTACCCGGTGTGGCTTCCTCTACATTGGGGAAACCAAGCGGAGGCTTGGGGACCACCTTGCAGAACACCTCCGCTCGGTTCACAGTAAACAACTGCACCTCCCAGTCGCAAAACATTTCCAGTCCCCCTCCCATTCTTTAGATGACATGTCCATCATGGGCCTCCTGCAGTGCCACAATGATGCCACCCGAAGGTTGCAGGAACAGCAACTCAAAATCTCCCCTTCCCCCACCGCATCCCAAAACCAGCCCAGTTTGTCCCCTCCCCCCACTGCACCACACAACCAGCCCAGCTCTTCCCCTCCACCCACTGCATCCCAAAACCAGTCCAACCTGTCTCTGCCTCCCTAACCTGTTCTTCCTCTCACTCATCCCTTCCTCCCACCCCAAGCCGCACCCCCATCTCCTACCTAGTAACCTCATCCCACCTCCTTGACCTGTCCGTCTTCCCTGGACTGACCTATCCCCTCCCTACCTCCCCACCTATACTCTCCTCCCCACCTATCTTCTTTTCTCTCCATCTTCAGTCCGCCTCCCCCTCTCTCCCTATTTATTCCAGAACCCTCACCCCACCCCCCTCTCTGATGAAGGGTCTAGGCCCGAAACGTCAGCTTTTGTGCTCCTGAGATGCTGCTGGGCCTGCTGTGTTCATCCAGCCTCACATTTTATTATCTTGGATTCTCCAGCATCTGCAGTTCCCATTATCACGGATACACATACACACACACTTTTCCTGTCCAGCAATTGTATAATTGGAGGATAAAACATTAGCTTGAGTATTGAGTGAGTCACAATTCCAGATATATCCAGTGAGTTTGTAAATTAATTGCCTATAGCAGTGTCAGTACCATGATAATATTCCAATAATATTCCATAACAGGTCCCAGAACCTGAGGCAATGGCATTTACCCAGAGGATTTGAGGGATTTCCCAGATTAAATAGTAATTAAACCAAACAAAGAAATGGTCCAATGAAAGCAAAATACTGTGGATGCTGGGAAATAAAAACAGAAGTGCTGGAGAACCTCAGCAGCTCTGGCAGTATCTGTGGAAAGAGAAACAGTTAATATTTTGAGTTCAATTTTACTGTTCTGAGTTATAGATGGAGAAGGTATATTGAACTCCAAACATTAATTTGTTTCTTGCTCCTCAACCGCTGCCTGACCTGCTGAGATTCTCCAACAAATTCTTTTCTAAATTAATCGCCCATCTACGTTACCACAACATTTGTAAGACTGGGATAAAAAAGAAATTCTTATTCCATTGTAATGAAGGAATACTTCACACATTTATTCATCGCATTTTCATCGCAAACAAAAATAACGGTGGAGTTTTAAACTCCGTTTGGATTTCCAGTGAAAAGAAAACACCCATAATAAACAGGGACGAACTCTTAAGTAGTTTTTCAATATATTCCTCCTTTGCAAATAGTAATATTCAAACATGAAGCTGCATTGACTCATGCTTCGTACAAATAGCTCGTACACCCACGTTTCATATGAGTTTGTTCAACACTACCTTACCTAACTGAATAATCTGCAATGCTTGTATACTGTCTGTCTCATATTAGCTGAAGTAATGTAGCAATAGAACAAAAAAATTGCAATTAACCCCAGTACCACTGAGCACACCGACCGGGCATCACCTCCTCCGAGGGGCAGACCTCCGCTCTCAGAGGTTCCAAACCCAATCCCGAGAGTAAAGAAGGTCTGTGCGCCGAGTCAGCGAAACTGTCCGGCACAATCTGTTCAAAATCGCTTCTTACCTCAGGCAAATCATGTGCTTTGGACTGCTAACTAGAGAAAGATAGAGTCTGGAACAACGAACAAATTTTTTTAGAAGAGTCGGTCTGACTGGTTCTGTTTACAAGAAAACTGAACCCTACTGAAACACACAATAAGAGTGCTCGCAGACCTAAGTCACGCCTTGATAGAGTGAGCAGAAGTACAGCTCACAACCTTGCACCTGGAAAAGCTCCTTTCTTCCTCCTCCCACACTCCCCCTTTCCCAGCCGTACCTTCCTTCTGGGTGGGATTTTAGCGTTGAGGGCAGACTGCTGTGTGCTTAAGCTGCGTTATATAACTTCCCACAGAATTTTGGCTCAGAAATCAGACAGACGTTGAAAAAAAAACTTGGAACAAGTTTTATCCATAAGTAAAATTAATAGCTATAATAACAACGTTACAATTGCTGCACTTGCAGATTCAATGACCTTCTCTTTGGCCAGGGTTCCTTTAAACATTATCTAAACGCTGCGCCCATTCTTTTTCCCGCTCTCCAAGTGATTTTTCAAATTCCAGGCATGGGTTTTGCTGATCTGTTAAATCCGCACTGAGTTCCCCAGTATTCCAACTTATCCCGAGGTTGACAGGAACTCCCAGGCTCCAAACAGAAAAGAGCCCATGCAGCTGAAGAGGAAACTTGGTGCCAGGGTGCTCCGAACAGATACAAGCAAAAATAAACTAGCAACTGCAGAACTAATAATTTAGATGTGGAAAGTAAACAATGTGTAGATGGTCCACAACGCCTGAGGCAGTACCACTCTTGGAATACAATAGGTAGGTAAGACAGCCATGTTGCATTTGTACCGGAGAGACTTCAACATTCTCAGGACCTAGCTAGCAATAGAACAGCCACTAAAATGTTCAGTATTTGGCAAACAAACATTTGGCCAATACTTTTACATTTAGACCTTATTTCAAAATCAGACATACAAGAATTCAGGAAAAGGGAACTGAAAAGCTTCTTTCCCAAGCCTATTTGGTTCATTGCTTCCCAAATATTTTGCTGCTGTGATCCCATTTTGAGACTTGAAATTGTCCTCACCCCTCTCTAAGAGTGAGTCATGGTGGTGAGGCTGGAGGGTTTGGCTTTGAGGTTGGGGACTTGTTACAAAGGGTCACTTCTGTCACCTCTGTCACCTCTTCCTCACACTGATAAAACCTTTACTACTCACAGGACAGTGACTTGAAAGGAATTCGGGATTTACATTTCCATATTAATCAGTTAAAAACTTCTAATTGATTAAAGATTTAACAGCATCTTCAGTTTGCTTAGTACATCCTCGTCAGTGTTGTGAGCCTTTGATCTTTTACTTATAAATTCTGTGTCTGATACTAACCTCCCTCAGTAACACCTGAAGGAGGAGTGAGGCTCCAAAAGCTTGTGTTTTCAAATAAACCTGTTGGACTATAACCTGGTGTCATATGATTTCACTTTGACTGGTGAAATTACAGTGTATAAGAAAATACCTTTAATTTTAAAATTGTTTTTACAACTCATGACATTTAACTTTCAAGTCTTCATTTTCCTTTTTTATTCCAAATGAATGGCTATATTTCAGAGAATAGTTCAATCTAAAAGATACTGACCAACCTTTCTATGGAGAAGGTTGAGTACTGGTGTAACAGAAATCTTTAAATAATGAAGCAGTTTGATATGGCAGACTAGAGAAAGATAATTCCATTTGTGGGCGTATCCAAAACTAGGGAACATAAATATTAGCTAATGATCAATAATGAATTCAAGACAAGTTTCCACATATTCATGATAATCTTTGCATTTATACTGCATGTAGTAATTGAGAGGCAGAAAGCAGAGGGCGATGGTAGAGGTATGTTTCTGGAAGTCTGTTTCCAGTAGGAAACTGCAGAGAGAATCTAACAGTCAATGCCATTACCATCACTGAATCCCCTATTATAAACATCTTGCAGATTACCATTGACCAGAAATTCAAATGGACATGCCATATAAATACAGTGACTACAACAGCAGGTCAGAAGCTAGGAATATAATGGGTCACTCAACTCCTGATTTTCCAAAGCCTGTCCACCACCTACAAGGCGCAAGTTAAGTATTGTATTGGAAATTTACCTCGTTGAAAGCAGCTCCAACAACTCTCAAGAAGCTGGACACCGTCCAGGTCAAAGCAGCCTACTTAATTGGCATTATGTCAATAAAATGGTCCATCCCTCCACTACTGACATTCAGCAGCAGCAGTGTGTACCATACAGATTTGCTGCAGAAATTATTCAAGGTTCCTCAGGCAACACCTTCCAAACCACAACCATGACCACCTAGAACTACAAGACAGCAAATACGTGGGGAAGATGGGAAATACCGTCACCTGTAAGTTCCCCTCAAAGCAAATCACCATCTGAACTTAAAATATGTCACTGTTCTTTCAGGGCCATTGGTCAAAATCCTGGAGTTCCCTCCATAACAGCATAATGGATCAACTTACAGCACATGGACAGGAGTGGTTCAAGAAGGCGGCTTACCTCCACCTTCTCAAGAACAATTAGGAAAGGGCAATAAATGTTGGCCTATCCAATGGTGACTACATCCTGACAGTGAAAGAAAACATGGAGGCAAGTGGCATTGATATGGAAAAGGCAGATGCAGGTATAGACAACAGGGTGTGGGTCAATGAAATATTTGAAGAATTTAACATAGAGTGGAAGCAGTGTGAAAAGTTGGCAGCCCTCAACGAGATCTATCCAGGAACAAAAATAAAGTTGCTGAAAAAGTTCAGCAGGTCTGGCAGCACCTCTGGAGGAGAAAACAGTGTTAATGTTTTGGGTCCGGTGACCCTTTTGCAGAATAGAGACCGATCCCAGGATTTACGGAGGGAAGGGAGGAGTAACCAGGGCCCTGGCAGCAATTTTCCAATGCTGCCTGGCTACTGGTGAGGTGCCAGGGGTTTGGAGGACTGCTAATGATGTTCCATTATTTCTAAAAAAGGGAGGAAGGGATAGAATTTAAACTATAGGCCAGTCAGTCTAACCTCAAAGATGGCGATATTGTTGAAAACAATTCTGGGGGATAAATTATATCTGCACCTGGGAAGAACAGATGAGCCAGGGGCAGTCAGCATGGATGTATTAAGGCAATGTCATGTTTGACAAGTTTGATTAACTTTTCATGAGAAGGTAACCAGGGATGTTGAGGAGGGCAATGCATTTAGTGTAGTCTGTGTGGAGTTTAGCAAGGCTCTTGATAAGACAGACTGGTCAAGAAAGTAAGAGCCCATGGGACCCAAGGAAAAGTGACACATTGGATAGAAAATTGGCTGGGAGGCAGGAAATAAGGGGTGATGCTAGAGGGATGCTTCTGTGACTGAAGTCAGAAGTCACACAACATCAGTTTCAAAATCTCCCCTTCCCCCACCGCATCCCTAAACCAGCCCGGTTCGTCCCCTCTCCCCACTGCACCACACAACCAGCCCAGCTCTTTCCCTCCACCCACTGCATCCCAAAACCAGTCCAACCTGTCTCTGCCTCCCTAACCTGTTCTTCCTCTCACCCATCCCTTCCTCCCACCCCACGCCGCACCCCCATCTGCCTACTAACCTCATCCCACCTCCTTGACCTGTCCGTCTTCCCTGGACTGACCTATCCCCTCCCTACCTCCCCACCTATACTCTCTCCACCTATCTTCTTTTCTCTCCATCTTCGGTCCGCCTCCCCCTCTCTCCCTATTTATTCCAGAACCCTCACCCCATCCCTCTCTCTGATGAAGGGTCTAGGCCCGAAACGTCAGCTTTTGTGCTCCTGAGATGCTGCTTGGCCTGCTGTGTTCATCCAGCCTCACATTTTATTATCTTGGATTCTCCAGCATCTGCAGTTCCCATTATCTCAGGTTATAGCCCAACAGGTTTACTTAAATCACACAAGCTTTCGAAACGCAGTTCCTTTGTTAGGTGAAGTGAGAGAGCAGAGCACACAAACTGTTTGTAGGCAGAGAGATCAAAAGGTCATATAATTGGTGTCAGTGGAGTGTCAGATGATAAATCCCTACAGGTGGCCAAGAGTGTTAGCTGGTGAGTAAAGCGTCAACAGCTAAATAACCAGTGAAGGGATGACCTGTAATCCGATGAAGTGAGGTAGAGAGATAATTACAAAAAATTAAAAATAAGGTGGTGCTGGAGACAAACTAAGTGACTGGAATCGCATATCAAAATCAAAACTGTATGAACTAATTAAGGTACAGCGATCCCTTGTATTTGTGTGTAATTGGCATTTCCACCCCTTATCCTGTAAAGTTATTGCTGACAGAGCTGCAAGGATACTCTCAGCCTAGCTCCCATTTAAGTGACCGGAACTTGTTTAATATAAATACAAGACCATGAGGATACATAATTCAAGCAATTTAGAAAGTTAGTGGAAGCAGAAAATGCCAGTGACCACTTGAGCAAATGAAACTTGGATACTGATTGCATTTTCTGAATAGTGACTAAAGAATTGTTTTGTAAAGCTTCATACAGAAAGTGCTTTCATTAGCTCACCATCCTTTTCCATTTTCTTATTTACATCAACCAAACAGAGCAGACCAGTGCAGCAGGACTGAACTCAAATCAGTGAAAATTCAAGTATCATTCAGAGGCACATAGATGTAATGCATTTTACAGCACCAGCACCAGCTACTGTCATCCAGTAACTCCATGAGGCAATCTTACAATATTACTAGTATTCATACATCTCACCCAAGAAAAATAAATAAAGCTGACTGAGATAGTAGGAACTGCAGATGCTGGCGAATCTGAGATAACAAGGTGTAGAGCTGGATGAACACAGCAGCTTCCTGCTCCTCTGGTGCTGCTTGGCCTGCTGTGTTCATCCAGCTCTACACCTTGTTATCTCAAATAAAGCCGCCTGCCAGCTTGAAAATGAGTGACATAGCTCCCTCGATCTCCTTTCCTCCGAAACAAATTGACACACATAAAAACTAGCTTCTTGAGATACAAGAACATTAACTTATATTGAAAGTAGTATGTGAATTTGTTGTAACTTAAGCTGTTCATCTATCCAATATACCATTAGCTTTATTGCAAGATAAAGTGTCCATAGTACACAAAAATAGAATTTACAATCACAATGGATTTAGAATTTTCTGAAAGAAAGGGTAACCTCAGAACATATTATAACTTAATTTTTAAATTTTATTTATCATATTTTACAACATTTTGGAAGTTACTGCCCTTTTGTCTGATAAGCAAAGAATATTGACTTCCTCCATGTGTACGATCGAGAGTAGAGCATTGCACTTCTTTCTTTAGTACCACTACTCCACGAGTCACAACACAAATGTAATTCTTTCACCTAGTTCCTAATAAGATCAATTATAGCATTCCTCTAAATTAGACTTAAAATAAAAAGATCCACCAACCAAGTTTGTTTAAGAACCATAAATTTTTTAACATGTAAAACAAAACCTATTCCATGAAGATGCAGAGATAATGGGAACTGCAGATGCTGGAGAATCCAAGATAACAAAGTATGGAGCTGGATGAACATAGGAGGCCAAGCAGCATCTCAGGAGCACAAAAGCTGACATTTTGGGCCTAGACCCTTCATCAGAGAGGGGGATGGGGAGAGGCTTCTGAAATAAATAGGGAGAGAGGGGGAGGCGGACCGAAGATGGATAGAGGAGAAGATAGGTGGAGAGGAGAGTATAGTTAGGGAGGTAGGGAGGGGATAGGTCAGTCTGGGGAGGACGGACAAGTCAAGGAGGCGGGATGAGGTTGGCAGGTGGGAAATGGAGGTGCGGCTTGAGGTGGGAGGAGGGGATAGGTGAGAGGAAGAACAGGTTAGGGAGGCGGGGACGAGCTGGGCTGGTTTTGTGATGCAGTGGGGGGAGGGGACAAGCTGGGCTGGTTTTGGGATGCAGTGGGGGAGGGGGAGATTTTGAAGCCTGTGAAGTCCACATTGATGCCATTGGGCTGCAGGGTTCCCAAGCGGAATATGAGTTGCTGTTCCTGCAACCTTCGGGTGGCATCATTGTGGCACTGAAGGGGCCCATGATGGACATGTCATCTAAGGAATGGGAGGGGGAGTTAAAATGGTTCACAACTGGGAGGTGCAGTTGTTTATTGCGAACCGAGCGGAGGTGTTCAGCAAAGCGGTCCCCAAGCCTCTGCTTGGTTTCCCCAATTTAGAGGAAGCCACACCGGGTACAGTGGATACAGTATACTGCATTGGCAGATGCGCAGGTGAACATCTGCTTTATATGGAAAGTAATCTTGGGGCCTGGGATGGGAGTGAGGGAGGAGGTGTGGGGGCAAGTGTAGCACTTCCTGCGATTGCAGGGAAAGTGCCAGGTGTGGTGGGATTGGAGAGGAGTGTAGAGCGGACAAGGGAGTCGCAGAGAGAGTGGTCTCTCTGGAAGGCAGACAAAGGTGGGGATGGAAAAATGTCTTGGGTGGTGGGGTCAGATTGTAGATAGTGGAAGTGACGGAGGATGATGCGTTGTATCTGGAGATTGGTGGGGTGGTATGTGAGAACAAGGGGGATCCTCTGGGGGCGGTTGTGGCGGGGGCGGGCTGTGAGGGGTGTGTTGCGGGAAATGCGGGAGACACAGTCAAGGGCGTTCTTGACCACTGCTGGGGGAGGGGGGCGGGGAGGGGGGGTGGAGTTGCAGCCCTTGAAGAACGTGGACATCTGGGATGTGCGGGAGTGGAATGCCTCATCCTGGGAGCAGATGCAGCGGAGGCGAAGGAATTGGGAATAGGGGATGGAATTTTTGCAGGAGGGTGGGTGGGAGGAGGTGTATTCTAGGTAGCTGTAGGAGTCGGTGGGCTTGAAGTGGACATCAGTTTCTACCTGATTGCCTGAGATGGAGACTGAGAGGTCCAGGAAGGTGAGGGATGTGTTGGAGATGGCCCAGGTGAACTTGAGGTTGGGGTGGAAGGTGTTGGTGAAGTGGATGAACTGTTCGAGCTCCTCTTGGGAGCAAGGGGCGGCGCCGATACAGTCATCAATATAATGAAGGAAGAGGTGGGGTTTGGGGCCAATGTAGGTGTGGAAGAGGGACTGTTCCACGTAACCTACAAAGAGGCAGGCATAGCTTGGGCCCATGTGGGTACCCATGGCCACCCCCTTTGTCTGTAGGAAGTGGGAGGAATCAAGAGAGAAGTTGTTGAGGGTGAGGACAAGTTCGACTAGGCGGATGAGGGTGTTGGTGGAGGGGGACTGGTCGGGCCTGCGGGACAGGAAGAAGTGGAGGGCCTTAAGGCCATCTGCATGAGGAATGCGGGTGTATAGGGACTGGACATCAATGGTGAAAATGAAGTGTTAGGGGCCAGGGAATTGGAAGTTCTGGAGGAGGTGGAGGGCATGGGTGGTGTCACGGACGTAGGTGGGGAGTTCCTGGACCAAGGGGGAGAAAATGGAGTCCAGATAGGTGGAGATGAGTTCGGTGGGGCAGGAACAGGCGGCGACAATAGGTCGGCCAGCGCAGGCGGGTTTGTGGATTTTGGGAAGGAGATAGAAGTGGGCAGTGTGGGATTGGGGAACAATGAGGTTGGAGGCTGTGGGTGGGAGGTCACCTGAGGTAATGAGGTCATGGATAGTATTGGAGATGATGTTTTGGTGCTCGGGGGTGGGGTCATGATCAAGGGGGTGGTAGGAGGAGGTGTCGGAGAGTTGGCGTTTGGCCTTGGCGATGCAGAGGTCAGTGCGCCATACTACAACTGCGCCTCCCTTGTCTGTGGGTTTGATGGTGAGGTTGGGGTTGGAGCAGAGGGAGCGGAGGGCTGCCTGTTCTGCAGGGGAGAGGTTGGAGTGGGTGAGAGGGGTGGAGAGGTTGAGACGGTTAATGTCTCGACGGCAGTTGGAGATGAACATGCAGATTTGGTTAACGCACAGACTTTGTAGCCAAACAATATAAATGTTTAACTCTCTAACAAATCTAGAACACACACACACACACACACACACACACACACACACACACACACACACACACACACACACACACACACACACACACACACACACACACACACACACACACACACACACACCCTGTAAAGATAAACAAAAATTGCAATCACTTCTAGCCAATAAGCTTTAGTTCATGAGGACAAAAAGAATAATGTTCGAAATGTTCAGATGACTCTAAGTTTGATGTTCTGACACAGAAAGACGGATGTCACTGAACACATGCAGATGTTGCTGGGGTGCTTTGCAAGATGCAGCTTTTCAGAGAATATCAAAAAATTCTTTCAGATACTGCTCATTCAAAAGAAACTATGCCAAGGATCCAGGAAAAAATGTTTTTTTTGTATTTTCACCCAAAACAGGAGAGCTGAGCTGGGAAGCTTCTTTCTTTCTGCAGGGTGGTCACTGGCTACTCTAAACTATATCCAAAGCAGGCAATACAATCAGCCAGTCATAAACCAAGGTAGGGGGTCTCCAGTAAACAAGCAGTTATCACAAAACACGCAACTACCAAACAGTGATAATGGGAACTGCAGATGCTGGAGAATCCAAGATAATAAAGTGTGAAGCTAGATGAACACAGCAGGCCAAGCAACATCTCAGGAGCACAAACGCTGACATTTCGGGCCTGGACCCTGGTGAAGGGTCTAGGCCCGAAACGTCAGCTTTTGTGCTCCTGAAATGCTGCTTGGCATGCTGTGTTCATCCAGCTTCACACTACCAAACAGTGCCTTTATTGAGAAAATGTTCCAATGTTGTTTCATTTACCTCTTTAAAAGAAACAATGCAGGTTTTTATACTTCTTCAAACTCAACACCATGAATATTATTTAATATGAAGCCTCAGAACACCTAGAAAAATTCTAGATTTTCCAAGCATTAAGAAACAATATTAGAACAACTTCACAGGACCCAATAGCCACAACTTCAGAGAAAATGGGAACTGCAGATGGTGGAGAATCCGAGATAACAAAGTGTGAAGCTGGATGAACACAGCAGGCCCAGCAGCATCACAGGAGCACAAAAGCTGACATTTGAAGGGTCTAGGCCTGAAACATCAGCTTTTGTGCTCCTGAGATGCTGCTTGGCCTGCTGTGTTCATCCAGCTCCACACTTTGTTAGCCCCAACTTCAGATTCATCATTACGGAAGAACCAGGAGCAGAGTAGGTAATTCAGCCTCTTGAGCTTGCTCCACCATTCAAGATGACCATCGCTGATCTTATCTTGGCCTCAACTCTGCTTTCCTCCCCACTTCCCATAACATTTGAACCCAGTTCTGACTATAAATGTATCTATCTCCACTTTAAATATATTCGATGTCTTGGCATTCAATGAACTTTGGGTGAGTAAATTCCATATGTTCGTGACTCTTTAAGAGAAACAATTCCTCCTCATCTCTGTCTTTAGTCTGCCACCCTTTAGCCTAAAACTATGACCCCTCATTCTAGATTGATCCACAAGGGAAACATTCACTTTACACTTATATTGTCGATCCACTTTTTGCATCATTACCTCCATTAGATCCCTTCTCATTCTTCTAAACTGGAAAGAGTATAAGCCTAAACTGCTCAAATTCTCTTCAGAGAATATACCTTTGCACCTTTGGAATTAATCTGGTGAACTTCCTCTGAAAAAGTAAAATAATGTTAATTTTCGAACTTATTTTTAAATCATACATCAACATAATCGTAAAGCTCTTCCAGCCTCTGACCCACGGTAACACAGAAACATCCAAACAGAGATAGATTGGGCCATGGCAACAGCATGACATCAGCTCATTGAGAATGGCCGTTGATATTTCATCATACCCAATTTTATTTCTGCTTAAGTTTGCAAAACAAAAGGTCAAACACTTCTTGGAGACTTGTTTCCTGGTCTGTTGCTTTTTTCTTGCTTTGAAATTAACAATCCAAGTTGGGAATAAAATAAATACAGACACAGTGTAAATTCAGCTGCTGTTCTGCCATCAGCCCATTTCCACTATGGCTGTCAATTACTTTCGCTCAAAGTAAATCGCAGCATGTCCAAGAGTGTTAGCATTCAAGTCAGCAAAGCCACTTGATATCAAGGGTTGTATCCAACACTTGCTGATCAATGTGGCTCAGCATCAGATTCAATTCTCCTCTGCTTAACCCCAGGAAATGTTTATTCATTGGATGCAAACATGGGGAACAAGGATAGATTTCAGAGGTATTGGTCAGAGAGTCTTAGAATCATACAGTCATAGTACCACACAGAAACAGACCCTTCAGACAACCAGTCCATGCTGACCCATGATAACAAAGTGTGAATTGATGAACACAGCAGGCCAAGCAGCATCTTAGGAGCATAAAAGCTGACGCTTCGGGCCCAGACCCTTCATCAGAGAGGGGAATGGGGAGAGGATTCTGAAATAAATAGGAAGAGAGGGGGAGGCGGACCGAAGACGGATAGAGGAGAAGATAGGTGGAGAGGAGAGTATGGGTGGGGAGGTAGGGAGGGGATATGTCAGTCTGGGGAGGACGGACAGGTCAAGGGGGCTGGATGAAGTTAGTAGGTAGGAAATGGAGGTGACCTGGTTTGCTTCAGGACATGGTCGAGCAGTTTCAAGGTCAAAGAGATTACAAGAGAGTTGCAGTGGGAGACAGATCCCCTCAGGTTGGTCCGGAGGGAGGAGGGTAACTTCTTCAGGTTAGGCATCCTGGAACATGATCCCAAAATAACCTGGTCTCACCTGCTTGCTCTTGGTCCATATCTCTTTAAGCTTTTCTTATCCGTGTGCTTATCTAAATATCTTTTAAACATTGTAACTGTACCCACATCTATTACTTCCTCCAGAGCTCATTCCCCACATGAACCACTCTCTGTGTAAAAAGGATTGCCCTCACTTCTTTTTGAAATCTTTCTCCTGTCACCTTAAAAAGTGCCCTTAGTCTTGAAATCCGTCACCCAAGGCAAAAGACACCTGCCAGTCGCCTTATCCAAATCTCTCTTGATATTATAAACCTCGATTTGGTCACCCTCTTAATCTCCTTTGCTTCAGTGAAAGAAACCCCAGACTATCCAGCCTATTTTTATAACTTAAATCCTCCATTCCCAGCAACATCCTGCTAAATCTCTTCTGCAACCCCTCCAGTTTAATAATATCCTTCCTATAACAATACTCCAGAAGAGGACTCACCATAGTCCTGTACAACCTCAACATGATGTTCCAACTCTTAAACTCAAAGATCTGAGCAATGAAGGTAGGCGTGCCAAAACCCTTCTTAACCACCCTGTCTACACGTGATGCAAACTTCATAGAATTACGTACCTGAAACCTTAGGTGATGAACTTGACAGATGTGAATGAGCATTAATCAGACTGGACTCAAAACATTATCCTCTTCAAAATAATGAGTGTTTGAAGATAGACTTGGAAAATAAAATTCACTGAAAAGCTCATAAATCTGTCAAACCAGCAAAGTTTGCATTTTGATTGACATCTGCACCAAAACAGCTGATGAGTGAAGACAGTGGTGGGATTGAAGGTTAGCTGTGCATTCATAATAAACTCTACCGAAGAACAATATAAATAAAGCTGCTGAGCTGCATTCATTAATGTTTGGAACTTGGTCAAACATTCATTATGAGATTTTGTTGAACAGCTGCGTCAATAACACATCTTAAGCTAAATTCATTCAAATTTCTGAAGTTGGCCAGAAACTGAGGGATCTCTCAGATCCTCAAAACAGACAAACATCTGTGCAACACGTCAAAGAAAAATGGTTTCTTAATTCTTTCATGGGACATGAACATCACTGATAGAAATAGAGAGGCATCAACAACTACAGATCTCAGTCTTAAAGTCATAAAAAGACCACATGTGGATGGGGCAAGTTCTTACGCCAAAGTTGTTATGAAATGGAAACCAAAAACAGAAATTGCTAGAAAAACTCAGCAGTTCTGGCAGCATTTGTGGAAAAAAAGCAGAGTTAATGCTTTGGTTTCGGTGACCCTTCTTCAGAGCCGGACCTGAAACTTTACCTCTGCTTTCTCTCTACAGGTGCTGCCACCTGCTGAGCTTTTGCAGAAATTTCCATTTTTGTTTCTGATTTCAGCATCTGTCGTTCTTTGGGGTATTTCTTTTCATTATGAAATGGGATGTATCACCTGAGAAGTACGTACAACAGTAATCTTCAAAAGGGAATTAGATAAATGCATGAAACCTGGACTACCAAGACAGCTCTGTCAAAGCTCTCAATCCTGTCTAAACTGGAGACATAAGAGGTTTGAAAGTGAAAAGAAAGCTGGCGTTGATAAGAAAGATTGCAAAGATACAGGCAGAGGCTTTCTGTGTGTTGGTAAAGCAGTCAGTCAAGATGATAAATCTGAGTTGAAGAATTTGATCAGAAGAGGTGATTTGATTGAAACATATAAAATTCTGAACAAATGTGACAGGACAGATGTGGAGAGGATGTTTAATGGGAGATTCTAGAATAAGGGGATCACAGTTTCAAAAAACCAAGGGCATCCATTGGAACACAGACCTTTAATATTTCTGGAGGGCCATGAATTTTGGAACTCTCTTTCTGAAAAGTGTGGAAACAGAGTCTTTGAATAGTTTTAAGGCATGGGTGGATAGATTTACAGTATAAAAAGGGAAAAACAGAGTTAATGTTCCAGTGACCCTACCTAAGAACTGTTCTGAGGAGGGATCACTGGGCCCAAAATGTTAACTCTGTTGTTTCCTTCACAGATGCTGCCAGACCTGCTGAGCTTTTCCAGCAACTTTGCTTTTATTCCTGATTTACAGCATCTGCAGTTCTTTCGGTTTTTATATAAACTGTTAATTTGGGGAGGTGATGGCCTAGTGGTATTGTCACTGGGCTCTTAATCCAGAGACCCAGATAAAGGTCAGGGGACCTGGGTTCAAATCCTGCCACAGCAGTTGCTGGAATTTGACTTGAATAAAAACATCCGGAATTAAGAATTTAATATCAATTGTTGGGAACACCCATCTGTGACACTAATGCCCTTTAGGCAAGGAAACTGCCATGCTTACCTGGTCTGGCCTACATGTGACTGCACATCCATAGCAATGTGGTTGATGCTGAACTGCCCCCTGGGCAATTAGGAATGGGCAATAAATGCTGCCTAGTCAGTGACGCCCTCAACTCATGAATGAATAAAGAAGAAAAACTGTTAGGCCACGATAAGTTTAATTTAGCCATATTTAGAATATTGCATACAATTCTGATTACCACAAAACAAGAAGGATGTGGTGAAAGATAGTAGGAACTGCAGGTGCTGGAGAAGCTATGCCTGCTTCTTTGTCGGTTACGTTGAACAATCCCTCTTCCGTACCGACACTGGCCCTAAACCTCACCTCTTCCTCTTTTACATTGATGATTCCAACAAGGTGCTCAAACAGCTCATTCACTTCACCAACACATTCTACCCCAACCTTAAGTTCACCTGGACCATTTCCAACACATCCCTCACCTTCCTGGACCTTTCGGTCTCCATCTCCGGCAACCGCCTAGCAACCGATATCCATTTCAAGCCCACCAACTCCCACAGCGACCTAGAATACACCTCTTCCCACCCAACTTCCTGCAAAAATGTCATCCCCATTCCCGATTTCTTTGCCTCCGCCACATCTGCTCCCAGGATGAGGCATTCCACTCCTGTACATCGCCAATGTCCACGTTTTTCAAGGACTGCAACTTCCCCCCCACAGTGGTCGAGAACGGCCTCGATCATGTCTCCAGCATTTCCCGCAACTCATTCCTCACACCCCCTCCCCACAATAAAAAATACCGAAACAGAATTCCCCTCATTCTCACATACCACTCCACCAACCTCCGGATGCATCACATCATCCTCCAACACTTCTGCCATCTGCAATCCGACCCCACCACCAAAGACATTTTTCCCTCCCCACCCTTATCTGCCTTCCGGAGGGACCACTCTTCAGTGACTCCCTCATCCCGTCCACACTCCCCTCCAGCCCCACCACACCTGGCACTTTTCCCTGCAACTGCAGTAAGTCCTACACCCGCCCCTACACCTCCTCTCTCACCCCCATCCCAGACCACAAGACTTTCCACATCAAGCAGATGTTCACCTGCACATCTGCTAATGTGGTATACTGCATTCGCTGTACCCATTGTGGCCTCCTCTACATCGGGGAAACCAAGCGGAGGTGTGGGGACCGCTTTACAGAACACCTACGCTCGTTTCGCAATAAACAACTGCACCTCCCAGTTACGAACCATTTCAACTCCCCCTCCCATTCCTTAGACGACATGTCCATCCTGGGCCTCCTGCAGTGCCATAATGATGCCACCCGTAGGTTGCAGGAACAGCAACTCATATTCCGCTTGGGAACCCTGCAGCCCAATGGTATCAATGTGGACTTCACCAACTTCAAAATCGCCCCTTCCCCTACTGCACCCCAAAGCCAGCCCAGCTCATCTCCACTTTCCTAACCTGTCCTTCCACTTATCCCCTACACCCACCTCAAGCCCCACCTCCACCTCCTACCTACTAACCTCATCCCTCTCCTTGACCTGTCTGTCCTCCCTGGACTGACCTATCCCCTCCCTACCTCCCCACCTACACTCACCTTTACTGGCTCCATCCCCACCTCTTTGACCTGTCTGTCTCCTCTCCAGCTATCTTCTCCTTTATCCATCTTCTATCCGCCTCCTCCTCTCTCTCCATTTATTTCAGAATCCCCTTCCCCTTCCCATTTCTGATGAAGGGTCTAGGCCCAAAATGTCAGCCTTCCTGCTTGGCCTGCTGTGTTTATCCAGCTCTGCACCCTGTTATAGCAAGGATGTGGTGAGCTTTGGAGAGGATAATAAAACGGTTTACTAGGATGTTGTTTGGTTTTGATGGTATTAGCTAAGAAGCCAGATTGGATAAATTTGGTATGTTTTCACTTGTTAAGAAAATTGCTGTACGATTACCAGAGATATGCAGGACTCTGGATTTGAGTTTGCAATCACATCAGTCAAGATCTAATTTAATGACAGAGCAGGCAAGAGGGCTGAATGCAGCCACCACCCCCCCCCTCACCCCCCCGAGTCATATGTTCAAGGGGATCATTTAGCATTAAAAAAAGACACATGACGGCCTGAATGTTGGAAGTGCAATAGCAAACCTGTCGCATTGGTACATTTGTACAATGTCCTTCCAAAGAATTCCCACCTAAATAGGTAAAGGCAATTAATCCTCCTGCTTTACTGGTGGAGTAAATCAGTGTGCAAGAAATCAGAAAAATTTCTATTCAAGGATAAAATGTACCCAATTTTGCCCAGTAAAGCAGACCAATTTATTGTTACCTTTAGACGTACAGACTGATAATGGGAGGTGATTTGAAGATCCATTCAAATTCACTAAATTGAGAAGTCGGTTAGGGGTGTTGCCTGAAAACAGTTACCTATAAAATTGCTCAACTGTACTCTTCCCTACTTAGCCCTCTTTTCAAAGGGATGTTTTGTTTTGTAGCACCGTTTTAGCAGTTATTAACATCAATAAAATTGTGTCCAGATGGTGCAGCTGTTTCTCATCACTTGGAAGATCACTGGGAGGTCAGCGAGAATGATCGTAATCTTCCGATCAGGATACTCCACCCTAAACAACACAGAAATAATCCTCTCGCACAAAAACAATGGGTGAATAATTCAGGCAAGAGGAGCCAGGCTTGGATGTGTGCCATGGATTCAATCTCACCCTTTTCCAGGTTCCACTGCAATTAGTTAGAAGGCAAGCAGGGAAGGTCCTCACAAATAAAGAGGTTTAAATATTTAGTAAAGGTTATTAAGTGCAATTTTAAGCAAAGACGCTGGCTTTATCGGTCGGGAATGGGGGTGGATGGAGGTGGTTCTAGTTTCCTGATCTGTTAGTAATACCCAGGGGAAGTAAGGCAGGTACATGGTGGGCAATGAACAGATGCAGACATTGGCAGAGAAGAAGCTGCAGTTCTTTCTCTCGGAGACATGGCTTCAGACCAGTGACTGCTGAGTCACTTCACAGCATTCACCTTCAGCTGCTAATCTCTGCCTTCAGTCTTCAGTGTGACATGGGAAGCAGCTAGTGCAGTTCCCCAGATCCCTCTGATGTCGGATGAGAGAGGCAACAACTGCAGAAGGAACAGGTTTTCTCCTGTGCCACACGGTATTCCATTGGACCAGAGGGAATGGAAAATGAGGCTGAATTTTACCAGCTCTGGGGGCTTGATGGTGGTTGGGGTGGGGGTGAGACTGGGGCTCCAGGTCAAATATTGGGGGACTGGTGAAATATTGGGGATGGCCCTTTGATACAGTCACACCACTGGCTAGGTTTCAATCAGCCATGATCTTACTGGATGGCTGAACAGTCTCAAGGGGCTGAATGGCCTACTGCTCCTGTGTTTCCCAGCGATACAAACAGCAGTGGCATTGCCGCTCACCATGTGTAGGTGGCTGGCCAATCTGCATAACTAATGCCCCCGTTCAGGGTTGCTTTCTATGGCTCCTGAAATTTGTTGCAGTAGCTTCTCTGTGGGGGTGGGAGCTGGGGGGGGGGGGAGGTGGGGAGAGGAGCTTCCCCTCCAGTCTGCCCGGAGACCCCATCAAACATCAACCCCATGAGGACATCTCAAAATGGAGGCACTCACACCTCCCGTTGCCATGGCAGCAGGTACCTCTCTCAGTGATGGATGCTCGCTCTCTGGTTGGACTGGCAGTGTGGAAAGTCTTTTCTTAATCAACCATCTCCCGTTTGTTAATGGACAAAGGATAAAGTACAATGAATGGCACAGCACAGGAAGAGGCCCTTTTGGCCCACCAAGCCTACAATGATGCATGATGCTTTTCTAAACTAAAAACCTTTTGCCTCTACACGGCCCGTATCCCTCTACTTTCTGTCTATTCACATATCTGTCAAGATGCCTCCTAAACATTGCTAGTGTATCCACCTCCACTATCTCCTCTGGCAGCACATTCCCATTAGGTATCATGATATGTGGAAAAACTTGTCTCTCACAGCTCCTTTCAACTTTCCCCCTTTTACCCTAAAGCTATGTCTCCCTAATAATTGATATTTCGAATGGCCTTGACTATCCATTCTATTCATGCCTACCATAATTTTGTAAATTTCTCTCAGGTCATCCCACAAACTTCGACATTCAGGTGAAAACAAATCAAGTTTGTCCAATCTCTCCTCATAGCTGATACTCTCTAAACCAGGAAACATCCTGGTAAACCATTTTTGTACCTCTCCAAATTCACCACATCCTCCTGGTCATGTGGCAACCAGAACTGTGTACACCATTCCAAATATGGCCTAACTAAAGCTCCATATCGTGGACTACCAAGCAAATTAATACTGGCTCAATAACACTAGTTTCTAATTTCTGCCCCTATGCTGCTCAGCAAAGCCATTCACTTTGTATCCTCATATTAGGACTGCATTGTCACTGGCATAATCTTGCCCTGAGATTCATCTTTACAGAGACAAAACTCCAAACCAAGAGTTTGCAGACACAGGAACACTTCTCTTAATGTGGCTGAGTACAATACCTCAGGACTCTCAGGCTTTTATTTAGGGCACTGCTGACACATGTAGCCCCCGGAGCAATATCTCTTTCCTAGTAGACCAGATGGGTGTCACTGCATATACCTCCCACCTACAAGTAACAGGCCACATCCCATGACTTTAACCAAAGTTGTGTCCTGTCTTCTCCAACAAGGGTAGAAAGTAAAGAGTTCTGCGTGTTAGTAGCGACTTGTGTTGAAAGGAGAGGAGGAAGTATTTGTCAGAGGGTGACTGTGATGTATAGGTGTAAAGGGGGTAACAGATTGAGGGTGAGGGTGGGTGTCGTTTGTTCCATTAGGGTGTGAGGTGCTTGCAGAGAGGGCAGAAAGAGAGAAGTGGAGTTCTGAGGTGTGTATATCTGATGCGTGCAGAGCAGGAGAATGCTGGACAACTCAGAGTGAGGGGCTTGGCTCTGGAAGTGCACTGTCTCCAGGTTGGAGGGAATACACTCCAGCTGACATCGTCAGCCACTCACATGTCCCATAGTTTGGTTGGAGAGGTTTTCGCTCTTCCCCTGCTCCTTGGGGCAGATCTCCTCACAGTGGTCCCTCTGATCCCAGAAGAGGAACTGTAGGTAAGAGTGAGAGATGGAGGACCAACTTTGCCAGGACTGCCTCTAGATTTAGAAATTCATATGAAGTTGAATCCCTGTATAATCTCAGCTGTGGGCCCTTTAATTTGAAACTCTCCCTTTGATAGATCAGAGGGTCATCCTATTTGCCCTTCTTTCTTGAAGGGGAATGCTGATGCTGTAGCCAGCAAATAACCTGCCATTTGGCCAGGGGCTATCAGTTCAGAATTCTGCCCAATATTTCTCCCAATGCACTTTGTGTACTTGGTTTGCCTAGTTTGTACCTCTCCGAATGAAAATTATCACGGCTATATTATAGGACTAAAAAATCAAACTGCGTTTTCATAGATGAATCTGAGTCCTTTTACATTCCTGTTGGCCTACATATATTAGTGTCTAAAAATTTAAGGCTGGTGATAGATGCCAAAGACCCAGATAAACAGTGCAACAAATGGGAACAGGAATAGGTCATTTATCCATCTGGGAAATTAGATCATGCAAGATCTGTATCTTAACTATATCTACTTGACTTGGTTCACTTCATACCTTTACCTAACAAAAACTTATCACTAAATAAAAACTGTGGATGCTGTAAATCAGTAACAAAAACAGAAGTTGCTGGAAAAGCTCAGCAGGTCTGGTAGCACC
This sequence comes from Stegostoma tigrinum, assembly GCF_030684315.1. Classification (NCBI taxonomy): domain Eukaryota; kingdom Metazoa; phylum Chordata; class Chondrichthyes; order Orectolobiformes; family Stegostomatidae; genus Stegostoma; species Stegostoma tigrinum. Next base: position 126,412,406 of record NC_081355.1, on the reverse strand, counting down.
TGTGAAGAAAAAGTCAGAGTTAATGTTTCGGATCCGGTGACCCTTCCTCTGAACTAAGGGTCACTAGACTCTGACTTTTTCCTTCACAGATGCTGCTAGACCTGCTGAGCTTCTCCAGCAACTTAGAACATAGAACATAGAACAGTACAGCACAGAACAGGCCCTTCAGCCCACAATGTTGTGCCGACCATTGATCCTCATGTATGCACCCTCAAATTTCTGTGACCATATACATGTCCAGCAGTCTCTTAAATGACCCCAATGACCTTGCTTCCACAACTGCTGCTGGCAACGCATTCCAAGCTCTCACAACTCTCTGCGTAAAGAACCTGCCTCTGACATCCCCTCTATACTTTCCACCAACCAGCTTAAAACTATGACCCCTCGTGCTAGCCATTTCTGCCCTGGGAAATAGTCTCTGGCTATCAACTCTATCTATGCCTCTCATTATCTTGTATACCTCAATTAGGTCCCCTCTCCTCCTCCTTTTCTCCAATGAAAAGAGACCAAGCTCAGTCAACCTCTCTTCATAAGATAAGCCCTCCAGTCCAGGCAGCATCCTGGTAAACCTCCTCTGAACCCTCTCCAAAGCATCCACATCTTTCCTATAATAGGGCGCCCAGAACTGGACGCAGTATTCCAAGTGCGGTCTAACCAAAGTTTTATAGAGCTGCAACAAGATCTCACGACTCTTAAACTCAATCCCCCTGTTAATGAAAGCCAAAACACCATATGCTTTCTTAACAACCCTGTCCACTTGGGTGGCCATTTTAAGGGATCTATGTATCTGCACACCAAGATCCCTCTGTTCTTCCACACTGCCAAGAATCCTATCGTTAATCCTGTACTCAGCTTTCAAATTCGACCTTCCAAAATGCATCACCTCGCATTTATCCAGGTTGAACTTCATCTGCTACCTCTCAGCCCATCTCTGCATCCTGTCAATGTCCCGCTGCAGCCTACAACAGCCCTCCACACTGTCAACGACACCTCCGACCTTTGTGTCGTCTGCAAATTTGCTGACCCATCCTTCAATCCCCTCATCCAAGTCATTAATAAAAATTACAAACAGTAGAGGCCCAAGGACAGAGCCCTGTGGAACACCACTCACCACTGACTTCCAGGCAGAATATTTTCCTACCACTCGCTGTCTTCTGTTGGCCAGCCAATTCTGTATCCAAGCAGCTAAGTTCCCCTGTATCCCATTCCTCCTGACCTTCTGAATGAGCCTACCATGGGGAACCTTATCAAATGCCTTACTGAAATCCATATACACCACATCCACAGCTTGACCCTCATCAACTTTTCTAGTCACATCCTCAAAAAACTCGATAAGGTTTGTAAGGCATGACCTACCCCTCACAAAGCCGTGTTGACTGTATTTGATCAAGCCATGCTCTTCCAGATGGTCATAAATCTTATCCCTCAGAATCCTTTCTAACACTTTGCAGACGACAGACGTGAGACTTACTGGTCTATAATTGCCGGGGATTTCCCTATTTCCTTCCTTTAGAAATACTTCTGTTTTTGTTGTTAAAACCAATCACTCTCTGTTTTAAAATTGCACATTGGCCTAGTCTTGGTGTCTCTGGGGACTTGTGTGAAGAAGTCCTTCCTGTGTCAACCAAAAATGACTCATGCATGGTAAAAAAATTGTCATTGGAAAAGACATGGATGAATGAGGCACAGTCAGTAAGTTTCTGACTGATTGGCTTGATTGAACGTTTTTGAGGAGGTAACAAGAAGTGTTGATGAGCCCTGTGTATTGGGTGTAGTTTCCTCAATTGTAAAAAAGCCTTAGTTCTATTTTTATTAGGAAAGGAACTTCATGAAGGACATCAGTGATTCAGATGTGTTTTTAATAATACTCTGGTAGTTTCATGATTATTATTAATGATGACCAGTAATTCACATCAGATTAATTAATGTAATTGAAATTTATCTTGCAGCCCTGGTAAAATTTGAATTTATGACTCTGGAACATTAGCCCAGGCCTCTGGATTACCACTTTGAAAGAAATATTCCCACTATGCAACTATTTTCAACATGAACGAACTATTCAAGTGGGCAGTGAAATGGCAAATGTATGGGACAAAACACTGCAGAACTGCACACCGCCCCCCGCACCGCCCCCCCCACCACCCACCCCGCACTCCCCACCAATGCATGCAAATCCAGCACTGGGCAGCTGTACGATCTACTCTGTCGAGTAACTTGAATATTTTGTATTTCTAAAAGAAAAACACTGGAGAAACTCAACAGATCAGGTAGCTCTGTGGAGAGAAAGCAGAGTCAACTGTCCAGTGACCCTTCCACAGAACTGGGCCTGAAATGTTAACTCTGTTTCTCTCTCCACAGCTGCTGCCAGACCAACTGAGTTTCTGTTTATTTTTTCAGATTGTAGTAGCCAAAGTTCTTTGTTTTATTTTCTGCTTCTATTTTGTATAAGACTTGTTTTTTCTTTCATAACAGAACAAGATAAGGGAGCTGTAACTGACATTCGTAAATGTTTATGAGAGAACTGGAATAGTTGGATTGCAAAGACTTTATTTCTGTTTTTAAAGATCTCAATAACTAAGGGCATAGAGTTGAAAGAAGAATGAAAGAGGGGTTGACAAATTGGTTTGCCCAGAGTGTAGCAGTGCTTAGAACTCACTGAGAGGGGGCTATTAAAAAATAAGTTGTCCATGGATATGGGTGTGGCAGCCCATGTCAGCCCATCCCTCAATGTAATGGAGAAGTGGTAGTGAGCTGCCTTCTCCAAAGACTGCAGTCCGTTTTGTTTCAGTAGAAACACATGCTTGTTTGGAAAGGAGTTCCAGGATTTTGACCCAGAAACAGTGAGGCAACAGTGATATATTTCCACGTTAGAATGGTGTGGATCTTGGATTCAAGTTGAAAATACAGATTGCATATGTTGGTGATAGATATTATATTATGCTTCTCTTTATCAACTCACTTACAAGCACTCAATGTTTACTATACCGCATTTCCATTCATTCATCCATAAAACTGCATTAAACTAAATAAACATCTCTTCCAATCCACTGCTACTTCTTTAAACCTTTCAAATCTTATTAACCCCATACTGCAAGCAGCGTTTAAACCTGTTTCTGTATGTGTTAATACTGTAATCTACTCAGAACAATGCCAACCCCACCATTGCATCTTCATAACTCACTTGGAACTATAGAAAGATTATAATATTAATTAGTCCTTAGCAACTGTCTCTCAGGACCTGAATAGGTTGCAAAACATCAAACAGTTTCCTCTACTAGTATGTACTTTTTAAATGCATATTAAATAGAACCGCTACCCCTTTAAGAAAATTATATCAAAACAGTGTTTCTGTGAAACTGCATGAATGAATGTGTAAAAACTGTCAAAACAACCAAAGTTAATAAAATTTCATGACCCAACTGTGGGAGATCAGTTTACTATCCTCTATACTTTTATTTAGTACATGCATAATCTCTTAATTACTTAGATCATCTAGAGCTGGTATTTTTACTAACGTTACTAACTTTAAAGACAAAAGGACTAACACCTCTTAATTACAGTATATCTGAATAGACCGGGCAGACATTCTAATCCCATTTGGAGTAACAGCCAGCATTTAGCAAGTGCTTAAACCATCTGCTGCTTCTCCAGGACAGATGTCACACAAATGTGTGTGCAATACATACAACTATATGTCATCATAATGCTAAAATTTTAATGTATATAAAAACTGTGTATAAAAGAGGCTACTGTTAAACTGTACTTTGGATTCCATCGCCACCTCAAACTGTGCTCCTGCGAAAGCTCAATAAAGAGGCTATTTCTGCCACTCACCGATCTCAGTTGTTATTGAACACGATGCTACAGTGGTGTTCCCATGCATCTGCTTCCCTTGTCCTTCTTATTGGTACAGGGGTTGAAAAGCGTTCTTGAAAGAGCCTGGGTGAGTTGCTGAATTGTATCTTGTGGATGGTACATACCATGGATCAGTGGTGAGGGCAGTGAATGTTGCACGTGGTAAATTAGGTACCAAACAAGTGGGCTGCTTTGTCTTGGATAGTGTGAAGTTTCTTGAGTGTTGTGTGAGCTGCACTCAGCTAGGCAAGTGCAGAATATTCCATCAAACTCCCGAATTGTCACTTGTATTGAAGAATTCCCAGTTTTTGATGTGCTGTAGTAGCCACAGTATTTATTTGGCAAGCTCAATTCAGTTGCTATGAAATGGTAACCCCCAGAGTGTTAGTAGTAGGGGAATGCAGTGATGGTAACACCATTGCGTATCAATGGGTGATGGCTAGGCTGTCTCTAGATGGAGAGAGTCATTATCTGGCAATTGCATGGTTTGGATTTTACTTTTCACTGATTAACCTCGATTTGAATGTCATCTGATTCTAGCTACATGGAGTGCTTCAGTATCTAAGGTGTATGAATGGTGCTGAACATTGTGTAATCATCAGCAATCATTCCCACTTGTGACCTAATGATAAAGGGAAGGTCATTCATGAAATAGCTGAAGGTGTATGGTTGGTACAGGCAAAAACCCAAGAGTCTTTGATGCAGTGACGATGTCCCTACCCCTGAATTAGAAGGTCTGGGTTCAAGACCCACCTGTTCCATGATTAGATGATAGTACATCTGAATAGACTGACTAACAATTTCTCAAGGCAAAAACCCTTATCACATTTTAAAATTATATGCACTTGAACTGCTGTAACTTATGAGGCTAAGAAGCAAGGTCAGGAAAGAGGATCTTGGACTGGTTAACTATTTTGTAGCATCCTTTGACATGGTGACTGAATAACCACCTTCTGTGCCAGACATTTTCTAATAACACCTCAAATGCCTCATTCTAAAGTCATAGTCATGTGCAATTGTTATGGACTTCGGCCTCTAGAGGAAGTAGTTTCTATCTGCCCCATCTAGTATTTCTAGCTTGTCAGAGGATACTGAAGAATCTACAGTCCTACCAGTGTTTAAGACTGAGAATTGAGCAGTCCACCCTCTACACCAGCTGAACTGAAACCATACAATCACCACAATCTATTTGGACAATCCCTCTTGCCACTAGACTAATAGAAACACAAAGTGACTGCAAACACAAAGTGACTGCAAACGTGAGATATAACTGGGTTTCAAACACCAGTATAACCAGACCCTATTGGCTATTAATAGCATTCTTGTCTCTGCTGCATGGGGGTCAAATCAAGTGTGCAGAATAACAGCAAGTTCAGTACACTGCTTGCCAATTCAGCCCTACTGCGTTTGTACCAGTGCTCAGTTCAACAGGTACGGTCTTTTCCAATTTTATTTTCTTCCCCCTTTTCTTGTAGATATTTTCAATCAATCTTTACAGAAATATTATTTCACACCTCTGGAGCAGATGGGACTTGAAACCAGGCCTCCTGGCTCACAGGTAAGGACACTACCATTGAACCATAAGCCCCCTTTTTTGTACACTTATATGTCTTTTCTTTTTGAAGATTACACAATGTGCATTGAAGCTTTAGCTTAGTCTCCACCCCAACAGCCACTTGTAAGAAAACACTTCATGTGTGGAAAGAAAATTCTTCTAGTTTCTGACTTCTTCATTTTATGATCTTATATTTATGCCCCTTGTTACTGATTCATCAGTTAGTAATTAACTTCTCAAAATGGTTCATACTTTCAAGCTGTTCTACTGTGTTCAGTGGAATTAATCTCAATAGTTCAAATCTCTTTTTACAACAAATAATTATTGGTTCTATTAACATTCCCTGTCTCTTTTCCATAACTCTATAATGCTATTTATAATTAGGTGATTAGAAATTCATAACATAAAACTATAGAGCCATTGATGTTAACATTTTAGAAGTGGGTCATTTAGCCTTTTGTGCTTTGTGCTAGCTCTTTGTTCAAAATTATTTCCTATCATCTGGTTTTCTCCCCATTTTCATGAATCTTCCTCCTAGTTTGGATTTGATTTGATTTATTGTTGTCGTGTGTACCTAGGTACAGTGAAAAGTTTTGTTTTGCATGCAATACAGGCAGATTATGCCATTCAAAGTGCATTAGGTTAATAGAACAGAGTGAAGAATGTAATGTTATGGCTGCTGAGAAGGTACACAAAGAGCGAGATCAACATTAACTTTAAAATTTGAGAGATCTATTCTGAAATCTAATAATAGTGGAGAAGAAGCTGTTCTTGAATCTGTTGGTACCTTTGTTTAAGCTTTTGTATCATCTGCCCAAAGGAAGAGGTTGGAAGAGGTCATAACTTGGGGTGGGAGAGGTCTTTGATTATGCTGGCTCTTTCCGGGACAGCAAGAAGTATAGATAGAGTCAATGGATGGAAGGTTGGCATGTGTCATATCAAGATGTGAAGTATCTGGATGATATGCTTCCTAAGGTACATTTATAAAAATACATCTATAAAAACAGTCTTTATGGACATGCTGAATTTCTTTAGCCTCCTGAGGAAGTAAGTATTCACTCAAAGGATACGGACATCTCTGGCTGGGCCAACATTTATTGCCCATCCCCAGCTGCCTTTGAGAAAATGGTGATAAGCTGCCTCCTTGCACTGCTGCAGTCAGTTTGGCATAGATACATCCACCGGGTTTCGATTATTTATTTTCCTTTAAAATCAGCAATGGTTCCAATCAAAGCAATTCCTTGTGACAAAGCATTCCAAATTCCAAGAATGCACTATAAAAAGAAATTCCCCAAAAATTTCTTAAAATCTTAACTATAATTTTATCACCGACTTCATTACCAAGATTCCAACAGGAGAGATAACATTTTTCCATTTCCATTTAAGAATCTCAGTTTCTGGTGGAGACAGTCGCAATGTCTGAAGGTTCTCATCATAACTGTAGTTTTCCATCTCTAGCATCACTCTGATAAATTTATGTCAGATGCTCCTTGTAGCTTTCTATAATAGGAACATGCTGTTATAACTGTAACCTAACCTATTATCTAATCAGTCTCATCGGTAACTCTAGGATCATATTACCTGTCAAGTACAATGAGTAATATTATAATACAATGATGTGGGCATGATAGTTGGTGACTTCGCTGTTCTGTACAATATTGCAATATTTAAATTTCAGAGTCCATCAATGTTCACACTCTGAATGGAGAAGGCAATAACTATTACCTTGTTATATTGATAATATTAGTAGCAAGACGGGATACCATCAATCTGCATTTAAGGATCGCTAATATTGGCTTATCAGCTCTGGCTCTTTGTAATCGTTAGACATCTAAAGCTGGATCTAGTATGGAGATCTCCCCACTAATTCAATAACAGTACTTTGAATTTGCAGCACAATTTTTATCAAATGGTAGGATAAGGTTCCAAATACTCGTTGCTATTTATTCTTTATTAGATCAGTTTCATTCATGCTTCACCAACTTGCTGTGATATTGCAAGTAATAAAAAATGTAACAACAAATCCAGAAAACAAATATCTTACAAATGCAAACAAATGCCAGTTAACCCCACACATAAGTGACAGTCCACATACACATGAAGGTGTTCTATGCTTGAATCAAGTACTGAGAAATCTTATGGAAAATATTAGACTGTTAGATTGAGTTCCTGCTGAGTTCCTCTCTTGAATTAGTTGCCTAAGATTGCATCTTAATACATATCAATTAGAAGCAGTCCCTGAGTTGCAACTGGGTTCCATTTTGCCGTTGTTTTCAAGTCAATTTGTATGTAAGTCGGACCACAATGCAGGGCAATCCAAAGGAACTGATTGTAAGTGCAGGCAATGTGTACATGTTGGATCTTTAAAATTGTTGTCCTGTATGAGTTAGTGTTCGCAAGTGTAAGTGTTCATAAGTTGGACATTTGTAAATCAGGAAGTCCTGTATTCTAATGCCGGATAATTTATAATGTAGTTTGGATAATTGTGTCATCATTTTTATAACTTTATATGAGTGTAACAAAGCTAGAATTAATTGTTATGGGAACCTTTCTCCAGAGTACCACATTTACTGCACACTACAGCCTGGGGCTGAGGAACAATGCTTTAGTCCATGAAACATATGGGGACTGTAAAAAATATATTCATTGAAGCTTCAGCATTTTGAGCAAAGTAGTTTGATTACTTTGAGATTCTAGGAACCAGAATATATCACATGATGGCAGCATGTGCCTGAATGCAGTTCTATACCATTTTAATTGGATTTAAGTTTGAATTAAATTGAGAGAACTCAACCTTAATTAGTGCCACAGAGAGACAGGGGAAAAACTATGTGAAATATATGGTGGTCTGACAATCCTGGGACTGAGCAGTTATGAGAAGCTGCAGCTGACCTCTGTAAACCAGGAGGTGAAGGAGATGACACGGGTAAAAGCGATACGCTCCTTAGAAGGGGCCCTCCAACCAGAAACAATAAAGATCTAGTGCAGAAACAGAAATTATTGGTAAAAGTAGCAAGTTTGTCAGCATTCATAGGAAGAACGCAGAATTAATGTTTCAAGTCCAGTGACTCTTCACCAGAACGGATAGCAGCAAGAAAAAAAGACTTATTATCTGGTACAAATGTATCCAAGTACTTTGACAGGACTCTTGGATGCTATGAAGATTTTGAATGTCACAACACTGTTCATCCGGCAAAGAAACCAATGATTCTTCCCCCATGTAGATTGTTAAAAGAACCAAAAGAAAGGCTTGATCAAGAGCTTCAAAAGATTAAAGAAAAGGTAATCACTGAAGCCATACAGCATACAGACTGGATAAATTCCATTGTGGTGAGCGAGAAGCTAAATGGGTGATTAAGAACTTACCTGGATCCCTGGACAGCTTAATCAAACAATAAAATAAGGATCCACTAACCCATTCCAACAATGCAAGAAAGCATACCAGCAGCAACATGGACAAATGTGATCAGCAAACACTCTCTGCCAGACATGGCTCCTGGAATGTGAAGCCAGATGTGAAACTTTTCTACTGAAAACATTCATTACACAATTTGGTCAGTATAAATTCCTGCATCTACTGCTTGGTTTTAAAATGATCCAGGTTATGTTTCAGCAGAGTAGATAAGACATACAGGTGATGTACAGGAGCAGTTGGCATAGATTATGAAATCAATATTGGAGAGTCATCTACCCTGGCAACACTGTGTAAGAGAACAGGTGTCTCAAATGGTTTCAGCTAGTCACTTTCTTCATTTAGAGAAAAGGCAGAAAAAAACATAAATGCAGATGATGAATCATCCTAGGCTACTCTCCAATACGCAGTGGCCGGATCAAGGCTGCATTAGTGGAGGCCTTTAGCACTTTGGTAATCTGACCTTTCAGTCATTGATTCGCATCTGACATGGGGCAGGGACATTATGAAAACAGAAAACATATTGGGAATGAAAAAAAAATGAAGAAGATTGTTCTTGTCCTTTATATTGCCATTAGTGCCAATAGCAAAAGAAATGAAACTGGACACATCACATGGCATTGACCTCAGCACCAGAAAAGACAATGGCAATAACAGGCCTGTCAACACCGCAGTCCTCCAGACTAATATCTGGGGGTTAGTGCCAACATTAGGAGAGCTGTCTCACAGACTAGTAAAGCAACAGCCTGACATAGTCATACTTCACAGAATCATACCTTACAAAATGTCCCAGACACCACCATCACCAACCCTGGATATGCCCTGTCCCATCGGCAGGACAGACCCAGCAGAGGGGGTGGCACAGTGCTATACAGTTGGAACAATGTTGCTCTGGGAGTCCTCAACATTGACTCTGGACCCTATGAAGTCTCATGGCTTCAGGTTAAACATGGGCAAGGAAACCTCCTGCTGATTACCATGTACCGTCCTCCCTCAGCTGATGAATCAGTACTTCTCAATGTTGGACAACATTTAGAAGAAGCACTGAGGATGGCAAGGGCACAAAATGTACTGGGGGGGGGGGGTGGATTTCAATATTCACCAAGAGTGTCTCGGTAGCTGCATTACTGATCGAGCTGGTCAGGTCCTAAAGGACAAAGCTGCCAGACTGGGTCTGTGGCAGGTGGTGAGGGAACCAACAAGAGAGAAAAAACACACTGACCTCATCCTTACCAATCTGCCTGCTGCAGTTGCATCTGTCCATGACAGTATCGGTAAGAGTGACCATCGCACATCGAGGAAGTCCTGCCTTCACGTTGAGAAAAACCTCCATCGAGTTGTGTGGCAATATCACCGTGCTAAACAGGATAGACTTTGCACAGATACAGCAACTCGAGTCTGGGCATCCATGAGGCGCTGTGGGCCATCAACAGCAGCAGAACTGTATTCCATTACAATCTGTAACCTCATGGCCCAGCATGTCCCCCACTCAACCATTACCATTAACCCTGGTTCAGTGGAGAGTGCAGGAGGGCATGCCAGGAGCAGCACCAGGCTTACCTGAAGATGAGGTACCAACCTGATGAAGCCACCAAACAGGAAAACTTGCACGCCAAACAGCATAAGCAGGAATTGATAGACAGAGCTAAGCGATCCCATAAGCAACGGATTAGATCCAAGCTCTGCAGTCCTGCCCCATCCAGTTGTGAATGGTGGTGGGCAATTAAACAAATCACTGGAGGAGGAGGCTGCACAAATATCCCCATCCTCACTGATGGAAGAGCCCAATGCATGAGTGCAAAACATAAGGCTGAAGCATTCTGAGCAATCTTCAGCCAGAAGTGCTGAGTGGATGATCCATCTTAGGCTTCTCCAGTGGTACCCAGCATTACAGATACCAGTCTTCACCCAATTCGATTCACTCTACATGATATCAAGAGACGGTTGGAGACACTGGATACTGCAAAAGGCAACAGGTCCTGACAAAATTCCAGCAATAGTACTGAAGGCTTGTGCTCCTAAACTTGCCGATTCCCTAGCCAAGCTGTTCCAGTACAGCTACAACACTGGTATCTACCCGACAATGTAGAAAACTGCCTGTGCACAAAAAAAAGCAAGCCAATTCTAATCTAGCCAATTACCACCCCATCAGTTTACTCTCGATCATCAGTAAAGTAATGGAAGGTGTTATCAACAGTGCTACCTGCTCAGTGATGCCCAGTTTGGGTTCTGCCGGGACCATTCAGCTCATGATCTCATTACAGCCTTGGTTCTAACATGGACAAATAAGCTGAATTCCAGAGGTGAGGTGAGAGTGACAGCACTTGACATCAAGGCTACATTCAACTGAGTGTGCATCAAGGAGCCCTGGCAAAACTGGAATCACTGGAAATTGGGGGCAAGCTGTCTGGTGGTTGGAGTCATGCCTGACACATAGGAAGATGGTTGTGGTTGTGGGATGTCAATTATCTCAGCTCCAGGACACCTCTGCAGGTGTTCCTCAGGGTAATGTCCTAGGCCCAACCATCTTTAGCTGCTTCATCAATGACTTCCATCCATCTTAAGGCCAGAAGTGGGGATGTTCATTGATGATTGCACAATGTTCAGCAGCATTCATGACTCCTTAGACACTGAAGCAGTCTATATCCACATGCAACATGATCTGGACAATATCCCGGCTTGGCCTGATGAGTGGCAGGTGGCATTCGTGCCACACAAATGCCAGGCTATGACCATCACCAATAAGAGACAATCTAACTACCGTCCCTTGACATTCAATGGTTTTACCATCACTGAATTCCCCCACTATCAACTTCCTGGGGGTTACCATTGACCAGAAACTCAACTGGACTCACCACATAAACACAGTGGCTATTTGAGCAGGCCAGAAGCTAGGAATAGTAACTCATCTCCTGACTCCCCAAAGCGTGTCCACCAACTACAAGGCACAATTCAGGAGTGTGATGGAATACTCCCCACTTGCCTGGATGGGTGCAGCCCGAACAACACTTAACAAGCTTGACACCATCCAGGATAAAGCAGCCGGCTTGATTGGCACCACATCCACAAGCATTCACTCCCTCCACCACTGACACTCAGGAGCAGCAGTGTGCACTATTTGTAAGATGCACTGCAGAAATTCACCAAAGATCATCATGCATCACCTCCCAAACCCATGACCACTTCTATCTATAGAAAGACAAGGGCATCAGACATATGGGAACACTACCATCTCCAAGTTCCCCTCTAAGTCACTCACCATTCTGACTTGGAAATATATCGCCGTTCTTTCACCGTCGATGGGTCAAATCCTCAAATTCCCTCCCTAATAGCATTTTGGGTCAACCTACACAGGAGGACTGCATCGGTTCAAGAAGGCCGCTCACCAACACCTTCTGAAGGGCAACTAGGGATGGGCAAGAAATGCTGACCCAGCCAGCAACATCCACACCCCACAAATGAATAGAATAGAACAGCTTGGAGGTAGTAGGAACTGCCAATGCTGGAGAATCTGAGATAACAAGGTGTACAGCTGGATGAACATAGCAGGCCAAGCAACATCGGAGGAGCAGGAAAGCTGACGTTTCAGGTCTGGACCCTTCTTCTTCTACACTTTGTTAGCTCTAAAATGGAACAGCTAACTTTGCTAGTTTGAACCCAGATATCAATGGGCCTGTAGACAGCTTAGACATTGCTTAGCAGAGTTAACTTTAAGCCAACTTTATAGATGGATAATTGTGAAGGAAGTTTCAAAACCATCAGAAGTCCTGCCCTTACCTCACTGCCCCCATCCATTTTGGACAGATCTAGTTGCCTTCAGGTGTTGGTGGTGTTGAAGGTGGGAGTTGGGGGGGGGGGGGGGGGGGGGTGGAGGTGAAGTATAAATCATGCACAAAGGAAACTGAACTCAGCAGAGCCATGTGCACTTCATACAGAGTTAAAACAGACTTCATTTGGGCTCTTGCAAAAGCCTTAACTCATAGTGTGGGAGTCAAGAATTGATGGGCTACATGCAAATGCTCCTCAAGGGCCGGTAAAAGTCTGTTACAATTTCAGGATCAAAGGTTTCTTAGTACTCAAGATTTAAGCAAATAAAAAGGCTGCCGTCTTTAAGGAAACCTCTGTTGAGTGATTTGATTGGCAGTACATCTGGTATAGATTAAAATAAAATGATCCTGTTTGCATAGTTTCAATAGGGCTTCCTCGTTTACATTTTCACGTTGGTTTGAATACTTGACTGAGTTTCAAAGGTGACATTTATCTAAGCAGGGGGTCTGCATTCACAGTGTAAGGAAAAACAAAATGATTGTCTGTCTTGAAGTTGGTGTCTGAGTAGGGCTTCGACTTCATGATTGTCACCATTAAGATTGGATAGGTAAGAGATATATTTGATTTTTAAGAAGAAGTTTTGTTTTCATATAATGCCTGAGATTTGCCCACAGTGATTACTGGATAAGTGGCAATGGAAGTCTCATGGAGGGTATGACAGGCTACAGAAGTAAGTGGGCAATATGCATTGGCATGAGAGATGCGAGGAGCTATTAGAGTTGGCACAAACATAAGTGGACATGGAGCTGGCATGGGGATGATGAGAGTGTGGGGTCCGTGGCATAACTGTATTGGTATGGATGTGACATTGGGGATATATGTAGGGCCATATGATGTGAGTAGACAGTGTGAGAGGTGAGCAGTATGGGACCTCAAAAGCTGTAAAATATCTGGCACAAAGACCTGGAGAACTGATGTGGGCATTTTAACAAAGTGTGGGGCTGGATGAACACAGTAGGCCAAGCAGCATCTTCGGAGCATAAACGCTGACGTTTTGGGCCTCGACCCTTCATCAGAGAAAGCTTTTTCTGATGGAAGATCTAGGCCCGAAACGTCAGCTTTTGTACTCCTAAGATGCTACTTGGCCTGCTGTGTTCATCCAGCCCCACACTTTGTTATCTCGGATTCTCCAGCATCTGCAGTTCCCATGTGGGCATTTAACCAGTTTGCCTCAACACTTGTCCACCCCCATGACCAACTAGCCTCTACTTCCAGGATCAAGGGTGGATTTTAATCTGCCCCTGCTCCCCCTGCACTCCAGCCACACCCCACCACACCTCAAAAAAGAATGGCTCACTCTCCAAGCACAAATTACACTGATCGAGGCATGCCTGGGGAATCTGGCTACTTGCCTCAGAAAGGAAATGATGGCTCATGTCTCCCAAGGTGATGGGTTTAGAATGAGAACACTCAGGGCTGAATGCCCCTCCAGACAGGCTCATTGCCAGAGAAAGGCCCCACTGTCACCCATTTGCCAACCCCACTGTGACTCTGAACTGCTTAAGCATCAATGTATTATTTAGTTATTAGTTATCATTAGGTATGCAACTGGACTGTCAGGCATTGAAACCTGGTAGCTCTGCTCTGAGTACTGATCCCTCTATGCCTGGTTTGCTGTTGGTCCTGTCCTTCAGGCAGCTAGACTACACTCTTTCACTTCAGAGAACTGGAAATTGCCTGTATCTCCCTGACAATACCTTTATAAGGAGGGGGGATGTTGTAGGAATGCAGGAGTGCAAAGCCCATTCTCTTAAAATCATTGGGAATGGGTGTGGGAAACCAGCATGATGGTTAACGCTGATCATCTTAGGTCCCTTCTGTCTCTAGTGGGATTTGAGCATTCTGCCACCACCCCTCCCCACCCCACCCTGCCTCCCCCACAGATCATTCACAGGTCTTACAGATGTGAATGATCTAGCAGCCTATTACATGATGAATTTACCCATGAAAACATGAGGGCAGCTAACCTGATTGGAAACATTTTTCCAACATTGTGATATTTTTGACGATTCCCTGGGTTGCATTCTTGAGTTCATTTGCAAGTTGATTTGTGCACAAGTTGGAATAGCATGCAGGACAATATGAAGTAACCATTCATAAGTACAAGAAATGGTTCATGTGTTGGATCTTTAAAATGGCACCCCTGTACGAAATCCGTTCCTAAGTATGAGTATTCACAAGTCTAACATTTGTAAATTGGGGACCCCTTGTATAGCAAGTGAAAATAGTATAAATTTGCATTGGAATAAACTCACAATGCAATGCAATGCAATTTGCCACATTAAAATAAGTGTTGGTGTCCTCATTGATTTTTACATTGTAATAATATTTTTAGATAGTATTAACAAATGAACTATCACAAACATCATTTCATAAGGAGCCCAGCATTTTGTTTCTGTAATTTCAATTGCTATCGATTTTAAGTCATTTGTAATGCTTCCCCTGTGCAATAATCAGTAGACATCCCTGTAAAATATTTCACATCTTCCAAATAAATTCAAGTTAAATTTAGAAACGAACAGCTTTGGAAACCATTGAACAGCTTTCAAAAGGATTTATGAAATAAAAGTAAATTCCACTCAATTCTAATGGCGTTCGATGGAGTACAGGTGACCACATTTGCAATGCACCCAGTTGTTCACAAGCATTCTTCATTCCTGTATAGGAGAGCATCAGCACATTACATCACAGCATTCAGATGTACGCTGTAAAGGCTTTTCTTTTATTTTGCAACAGCTCATCTACTCACCCTCCTTCCTTTGTGGCAAACGTGGGCAAACGCTGCACATTAGCACAGCAGCTGACACCAGCCTGTCTTCTTGCACTCCTTTCCCTGCCCTCACTGTCACTGTAGGAGCCCTCCAGACTGCGTGCGTGCCTGCTGGCAGAATAGGCCCCGGTGTCAGTCTCATATCCATTCACTGTGCCATGGCTAGGCTTGTTCTCTCTCACCTCGCAAAGGCAGCTGGTATAGATGTTCTCATCGGAAGGCAGGGGTTTGTCTTTTGAACTTTTCTTTGGGGGTCGATAGCCATGAGAAATCAGGAGGTCCTCCACACTGAACATGTTGCTACTGCTTCAGTCACAGCAGGCTGCACTGGGACAAAACCATGCTGCAGAAGTCATCACTGTATATATTAAAATAAAAGGAGAAGCAGAATGTAACTCACGAGGTGATTGTTCATTATTTTATCCATAAAGATTCACAGGTTAATAAACCTATTGCTGACAATATCAAGCTTCAGTTTTACTCCATTCCCTGGCCCTCGTACTCTCTGGTCTGACAAGCCAATTTGTAATGCTGAACTGCACACGCTCAGAAACACACTATAAATATTTTTGTACCATTTCTCCCCAGATAATATTTCTCTGCTTTTTAGCCAGAGGCAGATGTAGAGAGATGCTGACTCAGTTTGCTGGCATCAGCGTCTCACATTTTGACAACAGCATTTAGGTCTTATCGGCATTTCATAACAGGGAAACTCATTTGCGTTATCCAAAGGCTGTAAGCTATCAAAAAATTCCATGCATGAGAGCTCCTACAATCTCTACACTAAGCCACTTATTAAGAAGTATCAATGTGGCTCTTAAATATTATCAGTGTTTAAAGTTGGAACAATTAATCAAGATACAAAGGTACCATATACACAGCTGCCATTAAAATGTCCATTGAGGCTGAGTACGACTTTCCATTGCGAAAATGGCTTGCGATTAACGCTACTTTACAGAGGTTATGTAAAGATTATAGACTACCTGCCATCTGCATATTTTTGGTCAAATCTGATATATGCAGAGAATAATCATCTCTGGGAAATTCAAAGAAAGATGGGACTCCTGCAGTTCTACTGAGAATAGTTTTACAAGAAATTGGCAATGTATGTTCTGAGTGATCTGTTGCCATTGAGTGACATGAGTGTCTTATGTTATGTTTCAGCAATAACAGTGAGGCCATTCAATGAGATTTAAGTTTTAGTAACTGCCCCTTCTCTTGTTTTGTGTGCCTATTAAAATTTTGACCACATTACTTAGATACTGCTTTTTAAAAAGCTGCAGGATATCTCTGGTCTGCTATACTCTGTGACTGACTCCTGAGGGGTGTATGCACCCTGATAATTCTAAGTGCTCTAATGTGTGCCATTTTTCAACATAGGCCTTTTGCACTCACATTTCATCTTAACAGCAAAATTCCAGTCTTGAGAAGAGCTCTCAGTATTTCTCTCACTCCTGGGATGCTCAGTTTTGTATCACTCCCTCCAAATTTATCCTTTCTAGTTGTTTGGGCCCTGACTAAGGGACAATTTCTTCAGGAAAGTGTCTCACTAACTCTTTTAACTGTCAAAAGGAGAGAACTTTTAACTCCTCGAAAGTAAATTCCCTAATTCTGCAAGAAATGTCCTAGTGCTGAATGTAGACATCTGTATACAATGGCAATGCAAGCTCGAAAAAGACTTTAACAGTTTTGTTTTTGGTTTCAATGTGAAACTTTACTCACTCTAATTCTTATATATGTTCTGTGGGGTCAAATCAAGGTCACAAAGTCTGGAGCAGGTGGGACTTGTCTTCAGGTCTGGGGGTAGGGACACTGCCACTGTGCTACAAGAGGGCCCGGGGGTTACTACCCGTTGCCTTGATGCTGTTAGTTGAACAGTCAGTTTTGAGATTATTGACCTTAAAGGTTGATTGAAAAGAACCAAGACAAAAGAGTTTCAATAACTGCTGGCAGGATTCAAAGAGAGAAAGCATCTTTGCCTTATCTTTAGCTGTATTGTGGGGGAGTATGGTAGCTTCTCTCAAAGCTATAACCTTTACAGAATAGGGCATCAGGCCACTAAGACACACAAACCAGGTTTAAAGTTAGCTTTTTACCACTGTCCTTCTGCATTTTTGACAGGGGAAAACACAAAATGTCTCTCGTCCACACGACTGTCATTTTTAACTATTATGTTCTCAGTCTGAGATGATCACTGGTGATTAAAGTTTAGTTTATGCATTTCTCTATTTGAAACTTCTTTGACATTTGCTGGTGTGACATTCCAGAGTGCAGATAGCACTAGATTTATTTTTGCAGATGTTTTTGCAGCTTTTTACTCTTTTAAAAGCACATGTTGAAATTTAAATTTTCAATAGTGTTCATTAGGTAGAAGACAGATTCCTGGGATATCCTGAGATGGTGTTGATATTGATGGCCTGTCAATGGCTGCATCAAACTCTGCAGACTCAGTTCCAGGCCAACCCTCCCCATCTCAGTTGGAGCAGCACCAAAGATACGTAAAAATGAGGAATGAACCTGGTGAAGATATAACCCAGGAGTACTTGCATGTCAGCTGGTGGAAGCAGCATAGAATAGACAGAATTAAGTGATGCCACAATCAATAGATCAGAGCTGAGCTTTGCAGTTGTGTCACAAATCATAAATCATGGTGGACCATTAAACAACTAACAGGAGGTTTATACTCCATAAATATCCCCATCCCCAATGATGGGGTATCCTAGTACATCAGTGCAAGAGACAAGGCTGAAGTATTTGCATTTATCTTCAGCCAGAAGTGCCAAAAAGATGATATGTCCTGAGGTCCCAGGCATTATTCAATGCTTCTGCCAATATGATTCACTCCATATGATATCAAAAAACAACCGAAGGCATTAGATACAGCAAATGCAATGGGCTCTGACAACATTCTGGCAATGGTACTGAAGATATGTGCTTCAAAAGTTGTCATTCCATGGTTCCTAGGAGTGATGATAACCAACACTCTGTCCTGGACCTCCCAGATAGATGCGATGGTCAAGAAGGCGCAACAACGCCCCTTCTTCCTCAGGAGGCTTAGGAAATTAGGCATGTCCATAAGGCCCCTCACCAATTTCTACAGATGCACCACAGAAAACATTCTATCCAGGTACACAATGACTTGGCATGGCAACTTCACTGTCCACGACTATTAGACATTACAGAAAGCTGTGTGCACAACCCAAAACATTATGGAAGCCAACCTCCCATCCATGGACTCCACGTACACTTCTTCTTGTTGATGTGGAAAGGCTGCCAGCATCATCAAAGGCCCCTCCCACCCCGATAATACCCTCTCCCACCTCTTCCGTCAGGCAGAAGACACAGAAGCTTGAACACTTGCACCAACAGGTTCAAGAACAGCTTCTTCGCTGTAGTTATTAGACTGCTGAATAGACCTTTCTAATTTTAAATCTAAAGTTGATCTTGCTTTGTGCACCTCTTGTGCAGCTGTAACCTTGTATGCCTCACTCTGACTAGACACCCTATGATCTGTATGTCCATGTATGTTATGATCTGCCTGTACTGCAAAACAAAACTTTACACTGTGCTTAGGTACATGTGACAACAATATATCAAATAAAATCAAACACAAACTGTTCCAGTACAGTTAGACATTGGGATCTACCCGACAATGTGGAAAATTGTCCAGGTATGTTCAATGCATAAGGGACAAGGTAATCCAATCTAGCTGACTACTACTCCATTAGTCTATGCTTAATCAGCCGAAAAGTGATGGAAGGGGGTTTTCAACAGTGCTATCAAACAACAATTACATTGGAATCATCTGCTCACTAATGCACCGTATGAATTCCATCAACGCCAGTCAGAACTTGACCTCATTACAGCCTCAGTTTAAATATGATTGAAAGGTGAGGTATTTGTTCTTGTCATTAGGGCCACGTTTGACTGACTGTGGCATTAAGGAGCCCTATCAAAACTGGAGTCAATGGGAATTGTGGGCAAGTCCTACTGGTTGGAGTCATATGTGGTACAACGGAAGATGCTTGTGCTTGTTGGACGTCAGTCATCATAGCTCTAGGACGTTTTTGTAGGATTTTAACGGGGGAGGCACTAGTCTGTTAGTGTTACCACATGATTATTAATCCAGAGACCCAGGTAATATTCTAGGGATCCAAGCTTGAACCCTGCCCTGGCAAATTCTGGAATTTAAATCCAATAAAATTCTGGAATAAAGAGTCGAATGATGACCACGAAACCACTGCCTTTTGTTTGGAGAACATTGTGCCATTTTATTGTGATTCTTAGCAATTTTTAAAATTCATTCATGGGCTATGGGTATTTCTGGCTGGGCCAGCATTTATTGCTCATCCCAAATTGCCCAAAGGTCAGTTAAGAGTCAAACGTATTACTGTGGGTCTGGTGTCACATAGGTCAGACCAGGTAAGGATGGCAGTCTCCTTCCCTAAAGGAAGTGTATGGGAAGGAAACTTGTGTCCTTACCTGCTCTGGCCCATACGTGCTTTCAGATCCACAGAAATGTCAGTCATCTCAGCTCCAGGACTTCTTTGCAGTATTATAACGGGGAGGTACTTTATAAAAACCAAAAGAACTGAGGATGCTGTAAATCAGGAACAAAAACAAAGTTATTGGAAAAGCTCAGCAGGTCTGGCAGCATCTGTGGAGGAGAAAACATAGTTAAGGTTTCGGGTCCAGTGACCCTTCCACAGAACTAGGGCATTTTTATTTTCTTACTTCCAAAAAAATACTTCCTGTGAATAATTAAAAAAGAGTTGAGGAACTCTTAATTCCTCCTAGATCTCCTAACATACACACACATAAACACACACACACACACACACACACACACACACACACACACACACACACACACACAGACATGCATTCGCACGCACAAGCACTCACAGACAGACAAGCCCTCGCACATAGATAAGCACACACATACAGATACTCACAGGCATACGGGTACGTACACACAATGTGTGAACACATGCACGCACACAGACATATGCAGACACATGCAGACATGCATGCATGTACATACATGTGTCACACTCCATGATGGGCTGGCTGCCTTTTCTGATACTTTTTTAAAGCTTTTAAGGAGCTGGTGATGGGATACCTCCATGTTGAAGTGGCCTCTCAGGAAATTACCCATACTGCAATGTGTTGATCTTCTCAAGCTGAATGGCCTTTGATCATCCCTCCTGCTTCACAAACCCATTTTCTGCACATAATTGGACAGCAATTAAAGGACTATCTCCATAATGACCCCACTGAGAGATTGTTACCCCTTAGTTTGGATTTAGGACCTGGAAACTGTCCCAGCTTCTGTTTCTTGCCTGTCAACATGAAATATCAGTGCTTTGTTTTATTCCATTACAAATGTTGTGACTGAAGAAAGCATCACAGCTGAAGAGCAGGGTTGTGACATATTGAATGGGATAAAAATAGTCAGGGACAAAATATTAGGGTATTCGGCAGCTTTGAAAATGCCTATGCTTTGAATTAAATATATTTCATGTGAGTTAACAGAATCAAAGGGAAAGTAGAGGATGTTCTGTCCATCATTGCCTGATCCTCTCCATCCATAGACCCATTGCTGGAGAACTGACAAAGTCAGAACATTGTAGCACTGTTAAAAAGAGAAGACAGTATAGCCTGAGTAATGCAAGCTAGTCAGTTTAACCTTGGAAAATTAGAACATAGAACATAGTACACTATAGTGCAGTACAGGCCCTTCGGCCCTCGATGTTGCACCGACCTGCGAAACCAATCTGAAGCCCAACTAACCTACACTATTCCATTATCATCCATATGTTTATCCAATGACCATTTAAATGCCCTTAAAACTTGGTGAGTCTACTACTGTAGCAGGTAGGGCATTCCACCCCCTTCCTTTTCTCTGAGTAAAGAGCCTACCTCGGACATCTGTCCTATATCTATCACCCTTCAATTTAAACCTATGTCCCCTTGTGCTAGCCATCTCCATCTGAGGAAAAAAGGCTCTCACTGTCCACCCTATCTAATCTTGTGATCACCCAGATGGGCTGAGAGGTGGCAAATGGAATTTAATGCGGAAAAGTGTGAGGTGATTCACTTTGGAAGGAATAACAGGAATACAGAGTACTGGGCTAATGGTAAGATTCTTGGTAGTGTGGATGAGCAGAAAGATCTCGGTGTCCATGTACATAGATCCCTGAAAGTTGCCACCCAGGTTTATAGGGTTATTAAGAAGGCATACGGTGTGTTAGGTTTCATTGATAGAAGGATTGAGTTTCGCAGCCATGAGGTCATGTTGCAGCTGTACAAAACTCTGGTGCAGCCGCACTTGGAGTATTGCGTACAGTTCTGGTCGTCGCATTATAGGAAGGATGTGGAAGCATTGGAAAGGGTGCAGAGGAGATTAACCAGAATGTTGCCTGGTATGGAGGGAAGGTCCTGTGAGTAAAGGCTGAGGGACATGAGGCTGAATTCTTTAGAGAGAAGAAGGTTAAGAGGTGGTTAGAAAATTCTTGGTTATATCATTATTTCAAGAGACAGAGATCAATAAAGGAAGTTGAAGTGGGTTCAGTTGAATGGAAAACGATTGAAAACATTAAAGGGGAGGGGAGGGCTCAGCAAAGGTTCCTAATGATTCCAGAATAAGTAATAGGACAGAGAGTATGGAAAGGGTCAGGAATCTAACTTCAGGCACAGCAGATAAGGGGGCAACTATGAAAAGAGGGTGGTCAAGGTAGGTCTGAGGGTGTTGTACTTAAATGCACACAGTGTACCATACGAGTTTATAGCACAGATTAAATTTATTGGAAATGATGTCGTGGATATCACAGAGACGTAGCTCCAAGGGGATCAGGGCTGGGAACTCGATATCCAATGATACACGTCCTATAGAACGGACAGGCAGAAGGGCAGAGGGGCTGCTTGTCTGTGAGTAAGAAATAACATTGAATCGTTGGCAAGAACTCATAAAGAGTCAGAAGGTATAGAATCTGTGTGGTTAGAGTTAAAGAATCACAAAGACCCTGATGGGAGTTGCATACAGGCCTCCTGGCATAGATGTGGTGAAGAAAATAAATTAGGAAATGGAAAAGGCATGTAAGAATGGAACCATTACAATAATCATGGGGACTTTAATATGCAGGTGGACAGGGAAAAGCAGGTTGGTAACGGAACTCAAGAAAGAAAATTTGTGGAATGCCGACAAATGTTTTTTGGATCAGTTGTGTTGGAGCTCACATATCAGCCATGTTAGAATGGTGAAGCTGATTCGATGGACTGATTGGCTTAATTCTGCTCCTTTATCTTATGGCTTTATTGGAGTTGCTAGGGAGAAGCAGGCTGCAAGCAAAAGCGATGGGTGAAAAGAAGGCTACAAATGAGACAGAGTGCTACAATGGGCACGGAAAGTTATTTCAAACCCGCCAACAAAGGAACAATAAGCTAAGTGGGAACTAAGGTCATGAATTCCTTGCAAGATAGTATAGAATTTCTAGCTAAAGGTTGCACAAGTTCAGGAGATTCAAGTGGGGAAAATTGTAGTGGATGCTATTGTAATGAACACTGTCAATTGTTAAATTTAAATCAATGATTGAGTCTAAAGGTTGTAATTGATGGGGTAGAATGTTCCATCTATGTGTATGCAAAAGAAATGCTGCAGTTGTGACATTATCCAGTCTGTGAAAGACACGTTTTGGGTGATAGCTTTACATGTGCGCCAGTTTCTTCGAAAAATAAAGCTTTAGTTGATGAATTATGCATATGGTCTTATATCAATTTAAACCCGGCAGTGTCAAGGAAATTAATTGTTTTTTGCGTTGAGCTTTATGCTTAATGGAGGATTGATAATAATTGTGAATTTTGATAATTCCCTTTGTATGTAAGTCCAAATACCCTGCATGTCAACATGAATACGAAAGCCTACATTACTTGATAAATGAGTTAGTAAAATGAAAAGGTGCCCCTGAAAACCAAAAAGAGATCCCAAAAAATCAAAAGTAGCCCTTGAGAAAATTTCAAGAACTGCTATTGAAAAGAAATATATTTTGACCACAGTTCACCAGACTGATCATGAGAATGGCAAAATTGTCCCATGAGCAAACTGGGCCGATGTCCTCTAAAGGTTTGAGAATGAGAGCTGATCTCATTGAAGACATAACATTCTCACGCAGTTCAGTGGGCATATGCTGGAAGCTTTCCTGGCTAGGCTTTCAACAGCCAGGGGACACAACCCAGAAAATAGATAGACCATTTAGAACTGAGAAGAGGAGACATTTCTTGATTTAGATATTGGAAACTCTTTCGAATTCTCTATCCCGGAGTGTTGCAGAAGCTCAGTCATCGAGCAATTTCAAGATCTATGTCAAGGAATATAGAGACATGTGGGAAAATGATGCTGAAGATCTGTTTGCAGGATCAAGAGGCCTAATGACCTATTGCTACTCATATTTACTATTGTTTTGTGTTCTTTTCTTTACCGTTACTAACTACATATTAATTTTTTTATCATCCACAAGCTTCTTAATCATATCCCCCATGGTTAATTGTAAATCATTCATGCACACCATGAAAAGCAAGGAATTAATTACTAAGATTTCTTAAACACTATCAGTAACAGTGCACCTGTCATAAAAGCATCCCTTTTGCAGGTTCTTATAGCTTCTTCTTCCTCTAAATCTCCTTGCATGCTCCTTCTCACCCGCAACTCCTTTTTGCAATGCCCTACTCCCCTCCACTGTTTTTGCAACCTCTTTCTCCCCATTAGTTCCCCTCAGGCCTCCTACTACTCTTACCAATGCTTCCCTCACCTCAAACCTGGCAGATGTAACTTCTGGACCTGGCAAAATGTTTCTCCCCTTCCCCTCAGCCTTGGAAAACTGTGGTGCCTTCCCTGTATTGGAAAAATTGGCCACTTCTTGAGTTGGGAAAAGGTGTCCCACTCCAAGTCCCTATTGTCTTATTTTATTCCTTATTTTTATTTCCTTACTTCCAATGTTGCTTGTTGCTGTTGAGTCACAGGCAGTTTCTTCTGCACATTTGCTGCTGATAAGTTCACTAGTGAATCTATCAGCAGCAAACATGGGAAAGAAACAACCTCAGTTGAGACGAGCAGCTCCTCACCGACAGGTCAAATTTTCTTCAATTCGTTTCCCCCATGATTAATTTTTCCCAGGCGTTTTGGAGTACTTCAGTAGTGAATTTGCCCATCTTCTCTCTGCATTTTGAGCACTGCTGACCTTTGTTACATTCATTCAAAGGTTAGTACAACCTTCCTTATGTTAGAAGATCAATACTGTACACAATACGCAGATGCAGACTGACCAAAGCTGTACACAATTGCAGAAAGACCTTTTTACTCCTGAACTCAAATCCTCTTGCGATAAAGGCCAACATGCCATGTGCATTCATAATTGCTTGTTACACCTTCCTATTCGTTTTCAGTGACTAATGAAGAAGGATACTTGGGTTCTTCTAGACACAATCACTTATCATTTAAGAAGTGATCTGCTTTTCTTCGTTTCTGACCAAAGTGCTTCATTTTTACATTTTTTCATCTTAAATTCCAACTGGCATCTTCTTGCCCAGGCTCATATCTTGTTTAAATCCCCTTGAAGCCTCTTTGCATCTTCCATATAATTCATACTCCCACTTAGTTTGTGTTATCAGCAAAGTTTGAAATATTGCATTTGGTCCCCACATCCAAATCATTGATATAGACTGTGAATACTGGACCTCAAGTACTGATCCAGCCCGTCAACCTGAGGATGAGCCATTTATTCCTACTCTCTGCTTTCTGTCCATTAATCAATGCTCAATCCCATCCAGCAAACTACCGCCAATTCAACATGCTCTAATTTTGCTTACTAATGACCTCCACGCGAACATCGTGGAAGCCTTCTGAAAGTCATGTATTCATAGAATCATAGAGTCATACAGCACAGAAACAGAGCCTTTAGCTCAACTCATCCATGCCTAAATTTCCTAAAGTTTTGGTTTCCTGAAATGAACCAGCTCCATTTGCCTGCATTTGGTCCATATCCCTCTTAATATTTCCTATCCGTGTACGTGTCTAAATGTCTTTTAAATTTTGTAATTGGCCCCACCTCCATCACTTACTTTGCCAGGTCGTTCCATGTATGCACTGTCTGTATGAAAAAGTTGTCTCTCAGTTCCCTCTAAAATCTTTCCCCTCCTACCTTAAATCTTCGAGTTCCAGACTCCCTGATCCTGAAGTAAAAGCCTCGGCTATTCTCCTTAACTGCGCCCCTCATGACTTTATAAACCTTTATAAGGCCACCTCTCCTTATCAAACAAACTGGCCAGTCTTGGTAGTGACCTTGTAAATATTTTTTGCACTCTTTCCAGTTCAAAAACAATCTTCCTATAGTGGGCCATGCAGAATTATATGTAAAACTCCAAATGTGGTCTCATCAATGTCTGATGAGATGGAAGGAAGATCTTCATGAAGAGTATAATTCTTTGTGCCTCAATACAAGGAGGAGTATTTCCTTCATATACTCAGTGCAATTATAGTTTTCAGCTGGTGACATTGAAACAAAAGAATTAAACTAATTCTTCACATCCCATTGTGTTAAAGTGCTAGCTGCGGTTCTACAGTATTCTTCTCACTTCATCAGTTAAGAGGTTGTAGGGTCTTGCATAACCCATATTTATATTCCTGTGAAAAATTGACGGAATACTATCTCCTCCAAGATGCCAGCTTTTCTACAAAACCATGTCCAATCAGAGGAATGTAAAAGATTTTACAGTATTTTTAAACATGAACAGGGAAGTTCTCCCTGGTGTTCCAGCCAATCTAGCCTGCAACCAACATACTGGGGTGTATTATTTGATTATTTTTTCAGTGCTGTTGTGGGAACTTGCCGAATGATGATTGGATATCATATCTTCGATACTACAGTAGCAGCTACAATTCAAAATTACCCCATCAGCTTTAAAGTGCTTTGGGACATCCCCAAATTATTAAACGGATAAAACATCTTACTTTCTTCCCTCTTAGATTATCATATGTCATCAAAACCATGGAACTAGAATACTAGATCTTCAAACAAGGACCTAAGACTTACATAGAATTTAAAGCATTTTTTTGCCAACACCTTCTCAAGGCCAATTGTGAAGGAAAAGAAAATGTTGGACTAGTCAGTGACACCCACATCCTATAAGAGAATAGAACAAACAGCCCAATAGCACTACATTGGGCTTCCTTCCATCTTTCTTTATTTAATTACCAAAATATCCTTCTTTTCCCATCTCCCTCTTGTGTTTATCTACACGCCCAATAAATGTTTGATGAAAGAAAGAAAAATTTGTTCTGTGGTGTAAGCAAAATACTGTGGTTGCTCGAAATCTTAAATAAAAACAGAACATGTTTGAGTCTCAGCAGGTCTGGCAGCATCTGTGAAAAGAGGAACTGAGTTAATGCTTTGAGTTTAACATGGCTCTTCCTCAGGCATCTGAATAGGAGTCATACATACTAGACTCTGCTCTCTCTTGACAGATGTTGCGAGACCTGCTGAGTCTCTCCAGTGAGTTCTATTTTCATTTATTTATGTGGCTTTGGCTTGGAACTTTCAGCAATAGTCATTATAATGGAAAAACCTATTCAATCTTTTCCTCTTATCTGTTTGCAGCAAACCAATGTATCATTGTTAAGAAGTGAATAATAAGATAGGAATAGAAATAGGCCAGTTGGCCCATTGAGTCTGCTGCATCATTCAATGAGATCATGGCTGACCCGATAATCCTCAATTTTATGTCCTTTTCCCATAACCCTTGCTTCCCTTACTGATTAAAAATCTGTCTCAGGTCTTGAATATATTTAACAAACTAGCTTGCAGAAATTTAAAACACTTTGTTTTTAGGAAGCACATATTACCTGGTTGTGCATTTACAAAGTTATTGTGTTTACACGTTAATGTTCATTAAACTCACTAAAGGAAATTTATTCGTGTAATTAATAGTAAAAATAATTGTTGAACCGTATGATCATTTTCCATGGTCTCCAATCAACCTCTTTGAACAGGGAGCAAATGTAAAACCTTATTTATGCAGGTTATGAACTACTTAAGGAGATTTTAAAAGTGTCATATCCTAAACATTTTCTTATTTTTCTTCCCTGTTTCATTTTCTTTCTGAATCCAATCTTCCTTTTCCTCTTTTTAGCTTTCTTTGTATATCGATTTTGACATTAAATTTACTCATTCTAATTTACACTTTATCTTAACCCATCCACTGGATGTTCCTCAATTCTTTAGGCTTAATGATTGTGGAAATGACTATGTTGTTCTACAACACCCAGATGCCTACTTCCTTTCATGCACAATTATGGATTCACACACAGCAATTTTGTGGGCAAGAAATTATAAAACAAACAAGTCTGATGAAAGGGGATGAGGTGAAAAGCCCCACTTCAGCATTGACTAAACACCAGAACATATTAATTAGGGAATACTACAACTTCTACTATACAGAAAAAGATGAGGACATGGAAGTCTATTTTCATTTGTATCTATCTTGGGATCTTTTCAAATAAATAACTGACTGGAACCCTGGTCTCAGTGAAATAAAGACCCAGCTGTTTATATTTCCTGCATTACAGCTCCACTGGGATGAATGTTTATGTTGAGTCTGTTTTGCTGGAGGCATCTAAAAACACCTGGATACTATCAGTTTTAATTTATACAGAGACAGATTTTACAACACATAAATAGGTCCTCATGCAGCACGCGAGCAAGCCTTCCCATGTTATCTGTGTGTGGTTAGTTTAGGTATATCAAGTTGTCAACTGTGCAACATATGAATTTGGGACTTGCCAGGACTTAATTGTGTCTTGGTACTCCTCTCAAAAACTGTGAATAGAATTTTTTAAGGCAACTCCCTGAATAAGAAGACCGCAGTGCAAATGAAAATTTATTGCAGGGATTGAGGAGGTGGGTTGAACAAAAGCCCTCCTGGTGGTCTTTGGCTGGAATCTCTGCCTTCGTCCATGGGGAAACAAGATCTGCAAAAGGGATAAAAGTTAAGGGATCTCTTCCCACCTCTATAAATGCACAGATTGGGGTGGGAGAATAATTTTCCTGATCAGGCTTTCTTCATGTCCACCAGAAATGAGGATTATTCACTGTCCAGATATTTTCCAGTCAACCTGTTCCAGTGGTGTGTGGGATTTGAACCCAGGCTTCTGGGCCAGTGGTAGGGACACTTCCACTGCACCACAAGAGTCCTTTATTCACCACCTAAAGTTGCAGTTCCTAAGTAAAGTTAAGTAAACCAGGTGTAAGGTGCTGGGACAGACATCCACTTTCAGAGAATCTAGCTACCAGTTGAAAATAAAACAAAACAATCTGTAATGAGCTGTAAAAACAATGCAGAACACAGCAGAGATAATGGGAACTGCAGATGCTGGAGAATCCAAGATAATAAAATGTGAGGCTGGATGAACACAGCAGGCCCAGCAGCATCTCAGGAGCACAAAAGCTGATGTTTCGGGCCTAGACCCTTCATCAGAGAGGGGGATGGGGTGAGGGTTCTGGAATAAATAGGGAGAGAGGGGGAGGCGGACCGAAGATGGAGTGAAAAGAAGATGGGTGGAGAGAGTATAGGTGGGGAGCTAGGGAGGGGATAGGTCAGTCCAGGGAAGACGGACAGGTCAAGGAGGTGGGATGAGGTTAGTAGGTAGGAGATGGGGGTGCGGCTTGGGGTGGGAGGAAGGGATGGGTGAGAGGAAGAACCGGTTAGGGAGGCAGAGACAGGTTGGACTGGTTTTGGGATGCAGTGGGTGGAGGGGAAGAGCTGGGCTGGTTGTGTGGTGCAGTGGGGGGAGGGGACAAACTGGGCTGGTTTAGGGATGCAGTAGGGGAAGGGGAGATTTTGAAACTGGTGAAGTCAACATTGATACCATTAGGCTGCAGGGTTCCCAGGCGGAATATGAGTTGCTGTTCCTGCAACCTTCGGGTGGCATCATTGTGGCACTGCAGGAGGCCCATGATGGACATGTCATCTAAAGAATGGGAGGGGGAGTAGAAATGGTTTGCGACTGGGAGGTGCAGTTGTTTGTTGCGAACTGAGCGGAGGTGTTCTGCAAAGCGGTCTCCAAGCCTCCGCTTGGTTTCCCCAATGTAGAGGAAGCCACACCGGGTACAGTGGATGCAGTATACCACATTGGCAGATGTGCAGGTGAACCTCTGCTTAATGTGGAATGTCATCTTGGGGCCTGGGATAGGGGTGAGGGAGGAGGTGTGGGGGCAAGCGTAGCATTTCCTGCGGTTGCAGGGAAGGTGCCGGGTGTGGTGAGGTTGGAGGGCAGTGTGGAGCGAACAAGGGAGTCATGGAGAGAGTGGTCTCTCCGGAAAGCAGACAGGGGTGGGGATGGAAAAATGTCTTGGGTGGTGGGGTCGGATTGTAGATGGCGGAAGTGTCGGAGGATGATGCGTTGTATCCGGAGGTTGGTGGGGTGGTGTGTGAGAACGAGGGGGATCCTCTTTGGACGGTTGTGGCGGGGGCGGGGTGTGAGGGATGTGTTGCGGGAAATACGGGAGACGCGGTCAAGGGTGTTCTCGATCACTGTGGGGGGAAAGTTGCGGTCCTTGAAGAACTTGGACATTCGGGATGTGCGGGAGTGGAATGTCTTATCGTGGGAGCAGATGCGGCGGAGGCGGAGGAATTGGGAATAGGGGATGGAATTTTTGCAGGAGGGTGGGTGGGAGGAGGTGTATTCTAGGTAGCTGTGGGAGTCGGTGGTCTTGAAATGGACATCAGTTACAAGCTGGTTGCCTGAGATGGAGACTGAGAGGTCCAGGAAGGTGAGGGATGTGCTGGAGATGGCCCAGGTGAACTGAAGGTTGGGGTGGAAGGTGTTGGTGAAGTGGAGGAACTGTTC
This sequence comes from Stegostoma tigrinum, assembly GCF_030684315.1. Lineage (NCBI taxonomy): Eukaryota > Metazoa > Chordata > Chondrichthyes > Orectolobiformes > Stegostomatidae > Stegostoma > Stegostoma tigrinum. Next base: position 126,382,087 of record NC_081355.1, on the reverse strand, counting down.
GAGCTCCTCTGGGGAGCAAGAGGCGGCACCGATACAGTCATCAATGTACCGGAGGAAGAGGTGGGGTTTGGGGCCTGTGTAGGTGCGGAAGAGGGACTGTTCTACGTAACCTACAAAGAGGCAGGCATAGCTGGGGCCCATGCGGGTTCCCATGGCCACTCCCTTAGTCTGTAGGAAGTGGGAGGAGTCAAAAGAGAAGTTGTTGAGGGTGAGGACGAGTTCGGCTAGGCGGATGAGGGTGTCGGTGGAGGGGGACTGGTCGGCCCTGTGGGACAGGAAGAAGCGGAGGGCCTTGAGGCCATCTGCATGCAGAATGCAGCTGTATAGGGACTGGACGTCCATGGTGAAGATGAGGTGTTGGGAGCCAGGGAATTGGAAGTCCTGGAGGAGGTGGAGGGCATAGGTGGTGTCACGGACGTAGGTAGGGAGTTCCTGGACCAAAGGGGAGAAAATGGAGTCCAGATAGGTGGAGATGAGTTCGGTGGGGCAGGAGCAGGCTGAGATGATGGGTCGACCAGGGCAGGCAGGTTTGTGGATTTTGGGAAGGAGATAGAAACGGGCCGTGCGGGGTTGGGGAACAATGAGGTTGGAGACTGTGGGTGGGAGGTCCCCTGAGGTGATGAGGTCATGAATGGTGTTGGAGATGATGGTTTGGTGCTCGGGTGTGGGGTCATGATCGAGGGGGCGGTAGGAGGTGTGAACACAGCAGTCCTGATCCCTTCAAGATCACTTGGAAGAAGCATTAAGTGATCTGAAGTGCAACAAAGCAGTGGGATATGAAGGGTTTAGGCCAGAAACGTCAGCTTTTGCACTCCTGAGATGCTGCTTGGCCTGCTGTGTTTATCCAGCTCCACACTTTGTTATCTTGGATTCTCCAGTTTCTGCAGTTCCCATTATCTCTGATATCACAACATTTGCTCCCAAATCCCTGAAACAACTGAACCCCTATGTTTGCGCCTTAATAACTCACTTCTATACAAGGGTCATCAGCTCAAAATCAGTCCTGAAGGTCTGGCATATGGGAAAAGTCTGCCATACCAAAAGCAGCGAATGTTTCACTTTGGCAGCCACCTATTGACTGATACCACCACTTCTTGTTTAAGATCTTGAGGATCTTATAACACTCATCATCTTTTAAGCTAATTTCCATAAGGGGCTCAGCATGGCCTTATGTTCTGGCTCAACATCCAAGGTGAATGTGACTTCCAAACAATCTAAAGACAGGCACGTAACTGCAGGCCCTTGCAGCTGCCTATGATACAGTGTGGCACACAGGTCAAAGCTGGTCCCAGTGCTTCCAACTTGGCACAGGGCTGTTATTGAAATACTTCTTTGCCAAAATAAAGAATTACACTCTACCTTGGACATGGGAGAAGAGTATGAGAAGACTGGTTAATAGATTACCGCAGGACTCAGTGCTTGCCGCAGTGCTATTCAACATATGTTAACATAACCTGTTAACAATCATATCTCTCAAATGATGATATACATTATACCAGGCAAGTTTCTTCAGAAGCTGTTGGCCTCTGATTGGCTGGAAAATCCTGGTGACCCAAAATGCTAATATTGATGCCCCTGACAGGGTGAGATACTCTCCTATGTGTTCTCATGTCATGTTTTAATGATGGGGATAGGTGGGCAAACTGAATTATCTTGCCAGCAGGACAGTGTGTTAGTTACTAACACTCATTCACACTCAGAAAAAATGTTGAAAATCTCAGCCGAATTGACTGATCAATCACTTAAACTCAAACAAAAATGGGGAGATCACTTGACTCTGGAGACTTGTAATTGCCACATAAACAATAAAATATTTATAATTTTATTGCTTAGGAACATAGGAACAGGAGTAGGCCATTCAGCCCCTCATGTCTGTTCCACTATTCAATAAGATCATCACTGATTGGTAGCCTAACTCTATTTACCTGGCTTTGGCCCATTTCCCTTACATTTTTTGTTAAGCAAATTAACTGTCTATCTCTGAATTAACTAATCCAGCATCCACTGTCGTTTGTGGAAGAAAATTCTAAACCTTTACAACTCTTCCTGTGTAGAAATGCTTCCTAACATTTCTCCGAAATGGTCTGGCCCTAAATCTCAGACTATGCTACCTAGCTCTAGAATCCCCAACCAGCGTAAACAGTTTATCCACCTTGTCTTTTTCCATTGATATCTCCTTTACTGCTTCTTTGGCAAGCAGTCCTCCCCTGACTCCTTCATTTTTAATCTAAACACATCTTCCCTGTCTCCCCTGTCAGAATTCTCAAGGAATCATACCATCCACAACAATTTTAAATGCATCTCAATCAGCTCCAACACCCTTTCCACTGCAATAAATAAAAAACCTACCCTTTTACTACCTCTCTCCTCATCATCCATGGTTTAAAGTGCTTTTACTATGCACAGAGCGGTTTACATTTACCTCTTTCAATTGAGCACTATACTCAGAGTGCAGGCTACTCTACAGTGGAGTTAAAAAATGTGGATGTAATTTATTCATTCACATGATTCAGGCATTGCTGACTAAGCCAGCTTTTATTGCCCAGAGGACAGTTAAACATCAACTTCATTGTTGTGGGTCTGGAGTCTCATGTACACCAGACCAAGTAAGGACAGAAGATTTCTTTCCCTATAGATGTTAGTGAACGAGATGGGTTTTTGCAACAATTAACAGTTGGATTGAGATAGCTTTTTATTCCGTTTTTTTTCAATTGAATCGAAATGTGACCACCTGCCATGTGGAATTCATGCCCATGTCCTCAGACAGTAATATCCCACTTCTGGATTACTCATCCAGTAACATTATTACTATGCAACTGCCTCCCCTATGTTTTAACAGTGAATTTCTAGGAGCCCTTCATTTTAATTTTCCACCCCACTCTCAGGCTGACATCCCTATTTTCAGTCTGCTGCATTGCTCCAGCGAAGCTCGATGCAAGCTTGAGGTTATTACAATCTGCCGTGGGTGAAGTTCTCCAATTTATTATTGTTCCTGATGGGATATCCCACACCGTTAAAGTCCCAAGTGGTTTAACCCTTGTTTATTGGCGTCAATTGGTATGTAAAGGGTAATTTTAGTAGGATCCCCTTCCTTATGGATACTTTTCTCCCAGACTCAAATTAACTTACGGCTCAAAGGAGTTACTGAACTAGGCTTCCTTGAATCAACAAAAAAAGTGTCTTTTAGTTACTAAACACGAGAAGGAACAGTAATGCAACATTCAGCACACAGCTTAGCAATAAAGGTGAGTCCAAACAGACATAAGTTAAAACAAAGATATATGGATCAAACTCTGAAATGATTTGATTGAAACTCTACCTTTATAACTTGTTCCGTCAAATTTTCTATCAGTTCATCTTGCCCATGCTCCACACTCTTTGCCAGATGTTTCCTTTAGTTCCCTGCCCCTCTTTCACTTGCACAAAGTCTAATACAATTCTGTCTGCTTTCGGTTTTGAGAAAGGTCCTTGACCAGGAATGTTGACTGTTTTTTGCACCACAGACATTGCTGTGTGTTTTCACCATTTTCTGTTTATGTGAAACATTGATACACTCGTTCTGCTGGGCCCAGAAGTTTAGGAATGGAAGCATTTGAAGGTTATTCTAGGGAGTGGGATAACGATAGGAAAATAATGATGTCGAAATCTGAGTACGTTACTATGTGAAACTCACCAAAAGAGGCTGAGAAGCACAGAGGGTGCCACGGTTGTGTCAAACACACACAGACGCACACCTAAATATGTATTAGGGGTGAGAGAAGTTAGAATTGGGAGGAAAGAAAGAAGGAAACAGAAGGTAAGAGTTAACAGGGACTTTGTCAATTTTAGTTTTTTACCAAAGCATTGCAAAAAAACATGAAGTTATCTGTAGATGTAAAAAAAGCTCTTTGGAATATTCTATAATTTCACAAGCTAAGGCTACTTCCATGCTGACCACTTATACTTATGTCTGTGGCCCATATAGTCTACGCTGTTAAATCTGTTTCCTGTAGTCCAGTGTCCAGTGCAGTTTCTACTGAATCAGAATTAAAAGTTTGCCATGAACGCTGCTGAAGACGTGTCTGATAGCTTTGTGCTTTCCGGTGAATGGAACTGGATAAGTTGGAAGGATTCAATCAGACGTTGGTTGAAGGATGGAAAAGGAATAACTATATATAAGTAATGTATGTACATTGTACATAGGTACATTGTATGAGGGCTTAAAGTTTAAGAGTTTGTTACATGTAAAGCAGAGGGAACATTTCCCCTGTCTATCTCTTGGCCTCCCAGTATTCATCAGAATAGAATACAAACCATTCCTCTTAGAACCTTAAGGTATGAAGGGGTCACGGCTTCTATTGGCCTGTTTATAGTCACCCCTGTGCAACTAATGACATATCTATGCAATCTCCTCCCACATTCCAATCCAAAAAGCTTTTGGGAAGTTACAGCTCACTCACCTGACTGGTAGGTTGGAAGTACACTATAATCCATGGAATGTAGTCAAGTAGAATTTCAATGTTGGGATTCAGAATATCTCTTCTACATTTTCAAATTGTATGATCTTCAGCCAAGCCTGCAAAACAAGAATTTATACGTGGTTTCTTGGATCTAAATATTTGTGAAGTAATGTTCTGTTCTGGATTCTCTTCCTTTCTCCCCTGAAGAAACAAACTTAGACAAGGCTGGTGCAGATAGCCTCTGTTGCATTCCTTAACTTCCAGTAATGTGCCAAGCAGTGATCCTTCACATTTTAACATGGATTGTGAATATCAGTGGGCTATTTCTGTGCAGTGAGGATCTCTGAGTGGTGAATGGGACAGGAGAGATTGGGGGAGGGGTAAGGGGCAAAGAAGTGTAAATATTTTGGATACTTTCCACATCTCTTCTTATCTGAGATATTTCAGTGTCAGAATTGTACATTATTTTTAAATGAGCTGTCAGCTCTTTGCAGCCTTTCAGAATATCATCACCAGCTCTGATACTGAAGCATGTGGAAAACATGTCCTGATATCATATCTATAATAGGGGAAGACAGTCATGTATTGTTGAAGGTCATTTAATAGTTCATTCACTTCAGGTTTAGCTCAGAGTTTCCTGTACCGAGAGATATTATGAAATAAAGCAATAAAATCTGTCAGAAAATGCTGGAAGTCCTCAATGAGTTGGGCAGCATTTGTGAAGAGTGAAGTTGAGTTAACTGGCTGAATTTTACTCGCAGTTTAGCTTAATCTGCGAGGTGAGGAGGCTGGCAGTATAGCACAGGAAGGTGTCTTCCCACTGCTTGAGGGGAGAAACAGTATTGTTGCAAATCAATGTACTGATAGTATTTATTGATCCTCCAATTCAGAAAATGAGTCAAACCAGTGTGTGTCATTTGCAACTTTCATCAGTTGTTCATTTGGGGTGGGCAAGGTGGCTGATGAGCTCATCCTTTCAGAAACATAGAACATAGAACATAGAACATAGAACATAGAACAGTACAGCACAGAACAGGCCCTTCAGCCCACAATGTTGTGCCGACCATTGATCCTCATGTATGCACCCTCAAATTTCTGTGACCATATACATGTCCAGCAGTCTCTTAAATGACCCCAATGACCTTGCTTCCACAACTGTTGCTGGCAACGCATTCCATGCTCTCACAACTCTCTGCGTAAAGAACCTGCCTCTGACATCCCCTCTATACTTTCCACCAACCAGCTTAAAACTATGACCCCTCGTGCTAGCCATTTCTGCCCTGGGGAATAGTCTCTGGCTATCAACTCTATCTATGCCTCTCATTATCTTGTATACCTCAATTAGGTCCCCTCTCCTCCTCCTTTTCTCCAATGAAAAGAGACCGAGCTCAGTCAACCTCTCTTCATAAGATAAGCCCTCCAGTCCAGGCAGCATCCTGGTAAACCTCCTCTGAACCCTCTCCAAAGCATCCACATATTTCCTATAATAGGGCGCCCAGAACTGGACGCAGTATTCCAAGTGCGGTCTAACCAAAGTTTTATAGAGCTGCAACAAGATCTCACGACTCTTAAACTCAATCCCCCTGTTAATGAAAGCCAAAACACCATATGCTTTCTTAACAACCCTGTCCACTTGGGTGGCCATTTTAAGGGATCTATGTACACAACAATGGAAAGTGTTGGGGAAACTTAACAGGTCCAGATTAGGGTTAGAGATGACTTTCACAGCTAGTATTTCTAGAGCTCAATTGAATTATGTAAGTAACCAAGTAAGGATCTATTCCTTCCTCTGCTGACATTGTAAATAGTGCTCTCCCAGTGAGTTACAGTTTGCAGGTTTCCTCCTTATTGAGTCCTCCTTGGCCTGTGGAGGGCTCCCAGCCCTGCAGTGTCAATGGCCACTCCTCTGGCAGCAGGGCCAAATGGCCTGAGTGTATCCTCTCCCTCACCAGGTCTTGCATATCCAGACATTGTCTGCCTTTGAGAACATGTGGCTGTCGATGAGTTTTCCTTCTGTCCATGCGCTAACAGTGGTGGGCACCACTGGTATTGGCTGTGATGAGGCTGCTGACCATCTGAATGGGCCAGCGGGCCACATTCCATCAAACGGACAGTGAGCGGAATGTGTTCTGCTACTGTACTGCCCAAATTAAGTGAGTCCACTCCATCCCACGTTGGGGTCTGGTGATGGAACTTCTGCTGCTAAAATACTATTCAGATTGGTACTTCGGGACAGAATGTGCTGGTGAAAGGTCATCACAGTTACAGCTCAAGAGGAGGCCATTTAGCCTACCATGTCTCTGCTAGCTCTCTGAATGAGCAATTGACTTTCTCCTCCCTCTTTCTCCCCATAGCCCCTCCTCTTCCCCATAGCCCCACACATTCTTCCATTCCAGATAAACACAGTCTTCGCAATGTTTTGATTGAAGCTGGCTGCATCACACTCTGAGGATATGCATTCCCGTGGCTTAACCATGCACAGGATGAAAAACATTCTTCTCATTTTTTAAAGTCATTCATCAGATGTGGACTTTGCTGGCTAGTCCAACATTTATTGCCCAATCCGAATGACCCTGGAAAGGGTGGCATCGAGCTGCCTTCCTGAACCATTCTTGAGGTGTCGGGATATCCACAGCACTGTTGGGTAGGGAGCTCCAAGAACTTTAGTCTTTTGCCATTTACTTTAAACCTGTGCCCTCTTGTGTTTGGCCCTGTCAAAGGGGCAACAATTTCTCAATATCTATATCTATACCTCGTTATCCTTCATTAACCCAATTAGAAGGTCAGCTTTGGAAATATCCCCTCACTGCTCTCACTCTCTCTACCAGAAAGTAGATTCTCAGGAGACCTGATTGTTTTTTTCCACTGGGTCAAAGGCCTATGCGAAAATCCTGTTCATAAATTCTGTTTCTATCTCCACTGATGCTGCAACACCTACTGATTATCTCCAGACTTTCTTGGTTTTAATGACAACGTTCATTTTTCACTGCTCTGTCCAAACCAACATATTTGACTCTACTGCAACTTGTGATTTATCTCCAAGATTTATTCTGAATCTATTTTTGTATGGTATTAAATCAACACGCAGTTCCTTTCTCTCAGCCTGAAAATGACCAACAATAATATGATGAAAATTGGAAAGATATGGCAAAGGTGTATCATCACTTCTTGTCACAACTGCATTGTAACTGTGTCCCCATGTTCTAATACAAAATCAGATTAATTTTATCACAGAATGTAGATATCAATGGTGCGGTCAGCACTTGATTCCCACCCTTAATTACCCATGAGCTGATTGAAATGACTGAATAAACCAAAGGATTGTTGAGAGTCAACCACATCACTGTTGGTCTGGAGCCACATGTAAGTTAGACCAGGTAAAGGTGGCAGATTTCCTTCCCTGGAGGACATCAGCGAACAAGACGACTTTCTAAAATAGTTGATGAAAGTTTTGTGGTTACCATTACTGACACTCGCCTTCGGTTTTGTTATTAATTGAATTTAAGGTTGACCAGCTGCCACAGTGGGACTTCAACCCATGTGCCCTGAACATGTGAGCGGGTTCCTGGCTTCCAGGTTCCATAAGCCCATAAGACCATAAGACATGGGAGTGGAAGTAAGGCCATTCAGCCCATCAAGTCCACTCCGCCATTTAAATCATGGCTGATGGGCATTTTGACTCCACTTCCCTGCACTCTCCCCGTAGCCCTTGATTCCTTCTGAGATCAAGAATTTGTCGATCTCTGCCTTGAAGGCATCCAACGTCCCAGCCTCCACTGCACTCTGTGGCAATGAATTCCACAAGCCCACCACTCTCTGGCTGAAGAAATGTCATCTCATTTCAGTTTTAAATTTACCCCCTCTAATTTTAAGGCTGTGCCCATGGGTCCTAGTCTCCCTGCCTAACAGAAACAACTTCCTAGCGTCCACCCCTTCTAAACCATACATTATCTTGTAAGTTTCTATTAGATCTCCCCTTAACCTTCTAAACTCGAATGAGTACAATCCCAGGATCCTTAGCCGCTCATCGTACGCTAAACCTACCATTCCAGGGATCATCCGTGTGAATCCCCGCTGGACACGCTTCAGGGCTAGTATGTCCTTCCTGAGGTGTGGGGCCCAAAATTGGACACAGTATTCTAAATGGGGCCTAACTAGAGCCTTATAAAGCCTCAGAAGCACGTCGCTGCTTTTATATTCCAACCCTCTTGAGATAAACGACAACATTACATTCGCTTTCTTAATTACGGACTCTACCTGCAAGTTAACCTTTAGAGAATCCTGGACTAACACTCCCAGATCCCTTTGCACTTCTGATTTGCGAATTTTCTCACCGTTTAGAAAATACTGTTCATTGACATCTCTGCTATCTCCCAGATGAAGAATTAAAGTAAACTTGAAATTTATGAGAAAGTGAAACATATTGGTAACCCTCACTTTAAATCACGCCCAGCCATCTCTCTCTCTCTCTAATGAGAGAGCAGGTCTTCTAGGTCTATGCAGACTTTGCCTACTCTAGTCTGACTGTAAAGGCGTTATAACCTCTTGCTTATTTGTTTTGCTAAAATGACCAATTTGTGTGGTGTGTGACTGAGACACGAGTTTACGTATTGCCCTCGATGCATGTACCTGTAGGAACATGTGAATGCTAAATCCTGTTTCATTTACAATGCTGTAACTATTGCTGGCGTTTGTTTGGTGTGTAAGGAGTACAGAGCAGGTCAATTTGTGCTCTATAATCTAACTTTAAAAACTCAGTGATGGTAAGTGTCATTCTGCAGTCTGGCCCACCCCAACTTGCCTAATTATGGATGATATAGACGATTGGAGCAACTTGTAACTTTCAGAGTAAACTGCGAAATGTTGAGCTGTTAAGGAGGATAAACTGAATAAATGAGCCAGTGTTGTTATTTCACTTGCATTCAAATTCCAGTCAAGAGCAGCTGCTGTGAAGAAACTGATGTAGAGACTGCAGATTGAGTCAGCCACTGTGTAAGTCAGCCACATGACTGACTGTTGCTCAGAAAGTGAAGGAATTAGCAGAAAAAAAATGATAAAATGAAGCCAGCACCATGAGTGTTTGGAAATGAGATTGGCAGTTCTCAGTTGGGTTACTGGATAAAATGACTCACCCAGTTTCAGACATTATGAGAATATACTGCATGTTTTGTCATGTTGATAAAACACGATGGATGAAACAAGCATAAGGAGAATTATTTGATTTCCAAATTATAACAGCAAGAACTGATACTGCGGTAGTGCTTGGTATTAGCTCCTTTCTGAGCAAAGAGGGAAGCCATTGGTCTGGGTCTGCAGTTGCCTAAAAATGCTTCACTTACAGTTTCAAGCCTTGCTGGCAGTAACACAACTGAGGCAGATTTATGTTCTCCAGCCATTTGTTGCCCTCTGCTTGCCTTAAATGTTGACTGCTTGCAACAGTTCCGTGGACGTCAGACACCATCTGATTCAGTCAAGAAAGAGCTAATTATCTGGGAGCAATGGCAGGCGAGTGTCAGCTGTTTCTTCAACAAAGGGCAAATGAGGAAACTGGCTCATTCTCTCCACTTCAGAACTGAAGGAACCCAAGGCCAATAGTTAAACCTTTACTCAGATTTGCAGCTGCCACTAGCAGACTCTACACAAGCCAGTATGACCTCTCCCTGTATGAATAATTCAGCTATTTACTGGATAAACTCACTTAGCCTTTTGAGTAACTACTAAAGCTTGTGACATCAACTTCTAACCTCTGCAATAGCAGGAATTTCAAAGATTCAAAGACAGTGACCCTAGATAGAGCTACTGTGTCAGGATAAATCTTGAGACTGTATTTACTTGCACATAACTCCAAAGAATTGACTGTCTCTCCGATATTTCACCATCTGGCTAGGTTGCATCAAAATCCAGAGGTGAAAACAATGCTTTCTAACTCACTGATCATTTCTACGAGCCTGGATACAGCTTAAAATTTAAACAGGAGGTGTAGGACAAGTGTTGAGACAACTCTAGACAGTATTTAGTTAATCCTAAGGCCTGCTCCACAAAATTCATCCACTATTTTATTCCTTTTTGCACCTTTAAAATTCTACAGAACCATAGAAGTTTACAGTATAAACCGAGGCATCTGTAAAGAGTGCTTTTAGCTCATTATGTTTAGACAAGATTGTTTGTTGGAACAATCCAAGTCTAACCCAATGCTTCATTCTATCATGATCGTTTAATGTTTTACTTTGCTGCAAATATTTATTTAATCAACTTGAGAAACATTGCTGTTTTCCTTAACCACTCCCTGTGCAGAATTAGCCATGCTCTAACAATGCTCTGCATAAAACAAATTTCACTTAGCTCTTTCCTTGTAATCATGCCATACCAATGGGGTAAATGGTGACTAGTGGTAAGGTCATTGGACTAATAACCCTGGCCATAATAAAGCTATGACATACAGCCAATCACCAGCAATAGTTACCATGATACTACTGATTGTTGTAAAAACTCATTTACTACACCAATGTCAGAGATAGTAAAAACTGCCAATGATGGAGTCAAAGATAACACAATGTGAAGTGGAGGAACACAGCAGGCCAGGCAGCATCAGAGGAGCAGGAAAGTTGATGCTTCGGTTGGGACCCTTCTTCAGAAATGAGGGAGGGAAGGAAGCTCTGAAATAAATAGAAAGGAGGGGTGGAGCTGGGGAAGGTAGGTGGGATGATGATAGGTGAGTCCAGGTAGGGAGTGGTGGGGATAGGTCAGTCGTCTCAATGTGGTCTTTACTAGCTTCAAACTCTCCCCACCCCTGGCCTTTTCACATGACCAACACTCTCTCTCATCCCCACCTCCCTGACCTGACACAACCTATCAGCCTTCTCTCCCACCTATTTACTCCTCCTACCTCACTGACCAATCCTGAAATCTCAGCTTTCCTGCTCATCTGATGCTACCTGGCCTGCTGTGATCCTCCAGTGCCACACTGTATTATCTCTACTTCACCAATGTATTGTAGGTGGAGCTACCTGGCCCCCTGACCTGGACAGGCCTGCATAAGACTTCAGACATACAGAAATGTGGTTGACCCTTAACTGGTCTCTGCAATGAATGGCCTTGCAAGCCACTCAGGTCAAGGTGCATTTAAGAGACAACAAATTCTGGCCTTGTCAGCAATGCCAACATCTTGTGAAAGAATAAAATACATATTAATAATCATTTGCAATTAGGTCCCAAGTCAAAGAAGTAATATTTCCCTGAATAATACTTCATGATTTAAAAAACCTTCATTAAATCTCCACTCAACTTCTCTCCTGCAGTGAAATGAGTCCCATTACTCTCCTTATTACCTTAAGAGTTATCTTGCTGAAAGCTGTATGTTGTGATTGCTATGGTTTTCACGTTCTTTCTATAATGGTGTGTCCAAAACTGCGTCTAATCAATTAACTCTTTACTCTTGCCTCTGTTGAGGAAAACCAAATTCTACTGGCATCCATTAAAACATACATTTGTCTAATTTTCCTTTGGCACCCTTAGATTTCCCACTGATGTTCGGTGCCTTTCTTCTCCTCTTTGAATTGCAGTTGAGGAGGATGGAGCAGAATCTTCTGCCCTGCCTGTTAGTGAACTTGGAGGCAGCATTGGGGCAGGACAGTGTCATATCTTATCTGCAATACCTTCCTACCACCAGCAAAATGAAGCTCTAATAGGGAAGGCCCAAGGTCGACCTCCCCACCGCTACCAGTTGAAGTCCTTAAGTAGCTACATAATCACCATAGAGCCTCATTCTGCTATTACTCGTATTAATGCTCACGCAGATGGACCTGTTGCCACGATGTATGAATGGTAGATAAACTAGGTAAACAGCTTCAAAAACAAAGTTTCTGGAAAAGCTCAGCAGGTCTGGCAGCATCTGTGGAGGAGAAAACAGAGTCAACGTTTCGTGTCTGGTGACCCATCCTGCGAGTCTTGTTTGTCAATTCCGAAGGATGGCTGTTCCCGTTTTCAAAGGCCCTCAGTGCCTGATGAGATGGACTTGACATGAGAGATAGGTGGTAACTGCTCAGAACCAGCACTCTGCTGCCAGCCATCCTGTATTCCACACCTCACAAGCCCACCCTCTGGTCTTCCCTCCCCCGGCTCAACTCCCCATGACTATCCTATGTCCTGTTGAATTACTCTACTATCCTGGACTTTGATACCTGAACTAGCAGGATCAGCCACTGCTTTATCAGTAGCACTGCTCCTGAACAAAACAGCCTCTGGCCTGGTCAGCAAAATCTTTGCCAGGCACCTCCTAGAAAGGTCTGCTGGTAGCCTTGCCATTTGCCATTGTCTAATGGGCTGATGGTTTGGTGGAACTTCTGATAAAGAGCCAACTCAGGTCTCTTGTCATCTCTCTAACCAGTTGGTGGAACTCCTGATGCCTCAGCAAGATTGAGGTCAGGATAAATTCTACAGATATTTTCCTAATCTACTTGTTTAGAGATGTAATGACACATTACTGGGGCAAGTGGGGCTTGAACATGCAACCCCTTGCTCAGGGACAGAAACACTACCACTGCACTACAAGAGGCCCTGGATGAACTCAATTGATCCTAATATATAGGTGAAGGTTACTGATTTTTGAGTAGTCAGTCTGAACTGAACAGAATCATGACTCTAGTTTTTCCTTGAACATTATTGTTGAATTACACAAGTCTTGTGCACATTATTAGTGCTAGCAGTGATGTAACTTGGCATAATCACTATACGATCACATTTTCCACTTTGTTCAGCTGTAATGCATCAGCTCAGATTGACTTAACATTAATTAGGCCAATTATTAGAAGGCTCACTGGGCTGAAAAAACACAGACCAAGATTTTCCCTTCATTTTAAATATATTAAATTCATTTTGCAGGATTTTATTTTGTGTTTTAGAGGAATTAGGAGCTGCTGTCAATTTTGGAACTGCACAATCCTTCATCCATGACGCACTTTACAGTTTTGAAATAAAAGTCTTGATAAATATAAGAGCATTGAAGTAGCTACCAAATATTGCAACAGTGCTTTGCATGTTCAGTTTGAATAAACATCAGGAAATTTAACATAAATTGAAATTGCATGCAATTCTCAGTTGCTTCCCTGCCTGGAAAATGACATGGGAATTGGTTGCTGGGTTTTGAATGAGGCCTAGGAGCTAAAATACAATGGATCCCATACTGGAAGCAATGGGTGACTCTTAATTTAATCATCTGCCAACCTGCAAAAAACTAGTTTTGCCTTAAAATGATATGTTACATTTCCTGCCCTTGTTACACTGTAGATCCTTTGATTTAGTAGGAGTAGTGGCACAGGAAATGTTCTTCTACATTATACACATATAGAGAGACATAGACACATAAGAACAGAAAATAATTGCCTCCTGCACCCTGACTGCTTTTTTTGAACTGCTTTTTTGACTTTAAGGGGCTTCCTTTTGGTTTTCAGTGGCTTCTTTGTCATTTTCACTAACTCATTGATAGGTGATACAGCCGTGTTGTAACATCACCTTCTGTACTTGTGTTGATATAGATGGTATTTGGACTCTCATGGATGCAGAATTAGAAGAATTCATCAATATCCTCAATAATTATCAATCATAACATCTAAAGACACAACACATGAAGAAAACACTACTATCTTATACATGACAGTGTTTAAATTAGCACATGAGAACAGGCATAAAATACATATTCCCATACTCAAAACAACATGACCCTGAACCCATCTTCCAAAGACTACTGAGACCATAAAAACAGAAAGAACTGTGGGTGCCCAAAATCAGAAAAATAACAGAAATTGCTTAGTTCTGAGGGAGAGACACTGTACCTGAAACGTTAACTCTGATTTGTCTCCACAGATGCTGCCAGACCTGCTGAGCTTTTCCAGCAATTTCTGTTTTTGTTACTACTGAGATCATAGCTGATATATTTCCATTGCAAATGCACAAAGCCAGAAGATTTAACAAAGTAGGTCTTTTTTTTAAAACTGTATCTCCAACCTCAATGTTGGATTTAAATGTAACAATCGACATAGTGTTCATCACAACAGCTTCCGCTGCATTTTCATTGTATTGTAGTTGTGGGATATACACAGCCTTAAGTTCAAGATTCCACATTCATTTGCAAGGAATCTATTACCCACAGAGGTTTCTGGTTTTCTGGCCATTTGCTGACAGGTTTAAAATGGCTCTGCCTGCTTTGTAGCCTCTCTCTTGGCCTACTTTTAGTTTCTTTCCCATGCCTTGCAGCTTCCCTCTCTCTGTGCAGCCTGTCTCTCCTACTGTCCTTGCAGCCTCCCTTCTTCTGAAAGTTGCAAATGGCCCCTGTCCAATCTTGCAGCGTTACTTTCTCTTAATGTCTTGCAGCCTCTCTTACTTCAACCCTCTCAAGTCATTTCTTTATCCCATGCAATCTCTTTCATCGCCGGCTTCCACTGTAGCCCCTTTATTCACTCCAGCCTACTTTCAGCCTCTTTCCTCTCCCCAGCAGGTGTCACTCTTACCCCCATGACCAATGTTTCTTCATCCAATGGCGGAAAGCTTCCCCACCTTTCCTGGCCCAAAATAGTTCACTTACTTGCTTTTCTTCTCTTTGTTACTCATCATTGTTGTTTGCTCCAACAACCACAGGCTGTTTCTCCTCCGTTTTTACAGCTGACGGTGAACATATCAGCAACAGGCAGGGGCAGAAAAAACCTGTGATTCAAGGAGCATCTCCTTGCCCATTCTGCCCATTCTGCTTTATGCAGCAGGAGACAGCTTTTCGCAAATTGGTCAGCCACATGATTGAATTTGCCAAGGTATTCCAGGGAGTTTTGGACTAAATTTGTTTACGGTCCTATGCATCTTGAACAATGGTATGCACAGATACATACATACTTGGACTTCCCTGCATTAATAATATTTCATATCAATATCCTGTCAGTGCTAATACCGAAATTTGTATATTGCTGATGAAAGAAGCCCGTTATCAAAGCTTTTTGTTTTGCATTTATCAGGATAATTTGCAAGAATACTAATTCAAGGGGACGACGAATACTTATGCTGCACAAGAAGAGAGTGATGATTGGCTGGCAAGTGGATTCTGATTGATAGAAGTGTTGCCTTGGAGAATGTACAAAATTAATGATGACTGTTAGTTAACTTTCAGGCTTTGTTTAAGCTTTAAATGAGACAGGTTGAGTTTTATTTGTCTGGACATTGCCTTCAGAAATGAACCAACAAATGGCCATCACTTATTTCATTGATACATATTCCTTCTGTCTGAAAAGAACAGGCCCCTGTGCACTAATATATGTAGCTTTCAGTACGAGATGCCAGCGAACAGAAGCTTAGTGCAGAGCACGGTGACCAGGGGCTTGGTGCGGAGCGCTGTGACCAAGGGCTTGGTGCGGAGTGCAGTGATTATGGGTTCAGTGAGGAGCACAATGACCAGGAGCTCAGTGCGAAGTGTGGTGACCAGGAGCTAGGTGCAAAGTGCAATGACCAGGGGCTAGGTGCCGTGACTAGGAGCTCAGTATGAAGCTCAGTGACTAGGGGCTAGGTGCGGACTGAGGTGACCAGGAACTCGGGGTGGAGTGCAGTGATCAGGAACGTGGTGACCAGGGGCTTGGTGTGGAGTGAGGTGACCAGGGGATCGGAGCAGAGCATGGTGACCAGGAGCTCAGTGACCAGGGGCTCAATGCAGAGCGAGGTGACAAGGGGCTTGGTGATCAGGGGCTCTGTGCGGAGCGTGGAGGCACTCCACCTCCCCCACCCCACCCCACCCCATCCCAACAAATGCTGGTCTAAAGATAATGATGTCTATCTTTTGAACTTTGCTCCTTGCTTTTCTGACCAATGGTTATACTGTGTATAGCTGTGATGCAACTTTTTTTTCTTCGTTTTTCTGATTGGCAACAAAGGATTTTATCGAGATATGTTTGTACGTAAGATGGGGCTGTAAGTGACGACTTACGAACTTTTCACTGTACTCATTTTAGCACATGTGGCAATAAAACTAATTCAGTTCAAATGCATCACACTGCAAGCCCAACAGTCTGATCAAATACAGTCAGTACCATGCTTGTAGTGAACAGCTGAAGGATATGCTGTTTGATATCATCTGCCAACCTCTGTTCTATACAACCTATCTGACATCACATAGTGTTGTAGAGTCATAAAGATGCACAGTGCGGAAACAAACCTTTCTGTCCAATTTGTCTGTGCCAACCAGATGTCTTAAAATGATGCTGTCCCGTTTGCCAGCATTTGGCCCATATCCCTCTCAACCCTTTCTATTCATGCACCCATCCAGATGCCTTTTAAATGTAGTAATTGCACTCGCCTTCACCACCTTATCTGTCAGCTTGCTCCATACATGCACCACCCTCTGCATGAGAAAAGTTGCTTTCCCCTCTCACCTTAAACCTATACCCTCTAGTTTGGACTCCCCTGCCCTGGGAAAATGACCTTGGCTATTCACCCTCATGATTTTATAAATCTCTATGAGATCTCCCCTCAGCTTCTGATGCTCCATGGAAAAATGCCCCGACCCATCAGCCACTCCCTATAGCTCAAATCCTCCAATCCTGGCAACATCTTTGTAAATCTTTCAAGTTTAACAATATTCTTCCTATAGCAGGAACACCAGAATTGAACTCTGTAATCTAAAAGTAACCTTACCAATGACCTGTACATGTGCAACTTGACCTCCCAACTCCTAGCACAGTGGTTAGCACTGCTGCCTCACAGCACCAGGGGGACAGATTCTAGCCTCAGGTGTCTGTCTGTGTGGAGCTTACACGTTCTCCCTGTGTCTGTGTGGGTTTCCTCCGGGTGCTCTCGTTTCTTCCCACAGTCCAAAGTGTGCAGGTTAGGTGGATAGGCCATGCTAAATTGCCCATAGCGTTCAGGGATGTGTAGCTTAGGTGGGTTATGGGAGGATGTGTCTGAGTGGGATGCACTGAGCTTTGGTGTGGACTTGTTGGGCTGAAGGGCATGTTTCCAGTCTGTAGGGATTCTATACTCAGTGCTCTGACCAGTGAAGGCAAGCATGCCGAACACCTTCTTCACCATCCTGTCTACCTATGACTTCACTTTCAAGGAATTATGCACTTGTACCCTTAGGTCTCTTTGTTCGGCAACACTCCACAGGACCTCACCATTAAGTGTGCAAGTCCTGCCCTGATTTGCCATTCCAAAATGCAGCACCTCACATTTATCTAAATTAAACTCCATCTGCCACTCCTCAGCCCACTGGCCCATCTACTCAAGGTCCGTTGTAGTCTGAGATAAACTTCTTCACTGTCCATCAATGTTGGTGGACCAGCACAAGTCACCAACTTTATCTGTTTTTTGCACACTCTTGCTCAGCAAAGGTGTTTTGCCTATTTTAAATATCTTCTCTGCAACAACAGTTGTGATTTGTGTTATGTGACTCTGTTTTTGAGATTAAGGGGGTATTGTTTGCATTCTATCTTACAGTTCAGGTTTTAATCAGTGTTTGCCACTTGTTTAAAGATAATTTTTTGTGCTATAATGAACAGATTATTCATTAAAGAAGTCTGGTAAATGTCTCTTCTAATTATTTTAATTCACGAGTTCGAATGTGTTATGATACAACTCTGGGGCAATTGGAACTTAAAACCAAACCTTAGAACATAGAAAAGTACAGCACAGTACAGGCCCTTCGGCCCACGATGTTGTGCCGTGGAATAATCCTAATCCAAAAGTGAAATGACCTAACCTACATTCTCCTCAATTCACTGCTGTCCATGTGCATGTCCAGCAGTCGCTTAAATGTCACTAATGACTCTGCTTCCATGACTACCACTGGTAAACTATTCCATGTGCTCACAACTCTCTGAGTGAAGAACCTCCCTCTGACGTCTCCTCTATACCTTCCTCCTAACACCTTAAAACTATGACCCCTCATGGCAGTCAATCCTACCCTGGGGAAAAGTCTCTGGCTATCAACTCTATCCATGCCTCTCATTACCTTGTACACCTCGTTCAGGTCACCTCTCTTCCTCCTTCTCTCCAGAGAGCAAAATCCGAGCTCAGTCAACCTCTCCCTGTAAGACAAGCCCTCCAGTCCAGGCAGCATTCTGGTAAACCTTCTTTGCACCCTCTCCAAAGCCTCCACATCTTTCCTATAATAGGGCGCCCAGAACTGGACACAATATTCCAAGTGTGGTCTCACCAGGGTTTTGTAGAGCTGCAGCATAACCTCGCGGCTCTTAAACTCAATCCCCCTGTTAATGAAAGCCAAAACACCATATGTTTCTTAACAACCTCTTCCGCTTGGGTGGCAACTTTGATGGAGCTATGCACTTGAACATCAAGATCCCGCTGTTCCTCCACACTGCCGAGAATCCTGCCTTTAATCCTATATTCAGCATTTAAGTTCGACCTTCCAAAATGTATCACTTCATATTTATCCAGGTTGAACTCCATCTGCCATTTCTCAGCCCAGCTCTGCATACTGTCAATGTCTCGCTGGAGCCTGCAATAGCCCTCGATACTATCAACAGCACCTCCAACCTTTGTGTCATCAGCAAACATACTAACCCACCCCTCAATCTCCTCATCCAAGTCATTTATAAAAACTACAAAGAGCAGAGGCCCAAGAACAGAGCCCTGCGGGACACCACTCAGCACTGACCTCCAGGCAGAATACTTACCATCTACAACCACTGTCTGCCTCCTGTCAGCCAACCAATTCTGAATCCAGGCAGCCAAATCACCCTGTATCCCATACCTCCTGACTTTATGAATGAGCTTGCCGTGGGGAGCCTTATTGAATGCCTTGCTGAAGTCCATGTACACCACATCCACTGCTCGACCCTTGTCAACCTGTCTCGTGACCTCCTCAAAGAACTCAATAAGATTTGTGAGGCATGACCTGCCCCTCACAAAGCCATGCTGACTCCCTTTAATCATGCTATGCTTTTCCAAATAGTCATAAATCCTATCCCTCAGAATTCTTTCCAAAACCTTGTTGACCACAGACGTAAGACTGACTGGTCTGTAATTTCCAGGGAATTCCCTGTTCCCTTTCTTGAAAAGAGGAACAACATTTGCCTCCTTCCAATCTTCCGGTATGACTCCTGTGGAGAGTGAGGAAGCAAAGATCTTCGCCAGTGGCTTAGCAACCTCCTTTCTTGCTTCCCGGAGCAACCTAGGATAAATCTGGTCTGGCCCTGGGGACTTACCAATCTTAATGTTCGCTAAAATTTCCAGCACATCAACTTGCTCAATCTCGATCTGTTCAAGCCTGTTTTCCTGCGCCTCAAAGTTCTCATTCACAACAAGGTTCCTTTCCTTGGTGAAAACCAAAGCAAAAAACTCATTTAGGGCTTCCCCTATTTGCTCAGACTCCACGCACAAGTTCCTTACGCTATCCCTGATCGGCCCTACCTTCTCCCTGATCATTCTCTTATTCCTCACGTATGAGTAAAATGCCTTCAGGTTCTCCCTAATCCTTCCTGCCAAGCCTTTCTCGTGCCCCCTCCGGGCCCTCCTCAGTCCACTTTTGAGCTCCTTCCGAGCAAGCCTGTAATCCTCTAAAGCTGTGCTAGAACCTTGCTTCCTCCACCTTATGTAAGCTGCCTTTTTCTTTTTGACGAGAAGCACCTCTGTACCCGTCATCCAAGGCTCCTTAATCTTACCCCTTCTTACCTGTCTCAGAGGAACAAATTTATGCATCACTCGCAACAATTGCTCCTTAAACAGTCTCTACATGTCTGTTGTGCCCCTTCTGTGGAACAATTGCTCCCAATCTGTACTTCCCAACTCCTGCCTGATAGCGTCATAGTTTCCTTTTCCCCAGTTAAATATCTTCCCCTGGTAACTTCTCCTTTCCCTTTCCATGGCTGTGTCCCAGAGACAGAGACATTACCACTGTGCTACAAGACCCTGATAGATTTCAAATCCATTGTCTTAACCACTCAGCGATGATTACAAATCCTTAAAGAAACTTGTCTTCTGGGTCAAGGAAAAGTATCACTTGGCCATTTGGGTGATTGAATCTACACGTTTAAAACGCATCATTCAAGTTCAGAGGAAGATCGTTATTTCGGTGAGGTATAGACCTTGGAAATTCTTGATACATTGGCTGGTGAGCTAACTCTAACCAGCAATCTCTTTCCTGGGAAGGGCTGATCATAATACCATTGAATTTCATGTTAAGGATTGAAATTGACAGACTTCAGTCACAATATACTCTTAATCTAAAACATTATCAATTACATAGGTATGAGGGCAGAACTGACTAAGTTTGAATGGGTAAATTGACTAACACCATACTTTGGCAAACAAACTGTGTGAAAGATTTGAAGAGGCTGTTCAAAATAATCAAAACAAATTCCAAAGTAATGTATCCCACAGTGCAGCGGTGGATGCTGACCCTCATCAGTATTTGGTTGCCTTCGCTTTCAAAGTTTCACTAGATGTTGTGATTTTCATTTCCCGCAGTGGGGTAGGTAAAATGCCTCTCATTAGAGCTGCCACAATGTTAGATACTCTGGAACAATGTGGAGATCAAAGGAATTAAATACATTAGCATTCAGCTAATCTCTCCGGGCTCCACAAGATATTCAGTCCAAGATGCGAGGAAATAAGAAAGGGTAAGCATAACACCATTAGCACAGGCTCACACTCCAACTGCAAGTGAAAAAGCCACCTTGAGACTTGCATTGAAAACTAATCCTGATTATCAAAAACATCCAACTAATTAGACCATCAGTGAAAAGTGGTGCTGCATTTCTAGCAATCAGTTCCCATGATTTCACCCCTTCGTTAGCAGACACTTGTATCTAATCTTGGAACCATCAATTACCAAAGTGAAACACTGTTTGGTACACTTTAAAAATTAAAGCAATACAGTATAACACAATCAATAAGAGTTCTTATGGCATTACAGAAAGCTGCAAGTAAACAGGAAATATTCATATAATAATATTTTTCCTATTTACAAATATCACCATTACAATTATCTTACTAATGAACACATTTATATTGGTATTGATTTTAAACCTCACCCCAATCTTACGGATAAGAGATAGTTCATGGGGGTGTTGGGGAGATAACAGTATCAGATTAGGCAACATTCCGACTCAACACAATGTTTACAATAAAAACCGAAAGAACTGCGGATGCTGTGAATCAGGAACAAAAAAAAATTGCTGGAAAAAGCTCAGCAGGTCTGTGCATCTGTGAAGGAAAACAAAGTTAACGTTTCGGGTCCGGTGGCCGTTCCTCAGAACCGGACCCGAAATGTTAACTCTGTTTTCTCCTTCACACATGCTGCCAGACCTGCTGAGCTTTTGAAGCAATTTTGTTTTTGTTACTGTGACAATGTTTACAAATGGTGATTCAGGCCCCAGACAAGGTTTTTGCTAAAGGCAAGCAGGGTCTATGTAACATGCAGAAGTTGCAGAGATTTTGTAGTCTCCTGTTTGACAGGCAGCCAATCAGAGGAGCTGGCGGTCATGTTTTGGTCTAAATGGAATCAAGTCAATGATGTCCTTTCATTTGTGTGCCCAATCTGATTGGGTTCTTCGCCTATTATTCAGCTCCCCAGCACTGTCCCACCTCCCCATTAATACTGGGATCCTTAAGTTAGATTGCAGTAGAAAGTCCCATCTTAAATTTTACATTTGATTTTGGTGAAAGGTAATATTAGAGTAGTTCTGATTCAGTAATACTGAATATTAAGGAGGGGAGGGTGGCTGGTGAGGGTTTTGTAATGAACTGTCCCAAACAAATGCGCCAAGCCTGTTTAGTTTCTTTTAACAGCCGCAAGCCCTTTTCGTGAAGAACTGGCAGATCATTCAGCAAGTTATACAGAATTGTTCTGCTATGAAGAGCTAGGAACTAATAAGCTGGGAGCTAAGAGTTAATTGTTACGGTAGACCACATTTGTAGCTGCACTAGAGAGTTATTGATGTTTGTCAGCACCAGGCTAAACCTGCTCCTTTGTACAAGGTGCAGTGTGGCAAATATTAAGCACTCTCACCTTCCCAAGTTTAAAGTGTGATTATTTCAAACATCTGGGATCGAAAGCCAACCAGAACATGTAAGGGACAGCCTATAAACCCAATGTGAAAGCTGCAAAATACGCTTTGGTCTTATGGTAATTGCAGCACAATACTTAAATTTAGTTAATTGTTCGTCTGATGAGAAACAGAAACAAAAGAGATCGAGAAAAGAGTTGAGTAAGGGAGTCACATACACAATGTAATCAGCCACAAAAATGTGTATCTAAATTTATCTAATTACTTAAACACGTGGATGTCACACAAATGTTGTGTCACACGCTTGCTACATTTAAAGACCTGACTCATCTTAAAGTAAACTCACAGAATTCCTGGAAACTTTGCATCTTTTTTCAACGTAAAAATGTCTTCTGGTTATTGATTGGCCCTACTATGTACCTCACGTTTTTAGAAAATATCTCAAATATACCCTTACATTTTGTGTGTGTAAAAAAAATCATAAAGCTCGACTGCTTCAGTCTAGCTGATGAACCAGACACAGCTGTCTGACTGACTCCCAGTCACAGTGGCTTCCTGCAACCTATTTGCAAACATGAGCTTCTGGATCAGGCAGCTCCACTTGTACTGGAGCTTGGCACCTTATCCAAAAACAGGTGACCCTTTAGAAAGGGCCTGATGACAGAACCACATGAATTTTTCTTAATGGTTCATATGCAAAATGATCCACAGGCTGATTCAAGGACTGAATAATAAAAGGCCAAAGCAAAATACATTCAGCACTTAGTTCCAGAAAGTACCAATACATTGTCATCTGTCTCTTATCAGATCCAGCACTTACAAGTCTGTGCAGCTGACCGGAGTTCATTAGTCTGTGACCATTCCAGAATTGTTAAGAATCCTTGACTGTGAGTATCGACCGTGGCATCTCAATGTTTTGACAGCCCGAGACAGCCAGCTCAGTGCCAGCTTCTTTCCCACTGACCTACCTTTTCTTCCACATGACTGTAGCCTGTGCATAAAATTCCAGCAGTCTTCGTTCCCTTGTTTTAAAAAAAATCCAAAGTGACTGCGGTAGGATTTCTGAAGGAGGCAAAAAATACTCCGTGAAGATTATGAAGAGCCAGGAGGTCAAAAGGAACCATCTGTTGAACCTAGAGCAGTTCAGCAACTTAGTGCACGAAAGGGGGAAAGAGGACAACAGCAAAGCAAATGACCGCAGAGAGAAGCATGGCCCAGGGAAAATGCTTTGTCTGAACAAAATACAAGAGAACAATTGTTTCCTACTGGTTTGAACAGACCCTCACTCTTCAAGGTTAATTGGCATGGATTCTGGCCAATGTCATTAGAACTGCATTACAGCAGTAGGACCTCACAATGTGTACATGACGAGCAAAGTATTGTCAGGAAGCAGCCAGAACTACTAGTTCAGCACAAAATATAAATGAGCCTTTGGCTAAAATACAGTTATGTGCAGTTATTTTCAAAAAGAGCTTCAGAAAGTTATAAACAACGTACAGCCACCTGTGCAACAACTTCTCAGTGCCTTACTGTGACTGTATTTTAACCAAAGGTGCCTTTATTTTTGTACATGTAGATTTCCACATACATTCAGAAACAATCAAACACACAAAATAAACTTGCTATTTTTTATTACTCATTCTGGTGTTGCCAACACAGACCAATTCTGGGTTTATTTAGTCAGGGTGTGCCTAAATCCACGAACAAACCAAGGCATAAAAATCATCTGGAATCAAAATACAACCTAATCATCTCCTTTTCATATCTGTCTGTGTTGTTGCCAAAACAAGGTTTTGAGCTGTTCTTAAGCACCGGTGCGAAGAAGCTGATGCAAAATATACACTTAAGTCGGAAGCATCAAACAACATTAATACAGACAACTTGGGTGGAATCTTCTCCCCTTAGAAGATGCTCAGCATCAGCAACATACAGGGATCTTGATCTCAACGGTGTCCAAATGCCAACCATTTGCGTGATTAATTGAGATTCCATCTCCGGGAGTCACAGCCAATTATAGGGGATAGGCTTGGCCGAGGAGAGTGCCAACTGAGAGACGAGGAGAGGAGGCTACTGCTGATGTAGGTGGGGAACTGTGAGGGCATTTCAAGATGGTGCGGTCCTCTGAAGATTTCTTCAGTTATTAAAACTTTTGATGGTGGCCATAGCTACAACAAGGTATCGATGTGGAAGAGAACTCAACTACCCAAGGCCTCGACCCATAACTGCAGCTTTCTTTCATTCATGGCTGTCAGGCTAGGGTACAACAGGAACTAAAAGAGTCCTTTACTGATTGAATTGTCCTGTTGTTTTCTTTGCAGTTAAGCTCATCCTTGGAAGCCTCATGGAAAGAGATAGACAGACAGACAAAGGTCCCTCAACCAAGATGTGAACTACAGGCTTTATTAAATGATTGCAATTTTAGTTTTAGTTTCATTCAATGTTTGTAGACACCAAATATCAATGGAATAAAGAATCCCTGCTTCATAATCTTTGTGCACTCGTTATGTTTAAATCTCACGTGACGCATGTTTCTTTGTTTCAGTGTTAGGAGTTGGCTGTATTCCTCAGCACAGGCATCAAGTCATGGTGAATGAGGTCTAAAGGTGCCTGGCCAAGATGGAGCAGATACTGCAGAAGCTGAAACTGATAGTGTTTATGAAGGAGGTTACAGTTGCCTTCAGTACTTTATGAGTGAGATTCAAACCAGGCGGAGAGAGGTAGATCTAGGTATTTATCACATCAGTGTGATCCATTCTAGAAATGTTTGTGCCCTTGTTTTTATCAGTCAACTAAACCCATCAAGCCTTTCGAAGTTGAGTAACCATTAGATTCACTAAATTAAAACCACTAAAATCACTAATAATTACCATAAATTGCTGATGAGTTCTGCTTTCATGAACTCTCAGCTTTTATCTCAGCTCCTTCCCTCCATCAAGATATCAGAAGTGGGGATCTTTATCAATGTTAGCAGAATGTTTCACACCTTTCATACTCCTCCAATACTGAAGCAGTTCATGTTCAAATGCAAAAAGATCTGGACTATATCCAGGCCAGGCATAAAAGCGGCAGGTACCATCATGTCACACAAATGCCAGGCTATGTCCATCTCTAATAAGTGTCAATCTAACCACTGCCCCTTGACATTTAATGGGATTACCATCACTGAATGCTGCACTGTCAACATTTTGGGCATTACTCAATGAGAATCACCACATAAATACAGTGGGTACAAGATGCCAGGAATGCTCTAGTGAGTAACTCACTTCCAAATTCCACACAACCTGTCCACTGCGTGCAAGGTACAAGTCATGAGTGTGATGAAATACTCCCCACTTGCCCGGAAGAGTGCAGCTCCAACAACACTCAAGAAGGTTGGCTCCATCCAGGACAAAGCAACCTGTTGGACTGGCACCTCAACCGTAAATATCTACTCTCCACACCACTATTGCTCAGTAGCAGCCATGTGTACCACCTACAAAGATGCACTGTGGTAATTCACCAAAGATCTTTAAACAGCACCTTCCAAACCCATGACCATTACTATATGGGATAGGGACAGCAGATATAATGAGAATAGCACCGCATACAATTTCCTCTCAAAGCCACTCACCACTCTGAATTGGAAATATATCACTAAGAGCAATTCGGTTAAAAACCTGGAACTCTCTTCCTAATGGCATTGTACGTCTCCCTACAGTATATGGACAGCTGAGGTTCAAGAAGGCAGCTCACCACCACCTTCTCAAGGGCAACTAGTGACGGACAATAAATACTGGCCCAACCAGAGACACTCAAGTCCCAGGAGTGAGTAAAATAAAGTAAATTTGAAAGCTACCTGAATTATAATGTGCGCTGACTTGATTTGAAGTGTTGCACCATAACCATGAGCCTCTAGGATAATTTAGGTACAAGTAAAAACACTGATGAGTAACAATGTGTCCACATGCTTAACTGCAATTTGTTCTTCAATGAAAAGTTTGCCTAATGCTGTTCTGTAATCCTCCTGTGAGGCACCTTGGCTCTGTTATTTTCTTGTTAGGCAAACAAAATAATACAAAATAGACTTGCTTCTCTAGTGGGATGGGTTTGAAGATGTTCGAAGAGCTCCAATATGTGATCCGTATACTCTGCCGATGCAGGATTGGTGGTGCTTGGAGGATCATGTTGGTGAGTTGTTTAGAAGTTTGAGCTCTTGAACCTGTTTCTCAGCCAAAGAAACTGCCATCAATTTTCAGTATGAGAGAGGATTGAAAATCTAGGTGGTCAAGGATAGTGATGAAACAAGCCTCTGACTCATTGACTACATCTCTACGTTATCCTGATAAAGTCCCTTGAGGTTTTTGGTGTCTTCTTGAATGTACCATCTCTATTTTGTTCAGTCACAAGCCCGGATCTTTCATTAGCTTTTGAGGATGATTTGATTCCTTGTTGGGTGCTTTGAGGACATCCCTAAAGTTTTTCTGCTATCCTCCTGGGAGTCCCCTGTTTTAACCATGTTTGGAGCATGGCAGTTGCTTTGGGAGCCTGATGTCAGACAAGTGAATAGCAATGTTTATGTTCAACAGAGCTGCTTTTGAGTGATTAGCAACTCAACACTGAACATATTAGTTTGGATGAAGATTCCGCTATGTTAATAGGTTTATTACAGCTAACTTGTTTTAAAAATTCAAGTTGTGGTTGTTAACGACACTCACAGTTATGAAAATGATCAGAATGAAGTCCTTTGGCAAAATGTCAAAGAAAGTTTTCTGATGGCATGGGAAGTAGGTTTCTAAATGGTGTCATATGAAGACCACCCAACAATGTTAAGACAGCTCCATGGCAACAAAATGTTTTTGGAATGAAGTAGTTTAATTAAGCCGTCTTGTTGAAAGCATCTTACAAGGCTTAAAATTTGTCCTCCTGAGTTCTCTGGAATGATGCAAGGTTTTATATTCAAGTATACACAGTGAGTGGCCTTGTCGGCTGTAAGCTGCTCGGATAAAACCTGAGTCCTCATAGTCGGCTGAAGCAGTCAGACACAAAAAGCTGCAAGGTACCTTTTTGCACCTTGAAGCCGGTGTCTGAGAATCATTTACCTCCTCCCTCCCCAGTATCCAAGGACCCAAACATACCTTCCAGGTGAAGGAATGCTTTACTTGCACTTCCCAGAATCTGGTCTAATGCTTTCGCTGCTCACGATGTGATCTCTTCTACGCTAGGGAAACGAAGCGTAGACTTGGCAACCGCTTCACAGAACATCTACATTTTGCTCGCTAAAAAGACCCTGAACTACCTGTTACCTGCCACTTTAATGCACGACAGCATTCCCTGGCCAACATCTCTGTCTCTGGCTTGCTGCAGTGTTCCAGTGAAGCCCAATGCAAGCTGGAGGAACAACACCTCATTTTCTCCTTGGGGACACTACAGGCCTCCAAACTCAATATCGAGTTCAATAATTTTAGGGCCTAAACTCTCCCATGTCCCAGCCGCTACCCCACGCAACAGGCCTTGTTACCACATAGCCTGCCATTACACACCCCCTGTTGTTAGTCACTAACAGTCCCCAATAACAACTATTCACCTTCCCAGGCTGATCGTTAGCAACTCCTTTGTCTGTCTAACTTTCTCTCTCTCTGGGCTCAATCTTATAGTTTACTCCCTACCCCACCCACCACCCTTTTTCTGCATATGAACTGACATTTTCCCAGCCACTGTCAGTTCTGAGGAAGGGTCACCGGACCCGAAACGTTAACTCTGTTTTCTCCTTCACAGATGCTGCCAGGCCTGCTGAGCTTTTCCAGCAACTTTGTTTTCTTTCCTGATTTACACCATCTGCAGTTCTTTTGGTTTTTATCTGAGATTCTTAAGACTTCTACACACACGAGGTTTATACAGACTTTCCCCAGTTGGTTGCAGTTGCTGTAGGCTCAGTTGCAACAGTAACTCTGGGTGCAATCAGCGCTAGCTGTGTACGCCTGAGCTCGGATAAGATGTTCCGAAAATTCAACAGTGAAGTAGTCCTTACATTTTCTATTTGTATTAACAGCCATAAAAATGAGAAGAAGCAACTTAAACTAAATTGTACAAATCATGGGGAAAAGAGAGGCTGCTGGGCCTGTAGGTTCATGTACGTAAATAATGGAAAGTGGCAGAACAGGTATATAACGCTGCATTGAAAAAAAAAGAAATTCTTGTTGTTATAAACAGAAATATAGGGTCGGATTTTTACATCCCCAAAATGTCAGGAACAGGTGCTGCAATCAGCAAGTTGGAGGCCGCTTTGAATTTTCCCTCAATAACAGCCGAACATGAACTTCCCACAGTCAGGAAGAAGTGAGTGCTAGCTTCAGGTTGTGACCCCTCACAAATGGTCAAGGATATTGGTTCACTATTGACAAGCCTAACGGAAACCGAACATTCCATAACATTTTCATTAGGTTCACTGGGCTTTGGAAACTGTTGGAAAATTCACCAGCTAAGAGAATTTGGAAACATGAGGGAACCCAGGTGAGGAGTTGGGAATATGTTAAATGTTTTGACAACTTCAAATATATCGGACTTGGATCGGAAATTGGCTTGCTGAAAGAATGGATCGGAAATTGGCTTGCTGAAAGAAGACAGAGGGTGGTAGTTGATGGGAAATGTTCATCCTGGAGACCAGTTACTAGTGGTGTACCGCAAGGGTCGGTGTTGGGTCCATTGCTGTTTGTCATTTTTATAAATGACTTGGATCAGGGCGTAGAAGGATGGGTTAGTAAATTTGCAGACGACACTAAGGTCGGTGGAGTTGTGGGTAGTGACGAAGGATGCTGTAGGTTGCAGAGAGACATAGATAAGCTGCAGAGCTGGGCTGAGATGTGGCAAATGGAGTTTAATGCAGACAAGTGTGAGGTGATGCACTTTGGTAGGAGTAACCGGAAGGCAAAGTACTGGGCTAATGATAAGATTCTTAGTAGTGTAGATGAGCAGAGAGATCTCGGTGTCTATGTACACAGATCCTTGAAAGTTGCCACCCAGGTTGACAGGGCTGTTAAGAAGGCATACAGTGTTTTAGCTTTTATTAATAGAGGGATCGAGTTCTGGAACCAAGAGGTTCTGCTGCAGCTGTACAAAACTCTGGTGCGGCCGGACTTGGAGTAATGCGAACAGTTCTGGTCACCGCATCATAAGAAGGATGTGGAAGCTTTGGAAAGGGTGCAGAGGAGATCTTCTAGAATGTTGCCTGGTATGGAGGGAAGGTCTTATGAGGAAAGGCTGAGGGACTTGAGGCTGTTTTCGTTAGAGAGAAGAAGGTTGAGAGGTGACTTAATTGAAACATATAAAATAATCAGAGGGTTAGATAGGGTGGATAGGGAGAGCCTTTTTCCTAGGATGGTGACAGCGAGCACGAGGGGGCATAGCTTTAAATTGAGGGGTGAAAGATATAGGACAGATGTCAGAGGTGGTTTCTTTACTCAGAGTAGTAAGGGAATGGAACGCTTTGCCTGCAACGGTAGTAGATTTGCCGACTTTAGGTAAATTTAAGTCATCATTGGATAAGCATATGGACGTACATGGAATAGTGTAGGTTAGATGGGCTTCAGATCGGTATGACAGGTCGGCACAACATCGAGGGCCAAAGGGCCTGTGCTGTGCTGTAATGTTCTATGTTCTATGTTCTATATAAATTGCTTTTGGCACTCAACAGGGCAAAACAAGAATGTCTTGCAAATAATCACAAGAATTTATACTAGAGAAGAAAGGGATGTTGAATCATTGACATGTTGATTCAGAGTAGCTAAGGTGTTGCCATGGTCAAAGCAACAGGAAACTGCAGGCAGGACTGTATCCTGGTCATTCAAAAAAATGCTGAAGCCTCCAACATATTCCTTTTATTTGTCGAGTACAAATGAATATATGTTGCTTCTAACAAGTATACATGAGGCATGTTTTGAGTTCAGTTAACAGTTTTAAATGTTTTGTTAGTATAGCTAGTTGCACACTCAGGATCATTTAGCCAGGGATGCCCAAATCATGGAATCAAACGGTGGAAGTTTTGTTTTGGGATTTGCATGCATAGGCTGGTTTGATATGGCCTGCTCTTTGCTTATTACAGGCAAATGAAAGAACATGTTGCATAATTTGATCAGCCATTCATTTTGCTATACCATCCATTGCATTGGCACTGAAATTCATTGATGATGTTGCTCAATTGTCTGTTAGGCACAACAGAATTACAGCAGCCTCCTGTTCATGGGAACTACATAAGTAGAATCCCTGCATAGTAGCAAAGGTCTACTGTTAGATATAATTTGTGATTGGGCAGAAATTCCACTAAGAACTACACTTGCAACCAGCTTAAGATGATCATTAAGGCTTGCATGTGGTTCGCTTCATTGTCAGGTGAAGTAAAGGGAAGCACACAGGTACAGAATTTATAGGCAGAGATTGCAAGATAATTCCAGCTAATTAAGAGTGTTAAAAGATAAGTATGAACAGTATGAGTGAAATGTCGACAGGCTGAATAACAAGTCTTTGCAGTGATCAAAAGTCTCAGGGGTTAAAGTGTCACTAGCTGACTAACAAGTGAAGGGATGACCTATGATCTGATTGATTGATTGAGGCAGAGAGATAATTACATAAAATCAAAAATAAGGTGGTGCTGGAGACAAATCAAATGGCTGGAATAATATGACATAGCATAAGAGTTGCATAATGAGGATCTAACCAAAGTAACAATTAATCCAAAACTGTCTCTAACACCATTTTTTCTTATTTTTTGTAATTATCTCTCTTACTTAATTAATTGGATTTTGGTCATCCCTTCACTTGCTATTCAGCTCTCGATGCTTTACTCACACCATTTGACACTTTCAATCACTTGCAGAGATTTGTTGTTCAGCCTGTCGACATTCCACTCTCACTATTCATACTTATCTGTTGACACTCATGATTACCAGGCATTATATTGCAAGGATCTCTCTGCCTATAAATTCTGTGCCTGTGGACTTCTCTCCATTGCACCTGATGAAGGAGCAGTGCTCCAAAAGCTTGTGACAACGAATAAACCTTTTGGACTATAACCTGGTGTTGTGTGGAATGCATACAATCATTACATATTTTGTGCACAACTCAGAAGCTTGAAGCATATATAGCATGTGGTTACTTTTGCCATGGAAATGCCTCAATCAATCAGAATAGATTTTTCACCCAATCAGCATTACTTCTCTGTAGGATAACTTACAACTGTTTGATATTTGGCATTTTTGAGTTTGTCTTGAAGAGTGGAAGATGAAGAGTTTCAGTAATATATCTCTTTTCAGCAATACTCAAACTCAGTACAACCAAGTGGAAGTTTCCAGATAGAATCCCTACAACGTAGAAAGAAGCCATTCAGCCCGCTGAGTCTGCACCAGCCTTCTGAAGAGTATTCCACCCAGTCCAACCCCTCCACAGTTCCTATGGCTAATCCACCTAACCTGCACATCACTATAGGGTAATCCATCTAAACTGCATATCTTTGGACTGTGGAGGAAACCAGAGCACCCAATGAGCACAGGGAAAACATGCAAACTTCACAGACAATGATAATAAAATGTGAGGCTGGATGAACACAGCAGGCCAAGCAGCATCTCAGGAGCACAAAAGCTGACGTTTCGGGCCTAGACCCTTCATCAGAGAGGGGGATGGGGGGAGGGAACTGGAATAAATAGGGAGAGAGGGGGAGGCGGACCGAAGATGGAGAGTAAAGAAGATAGGTGGAGAGAGTGTAGGTGGGGAGGTAGGGAGGGGATAGGTCAGTCCAGGGAAGACGGACAGGTCAAGGAGGTGGGATGAGGTTAGTAGGTAGCTGGGGGTGCGGCTTGGGGTGGGAGGAAGGGATGGGTGAGAGGAAGAACCGGTTAGGGAGGCAGAGACAGGTTGGACTGGTTTTGGGATGCAGTGGGTGGGGGGGAAGAGCTGGGCTGGTTGTGTGGTGCAGTGGGGGGAGGGGATGAACTGGGCTGGTTGAGGGATGCAGTGGGGGAAGGGGAGATTTTGAAACTGGTGAAGTCCACATTGATACCATATGGCTGCAGGGTTCCCAGGCGGAATATGAGTTGCTGTTCCTGCAACCTTCGGGTGGCATCATTGTGGCAGTGCAGGAGGCCCATGATGGACATGTCATCAAGAGAATGGGAGGGGGAGTGGAAATGGTTTGCGACTGGGAGGTGCAGTTGTTTGTTGCGAACTGAGCGGAGGTGTTCTGCAAAGCGGTCCCCAAGCCTCCGCTTGGTTTCCCCAATGTAGAGAAAGCCGCACCGGGTACAGTGGATGCAGTATACCACATTGGCAGATGTGCAGGTGAACCTCTGCTTAATGTGGAATGTCATCTTGGGGCCTGGGATGGGGGTGAGGGAGGAGGTGTGGGGACAAGTGTAGCATTTCCTGCGGTTGCAGGGGAAGGTGCCGGGTGTGGTGGGGTTGGAGGGCAGTGTGGAGCGAACAAGGGAGTCACGGAGAGAGTGGTCTCTCCGGAAAGCAGACAGGGGTGGGGATGGAAAAATGTCTTGGGTGGTGGGGTCGGATTGTAAATGGCGGAAGTGTCGGAGGATAATGCGTTGTATCCGGAGGTTGGTAGGGTGGTGTGTGAGAACGAGGGGGATCCTCTTGGGGCGGTTGTGGCGGGGGCGGGGTGTGAGGGATGTGTCGCGGGAAATGCGGGAGACGCGGTCAAGGGCGTTCTCAATCACCGTGGGGGGGAAGTTGCGGTCCTTAAAGAACTTGGACATCTGGGATGTGCGGGAGTGGAATGTCTTATCGTGGGAGCAGATGCGGCGGAGGCGGAGGAATTGGGAATAGGGGATGGAATTTTTGCAGGAGGGTGGGTGGGAGGAGGTGTATTCTAGGTAGCTGTGGGAGTCGGTGGGCTTGTAATGGACATCAGTTACAAGCTGGTTGCCTGAGATGGAGACTGAGAGGTCCAGGAAGGTGAGGGATGTGCTGGAGATGGCCCAGGTGAACTGAAGGTTGGGGTGGAAGGTGTTGGTGAAGTGGATGAACTGTTCGAGCTCCTCTGGGGAGCAAGAGGCGGCGCCGATACAGTCATCAATGTACCGGAGGAAGAGGTGGGGTTTGGGGCCTGTGTAGGTGCGGAAGATGGACTGTTCCACGTAACCTACAAAGAGGCAGGCATAGCTGGGGCCCATGCGGGTGCCCATGGCCACCCCCTTAGTCTGTAGGAAGTGGGAGGAGTCAAAAGAGAAGTTGTTGAGTGTGAGGACGAGTTCCGCTAGGCGGATGAGAGTGTCGGTGGAGGGGGCCTGGTCGGGCCTGCGGGACAGGAAGAAGCGGAGGGCCTTGAGGCCATCTCCATGCGGAATGCAGGTGTACAGGGACTGGACGTCCATGGTGAATATGAGGTGTTGGGGGCCAGGGAATTGGAAGTCCTGGAGGAGGTGGAGGGCGTGGGTGGTGTCACGGACATAGGTGGGGAGTTCCTGGACCAAAGGGGAGAAAATGGAGTCCAGATAGGTGGAGATGAGTTCGGTGGGGCAGGAGCAGGCTGAGACGATGGGTCGACCAGGGCAGGCAGGTTTGTGGATTTTGGGAAGGAGATAGAAACGGGCCGTGCGGGGTTTGGGAACAATGAGGTTGGAGGCTGTGGGTGGGAGGTCCCCTGAGGTGATGAGGTCATGAATGGTGTTGGAGATGATGGTTTGGTGCTCGGGTGTGGGGTCATGATCGAGGAGGCGGTAGGAGGTGGTGTCGGAGAGTTGGCGTCTGGCCTCGGCGATGTAGAGGTCAGTACGCCATACTACCACTGCGCCACCCTTGTCTGCGGGTTTGATGGTGAGGTTGGGGTTGGAGCGGAGGGAGCGGAGGGCTGCCCGTTCTGCGGGGGAGAGGTTGGAGTGGGTGAGAGGGGTGGAGAGGTTGAGGCGGTTAATGTCTCGACGGCAGTTGGAGATGAAGAGGTCGAGGGAGGGTAGGAGGCCTGGGGGTGGTGTCCAGGAGGAGGACTTGTGTTGGAAGCGGGTGAAGGGGTCACAGACAGTTACCCAAGGCTGAAATTGAACCTGGCTCCTTGACAGTGTGAGGCAGCAGTGCTGACCACTATGTCACCCTGCTGCTCCTGACATTGCCATTAAAGAAAGAAAGAAGATAGAAAATTGAGATGTACAGGCCAGTTGGGCTGACGTCAGTCATCATGAAATGCTGGAATCTATTGTCAATGATGCCTTGCATAGCCCTTAGAAAATCATTGCATGATCAGATAAAGTCAATGTGATTTTCTGAAAGGAAAATTGTGTTTGACAAATGTATTTGAGTTTTTTAGAGAATTTATCTAATAATGTAATTAATGGGGAACCAGAAGATGTGGAATATCTAGATTTCCAAAAAGCATTTGATAAGCTTACACAAAAAAGGGAAATTGGCAAGGTAAGGGATCTTAGATTTGGAGGCAATATATTGTCATGGATTGAGAATTGATTAATGAACAGGAAACAAAGATTAAGCATAAATGAGCACTTCCAAATTGATAGGCTGTGCCTTGTGGACTCCCGTGAGGATCCATGATGGGACCTTGGCTACTTACAATCTATATTAATGACTTAAACAAGGACCAACGTTTTCCACATTTGATTGTAAACCCTATTTCTCACACCCATCAGACAAAACAATATTCACCCACTCTGACATTTCTGAGATTTCTAATCTCCTGATGAAGGATTCTTTAGAACTGACTCAGTGTAGAAATCCTTGGAGGGAGCAGCTCGGAGAATCTGCACAGAGGCTACATCGCATTTTGATGGCGCTTGCTTCCATCTTCCAGTAAGCAAAGACTTTAAATGTCCAAAAGCTTTCTTGAGGAGTTACAGAGAGACAGTAAGTTTGCAAGGAGCTAGGGCAGGTTAAGTAAGTGGTCCCGCCAGACTGTGCAGACTCTGGCAGAGTCGGGAGCCGAGGATACATCTGCCAGGTTTGTCACACTCTTCAGGTGGAACTAGGCCAAAGATATTTTGGCTTCTTTCTCTGTGCAGCATAATTCACAGTTGTTAAACCCTTGGTACAGGCCAAAAGCATGCAATACACTAGTTGACAGCAGATGGTGGGGCATTTAGAAATCTAAAGAATCAAACCAGCTCATGGGATCTGAAGGACACATTATATATTTTTATATATGAAACAGCAGTGAAAATGAAATCAAAGCTCATCTCAGGATTCATATGGTGGTTATAAAGGTGATTAATCTTCCTACATGCTGCGTATAATCTGATCCTTTTGATTTAACTACCACCATGCTGCTATACTTGATTGAACTTATACTTTCTTGATAGATTCCAAATAAGTCATAAACTGAAGTAGTGTTTAAACTGTCATCTGATCCCTGATATTAAATGACAGCATCCAGCTTCATGCCCAGTGTAAATTGTTCCATTGAAAATTGCTGTTCATTTATTCAGTGCTATTAATACTTTTAGGGCCATTTTTAGATTTCCACACTGTCAGCAGAATGATTATCACAAAAGAGTCTCACTTGCAGATCTACTAGGAGTAATTACAGGGATTACATAATGTATGAAATGTATCTGTGTGCTTAATTCAAAAAGGATTGTGGATTTAAAATATGCTCCAAAGATAAAACAACAGTGATTTAACTTATACATCATTGCTAGAATAGAGAGAATTCAAAATGAAATTATATTTTTCATTCCCTCCCTTGTTATTATCAAGGCCTCTGAGAAAGTTTTATTTATGATGATGAAGGTTAGAAATTCCTTTCTTCACTGCAGATGTATCCTTTCTGTTCCTCCCCTAGCATGCAGCTTGTAGGATCTTTTTATATGAGCCAAATTCATTAAAGGATGCAAATCTAAGGATAGGACACACACAGAGAATATTGTTCGTATATATTAGTCTCTCAATTTAAATTACAACTTGTTGAAGATATTCAAATACGCAGGGTGGAATTTTCAACTCTTAGCCCTGCTGTAAGGACAGGCCCAGTTGCAAGTTGGAAACACAAATGGCGAAGCCAGAGCATTGTCAGTCTAGAATCATAAAATCCTTACATTGTGGAAGCAGGTCATTTGATCCATTAAGTTCACATTGCTCTTACGAAGAGCATCCTAACCCCAAGCCTATGTCTGTAACCGTGCATTTCCCATGGCTAATCCACCCAGCCTGCACACCCCTCGACAATGCGAGCAATTTAGCACAACCAATCTACCTAAAATGCATATCTTTGGACCGTGGGAGGAAACTGCAGAATGTGGGGGGGAGGTGGGGGAGGTGAATGTGCAAACTACACACAGGCAGTCACCCAAGGTGGGAAATCGAAGCTGTGTCATTAACACTGTGAGGCAGCAGTGCTAACCACTGAGCTACCATGCTGCTTAATTCTGTTTCCATGTTCACTCATCAGTCAAGACACCAGGCCAGGTGACCCACTGGATCTGTTGAAGGAAGGATTTCTAATCAAAAGGGATCCCAGCCTCGACGAGAAAGACTCAAGTTTACAAGGATTTCTGATGCTTCAGCAGCCAAAGGAATGGAAAGGAGAGGTAGGAAGGCTGCTCTGCTTTCCCTCTTACTTGGGGTTAATGCAAAGTTCTGAGGTGAGGCGATACTTCTGAAGGACAGGAAGAAGAGAGCAGCTTCTCTGTCTGATCAGGTGTGGGTGATAGAAGCTGAGGAGATCAGTAGCAGCAGTATGGCCCTTCCCACCTAGAAACATTGCGTCCAGGATCCAAGATATTTCACATTCAAAACATTGCATTTGCTTACTCTGTTTAAGGACAGAAGAAAATCTGGGATGAGGAATAGCCATAAGGGCCATCAGGTGAGCTGTATCTGGAGCTCATTGGCAATGTTTTATCCCCATTATGGGCAGGACCTGAAGCAGGCATGAAGGTAATTTCATGTTGCCAGTTAGTGTGCCTGTTTATCAGCACTGTCCACCTTTACAGGTGTCTGGAATGAGGCAGAATCAGGACTTCAGAAGGTAAATTAAAGCAATTCTATAATCCAGCTGGAAAATTCCAGTTAGCTTGTGCACCCCATGCAGTGGCAGGTGCTTTGCAGCAACCTCGATGCAGTGGTGGAGTAGGGGTTCAGATTGACTTAGTGGCATTTCCCATTCCACTTACTTAGCCACTGCTGCAACTGTTGGTTGCCCTGTGAGGGGAATCCCTCTCCAAATTGGTGGTCTGGCAGCTCTTGCCGTATTCCTTAAAAGTGTTCAAATTACTGAGATGGTTCTTCCAAGATGAAGACACCCTCTTTCTCTCTCTTACCTGTATTAGAAGGCTTCAGTTACTTCCAGCTTTAAGGGCCATCTACTTTCCTGCCAGTTTGAGAGTCCAGTCTCATTTCTTGACCAATTCAGGGAAAATCATCATTAGGTGACTTCTCCACCACCATACAGGTTGGAACCTTGATT
The DNA here is from genome assembly GCF_030684315.1 of Stegostoma tigrinum. Taxonomy (NCBI): domain Eukaryota; kingdom Metazoa; phylum Chordata; class Chondrichthyes; order Orectolobiformes; family Stegostomatidae; genus Stegostoma; species Stegostoma tigrinum. The sequence continues at coordinate 126,344,261 of NC_081355.1, read as the reverse complement.
TGACCTCAATGTTAGTACTCTGATCGAGAATGCAAAATCCTACCTAATGGCTCAGAATTTCCTTGCTGTTGCCCCTTCCTCTTCCTGCATGGCCTTGCAGTATATACATCTATTCTATCATGTTGTGCTATATCATATCATTAGCATGTCATCACTGTATCATAGCATGTGACCTGCAAGTATAAAATTCTCATGCTCTGCCTAACCCTGAGAGCAGTTGAAGCATGACATGCTACTGGTTGTATATTGTTCAACGCTGCTTTGTTGTAATCTAATGTCTATATAAATATTCTTGTATAAACATTAATTTATAGTTAAAGGATTAATTGTCTGTTGGATTCTTCAACATCACAATATCCAATCCCAGTTTCTTATGCTATGAGGGATAACATTGCTGCATCAGGTAAAATCCTTTATAATAAAAATAAGGTACTGTGAATGCTGAAAGTCTGAAACAAAGACAAAACAATATCTTAGTGGAGGCAAAATCACACCATATTAAGGAATTTCTTCCCCACCACTTATCGATTCCTTTGAAGAATATTGATTTCCTTTATGAATCCTGCTGGCAACTGAATAACTCTTGATCTCACTTTTTCTAAACTATTTGGCAATTTAGAATCACAAGCCTCTCAGCTGTCTGTCAAGGTGAAAGCTGTAGTTTTGGGCCCTACAAATATAGTTGATTAATTAAAGATGATTAGCAACAAAGCAACAAAAAATAACTTCAATCTTCCATTCTTGCAAAGGATTCCATTCATGCTCATGGGTAGTTAGATTTTTTTTAGAATATGAAATGAAAGGTGCTCACGTGGGATTATTCTGAATGTTATTGTGTTCTACTTGTGCTTTTTTTTTTAACTTAAGCCAACAAATTGATCAAAAAGATCCAGCTTTTCCAGTTGAGTGCCACTGTACTGTAAAGGAGATGGGCAACTGTAATGAAATTACCTGCAGAAACGCCACTGTGTGATTCAATGAGGCAGCTAATGAATGTCTGAGACAGAGCTCTCCTGGCTGACCTGCTGAATGTCTTTGTTGGGGTATTCATGAAACCAAAGCTAGAAACATGGCAAACTAGACAAGATCCTGCAGGTAGAAACTTGTAGAATGGGGCTGGGGCACATAGAGTATACAAAGCCAAGAAAACCACCCAAGCAGAACAGAAACAAACTGACTGGCTGGCTCAGGAGCTTAGAAAAAGAGGAACAATGTCATTAGCACAACAGCTGCTTCAGTAACAGACCGTGGGATGCAGGTAATAGACAGGTCTAAGAAGAGAACATCTTAAAGAAGTTGCTGAGATCCCAGGGTACAGCGTACCAGTGACGAAAACAGCACATATCAAAAACTCACATCTGGACTGCAGACGCTGCCAACTTCCTCTGATTTATTCGTCTATTGCTGTGCTCATGAAATCCCACACCAATCAGGACAATCAGTAACGACAACAATTTCACATACTGTAGTACATCTGGCTTCTTCCTCTCCACACATCCCTGGCTTTGGCCACAGATGAGAAAAATGAAAACTCACTGACAACCGTAGCGTCAGTCTCCAAGTCAACTTATCTCCAGCTTTCAGGGGGCTGAGTGTCAGCACTGTAGGATTGCTTAAGCCATCGGATATGTTTTTGATATGAACTCTCCACAGGCCTGCTAGCCGCCTCCTTATAGATACACATTCTGATTACAAATCAAAAGTACTTTAACGAGTCACATTCTGGGCTCCTTTAATGACAGACTTATCTGAATCATTTGCATCATAAGCAAAATAAGTAGCTTCAATGTATTAAATATTGAAAAGATTAGTTTTGCAGCCATTGACAAGAGCTGTTCAAAGACCATGAGAAAAGCTGTCTCTGATTTTGTTAATAACTTTCTGCTCTTGCAGACTGTTAATTAATATGCACAGACATAGTAAATCATTATAGCCTTCCTTTATAAAAATTATGATAAAACGCAACTGAAAGATTCTGCAAATGTTCCTGATCCAAATTGTACAACACTTCTGTGCTTACTTTAAATAGCAAAATATTGGCTGAAGTATAAATTACCCAGTAAATTTGTAAGGGCAAAAGATTACCATCCCAGCTACTGTAGCTTCAATTTGACAAGCCAATCCAGACTCACTCAAACTCATGCCTGAACTTGCAGAAATGCCACAAATGCATGTGGGTAATCTGAATGCAGTTTGACTGCTGGTTTCCTGATGTATACAGAACAGGGTCACTTACTTACTAAGAGCTCATCTCAAGCCCTGGCTGCCTGCTTGCTGTGCTTGGGTACGGTAATAAAACACTGCATGAAGCAACTTCTGAGCTTGCTCTGTACAGACAGCCATTCATGAAGGGAACTGTGGCTGGATTTGCTGTTCTCACCAGCTTAGTCTCTCTGAAGCAGCGCAAAAGCTGACAGAAATGACATTTAGCTAACGGAATTTTCCTCTCCTCCCTGTACCTTTCATCCTTCACTCAAATCTAAAACAGTGCTTCTTCTGATAAGACTAATTGTGCATTTTAACGTAACTCAGATCATTATCACATCTCAAAATATTTAAGGCAAAATGAAATCGCTTATTCAAGAGGATTAGAATTAAAATGCCACTCTGGGGCTATCTCATTTATTATAAACCAAGGGCTTTCAAGATTCAAAACACACACAGAGAGGGGAACTTCAGAAATTGTGTTCACGATTTTAGATGGAGCCAATGTAAGAAATGAACCTGCATGTGCTGGGAATTGGAGTAAAAATCAGGCAGGACTCCCACTCCTATTTCACCCTGAGGTAAGCTTCAGAAAGTTCAGTAGCGGAGACTGACTGATATCCTCACAGCAACATCACCTGCTTTCACCTCCACCTCTACCTCCAACCCATCGTCACTGGTACTGAAACCCTCATCAAAGTTTGCATCATTGTCTCAATGTGACCATCATCAATACCCTCTGTGCTGGCCTCCTAATCTGTCCTGCATCCAAAATTGAACTTCCTTATAATTCTGCCACTTCTATTTCACCCCCAAACACTTGGGATTCCACACCCTCATCAACTTTCCAGGCTGGTTCCTGCTCTCTGTTTTCTTGTTCAGTAAAGAGTGCTGGAAGGGCACTTTGCTGTTTTTGTAGTATCCAGCGACTTTGGGTGGAAACTAGGGAGTTATGTTTCATGGTCAAAGGTTCATATTGTGAAGAAAGGCCAGCCAAGCAAGCTGCTGATGGGCTACGAACATCCAGGGAACTTTACACAAGCAAGGGCAAGTGTTTTAAGGAAAGAAACACTTGTTTTATATAAAGGCTTCTCATGACTTCACAATGTACTAAACTGCCTGATAACTTATAACGTGTAACCATTGTTGTTAATGCAATCTTATGAACTTATTCCACAGCTGATGGCAAGAAGCTGAGTGGAATTACCTACAAAGAGATTTTGTTGAGGGTCTTCAACACACTGCCTTCATTTTCCATGGCCAATTAAGGTGATGCAATGGCCAGCCTATTCAAGAAAAGGAAGGATTCCTGATGACAGGGAGCACAGCAGGGATGACAGTGATTCGCCTGGATATTGCTTTTCCTTCACCCAGTTTGTTAATGTATAATGTGAATAGTTGTGGTCCCAACACAGACCCCTGCGGAACTCCATGGTCACTGGCTGCTATCCTGAAAAAGACCCCCTTATCCCCACTCTCTACTTCTGCCAGTCAGTCAGTCCTCTATCCATGCCAGTACATTGCCCATAGCATACGTGCTCTTTTCTTATTTAGCAGCCTCCTTTGTGACACCTTTTTAAAGGCCATCTGGAAATCCAAGTAGCGCACATCCACCGACTGTCCTTTGTCTAACTTACTCACTACCTTCTCAAACAATTCTAACAGGTTTATCAGGCATGGCCTCCCCTTGATGAAGCTTTGCTGACCCAACCCTCTTTACCATGTACTTCGAAATACCCTGTAACCACATCTGTAACAGCCAGGAATGGAAGGTCTGAGTTATAAAGATAGGCTGGATAGGCTGGGACCTTTTTCATTGGAGCGTAGGAGGTTGAGGACGTTTATAAGGTCTTTTCCTTAGGGTGGGGGAGTTCAAAATGAGGGGGCATATTTTTAAATTGAGAGGAGGAAAATTTAAAAAGGGCATAAGGGGCACCATTTCCGCTTGGGAACCCTGCAGCCTAATGGTATCAATGTGGACTTCACCAGCTTCAAAATCTCCTCTTCCCCCACCGCATCCCTAAACCAGCCCAGTTCGTCCCCTCCCCCCACTGCACCACACAACCAGCCCAGCTCTTCCCCTCCACCCACTGCATCCCAAAACCAGTCCAACCTGTCTCTGCCTCCCTAACCTGTTCTTCCTCTCACCCATCCCTTCCTCCCACCCCAAGCCACACCCCCATCTCCTACCTACTAACCTCATCCCACCTCCTTGACCTGTCCGTCTTCCCTGGACTGACCTATCCCCTCCCTACCTCCCCACCTATACTCTCTCCACCTATCTTCTTTTCTCTCCATCTTCAGTCCGCCTCCCCCTCTCTCCCTATTTATTCCAGAACCCTCACCCCATCCCCCTCTCTGATGAAGGGTCTAGGCCCGACACGTCAGCTTTTGTGCTCCTGAGATGCTGCTTGGCCTGCTGTGTTCATCCAGCCTCACATTTTATTATCTTGGATTCTCCAGCATCTGCAGTTCCCATTATCTCTCCTTTACACAGAGAGTAGTTTGTGCAATGAACCGCCAGAGGAAGTGGTGGATGCAGGTATAGTTTAAACATTTAAAAGACTTTTGGATAAGTAATGAATTGGGAAGGTTCAGAGGGATATGGGCCAAATGCAGGGAGGTGGGACTAATTTGGTTTAGGAACATGGTCAGCGTGGAGTAGTTGGACTGAAGAGACTGTTTCCACTCTGTATGACTCTATAACTTGAAAATTTTAGCATTGACCGAGGTCAGGCTAACGGGCCTTCTTTGTCTACTTCCCATCCTTCTTAAACTAAGTTGTTACATTAGCCATTTTCCAGTCCTCTGGAACCCACACTGACTCCGGTGATTCCTTAAAGATCCTCTACAATCTCCTCATTTATCTCCTCCAAAGTTCTGGGACTTAGTCCATCTGGTTCGGGTGGTTTATCCACCTTCAGACCTTTCAGCTTCCCTGGCACCTTCTTCTTAGTGACGAGCAACAACACCCATCCCTGTACCCTGCATCTCTTGAATTCTGGTATGTTACTGGTGTCTTCCATTGTGAAAACTGACGCAAAGTACTTATTCCTCCACCATTTCTTTGTTCCCCATTCCTACTTGTGTGGCCTCATTTTCCTGTGGTCTGATGTTCACCCTTGCCTCTCTCTTACCTTTTAGATACCTAAAGGAGCTGCAATTTTCTTTTATATTACAAGTAGCTAGATTACTCTCATATTTCATTTTCTCTCCCCTTATCTTCTGTTGGCTTTTTAAATCTTCCCAATCTTCTGGCTTCCCACTAATCTTCACTAAACTGTGTGTTTTTTCTTCGGTTTTTATGCTGCCCCTGATTTCTCTTGTCAGCCATGGTTCCCTCTTCCTCCCCCTTAGTATGTTTCTTCTTCTTTGGGGTGAATTTCCACTGTGCTTCCCAAAATGTGCCCAGAAATCCTGTCATTGCTGCACTACCTTCTTCCTTGCTAGGCTCCTCTTCCAATCAACCCTGGCCAGGTCCTCCCTCATGTCTTTGCAGTTACCTTTATTCATTTGTAATCCTGTTACATCTGATTCCAGCTTCCCCTTCTCAAACTGCAGGTTGAATTCTACCATATTATGGTCACTGCTGCTCAGGGCTCCTTTACCTACAGATCAGGGAGCAGGTGCTTACCCTCTATATCCAGAACTGAGGATTTTGTTTTAAACTGACACAGTTGTTTATCTTACAGATCTAAGGCACTTCACTCCTACCTTCAATCTCACCCTGGAAAAGCCTGGAAGAGAATGGACAATGGTGGGATTCTGACTTTTTTCAATATCAGGGATTTAATTTCTTGTCTGCAACCAAACCCAGAGACCTTGACTGCAAAAAAGAGATTTGTAATGTGATAAATATGGCAGCAAATTTACCCATAATATTCCCACCTTGATATGAGCAAAGAATCTGTTTTTCAATGGGTTTGGAATGAAACTTAGACAGGACACTGGGAAAACCTTCAACGTTCTTCAAAACAATGCCTTTGGATCTTTTACATCAACCAAAAGCAGGACCTCCATTTAGCATTTTAACTAAAAGACACTCCAGACAACAATACAGTCCTACTGCAGGCCTGGCCTGGAATGTCAGCTTGGATTGTCATTCATCTCAAATATCTGGAATGAGGCATAGGCTACAGCTAATGGAGAGATGAAGTGGAGCACATACTGGAGTAGTAAGTCTAATGAACAGGAAACTAATGCCACAAAATATTATAATTGAAAATTAGGAACAACAAAAAGTAAAATCCAACAGATAATCTCAAAGACTACCTGCTGCGGCAATATTCACTTTTAGATGCAAGTTGTGGTCTCAAGCTATGTACTACGCAGGGGCTCCAACATTCTTGCCATCACATTGCTGACTGGGAATGTTTCGCACTCTTACGACTTGTCATTGGTATGTGTTGGAAGGATTTGCTTGTTGATACTCAACCTGTTTGATCATATTACAAATGCCAGCAAGTCCTGGAGTTGGACTTGAACCTGGATATTTTAGCTCAGACGCAGCCAATTGCCCACTATACTTTAAGAACTCAAAGCCACTATAAAGCAGGTATTAAGCCAAATGTAAAGGAGGGGCCGGGCCAACTGCTAAAGGTGTCTTTTGACAATTTGGTCACTTTGGGAAGGTTGCATTTGGAAATTACAGAAGGAAAAGAGACTCAGCTTGCCTCAGCTCTGGAATTTATTTCCCATTGTCATTAAAAGAAATCCTTTGTATTTATCTCTGTATTTAGCTTGAGCTTTTCCTAATTCAGAGCCAAGGCAAATAAGCTGTAAATGTCTAGTTGTGTCATATTAGGGAACACAGAAACTGCTTCAACGTTTAGATAGTTTAATCAGCGCTGCTTAAAATGTGCAGCCACCTCTACATTTTAAAATACTCTGACAGCTGTACAGAGAGCAGAAATCAAATCACATGGTGAAAAGTATTTTGAAATCAGCAATCTGAAGTGCCTCTTCCTTGCACTGCCAGACTGTCTGCAGTTCAGTGGTTTTCAGAGTCCTGACCCACTTGTTGTCAACAGTAATCTCTTACGGAGCTCCTGTGCTGTTTTTAGATCAAATCTGTGTCACATGCTATATACCAGCACAGCACAAAACCCCATGACAACAGATTAGCCAGTGTTTTATCAGTCACTTCACCCACAGACTAGTCATCCTGAAACTTAACAAAAAGCTCGATAAATCTGAAACATCTTTGTTAAGCCTTTGCATTTAAACCAATTTTTATCTCCATGATATTTACTATTGTGATTGGCTTGACTGCAATTATCTTCAACTGATTTTATGCATCCTTTAATGGTAGGATAATAAAACTCTTAAGAACTAGACGACAGCCTCCCCACAGGGGCAAGTCATGTTACAGAGCAGGAGAGCTGAAGCAGAGAGAGGAAAGTCAGACCAGTGTGTGTGTTGTGCCAGCTTTCCTTTGAAAAGACATAAACCAATTTAGTTGTGGCTGTGAAAGACCTGTGTAAAAACAGTTTGAGATAATCACTGATATAACAAAGTGTAGAGCTGGATGAACACAGCAGGCCAAGCTACATCATAGGAGCAGAAAAGCTGATGTTTCGGGCCTAGACACTTCGTCAGAAAATGAAGAAAAGTCTAGGCCTGAAACGTCAGCTTTCCTGCTCCTGTGATGCTGCTTGGCCTGGTGTGTTCATCCAGCTCCATGCCTTGTTATCTCAGATTCTCCAGCATCTGCAGTTCTTACTATCTCTGAGATAATCACTGTTCGGACAATTGCAATGGTAAATATCATGGAGAAAAACATAGCTTCAAAGAAAAGGCTTAACAAAGACATTTTGGGTTTATCAAACTTTTTGTTAAGTTGCAAGCTGGCGCGTCTGTTTTTCAAGTGACTGCATGTGCATTAATACTATTGCCAAATTCATGGGAGGCCTATTTTCTGGGCCTCAGGTGGACATTTAAAACAGGTATTAGACTAAATGTAAAGGTACGGCTGGGCCAACAGCTAACGGTGACCTTTGATAATTTGGTCACTTTTGGAAGGTTGCATTTGGAAATTACAGAAAGAAAGGAGACTTGGCTTGCCTCAGCTCCGGAACTGTTATCCCATTTTCATTAGACTCATTCCGTTTTGTAGGATTTTATTACTTTCTAATTGATAATCATATTTATATCCATGACGCACAAATAATTCATTGGCCATGAGTCACTTTATTACATACAAAAGATATAAAATTTTGCTTTATAACGGAGGTTCTGGTTTTCTTTTGTGAATGTGAAACTGAGCAGATGTAAAGATCATTGAAAACTTCTTGAACTGTAGCAAAGAATCCAGTGTGATCTGTCCAGACATCAGGGGAGGAAAACTCAGTTGTATCCAGAATTGTACAGGTAACTAGGCCTTAGGATTCTTGTGCCCCTGTCGACAGCTCCTCCTTTGGCAGCTTTGGCCTCAGGTAAATGTGACGATTTTAGGGGGAAAGGTGGGGATGGGAGTAGTGGTGGAGGATACGGGGCGGGGGGGGGGGAGGGGGGGTGGGGGAGTGTCAGGTGTGTGATGTGATTGTAGCCAGCAGATGCTGTGAGGCATGGTGCCAAGTACAGGAGTAACACTGTGAAGCTGGATGAACACAGCAGGCCAAACAGCATCTCAGGAGCACAAAAGCTGACGTTTCGGGCCTAGACCCTTCATCAGAGAGGGGGATGGGGAGAGGGATCTGGAATAAATAGGGAGAGAGGGGGAGGTGGACCGAAGATGGAGAGAAAAGAAGATAGGTGGAGAGGAGAGTATAGGTGGGGAGATAGACTCCCTGACATTAGTCCAGAGGAGGAGGGTAACTTCTTCAGGTTAGGCATCCCTGGAAGAGGCTTCGCAGTGAGGTTAAAATTTTATCAGAAACAATGGGAACTGCAGATGCTGGAGAATCCGAGATACTGAGATGCTGCTTGGCCTGCTGTGATCATCCAGCTTCACACTTTGTTATCTTGGATTCTCCAGCATCTGCAGTTCCCATTATTTCTGATACAGGAGTAACATTGTCAGGATACAGTGCCAACTGAGGAATCTTGAGGGCCACATGCCTGCCACATTAACCAAAACTAGTTTTCAGTGAGTGGGCATAAAGAGATGTTTGGCCTGTTACACATGTAAGTGATTGAACCAACATTCCCTCTCGTTCACTTGTTGTGTACGGCATATTCATTTGAGTGTCCGGGCCGTTTAAATATTTTTTATGGGGTTGCACTATGTAATAGTTTACAGACACTGACTTGTACTCAGCCTGTCTTTGAGATTCCATGTAGCAGAACATTGGAACTGATGCCTATTTTAGGTGATCATTATGTTTGCCTGGGCACTAACCCAGTCTGATTTCGAGGCACATATTACTTCGACAACCCTTGAATGCAGGACAGAAGTCTCAAAATTAAACATTCCAGTTTCTACACTTGAAAGGAGGTATACATCAAGTTTCTAACCATCAGATCTTTCCACCCCCACTCACCACCACTTATGTTTTTCAAGAAATATTGCTTCAATAAGAATGAAACTATACTGCAGCTTCTCTTATTCCTTCTTTTCTTTGAAAGTGATCTCCTTGATTGATCAGTGTATGATGTCTGGCTATTCTTGCTAATGCCACGCATTTGTTCCCAATGATTCAGTAAAGCAAGATTTCAAAGAAGCGATTTGGTTGTTCCTGGGTCAAGTATTAAATGATCAAGATGCAGTGCACAGCACAACTTGAATTTGTTGTTCTTCGAGATGTGTGAGGACCGTTTCTGTTCAAAATACTCAAGTGCTAAAACCTGATTTGAACCGTATAAACACAAACATCTTATCAAAATGTTGTGCGGTGAATTTTCCTTGGATGTCATTATTGTGCACAATGATGCAATGAAAACCTGGTGAAGAGAATGCAGAGTAGTGTTTTTCCTGTGATTTTTCTAGTATTCTCATCACATCGATTTCAAAAAGTGTGAAATTGGTGGAAACAGGAGCTGCAGCTCAAACCCCTGATAATTATCATTGTGGTCACCCGTATGTAGGCGGCCACTTTCACTGAACATTCACTCGTGCTTCAATAAAAAGGAACACAGAGTAACTGTGATTGTTGGGTGAGGAGGTACATGTCTGGAATTAAGTATTCATTAGAATAAAGGTTGATTCTGGTTCAATCACCTCCTGGGCTTTCTGGATTATAACACTATCTGTATCAGTCCTATATCCTTTAATTCTCCTTTCCTTCACCTTCCTGTTTTACTTATATGCAAACTTTAACAGAGTCTCTCTGTTATGACTAACAGTGCAGCCCAGTGCATTCCTCTGGTTCATAGCTGAGAAAGTACCAGGAATGGCCATCAGGTGAGCTAGCTGATACTAGAACATAGGACATAGAACATAGAACAGTACAAGCCTTTCAGCCCATGATATTTTACCAACCTATTACCCAACTAAGTTCAAACTACCCTACATACCCTACATTACGCTATCATCCATGAGCCTATCCAAGAATAGCTTAAAAGTCTCTAATGTATCTGACTCCACTACCACTACTGGCAGCACATTCTAACCTACCGCTGACATAGAACATAGAACATAGAACAGTATAGCACAGAACAGGCCCTTCAGCCCACAATGTTGTGCCAACCATTGATCCTCATGTATGCACCCTCAAATTTCTGAGACCATATGCATGTCCAGCAGTCTCTTAAATGACCCCAATGACCTTGCTTCCACAACTGCTGCTGGCAACGCATTCCATGCTCTCACAACTCTCTGCGTAAAGAACCCGCCTCTGACATCCCCTCTATACTTTCCACCAACCAGCTTAAAACTATGACCCCTCGTGCTAGCCATTTCTGCCCTGGGAAATAGTCTCTGGCTATCAACTCTATCTATGCCTCTCATTATCTTGTATACCTCAATTAGGTCCCCTCTCCTCCTCCTTTTCTCCAATGAAAAGAGACCGAGCTCAGTCAACCTCTCTAAGATAAGATAAGCCCTCCAGTCCAGGCAGCATCCTGGTAAACCTCCTCTGAACCCTCTCCAAAGCATCCACATATTTCCTATAATAGAGCGCCCAGAACTGGACGCAGTATTCCAAGTGCGGTCTAACCAAAGTTTTATAGAGCTGCAACAAGATCTCACGACTCTTAAACTCAATCCCCCTGTTAATGAAAGCCAAAACACCATATGCTTTCTTAACAACCCTGTCCACTTGGGTGGCCATTTTAAGGGATCTATGTATCTGCACACCAAGATCCCTCTGTTCCTCCACGCTGCCAAGAATCCTATCCTTAATCCTGTACTCAGCTTTCAAATTCGACCTTCCAAAATGCATCACCTCACATTTATCCAGGTTGAACTCCATCTGCCACCTCTCAGCCCATCTCTGCATCCTGTCAATGTCCCGCTGCAGCCTACAACAGCCCTCTATACTGTCAACGACACCTCCGACCTTTGTGTCGTCTGCAAACTTGCTGACCCATCCTTCAATTCCCTCATCCAAGTCATTAATAAAAATTACAAACAGTAGAGGCCCAAGGACAGAGCCCTGTGGAACTCCACTCACCACTGACTTCCAGGCAGAATATTTTCCTTCTACTACCACTCGCTGTCTTCTGATGGCCAGCCAATTCTGTATCCAGACAGCTAAGTTTCCCTGTATCCCATTCCTCCTGACCTTCTGAATGAGCCTACCATGGGGAACCTTATCAAATGCCTTACTGAAGTCCATATACACCACATCCACAGCTCGACCCTCATCAACTTTTCTAGTCACATCCTCAAAAAACTCGATAAGGTTTGTGAGGCATGACCTACCCCTCACAAAGCCGTGTTGACTGTATTTGATCAAGCCATGCTCTTCCAGATGGTCATAAATCCTATCCCTCAGAATCCTTTCTAACACCTTGCAGACGACAGACGTGAGAGGGTTGTGAATCTTTGGAAATGCCTTGCTGAGAATCTGCTGGAAGCAGAGCCATTGAATGTTTTGAAGGCAGAGGTGGATAGATTCTGATTAAGCAAAGGGGGTGAAAGGTTATCAAAGTCTGGATTTGATCTTACTAAATAGCATCTGTTATATCTTCCTCCAATCATCTTAAAATTATGCCCCTTGTAATAGTCATTTCCACCCTGGGAATAAGTCGCTGACTATCCACTTGATCTATACCTCTCATCATCTTGTTCACCTCTGTCAAGTCACCTCTCATCCTTCTCTGCTCCAATGACAAAAGCCCGAGCTCCCTCAGCCTTTCCTCATAAGACCTGCCCTCCATTCCAGGCAGCATCCTTGTAGATCTCCTCTGCACCCTCTCTAAAGCTTCCTCATCTTTCCTACAATGATGTGACCAGAACTGAACACAATATTCCAACATTCCAAGTGCTCCTTAGAATATTAGAATATTCCTCATTCTGTTCCTCCTCTTGGCAACTTTCCTGGAATGGATTGTACTCCATGGAAATAGGCAGATGATAAAGTCAATTAAGGCCCAAATCAAGGATCATTTTTTTTGCCAGCGCTGCATCTTTCCCAGTGCCACAGAGAATAGGAATGCATTTGGGTCAGTCTTGCACTCACTGTTCTGAACTGTGACTCAGTTGGGAGTTCTCATTCTTTACTGACAGCAATTCACAAGGGGACCTCATCCCAGGCAGCAGGCAAATGCTTCTCATCACTTCATTGCTGCTCTGCAAGTGGGTGTTCTGCCTCAATGGCCGCTGCTTCGTTCATCATGATGGCACCTCCATAATCGGGCATGGCCCAAACTGTGACAGCCCAGACTGTGAGTACAGTCAGTCCAGGCTATGAACATAGACAGCCCAGACTGTGAAGGCACACAGCAGTCTGACAGGCCAGGCTGACTGGAGGTCCTTATGCTGGAACCCACACATCTCATGGGATGGGCTCTTGAGACAACTTATGTATCGCCACCAACTCTGCACGCATTTCTGAAATGTTTTGTTTTTCTAGGTTTCTGACCCAGAATTCATCTGTTATTGGGGCCATCACGATAGGGGCTTAGTTCAGTCACATGACAGACGGATATCTTCCCAGTTCACCTTGTTATAGGGAATTTTGGCGTATCTGTGTCTGGACACACACCTCTGAGAGACATATGGATGAAAGCAGGGTCAGGCACATTACATTTATAGTCCCATAATTTGATGGCAATTACTGTTGATGCTCCCATACGTATTATAGTGACTGAGGAAAGAGATTGGAGAGTATGGAATTTTTTGCTAACAGGAAGACAGCTGTAGGAGACAGGGAGAGAGGGGGTGAACAGAATTCACAGGCAAAAGAAGGATGGCTTATGACTAAATGCTACAGGGATACGAGGAAGAGGAAAGCAATTTGTGCTTCCTGCTCTTCAAGTGCGGAAGCAGCAAGTCTATTTCTAACATTCGATCAGTCTGAAATAATATGTATTTTGACAGTACCAGCTTTACCCTTAAAATTAATCTCAGTGAAAGAGCAATGCAGGAATGAGTACCAGCAGGTTTTAAAACCAATTTGTCCCTAAATTGCATCTGGCATTGTAAAAAGGGCGTTTGGGTACAAAGCTCACAGGAGCATGAGAAAGATGGGAGAAGAGGCCGGCTCCAGGAACGAGCAACTTCAGTTCTGAGGGCAGGCTGAAGGAGTTGGGGCTTCTCCTTTGGAGAGAAAATAGCTGAAAGAAGATCTGACAGATGTATTCAAAAGCATGAGTGGGCTTTTAGACTAAATAGAGTGAAGCTGTTCCCACTTAAACAAGGAGCAGAGGGCATAGATTTAAAGTGATCGGCAAAACTTGCAAATGTAAAGTCAGAAATAGCTTTTTCACTCAGCATGTGGTTTGGGTATGGAATACACTGGCTGGAAATGTGGCGAGGGCAAGTTCAACGAAAACATTCACGAGGGCATTAGATGATATTTTCGCGAGCAATAGTGTGCAAGGGTATAGGGAATGCGGGAGATTGGCACTACATAATGATGCCTGTTTGAAGAGCTGGTGCAGGCATCGGTCAGAGTCCATGATGTTAGAGACAAGATGCTAGCATGGATAAAGAACTGTGGATGCTGTAAATCAGGAACAAAAACAGAAATTTCTGGAAAAGCTCAGCAGATCTGGCAGCATGGTTGAAGCACAAAACCAGAGTTAATGTTTTCGATCTGTCAGAACCGGGGAAGGGTTAGCAAACCTGAAACGTTAACTCTGATTCTATTTTCACAGATGCTGCCAGACCTACTAGCATGGATAGGCTGTCTGGCAAAAACCAGACTGTGGGGAGTAAAGGGTCTTTCTCAGCATGACAGCAGAGTTCCACAAGGCTCAGTGCTGGGACCACAGATTTTCACTTTATACATTAATGATCTAGATGAAGGAACTGTGGGGTTCTGGCTAAGTTTGCAGATGGCACAAAGACAGGTGGAGGGCCAGGTAGTATTGAGGAGGTGGTAAGGCTGCAGAAGGATTTGGACAGGTTAGGGGAATAGGCAAAGAAGCAGTCGATGGAATATAATGTGGGAAAGTATGAGGTCATGCACTTTGGTAGGAAGAATTGAGGCATAGACTACTTTCCAAATGAGGAGGAAATTCAGAAATCTGAAATACAAAGAGACTTTGGAGTTCTAGTCCAGGATTCTCTCAAGGTAAACTTGCAGGTTGAATCAGTAGTGAGGAAGGCAAGTGTAATTTTGGCATTTATTTAGAAAGGACTAGAATATAAAATCAGGGATGTACTTCTGTAGCTTTGTAAGGCTCTGGTCATACCACATTTACAATATTCCGGGCAATTTCAGGCCCCATATCTCAGGAAGGATGAACTGGCCCTAAGAGGATGTTCACGAGAATGATTCCAGGAGTTAAAGGCTTAATGTATGAGGAATGTTTGAGGACTCTTGAGTCTATACGCAATGGAGTTTAGAAGGATCGGAGGATCACATTTAAAAATTACAGAATACTGAAAGGCCTGGATAGAGTGGACATTGGGAAGATGTTTCCATTAACAGGAGAGACTGAGGCCCAAGGGCACAGCCTTAAAGTAAAGGGAATACCCCTTAGAATGGAGATAAGGAGAAACTTCTTTAGCCAGAGGGTGGCGAATCTTTAGAATTCATGGCCACGGAAGGCTGTGGAAGCAAGGTCATTGAGTATATTCAGACAGAGATAGATAGGCTCTTGACTGTTAAGGTGTTTAGAAGTTATGGGGAGTAGGTGGGAGAATGTGGTTGATAAATTTAGCAGCCATGATTGAATGGTGGAGCAGACCCAACGGGCTAACTGGCCTAATTTCTGCTCCTATGTCTTTTGGTCTTCTGGTTTTATCTGGCAGAAACCCATGGAGCATGCCCTGTAGGTACTTGTGTTCAACATGGAGGTCCTTTGGAGCAAGTGGCATGCTCACGTTTGCAGCTAGCCTCTCTGATTTCCACCTCGCAATTACTTGATACCTCGCTTGTTTGGTGCATGTGTTAAAATGGAAAACTGATTATTAATGAGGCATCAATAAAGCATTGAACAAGCAATAGTCCCCCTTAACGGTCAACTCACCACTGCCTTATGACAAAATCTCCTCAATTCTTGGCAAAATCTTTAAAGGTGCAGCAAGACATTCCCAACATTGACCAACATATGACTCATTGGCCTTTTTGTCTGATTTTGCTGCAAATCCCGACATGACGCCTACACCCAGAGCCCTGTAAGATTCTGACCTCTCTCCTCATTTTTTAAAGCATTCTGTTTGTACTTTGGAGTGCTGCGCAAGGGATGAGATGTGGCATTAAAAATATCAAAGGAGATCAACTATTGTGGGAAAATGGTGTTGAGGTAAGATATTAACCATGATCTGGGTGATGCGGGCTTGAGGGGCTGAATATCCTACTCCTTCTTATTGCCTACATTCTTATGAAGACTCCAGTAATACAACTGAACAAAGACAAAAGAAAAATCCCTCGGAATTTATTCCAAGCTACCCAGCGTTCAAGGAATCAACTGTAGACTCTCAGTTCATTATTTTAAAGATAAAAGTCTCACAAAGGTCAGCTAGCAGAGCTCTGCTGTTTATTCATACTTAATTGATGAAATTAGAATTGGATTACATTTCGAGCTATTTCATCGCATGACATCCCTCTAGGCTGAATCCACTCAATCAGCTGTTTTCTCCCCATCCTTAATATTTTTCTTATTGACAGATAGAAGTCTTTCAGGAAATGAAGCTCAAGTATTTTTTTCTCTGCTGGGTTTCTTGCAAAAGTGTGCAAAAGATTAAGCTTCTATTTCTAAAGACCCAAGGAGAGATCGGAAGGTTTGAGAATCCTACACCTTCCTCTGAGAGCTGCCAGGATGCCACTGAGACACACTGGAAACAGATTAAAACAAAGTTCGCTACTGCGAGTGGAGTATGACCCTTGATATCTCCATGCATGCACTTGCTCCCTGAGGAACAGAAATCAGGGCATTGCTGATATTAGCAGACATTGAGCGAAAATGTAAACTAAACCTCCAGGCTTTAATCTGCTTCTATTAGTCGTGCTTCTGTCTGTGCCTGTTGCATGAAGTGCTGACTGATGAGCTCCGCAGGAAAATCAGTAACATTTAGAAAGAAGTGGCAAACTCTAGCTGACTATTTGCAGAAGCGGGCTCTTAGCACAATTCTGACTTCATTTCTTTATTGGCAAATATTGCAGTATTTTGTCAAGCACGCAAAACAGCTCGTCACTTATTGAGGATTGAAAAAGTGTACTGGAGCAGCTTTGAAGACTGAGTGATGAATCCTTTTATCTGTACTGCAGCCGTGCTTTGCATTGTGCATTCTGAGCTATGGCATTCATGGCAATCTTATCTGTTGCCTGCACCCAACACAGGATTCTTATATTTATAAAGGAAACAAAAGAATGTTATTTGTACAAAAGAATACATTTTATAATGGAAAATGCAGAAAGAACAAGATTAGCTATGCATAACCCTGCAGAAATGACAGGCTGGGATGGGTAAACTGCTCTGTTATCAGGACCCAATGCTTAATGGTAATGAGACTGATCTAGTAATCCAGTAATATTTCAGTGATATGGGTTAATAATGCAACCACAGGGGCTGGCAGAATTTAAGCACAGTTCATACAGCTATTCTCAGTAATGTTAAGTATTACCAATTGCCATAAAATCTCATCTGTTTAATTAATGATCCTTTTGTGAAGGAAATCTTATCCTTATCTGTTCTGCTGTACATGTGACTCTTAACGACTCTGCAATGGCTTAATAATATTCGGCTCCACTATTCTACCTCACGTTTTCCCACATTATACTCCACGTCAAGTTTTTGCCCATTCATTTAACTGTCTGTAGTACTTTGCAGACTGCTGGTGTCATCATTGCTGGTTGCCTTCCCTTCTTGAATTGGTGCAGTTTGTGCAGCATACATGCAGCCATAATGCTGTTGCGAAGGTATTGCCAAAATTTTGACCTAGCACCAGTGACAGTGAGTGACTTGGAGGGGAGCCTGCAGGAGTGGGTATTCCCATGTATCTATTGCTGTTGTCTTCTGAATGGTAGAGTCTGGGGGCTTGGAATATGCTGTCAGTGGGGCCTTGGTGAGATGCTGTGGCAGTGACAGTTTAAGGAAGGTGTCTTATGGGACCATTAGAAGCATTAATGTTCTTCTCATGTGATTGAGACCATTTTAAACAATGTTTACTTAGCAATTTTTGATTGATGTACAGAAAATGGTTCATTTTAGGATAAAGTTTTCTGCAGAACATGGAACTTCCTGTTGCTTAATTCCTTGACCATCTTAAAATCTGTTATTCTCAGTTGTAACACTTTTTTATTGTCCCAGAATCTTTGAAGAAAGAGAATTCCAGATTTCAAGAGCCCTTTGTGTAGAAAATGTGCTTCCTGGCTTTGCGGCTGAATGACATAGCTCTTATGTTAATCATATGTGGATATCATAGAATCAATGACTGCTTTCTGAACAGAAGGAGGCCATTCAGTCCAGCATGTATGTGAATTCAGCCAGTGCCATTTCAGAGTAGCCTTACAAACCTGATAATGATTCAATATCATTTTGAAAGCTATGACTGAATCCACCTCCACCAAACTGTCAAATAGTGCATTCCAGATCCTAAGCACTCACTTTATCCTAAAGCATTTCTTCAGGTTGCCATTGGTTCTGTTGTAAATGACCTTAGATCTCTTCCCACTGATTTTCAATTCTTCTGTTATATAAGGTAATGGTTCAGTTAGCGTTCACGTTATATTGCCTACATCCATTCTGCTGACTATGTCCGATGTACACTAAGCCTGTTGTTAGAGGCAAGGCATCTTACAGCTGATGTCTCTGTACCAGCTCTCAAAAACCTTGGGTAATTATACCTGACCAAACATAGCTGCGCTTATTAGCATGCAATAAAGCCTTTTGTTATCCCAGAACAGTGCACCTTTCCACAGATAGTCTGTGGTGGTGTATTCTTGATCACTATTCATTCAATGGATCCAAGATAAAGCTGGTACAATTACAGCATTTAAAAGGCATCTGGATGCATATATAATTAGGGAGGGTTTAGAGGGATATGGGCCAATGGGGCTAGGTTTATTGAGGATATCTGGTCGGCATGGATGAGTTGGGTATTCAGGTCCATTGTTCCCTGAAGGTGACAACGCAGGTCAATAGGGTGGTCAAGAAGGCATATGGCATGTTTTCCTTCATCAGACGGGGTATTGAGTACAAGAGTTGGCAGGTCATGTTGCAGTTGTATAGGACTTTGGTTCGGCCACATTTGGAATACTGTGTACAGTTCTGGTCGCCACATTACCAAAAGGATGTGGATGCTTTGGAGAGGGTGCAGAGGAGGTTCACCAGGATGTTGCCTGGTATGGAGGGAGCTAGCTATGAAGAGAGGTTGAATAGATTAGGATTATTTTCATTAGAAAGACGGAGATTGAGGGGGGACCTGATTGAGGTCTACAAAATCATGAGGGGTATAGACAGGTTGGATAGCAAGAAGCTTTTTCCCAGAGTGGGGGACTCAATTACTAGGGGTCATGAGTTCAAAGTGAGAGGAGGAAAGTTTAAGGGAGATATGCGTGGAAAGTTCTTTACGCAGAGGGTGGTGGGTGCCTGGAATGCGTTGCCAGCGGAGGTGGTAGACGCAGACACATTAGCGTCTTTTAAGATATATTTGGACAGGTACATGGATGGGCAGGGAGCAAATGGACACAGACCCTTAGAAAATAGATGACAGGTTAGACAGAGGATCTTGATCGGCGCAGGCTTGGAGGGCCGAAGGGCCTGTTCCTGTGCTGTAGGTTTATTTGTTTGTTTGTTTGTTTCTTTGTCTGTTTCCGTGCTGTATGTCTCCGTGACTCTATGGCAGAGAGTAAGGATGATTGGTGCCGCGAGCTTTCTCAAACTCTTACCCTGTACAACCTACTAGTACAGGAAGCAAATACCACAAAGTGCGGGCAGTGGTCATCTGGGAAAATACCACACAGTTGTAATGGTACAGATAGTGACGCCACCAAGAGATAACGGAATCTGGAATAACAAGAAGAAAATGTTCTAAAAATGAAAGAAATCAGTTTGCCACTTTAAGAGCATACTGCTTACAGAAGAGACAGTCAGTGAGCAGCTGAAATACGATCGCTGACCAGGAGACACAGCAGCAGCTACAGAAGTGCAGTTGATTGGAACCTGTGGATCTTGTTGACTACGGGATCCTTGGCTGGGGTTAGTTATCCTGGGCCAGTCAGGAAACCCTGGCTGACCAACAGAACCAGGAGAGTTGCTATGGCCACATCTGCACCCAGGTGTCTCTGGACAAGGAGCACAGGGTGTGCATTAGTGGTCTCGATGCCTTTCGGGGGAAGTGGGCACTGCGGGGTGTACCGTGCTTTGTTTCCCCCCACAAACTCTATTTTGATTTGATCCCTACCCTTCCCCCTTTTCTTTCACACAGGCATTACCCCCACAGGGACTCAGCTTGATTCCAATGCTTTGGTCACATGGGTGCTTCTCCTGATGGTGGTATGTTAATTATTTGCACAAAAAATGCGGGGTGTATGTTTGTTTTTTTAAATTGCAATGCAAAGTTGATTGTGCTAGTTAAAATGTAACTCTTCCCTGGTGCTTATTGTTGTCTTATATATTTTCAGCTGCTGTTTCTTTTAGTAATAAAAAGACACGTTTTTATTTTAAAAAATAATGAGTGGAGTAACCAGCTGGTGGCCTTCATGTGGCACTGGCTGATCCCTTTGCTCTCTCTTCACTGACATCCAGAGAATGTTGGTTCACTTCACAAAAAGACGCACTGGGTCGTGGGGATAATGGGAACTGCAGATGCTGGAGAATCCGAGATAACAAAGTGTGGAGCTGGATGAACACAGCAGGCTAAGCAGCATCTCAGGAGCACAAAAGCTGACGTTTCGGGCCTAGACCCTTCATCAGAGTGGCACAGGTTCTGAATCGCCCGACTGAGGAGGGTGCTCACTCACTTGTATGCATTCGCAACCAGGTGGTGATTTTTGGCCTTTAGGCCTTGCAGCGATAACCTTTACGCTGAGCCTCCTCCTCGGTGATGCGCATTTTTTTCGCTAGCCGCATAATCTTAACGAAGACACGCAGCTCCCTGTTTATTGACTGTGAGGGTTTGGAGATCGCCCTCAGGACGCTGCCTGTCTTTTTAGATTAGATTAGATTAGATTCCCTACAGTGTGGAAACAGACCCTTCGGCCAAACAAGCCCACACCACCCCTTGGAGCATCCCAAGCAGACCCATCCCCCTATAACCTACACACCCCTGGAACCAGGAAGCTGATCACTGCCTGGGACATGGTCAACTCACATCGCGCCTCCCCTCCGGCAGGAGTAGCGGCTTAGGAATCCGCACGTCCGTAGTCGTAGTTTCGGGTGGCTGTTGGAAGGAAGGGCGGTGGCTGCGGCGGTGATCAGAGCCGGGGACGTGCTGCATGGTCAGCCGGCCCTGGGCTGGATGCTGCCGCAGCAATTCGGCGCACAGGGCCACAGCAGGCGTCTGGTTCATGGGCACTACCATCCACCGCCTCAAACGGCGGTGCTTGGACCCGACACTGTGCCCCAGTTGGAGGGTGCCCAGGTGTGTAGTGGGATCCGCCTGCTGGGACGGAATTTCACATCGGCCCCAGGATTCCGTACCTCTCCCGGGAGCCTGGGCCCCACAACCTCCGGAATGTCGGTTTTGTACCTTTTTAAAAGTTGTAAAACGGCAGCCCCCCCACCCCCATACAGACTGTAGCTGCTGCACACTATCCGCCTCTTCTCCTTCACCCACCACCCAGGCACGCCTTGGCGTGACCATTTACCACTAGGATCCCCAGTCGGGGGGTTCTCTATGTGGGAGCCCTCTCTCTTTGCCTCAGGGATCTGGTGTGGAGGGTGTTGCACGCAGCAGTCCCATGTAACTGCAGATTGCCGTGGTTCATGGGCTCCCAGCCTGTTTTGGGGAGTTGTGGACCGTGCATATATTGGGTGCAGGCATTAGCACTCCCTTTTTAGTTATCTGCAGGATCTTCTTTGGTTTTCATTGCACTTCAGCCCCATGCTCCTGATCTTTGGACACCCAATGCAGAGGGGCATGGGCAGGTTGGAGGATCTCCTCTTGGGTCTGCACCAGCCGCTGAAAGTAAACATGCAGGTGCAGCAGGTGATAAAGAAGGCAAATGGAATGTTGGCCTTCATTGTGAGAGGTTTGGAGTACAGGAGCAGGGATGAGTTGTTGCAGTTATACAGGGCCTTGGTAAGACCACACGTGGAAATATTGTGTGGCATTGCGGTCTCCTTTTCTGACGAAGAATGCTCTTGCACTCAAGGGAGTGCAGTGGAGGTTTACCAGGCTGATTCCGGGGATGGCGGGTCTGATGTATGAGGAGAGATTGACTACGTTAGGATTGTTTTCACTGGAGTTCAGACAAATGAGGAGGGATCTCACAGAGATCTATAAAATTCTAACAGGACTGGAAAGGGTAGATGCAGGGAGGACGTTCCCAATGGTGGATGTTTGCAGAACCAGGAGTCACAGTATGAGGATTCGGGATAGATGACATTGAATGTATTCAAGAGGCGACTAGATATAGCACTTGGGGTGAATGGGATCAAAGGTTATGGGGAGAAAGCAGGATTAGGCTATTGAGGTGGACGATCAGTCTTGATCATGAAGAATGGCACAGCAGACTCAAAGGGCTGAGAGGCCCTGCTCCTGCTCCAATCTTCTACATTTCTATGTTGCTATGCTTATTTTACTTACGAAGGTGTACGAAAACTCCATCATGAATACAGAAGATGGAAAAGACTATAAAATGTAAGTAGTCACCAGTTTGATCTTTAAAAAAGTACTAACATCAGAAAATAGCAAGAAAGCCTGGTGTAAGGTACAGGGATTATAAAGAAAGAGATATCAAAAGCTTGAGAGCAATAAATTATAGCTATAATTTAAATTCTACAATAATTTAAAGGCTTATTGCAGAATTCAATTCAATGTTACAGAAACACACGGATGAATCATATTTTCTTTTAGCTAAATGCTGTTTGAGTCCAGTTTTTCAGAGGGATTATTTTGCCATTGAACTGAGCAGGTTTCTGCACTTTTTCTTATTAAACTCACTTCATTCGATACCCACGATGCCTCTTAGCATTCCTCACATCCAATTCCAGCCCTATTTTGCCACACACTGTTCCCAGAACAACTTGCTAGTGTCAGGATATCCTGGAATTAACCAGCACTATGTGCACAGGCAGCACATTTAAAAGTCTCTTGTGTGCTTGGAAAAGTGCTGTCATTTGGAGCTGCCCTGCATTACTTCTAACATTTCCCCTGGACATGGCGGATGGGCATTTTCAGATCATAACAGAAAGCTTTCAGCTGTTTTAATTCTAATTGCCAGAATCAGGGCACAATTGGACTACTTTAATTAAATGGCTATTATCTGAATCTGACTGTAAAACTGAACTTGGAAAAGGTGAATTTCCATTCTAAACTAAATATTGAGCAGTGTCCTCATTTTCCTCAGTTGAAGGGTTGTGCTTGGGGATGGAGCTTGAGTGTACAGGGGCAGGCACTCCCCTTCCCACAGGACCAGCAGTAAATGTGCTAACACAGGATTGTGCCAGCCTGGCCTAGGTTGTCAGCTGTCTGGAGGAATGCCTGGCATTGTAAGAAGAGAAGCACTAACTTTCTCCAGTCTGCCAGAGTAAATGCTAGCCGCCTTCGCTCTGAATACTCACACTCACTCTATCTCTGCTTTTGCAACCACATTCTCCTAAAGCTTGCTCTACCACAGTCACTGCTGCCTGCAACATCTTGCCCCACTTGGTCTCACCCACCCTAACCCCCACCACCACATCCACATGCCCTCTACACTGCCTCACTCACTCAGGATACTCACTGCTGTGCCACCCATGTTCATCGCCATAATTACCTGCCTCTCTCTCCTTTCAGGGGTAAACAGCCCAAGGTAGGAAAGAAAGTGGCCAGATGGGTGATGGACTGCCCGACATTCGGCACCTTACCCCTTATGTGGACAGCTGCCTGACTCTGACTGCCTTGAATGGCTGACTGACTATGTCCAGCAAGGCAGGCCAGAAATAATATGAGCCCCAGAGATAATAAGGACTGCAGATGCTGGTGTCAGAGATAACACAGTGTGGAGTTGGAGGAACACAGCAGGCCAGGCAGCATCAGAAGAGCAGGAAAGTTGACGTTTCGGTTTAAGACCCTTCTTCAAAAACATGAGCCTGCTAGCTTTGGCTGAGGGGGCAACATATTCAAAATGCAAGGCAGGGATGCTGTGAGCATCCACATAGGCTCAGAGTGAGTGAATGTTCTGACAGTGAATGACGAACCTGGAGATGTAGCCTGGCTCAGCCCAAGACCTGAGTGTGTGTCACTGAGCACACAGTATTCTTGCCGCAGCATTGTAATGAGAATTGCAAGTGCAGTCTGAGATGTGGCTTTGAAGTGCAGAAGCAGTTCATAAATGGATCGGGTATGTAGCATGAAGGATCCTAGAGGCTGATACATATTGGATGTCAATGTCTGTGGACATGGTGTGTGTGTGGCCATTGCACATGGGCATTCCCTGAGATGATTTTTCCCAGAGTAACAATGCCAACAACCTGGGGTTGATATGTAATTGACATCATGCTAAATCTAATTTTGATCCAGGTGCCAAGGTAATTATCCCAACAGAGCAGTTAGCATGGCTGAAGTCATCTTACTTCATCTCTAATTCATCTTACCACATGGCATGGGTAGACTAACTGTTAGCATGGGTATATTGCACGTTACACCACAATGCAATGCACATAACCTGCTTCAGCTTTCTCTTTTGCACTGATGTGCTGGGCTCTTCCATCATTGAGGATGGGGATATTTGTGGAGCCTCATCCCCCAGCGAGTTGTTTAATTGTCCACCACCATTCATGACAGGATGTAATGGGAATGCAGAAATTAGATCTGATCCATTGGTTGTGAAAATCCTTGGCCCTGTTTACCACTTGCTTCTTATACTTTCTGGCATGCAAATAGTTCTATTTTGTAGCTTCACCAGGTTGACACTCTAATTATGCCTGGTGCTGCTCCTGACATGCTCTCCTGCACTCTTCATTGAAACAACATTGATTCCCTGGCTGGATGGTAATGGTAGAGTGGGGCAGGTGTTGGACCATAAGGTTGCAGACTGTGAGGGAGTATGAATCTGCTGCTGCTGGTGGCCCGCTGTAGCTCATGAATGCTCAGCTTGGAGGGGCTTGGTCTGTTTATCAATAGTACTACCTTCAAACCCCTGCTGATTATGAATACCTTTATTAAATCTGCTCTGAATATTCTCTTCATCAATGACAGCTATATCAGATACTCCGAGCTGTTGAAATAATTGAAAGTAGCTGGTTAGCTCAGTTGGTTGAATGGTTGGCTTGGAATGCCAACAGCATGGGTTCAATTCCTGCAGCAGCTGGGATTACCATGAAAGACTCTCCTTTTCAGCCTTACCTAAGGTATGGTGACACTCGGGCTAAATTACCACCAGTCATCTCTCTCTAATGAGAGAGCAGGCCTGTGAGGCCTGGTGAATCTACCTTTACCTACCTGAAGTTCTTCATCCCAGAATTATCCTTGTGAACTCCCTCTGCAATCTTCCTAAAGTGTGGCTGGCAGAATGGGATATAATACTTCAGTTGAGATTTAGGTGGCATTTTTTAATAGCTAATGTTGATAACAAATGATGAGCTCGCCTGGATCAGGCTTTGAGCTGGGAATTTGCTGGAAATGACAGTGAAATATCTGATATTTCTGCTGCTAAAGACTGAAAGTGATATGACCACGTGAAGGCGAATGGCTGCAAGAATGGACCAGTGCCTTTCCACAGGCTGTCCACAGGTCATTAAATAAATTAGTGGATGGCAAAACAAATACTCGGGCAGAAAACTGTCTGAGGATAAGTGATGGAGCAAAACAGCAGTGACAAACAATGCTTAAACACTCTCAAATTGAACTGTTACTGCAGTGCAAAGCAATCATCCAAAGAGTGAAACAATAAAGCTGCCTTCACTCCAACCTGTTTTTCTAATCAACCCGTTCCGAGATATTATTACACAACTCTGAAGCAGGTGGGCCTTCAAGTGCAGCTCCGAATGCTTTCAGTTAATTAAATCCAACAGCTCTCCTTTTCTGTTGTGTGTCTGACATTTTGGAATGAGAAAGGCTGCTGAATTACTGATTTCGATCTGCAAACTGCTAACTTCAATCACTGAAAAAAGTCTTTTAGGACCCTTTCACTGTCAGCGATCTCCTTGAAGGGAAAGAAAGAAATATAGGAATAAACTTTTTTTAAAAAAAACATCATTTCAGGCCCAATAATACCATCAATCCCCATCTCAGATGGATATGTCTTAGATTCAGTACTTTGAATCTTATGTTTTCTCAGTTAAGTGTGAGTTGCATTGGGTTTTTTCAAAGGGTTTCCACAAGACCAAATGGGTTTTCTGGCCATATCTAATCAAACTCATTAACTACCTACAATGGTCCTTTGGCATCCATCACATCTAATTCCAGCTTCATATTACCACACAGCATTCCCAGAAAACCTCACCACTCAGCAGATATCTGCTCAATGACCAATAATGCTCAATGGGCGGCATGGTGGCTAAGTGGTTAGCATTGTTGCCTCATAAAGCACCCTAGTTCGATTCTAGCCTCTGGAAACTGTCTGAGTGGAGTTTGCTCATTCTCCCCATCTCTGCTTAGGTTTCCTCTGGGTGCTCTAGTTTCCTCCCATAGTGCAAAGATGTGCAGGTTAGGTGGATTAGCCATGCTAAATTGCCCCATACTGTTTAGGGTATGAAATGCAGGGATAGGATAGGGGGTGGCTCATTTGGAGGGTCAGCATGGACTTGATGGGCTGAATGGTCTGTTTCTACACTGTAAGGATTCTATGACCAACATCCTTTGTGACTGCACGGCACTTAAAAGGACACTGTGCACCTGACTGACGGCTGGCATTTTGATACCACACTCGTCATTGACTGATAGAATCTGAAGATGTTGGGAATGATGGCACCATGAATCTCTGACAAGAACTTGGAGGTCCTAGCCAACAGGTTGGTGTAAAGAAAAGGAGCCTTTCTTCTGGAGGCCATACCACCAGGTTTCCCCATTGGGCCGGTGCAGTCTTCCGTCAGTGGAGGAATGGCAGCAGTGCCATAAGAATGTCAACAACATTCAGTGCTATGCCAGTGTAAGTGCTACACTCTGCTTCATCACACTCCATCTCCGAGTCCCGAAACCACCTTCCACAAAGGCTCATGCTCTGCCTCTCTTTCTATTACCTGCAATATTGCCAGTCTTCCCCCACACCATTAACCCTCCATAGTTTTTGCTCCACCTCCTCACTCCCTCAGATCACCACACCAGCTTTTGCCCACCTGCACCAGCACTAATAACCATACCACTTCCTTTCATTGCACTCAACCCCTCCCCTTCTCTCATTACAGGAAAAGTCAGCCCCTAACAAGGCAGAGAGAGCCTGTACCAGTGGAAAAAACACTGAATATGAGGCGAGATTCCTTCCCCTCACAAGGGAAGACTGGGTCCTGCAAGGATGCTGAGGCAGCCATGTCCCACCAGCTGACTAAATACTGTTCTTCAGTCACCTGTAACTCTCACAGTTATCCTGCTGCCAGCATCATTCATTGTTCACCACTTCCATCCATTTACTGTTATTCCTTCTCTCTCTTTTGCCTTGCAGGCACCAGTGGGATGCCCACCATCGCTGTGGAGAAATGGCTGACTTCCACCAGATACCACCACCTTGACCGCTGAGGGTGAGTACTGATGCATTACAGGAAACATTAGCAAGGCTGCCTCCTGCACCTCCCACCAGCTCAGATACCTTGGGGCAACGTTAATCTGTGAGATGGCAGGAGCACGATCTGGTGAACACCTCACTGTGGCAGCTCTGCAGCTGTCTGTGGAAGAAACACTCCAGGCTGCTGGCTCTCAGAGGCCTATTAGAGACCAGGCTCAGCCCCAGGTCGGAGGGGTGGTGTCCATAACCCAGGACTTTGCCCCAGTGTACAGGGAGGAGCGGCAGAGGCAGGCGGCTAACTGGAAAATGGCTCTCATTGCCCGAAAGGTAGGAGTGCAGTGAGTCATGTGATTCTGTCTCCCTCCATGGACAGGGTAGCAGTTACCTTGGAGACCCAGGCCCTACACCTTCCCTCTCTGCAGGAGAGACTCACACACCTCCACTCGAGTCCCACCTACTGAACGTAAGGTGGCACCCAGTGGGAGGTGAAACCATACACAACCCTCTCAGAATGCTCCACATAGGACACTGCAAATGTGGTCAGTTCCTCAACCTAAGAAAACCATAATCTTAAGACAGTAAGAAATTGGATCAGGTTTGGCCCCTCAAGCCTGCTCCACTATTCATTTGGAATCATGGCTGATCCCACATTCCTCACATCCACTTTCCTGCATTTTCCCCATAACCTTTGCTTCTCCTTCTGATCAAGAACAATGTATCTCAGCCTTTAATATACACTAGAACTGTGCTCCCACAGCTCTCTGTGGCAAGGAATTCCAAAGTCTCACAACCTTCTGAGAAAAGAAATTACTCATCATCTCATTCATAAATTGGTGTTCTTTTATTTTGATACCCTACCTTCTGGTCCTTCACTCTCTCACAAGGAGAACATCCTCTCAGCATTTACCATTTTAAGCCCCTCAAGAATTCTATATATCAATGAGATCTCCTCTCATTCCTTAAAATTCCAAAGAGTAGAGTCCCAGCTGGCTTAGCCTCTATTCATAGTACAGTCCTTCCACACCAGGGAGCGTCTTAGTGAACCTTCTTTGGATGGCTTCCAATGAAATAGACAATAGACAATAAACAATAGGTGCTGGAGTAGGCCATTCAGCCCTTCGAGCCAGCAGCACCATTCATTATGATCATGGCTGATCATCCACAATCAGTATCCTGTTCCTGCCTTATCCCCATAACCCTTGATTCCACTATCTTTAAGAGCTCTATCTCTTTCTTGAAAGTATCCAGGGAATTGGCCTCCACTGCCTTCTGGGGCAGAGCATTCCATATATCCACCACTCTCTGGGTGAAGAAGTCTTTCCTCAACTCTGTTCTAAATGGCCTACCCCTTATTTTTAAACTGTGTCCTCTGGTTGTGGATGCACCCATCAGCAGAAACATGCTTCCTGCCTCCGGAGCATCCAATCCCTAAATAATCTTATACGCCTCAATCAGATCCCCTCTCATCCTTCTAAACTCAAGTGTGTACAAGCCCAGTCGCTCCAATCTTTCAACATATGATAGTCCCGCCATTCTGGGAATTGATTTCGTGAACCTACGTTGCATTCCCTCAATAGCAAGAATGTCCTTCCTCAAATTTGGAGACCAAAACTGCATACAATACTCCAGGTGTGGTCTCACCAGGGCCCTGTACAGCTGCAGAAGGACCTCTTTGCCCCTCTACTCATTCCTCTTGTTATGAAGGCCAGCATGCTATTAGCTTTCTTCACTGACTGCTGTACCTGCATGCTTGCTTTCATTGACTGATGTACAAGAACACCTAGATCTCGTTGTACTTCCCCTTTACCTAACTTGACTCCATTGAAATAGTAATCTGCCTTCCTGTTCTTGCCACCAAAATGTATAACCACACATTTATTCACATTAAACTGCATCTGCCATGCATCCGTCCACTCACCTAGCCTGTCCAAGTCACCCTGTATTCTCATAACAGCCTCCTCACATTTCACACTGCTACCCAGCTTTGTGTCATCGGCAAATTTGCTAATATTACTTTTAATGCCTTCATCTATATCATTAATATATATCATAAACAGCTGCGGTCCCAGCACCGAACCTTGTGGTACCCCATTGGTCACTGCCTGCCATTCCGAAAGGGACCCGTTTATCACTACTCTTTGCTTCCTGTCAGCCAGCCAATTTTCAATCCAACTCAGTATTTTGCCCCCAATACCATGTGCCCTAATTTTGCTCACTAATCTCCTATGCAGGACTTTATCAAAGGCTTTCTGAAAGTCCAGGTACAGTACATCCACTGGTTCTCCCTTATCCATCTTCATAGATACATCCTCAAAAAATTCCAGAAGATTAGTCAAGCATGATTTCCCCTTCATAAATCCATGCTGACTCTGACCTATTTTGTTACTGCTATCCAAATGAGTCGCAATTTCATCTTTTATAATTGACTCCAGCATCTTTCCCACCACTGACGTCAGGCTAACCGGTCTATAATTTCCCATTTTCTCTCTCCCTCCTTTCTAGAAATGATATCTTTTCTTAAATAAGGAGACTAAAATTGCTCCCAGCACACCTTGAGCCTGCCTGCTCTGTCCAACCTATGAAACGTCAGGCCAAAGAAGGTCAACATGCATCTGGCTTGTCTGGTCCATCCAGAGACAAACATCCCAAGGGTCATCATGTTACAGCTCCAGGGCCAACAGGTTCCAGGACTGAGCGGGGTCCTTCTGCTCTAAGCTGTGGAATGATGGAGTCCTCTGAGATTCGGTGGGAGGGAGAGAAAGAAGGAAATTTATTGAGGGCACTTTGATTGCACGGGTGACAATGTAGTGTACATTATTTTGCTTCTTTTTTAATAAATGGCAGTCCTTTCCCATTCCACCTGGTTACTTGATCTCTCTGTGTGTCCCTGAATGGCATTTTTCCAGCATGAGGCATAATTTCACGGCCACGCATGAGATACCAAGGTATAATGCTTGTTGTGGGAGCCTATTGCAGTATCTGGAATTAAGAGGAACAAGGCATATAGAGACTAATGGGTGCCTCTGATATCTCTGGCCTCCATGCTACAATGTCCCTTTTCTTTCTAGGTCTATATGTCAGAAAACATTGGTGTGAATGAGGGCAGTAATGTCTGGGGCAACGAAGTGAGACACAAACAGTGGTCCAATGCAATAGGATGGCCAGGGTTCAGGGACACTGCAGTTCTGTGTCCTCTACAGTACTTGAGTCTGGGGTGTAATTTTTTTTTGTTTAAAAAGCCCAAAGGTTTAGAGGCGATATGAGCAAATCTTGTTATCCATCGAGTGGGAAGGGTGGTAGAGGCAGAAATCCTCATAACATTTACGTTGTTTTTAGATGTGCAGTTGTGATGCCAAGGCATATAAGGCCATGGACCAAGTGCTGGGGAGTGGGATTAGAATAGTCAGGTGGCTGTTTTTGACTGACATGTTTGGGATGGATCAAAGGGCCTTTTCTGTGCTGTAGATCTCGATGATTCTACAACTGTGCGTGTGTGATTATTTGTTGCATGTGCAGTGTGTTTGCTTTGTAATCTGCTGGCATCTGGTACAGGCGTGAGATTGATGTGACAAAATGTCCACATCCTTGACTGAGGACTATTGACCAGCAAGGCACACTGTCTGGTGTGTGGCCACTCGAATTGGCACAGCGACAAAAGGAATGTTACGATCAAGCAGGTCGACGCTTAGTGAGCAAGGGCTAGGAGAGAAAGTTATCAGCTCTGAGGTGCAGCCTGGCCCAATCTGTGGGTGTCTGTGCAGCAGCCTTCATAAAGCTAGTTGTTGTGCATCCTACAATGCAAGTCTGTGTTTCCTGTGTGCACTGCCAGGGTATTGGAAAGGTACCATGCTGGCCATATGAGGTTGGTAAATGTTGGATGCCAATGTCTGTGGATGAATGTTGCGAATGGCTAGTGCCCATCAATTATGCCCTGCAACATGGACATCCTTCAAAGCAAGAATATATCAGTTCTGATTGACGTTGAATTTTCTCAATATCAGCTTTGCTGCATTTGATCAGTTGAATATTAATGAGGTGAGTAGGTCCATTAACAAAGTGTTTAAAGAGCAATAATCCCCCTTAATTGACAATTCACCGCTGCCTAGGGAGAAACTTGTCATACCATTTGTTAAAACCATAAAAGGTGGAGTAAGATGCTCCTGATGTCCAGATTGGCCTCAGCGGAATTCCCATCCTATTGTTCCACGCATCCCACCACAATTCCCATCACTCAGACCCCTATAATATTCTATCCTTTGTCTCCAAGACAACCTATGTATTAACTGAAAGAAAACAATTTCTTGGATAGTTCTGACATTTTTGTTCCCACAGTCTCTACTCGCTGACCTTTCATCACTGAAATTTTGTTTATGTCAATTAGTGCAAATTCAGGGCACTTTGCCAGTGCTGGTGATCTATCTTGGGGAAGCAGCTGGTCGCCACTGCCACGCCATGACTGTGATCATGGATTCCAAACATACTAGGTGCTGTTTAACTATTATGTATAATCTAAATTAAATGCTTTCATGTTGATATTCCAACACACCCTGAGTGCAGGAGAAAGGCGTCCTACTCCATGCATGAAAATCCCTAAACTAATTTACATATTTTCAGTCCTCGAGTTATACTGCATGGAACAGACCCTTCAGTCCAACCAATCTACAGTCAACCATTATCCCAAACTAAACTCGTCCCACCTGGCTGCCCATTGCCTATGTCCTTCTAAACATGGCTTATTTATGTACTTATCCAAATGTCTTTTAAATGTTGTAACTGTACCCACATTCACCACTTCCTCTGGAAGGTCGTTCCACACACAAATCACTCTCTTTGTGAAAAAATTGCCCCTCCTCTTAGAACATAGAACATAGAACATAGAACAGTACAGCACAGAACAGGCCCTTCAGCCCACGATGTTGTGCCGACCATTGATCCTCATGTATGCACCCTCAAATTTCTGTGACCATATACATGTCCAGCAGTCTCTTAAATGACCCCAATGACCTTGCTTCCACAACTGTTGCTGGCAACGCATTCCATGCTCTCACAACTCTCTGCGTAAAGAACCTGCCTCTGACATCCTCTCTATACTTTCCTCCAACCAGCTTAAAACTATGACCCCTCGTGCTAGCCATTTCTGCCCTGGGAAATAGTCTCTGGCTATCAACTCTATCTATGCCTCTCATTATCTTGTATACCTCAATTAGGTCCCCTCTCCTCCTCCTTTTCTCCAATGAAAAGAGACCGAGCTCAGTCAACCTCTCTTCATAAGACAAGCCCTCCAGTCCAGGCAGCATCCTGGTAAACCTCCTCTGAACCCTCTCCAAAGCATCCACATCTTTCCTATAATAGGGCGCCCAGAACTGGACGCAGTATTCCAAGTGCGGTCTAACCAAAGTTTTATAGAGCTGCAACAAGATCTCACGACTCTTAAACTCAATCCCCCTGTTAATGAAAGCCAAAACACCATATGCTTTCTTAACAACCCTGTCCACTTGGGTGGCCATTTTAAGGGATCTATGTATCTGCACACCAAGATCCCTCTGTTCCTCCACGCTGCCAAGAATCCTATCGTTAATCCTGTACTCAGCTTTCAAATTCGACCTTCCAAAATGCATCTCTTCTTTAAATCGTTCTTTTCCCACCTTAAAAATATGCCCTCTAGTCTTGATTTCCCACTCCCTAGGGAAGAGACACCTGCCATTCACCTTATCTATACCTTGATTTTATGATTTTATGATTTCATGATTTTATAAACCTCTATAAGGTCACCTGAAGGAAATGCATCACAAATATGGCACTAAGTGGTTCAAAATCTCCTATTTCATTAGGTTAGGTGACATGTAGACTTTAGATATGGAGTGCAGCAGTAAGTAGGAGATTAGTCCAAAATTAAGAAAAGTTTTTTTTTATTGGCTATGATAGATAAAAAGTGGTGCTGAAAATTATTAGATACCCTTGCCAGAAAAGCTGAATAAAACTAACCAGCCACAAATAAGGGAAGGCTTGCTCCCCAAATGTTGTTTAAGCATTAAGTTCTTTTATTTAACGTTATGTTAAAATCTTTTGAAATGCATTTTTCTCCATGCCCATAAATTGCTAGAATGCAAGGTTTATTCCTTTCTCTTTCCAGCCCCCAGCCCAACAATCCTCCATGCCTTGTCCTTCACAATGCCTTTTATATGCAATAGAAAGGAGTAAATAAAAAAGATTGATTTATATTTTTCAGCACTTCTGCAGCACCTTTAGATTCATTCTTCAGGGAAATGGTCTCGCATAAAAATTGAACAGCAGTAACCTCAGTGTCCTCTATAATGATTGAGACTTAGGTAATGCGCCTAATCAGCAGGAGATATAATGTTAATGTTATAAGGTGGATTTGTTCATTATATGCAATTTTCAAGTGCAAGAATTACAATCTGGAAGTTCTGCTCAAAGCGTCAAAGTCAGCAATACACAACATAGTAGAAGCCAGAAGAAAGTATCCATCAAAATATTTTTTGAAATGCTTTTGTTATTTCTCACCTCTGGATAACTGGAGGCTTTGTAAGCAGGGAATATCCTGATGTCATTGATAAAATCCTCTCAGATCATTTAATCCAAGTGACCAACATGTTGCTTTAGTCATGATGGAAATGGGTGCTCCTGCCGGCTCCATTGCTCGCAACAGTCTACATTCCTGTCTGATCTAACCCAACCACAACTACTGTACTATAACTGGGGCATCAGCTGATGCTTTGATTCAGATTTAAATGGAATAAACATTGGGTTTAACCTTTTCTTTCATGGTGTGTTTTGGTGCATTCAGCCTGTAATAGAATCTGCTGCTTCATCAGTAATGTGACTATGTCCATGTCATGTGCACTACAGCTTGTACTTGTTGTCTTTTGCCAGCAGTTTGTAAGAGATGGGCGGACAGATTTTTAGAAATGTAAGAAAGTATGGAACAAGATAAAGGGCATTTGACCCATTTATTTTTGCAGACACTACCCCATTTATTTAACCTGTGAAGGAAAACCTCTTCCATATTTTTCACCTCCTTATTTCTTAATTAAAGAAAGAATTGAAAGTCTTGTATGTACATAGCACCTTCTCTGAACAAGAAGGGTCACTAGACCCAAACCATTAACTGTGATTTTTCTCCACAGATGCTGCCAGATCTGCTGAGTTTTTCCAGAAATGTCTGTATTTGTTTCTAATTTCCAGCAATCACAGTTCTTTCAGTTTTTTCATAGTGCCTGACGTTGGCTGCAGGGCAGTTTTGGAATATTCATCACTGCTGCAATGGTAACTTTTAAGAGCATTTCACCAGCATAATTCAGACATAACTGACTTTAACAGTTTGTCACTTCACAACCAGTGATTTTACACTTGACTGAAAATAAAACTTGTAATGGCAAATTCAGAAAAAATGTCATTATAACTCATGGAAAATATATCTACTGTTGCGTGAAATTGACCAACTTGACACATTCCAGTTCACAATTCAGGTTTGCATACATAAACTGTTTGGGCTACACTTTTATTCCTTCTTCAGGTTACGTGTGGAGCTCCTCACCATCTCATGCAGATGATTAGAGGAACCAAACTAAAGATCATTACTGGGAAATGAACATTTTAAAAAGACTGCCGACCCCAGAATTTCTTCATGGTTACCTTGGTTCATCCGTGGATAGAAGGTCAAGTGATAGCTTCAGAAAAAGAGCACGCTGATCCAATGAGTATGAAGCATCAGATAGACATTGCTAAGTGTATCACGATGAGCTCTGTAGAGCTTTGCAACATGGATCAGATGATCAGCCCAAATTGAGGCCATATGTTGGAAAGATACTCATCTTTACAGGACAAACTAAGCTGAAAAACCAATGCAACAGGAAGAGAGAAGACATACACTTCCAGATAGCAACCACAAAGCAAAACCTGCTCATTTCTTGACATATACCAGAAGAGATTGTAGAAATTTCTATGGCACCAGGCCATTGACTGCTGAGCAGATCCTAAAATAATTACCAAGATGTGTTTTATGATTCTTGGATGTCTTTAGCTGAACGAGATGTTAAGTAGATGGCAGTAGGGAACAAACTCAGCACCTTCTGAATCACTTTCTTGCTGCCATCAAGTCAAGCCTGTACTACAAGATGCAGGATCTGGAAATGGAGGGAATGGTCACGAAAGTTACTATATGGATAGACTTGATTTGCTTCTTAATGGTAATGAAAATTATCCCAGAAAACGGAGGGTGAGTATGAATCCAAAAGATTCAATAAAGGTTTGAAGAGATCTCATTGTCCCATGTCACCCACTAAAGAAATCTTGCTGTAACTAGCTAATGCTAGTGTCTTTTCTGTCCTAGATATGAAGGATGGTTACTCGCAACTGGAATTCAATGAAGTTAGCTGTTTTCTAATTACATCTTGGATGCCATTTAGGAGTTTCAAGCATGTCATTGGCATTTTCACAGATGCAGAAGGATATCAACATGCGCAACACAACATAGTCAGCGATCATCCAGAAGTGGATAAAATGTGGATGTTGAACCAAACTATGGATGTGGAGACACAATGAAAGAAGGCATCACAGACCACAGTTATAATCTAGAGAGAGACAGAATGCATGAGAAAGCTTTCCAATCTAACTTGAAGCTGAACTAGAAAAGACATGATTGGAGTTACCTGAAGTCTAGTACAAATGTTACGCATTGAGCAAGAAGATTTTGCATTGAACTTGAAGAGGTGACAGCTATGGTAGAGGCATAGTATCAACCAATGTGAGAACAATGCAATGATTTGTTGGATTTGGGAACTACATAAAAAAGCTCTTAGCTAATTTGTCGTAAGAGCATTAACCTCTATTCTCGCTCATAGAACATAGAACGCAGAACATTACAGCACAGTACAGGCCCTTCAGCCCACAGTGTTGTGCCGATCTATTATCCTACTAAGATTAATCTACCCTGCATGCCCTACATTTTACTATACTCCATGTGTCTATCCAAGAGTCGCTTAAAAGTCACCAAAGTATCTGACTCCGCTACCACTGCCGGCAGCGCCTTCCGTATACCACCACCCTCTGTGTGAAGAACCTACGTCTGACAACTCCCTATAGCTTCCTCCAATCACCATAAAAGTATGCCCCCTCGTAACAGTCATTTCCATCCTGGGAAAAAAGTTTCCGACTATCCACTCTATCTATGCCTCTCATCATCTTGTACATCTCTATCAAGTCACCTCTTCTTTGCACCGATGAAAAAGCCCTAGTTCCCTCAACCTCTCCTCATAAAACCTGCCCTCCAGTCTAAGCAGCATCCTGATAAATCTCCTCTGCACCCTCTCTAAAGCTTTCACATCTTTCCTATAAAGGGGTGACCAGAACTGAACACAATATTCCAAGAGATAGTAGAAACTGCAGATGCTGGAGAATCTGAGATAACAAGGTGTAGAGCTGGATGAACACAGCAGGCCAAGCAGCAGCAGAGGAGCAGAAGGCTGATGTTTCGGGCCTAGACCCTTGTTCAGAATATTCCAAGTGTGGTCTAATCAGAGTTTGATAGAGCTGCAGCATAACATCACGGCTCTTTAACTCAATTCCCCTGCCAATGAAAGCCAACACACCATGTGCCTTCTTTACAACCCTATCAACTTGGGTAGCAACTTTGAGGATCTATGGGCATGGACTCCAAAATCCCTCTGTTCATCCATACTGCCGAGAATCCTGCCATTAACCCAGTATTCTGCATTCAAATTCAACCTTACAAAATGAATCACTTCACACTTTTCTGGTTGAATTCCATCTGCCACTTCTTTGCCCAGATCTGCATCCTGTCAATGTCCCGTTGCAACCTACAACAGCCCTCCATGCTGTCCAAAACTCGGCCAACCTTCATGTCATCAGCAAACTTACTAACCCACCCTTCCACTTCCTCATCCAAGTCATTTACAAAGATCACAAAGAGCAGAGGTCCCAGAACAGATCCCTGTGAAATACCACAGGTCACCGAGCTCCGGGCTGAATACTTTCCATTTACTACCACTCTCTGTCTTCTATTGGACAGCCAGTTTTGTATCCAGACAGCCAAATTTCCCTGAATCCCATGCCTCCTTACTTTCTGAATGAGCCTACCATGTGGAACCTTATCAAATGTCTTGCTAAAAATCCATATACACCACAACATTGCAAAAGATACAATGTGGAATTGGGGCACAGGAAAGAAGCAGCTTTCACTCACATTAAATGATTAGAGATGACAGCACAAGTGCTGAGGTACTACAATGTTAATGATGAAGGGTAATGGCAGGGAGACTGGGCTTGAAGCAATCCTTATACAGCAAACACAAACAGTTCTATTTATATCCATGGTGTTAATGCAAACTGAACAATACTGGAGAAGGAATGTCACACTAGGAATAATAGAGAACAGATGAGTAGCTGATAGCAACACACATGTATCATTAAACGACCTAAAGACTTTAAAGTTTATGGTGAAACGCATGTGCAGAGACTGGAGAAATTGGGAGGGACAGACTGGAAGAGCAAACAGTTTTTTTCATGACTGATCATTTTGTTTCGTAGTCAATGTATTTTGAGCTATTTGCAGTTACAAATGATAATACATACGATTTGCTCTTGTGTTAGTGCCGGGGGGGTGTTTGGAGAAATGCATTTTTACACTGTGCACTTGTGTATGTAAGATCAAAACTTAGATTCTTTTTATTTAAACAGTCTAAAAGTTTATGGACGAGGACAGAAAAGTGGATTGAATCGGTTCAGCCACACATGATATAGTTGAACTGCAGAGCTGGCTTGAGGGGTCAC
Source organism: Stegostoma tigrinum (assembly GCF_030684315.1). Lineage (NCBI taxonomy): Eukaryota > Metazoa > Chordata > Chondrichthyes > Orectolobiformes > Stegostomatidae > Stegostoma > Stegostoma tigrinum. Next base: position 126,305,943 of record NC_081355.1, on the reverse strand, counting down.
ATTTCTTATAGGTTCCATTTCTTATAGGTACTTCATAACAAATAACTAACTAAACTTTCAGTTTGACATCCCATGCCTACTACATAGTTTCCCTAGTTTTTATTTTTACTGTTTATTTTGACTATTTGCTGTCTATAGCTTTCATGTTCATTTCAGTCTCTGAAATGTGATGTTGTTATTTTAAATGTTTGAGCATGTACTTTGCCACCAAGGTTGAGATGACACATCTGGAAAATCCACCCAAGTTCCCTGATAGGATCCCACTGAAAAATTACCTGGAGCACAAGCAGAACAGCACAGAATAATCATTTGTTCCACATCTCCCAGGTTTCTTCAAATGTCTCTTTGTGACTTCAAGGACCTCACAGAGTTTCAGGGCCATTTCATTTTCATTTACTGGCCCTTCAAATGGCTCTGCACACAAGTGTACAAGTTAGGGTGGGTCTGAGAGGGCTTGTTGCTGAGCACTGGCATCAGATTGTTGTGAGAGCACAGTCAGCTAGTCCATCAACACTTGCTGTGCTCTGGTGTGATGGTTACAAGTAAAAACTCACCGCCCATCACTCACTATATACACACTCACTGAATTAACACTCCTGGAATGTCTGACACATACCATGGAGCAATTATTAGCCTCCAAACTACCTTCGGGAGGAAAGGGTCGAGAAGAAGAACAAAGAGAATGGGTCCAAGATGACCAATTTTAACAGAAATATCTCACAAAAATGTGACAAAGGCAGCCACTGAAATATCAGACCATTGACTGTTACATTTTTTTTCATATTTATTTTCCTTTGTAGTATAAAGATGCTACAAAGATCAATGGCTATGATGACTCAGTGGTTATGGTACTGCACTGGAAACTCAGTCAGGGCAAGTTACAATGTTAAATTGAAATAAATATGTTAGTTTTTGCTTTACACAAGCATATAGCATAGGGAGGCTGCAGTATTCTTTAAGTGAAAAAAAAGGTCTTGCTTGATGGGAATCTACCACTGCCTTCACATTCAGGGCATTCCCAATCACGCCAAATGTACCAATGATGAACAGTACCCACTTCCCAAGAATAATTCAAAAAGGTAGAAGTTGACCTCGTATCCTAGTCTAAAAGGCTGACAATGTGCTGGCAGGTGCTGGCAATTATCTTGATATTCTGCTTTAATTGGCTTCACTCTACTATAGCCAATGATTTACCCCGTTGGGTGAAAACTAGCAAAAGCCAAACAGTGTATGAGTGTATTCTGATGAAATTGTTGTCATCGCTAATGTTAATGGAGGTACTAGTCCTTTCAGATGGCTGGATTTTCTCCCCTACTCCCCCCGGGGGCTGGCAAGGAGCACTGATGCTGGCTGCCCTCTGCTATTTGGAGCATGCCATAACTTTGATTAGCCAAGCGTGAGACTTCAAAACTGATCCCAGGAGGAAGGTTCAGCCATAGAGAGCTGCGGAGCCAGTCTGATTGGCCAACAGCTCTGTAGGCCCATCAGTGCCAGATTTAGGTGGCAGTCATTGCTGAGATGACAGGCAGTCACCAAAGAACAGGAGGCCAATAGGTATGTCTGGAGTATTCATCAGGCCTAACTGGTGGATTACAACAAAGGCGGTATGTCTGAGAGTCACTGAGTTTGAGAGATGGCTATGATCTTATGTGGGTGTCTCCAATGGGCAAAGAGGATTTCCCCAAACGAGGTCTTCCCTTCCTTATCCAACACAATCTCACCCAATAAAAGCATGGCACTGCCTCTGTCATAAGGAGATGGGGAGGGAGAGGGTGCAGGATGAGACACTAGTGGCCACGGTTTGAACTATTAAGGGCTTTGACGGAGCCACCACTTCCTGTAAAATAGGAGAATGGTCAGGTCAAGAAGATTATGTACTGCTTTTCCCATACTGCTGCTACCTTCAGACTGACTCTAAAGCTCCTTCCTTCACATAAATTTATCAAAACACACTTCTGCATGGGCTGAATCTTACCAATAAAGAAACAGGAAGCAGACTGACTGGCTGTGATTGACATATTTAAAGGTCCAATTACAATTGACTTCTTGCTGATAGCAAATCGACCCCCTATTGAGTGAGGAGGTCATAAATTAAATGGGGTTGGGGGAAAATGGAGTAGGCATAGTGAAGGCAGGCCAACAATTTCCCCATAGACATTTCTGCTCCAGCACTCAGACCTTTGTTGTTTGAATTGTCTATTGATTCTGGGCACTAATCTCATCTCCTGGTCTTGTCTCCAAGCGAGTTGAATCCTGGCCCTCTGATTGGGCCAGCAGCTCTTAGCATGATAGGCTGCCACTTCTGAAGTGGATGGTAGGCCCTGAGCCAGTCACTTAGTTGGCTGGTATCCTGCATCCCAAAGACATATGTGCAACCCCCACCCTACCTTTGACTTTGCAATAAGACCCTGCTTCCTTTGAAAAATCCCAGCCATGGTGTCAGCCTCTGATTAGGCCTGGTTCAGATCCTGAAGGCCTAAGTGGCTCATTGCTTGAAATATCCTTTGCTCAGGACATCACAATGTATTGTCCTTAAGCATCAGGATTTGATGCCTTATGAACATGTGCAAGTTCCATGACACCCTCTGTGACAAGCCTCTTAAAGCTTCAGCTGCATTTCAGGGCAATGTTTCTTTCTCAGGCTTCCTTGTGGTGTTGGACATTGTGACCCATAAATGGTTCTTAATTGGTCTTTTTCACTTAGGTAAAACTTCTGCACCAATGACCATGTGCCATTTAAATTTAGAACATAGTCACTTCATTAAGGAATAGATGTTAGCTTTCATTCATCTTCAACTTAGACGCCTGTAGAAAATATTTGGCAGAGTTCCTTTTCATTTTATGGAAAAGGAGATTAAGTCATTGAATTTACAATGTTGCTGCTCTGAAAATATGGTTTAATTTCCTCACTCCAGGGGCCATATGAGGGCTGTGAGTAAGGTATGTGTCAAGTGAATATTTATATATGATTGGTGAGGATGCCAACACAGCTTGCTAGCTACTTCAGGATTCAAGTATTAGGACAGCATTTTGAAGCAGTGAAATATAACTAATTATTTGTCAATGGGAACAAAAACAGTGATGAAGGGTCACTGGACCCGAAATGTTAGCTATAATTTTTTTCTTCACAGATGCTACCAGACCTGCTGAGCTTTTCAAGCAACTTCTGTTTTTGTTCCTGATTTACAGCATCCACAGTTCTTTCAGTTTTTATCATTATTTGCCATTGTCCATTGTCTATTTTCCATAATGACTTACTCCACTGCATTCATGGTGTAGTGTTCAAAGCCTTACCAACCCACAGACTGCCGCTAATAATCATGTGATGATCAAAAAGTAGTCAGAATTTTTCAGAAATTAAACTGTTAGTGTAGGATATAGTGGATTACTGGATCTTTCTAAGGATCCTGGGTTTGAGGAACAGAAGACAATGTGATCCATCAAGCCTGTACCGCCATTCAATATGAGTAGATCCAATCCTGAGCTTCAATTTCACTTCATTTACTCTCCATATCCCATGATTCCTTGAGAAACCAACTATTGTCCATCACAAGATTAAATATATTCAAGGATGGAAAATCCACAATTTCCTCAAATTTAAGAACTTCTAATATGAAGAAATTTCTCCTCATTTCATTCATAAATGACCAGCTCCCTAATCTGAAACTATACTCCCCTAGTTTCAATCATTAGGTAGGGAAACCATCTCTCCATCGATATTCCAGTGAATCCCTCCACAATCTTAAGTTTTTGAATGGGATCACTTCTCATTCTTCAAAACTCCAGAATGCACACGTCCAACTTATTGTCATTGTAGGATGTCCCTTTGATCCCAGGGATCAACCTAAGAACCTTTATTGTTCTGTCTCCAATGCAAGAACATCCTTCCATCAATATTCTGACCAACTAAAACAGCACATAATATTTCAGGAGTGGTCTCACCAAAGTTTGTAGTGCTTAAGATGAGAAAAGTTCCATCACCCTGAATAGATATCACTCATCTACCTTGATGAATGTAGAACTTCTTTTAAATGTATGACACGATAAAGTTAAAACAAAATTTGCATCATGTTATGTTTATTTTGGAATTTGTCCTCACGGCACCCACCATTTTAAAATCATAGCCACAAAGGGGTAGAGACGAGATTTGTCAAGCTGTGATTTGGAAAAATATGTAAATCAAGAGCATTTTTTTTTCTGTCTCTTGAAATGAGGCAACGTAACTTAAAACTGCTCTGAAACAAGTCACTGAGAAATATATCTGCAGGACATAATCAACAAAAGCAGGATGTCCTGTCAGTTTATTACTATGACAATTGAGTTGAAGCCACATCTAAACAGATCCCTAACTGTAAAAGCAGGTGAGTAAGAAAGTTTAGCAAAATCTGCATGACTGCTGCAGGGTTCTCGGGCTCTGTACAGGCATACTGAGGGGTACATAGACTGCGTATTGGAGCAAGAATGCAAAACTGATCATGTTATATTGGTTTAAGGAAAAAACAGGAACTGTGATGCTGGTAAGCTGAAACTAAGACATAAATTACTGGAGAAACTCAGTAGGTCTGGCAGCATCTATGGGGAAAAAGTAGAGTTAACATTTTAAGTTCTGCTGTCGGAAGGATTTTGTGAAACTTGAAAGGGTTCAGAAAAGATTTACAAGGGTGTTGCCAGGGTTGGAAGATTTGAGCTATAGGGAGAGGCTAAATAGGCTACGGTTATTTTCCCTGGAATGTCAGAGGCTGAGGGTTACATTATCGAGATTTATAAAACCATGAGGGGCATGGTTAGAGTAAATAGACAAGGCCTTTTTCTCAGGGTAAGGGAGTCCAAAACTAGAGGGTAAGGGGAGAGGAGAAAGATTTTAAATGGAGCTAAGGGGCAACTTTTTCATGCAGAGGCTGGCGCGTGTATGGAATGAGCTGCCAGATGAAATGCTGGAAACTGGTACAATTATAACATTTAAAAGGCATCCAGATGGGTATTTGAATAGGAAGGGCTTAGATGGATATGGGTCAAATGCTAGCAAATGGGACTAAATTGATTTGGGATATCAGATCAGCATGACCAAGTAGTGAGGATCAAGTAGTTCAAAGGGTCTGTTTCGATGCTGTACACCTCAATAACTCTAGTTCTGAAGAATGGCCACTGGACCGAAAATGTTAACTTTCCTTTATCTCCACAGATGCTGACAGACCTGCTGAGTTTCTCCAGCAATTTTTGTTAAATTGGTTATTACATGCCTGGCTCAGTATTCAATCGATTGACTTCAGTGGAACTGAGCATCTGACAGGCAGTACGACAGGCAGCTGCTGGTATACTGCCTGTTGTGTTGTATTGTCACAGACACATTTCTGCCCCAAGTGAAGGGCATCTTCATTATTAACCTGTGATAAACAAACACAGCCTCCAAAGCTTGTTCGCCAATTCTGAGCTTAAGCATTACAATTACTACAACTCTCACTGGACAATGCCTCAATAATGGTTCCCTTGCTGCTAAGTTCATGTCACATACCTGAAGTATGCAGAATGAAAAGTGATTATGCCAGTGAAGTGCAGAATAACTGTGTAGAATATTTTGTTTAGTGTTCAGTAATTAAGGGATTAAAGTGCTTGAGATTTGTTTTCGGTAAGCATCAGGGTCTATTCAGTTCTGGCCAGTGATAGCTGTTTGAAAGTTCCTGTTGATTTCTCTCAGAAGGAAATGAGCTCAGCAGCTGCTATATGTACTGAACATGTGTCTGCACTATAATGTGAACAAATGCTGTCCATTGTTTTTGTCCTGCAACATCCATTAGATATTAATACAAGGAGCTGGAATCTCATGAGGTAAATACAATAGGCACTGTGTACAACCTGAATTTCATTGAGGTGAAAACTGTACCATTCTGACAGTTTAAAAACTGTATTTTTATTGCTGGTTGCATTTTACCTCTCACCCTGGAGTCGTAAAGCACAATTCATTCCTGGATGCTCATCTCTCCTGAAATGTTGTAAACACTGATTATATAATGGTTTTCAGCAAGGAACCATGCAGCTACTTGTAGATGAGGTACTTGGAGAGATACAGAAAAATATGGCAATGGAGGGCTAAACATGAGTGTTTTTTTTTCAAAATGGCCGTCACAAGAACGCGAGGCCAAGTGGTTTCCTTCAGATCTTTTCATGGTTCAACATCTTGTGCTGAGGCTTAATGTTCCGCACATATTAACAACACAAGAACATAACAAATCAAGGCAAAAGTAGGCCATACAACCCTGTCAAGCCTGTCCTGACCTGGACTGCAGTCTCACAGCTCCACATATCCTGTATTACTAAGACCAAAATACTGTATATCCAGCCTTAAATGTATCCAATGGAGGAGACTTAACAAGCCTCTGGGCAAGAGGATTCCTTTGAGTGAAGAAGTTTCTTGTATCTGTTGTCCTACATGACTTGTCCCTTCTCCTAAGGCCAGGACCTGGTGTTTTAAATTCCCTGGCCTCTCAGCATTTACACTTCCCAGCTCCAGATGTTTCAATAAGATTACCTGTCCTTCCTCTCTGTAGCAGCGCCAGGTGTAAGGGTCCAATTCCTTTCTGTGGCTCTGATGTGTCAGGATAATCCCTGATTGCCACAGAACTGCCAACAACTCTCTGGTTGTTATACATTTCCAACTCAACCAACTGGTGTAACGTTCAGTTCACTCGCATGGCCTGATGGGTACACATTACTGGCTAAGCATTTCCAATCATGAAAGGAAACCTATGCACCACTGACACTCCGGAGGTCAGATTCACTCTGCAGGACTGAATCACAAAACGTCCTTGTAAAACATACCAGCAGCAAAAGCAAAACCAATCAGAATCCATTTCATTAGTTGAATTTTATAGAAAACCAGAGGGAGGCTAATGTAGGAAGCATAGTTCAGTAGCAATCGGTACTCTTTTGAAACTTGGAATTAAGATAATTTATCAGGATGCGTACAATAAGTTTCACTCTACATTGACCAACTCCAGGCAGCTCACCAGTACCAGGCAGGGATAAGCCTCCTGTTCACTGTATGGTATAAACTAAACAATCTCCATGGGATTGCAGACTTATCTGGAAATAAGAAGGAAGTTATCTGGCTGGCGACACAGTGTCAGTCATTGAGGTTGGTTGGCTCGCTGAGCTAGCTTGTTGTTCCGCAGACGTTTCATTATCCTGCTCGGTAACTTCATCAGAAACTGCACTGATGATGTTACCCAGCATGGTAATGAAATGCCTGTGAAACAACAAACTAGCTCGGCGAGCCAACCAGCCTCAACACCCACAACCCGAGTTACAAATCTACTCCAAAACTTTACAGTATCAGTCAATCAGGCCCTATCAGTGTGTTGGTGTGGCTGGTTACCCATTGACAGTAAACTGTACTGCAGACTTCAAGCTACTAAGCCTACCAGGTTATATCTGACCTGGGTATGCTCAAAGCTGACAGTGCCAGGGAGCCCATAAAATTTGCTGTATCTTAACAGTAACATCCTCATGAAAAGAAAACGGCAAGATGATGACAAACATCCCTCTTTAATAGAGCTGACTACAGGCTGGTGTAACCCTGGCATTCATTAGAAACCTGTTTCTTCAGTAAATCATGTCAGTGATTGCTGTTTTTAACTGGTGGAGAAAGACAGCACACCCTAACCAATCTGATTAGAACCAGATATGTGACCTTGTCTCCACTTTCAAGTTGTTGTGTGTGTTTTGAATGATAGCTCCTAAGTGTTGGTCCAATTTTCTTTCGGGTGAGACTAAGTTCCACTCCAACTACACTCTGCCAGGTTGCCTTCAATTAAACACATGTCTGCACTTGTCCCAATGCTCCATTCTCCTAAATGAAAAGCATACTTTGTCCCTGCTCCGAGTTCCTCCGTAAACGTGTGGATCCATCCTTTGTGAAAAATGCACTATCCTTTCTTTACCTGATGTAGCAGATTTTTTTCTTTTCAATTCCATATTTCAGTTATAATGTTACCATCATATCACCCTTTTGCACTCATGTAAACTGATACTGGGCGTACAGAAGAAAATGTTAACAACTGTTTCACAGCACTAAGGTCCCTCAATCAGTCAGCACAAACAAGTGATACATTGACGCCAAATTTCCCTGTTTACTGGTGTTGACTGTATGTTAGAATAGCATTAGCATTTTGTCACAAAAATGTAACAGTCAATTTCAACCCATGAGTTGCAATCACTGTGATTTTAGAGCTCCCTGGTGTATAAACAGCTTTTTCAAGCTAATCATCATGTAGCTGATCTTTGCACGGCCAGCCATTGCTAGGCATTACCTACTGAGATAACAAGGTGTAGAACTGGATGAACACAGCAGGCCAAGCAGCATCATAGAAGCAGGAAAGCTGATGTTTCAGGCCAAGGGTCTAGGCCCAAACTGTTAGCCTTCCTGCTCCTAAGATGCTGCTTGGTCTGCTGTGTTCATCCAGCTCTACACCTTGTTATCTCAGATTGTCCAGCATCTGTGGTTCCGACTGTCTCTACCATTGGAGAAACTCCCTGAATTCAATTCATGATTTCAGTGGATGAAGAAAAACTCAAAGAGCTGAATTTGTTTTTATTGGAGATAAGAATACACAAAGAAATGGATGAAGTCTCTTTGCCTTGTGGAACAGGTTGTGAGAGGCATAAGCAAGTTATTTCATTTGGAGAGAAGGATGGATATTAACAGGTTTTACACAAAATCTAATGAAAGAAGGCCTTATGTTTCCATTGCACTTAGTTACAGCACTAATGTTGCATTGACTCACATCCTCACTTAAAGAATTTTAACGACCTGTAAGGAATTGAGTGTTATAAGGCTGACAAAGCTAAAGGTTAATTGTGATCATTCCCCGGCTGCAGTACATTTTAAGATTAAACTGAAATCTAGACTGATGTTATTCTTCATTCCTTAATTTTTTAAATTCATTCATTCACAGATGTTGCTGACTGGACTACCGCTTATTCCCCATCCTTAGTTGCCCTGGGCAAGATGGTAGTGATAAGCTATTTCTTGAAAGGCTGCAGTCTTGGGGTATAAACACACTCACAATGCTGTATGGGAGGGATTTTTACCCAGCAACACTGTAGGAATGACACTGTATCTCCAGGGCTTTGACTTGGAGGGGATCTTGAAGGTGGTAGTGTCCCCAGGTCTCTGCCGCTCTTGTACTTTCGAGATGGCAGAACTGAAGTTTGGATGTGCTAGAAGGGGCAATGCTCTGAAAGATTATGATTTCAAATAAACCTGGTGGACTATAACCTGGTGTTGTGAGACTTCTGGCGTTGTCCGCCCCAGAAGAACAATAGCACTTCCACATCATTGATTGTGCTAACACAGGAGTTGTGGTAAATTATTACGGTGTATCTTGAAGTTGATACACAGGTCACTGCCGCTGAATAGAGACAGTGAATGTGATGCCAGTCAAGCTGGCTATTGTGTCCTGGATGGTGTCCTAGGTTTTGTTGAAGTGACACTTATCCAGGGAACTGGTGAGTATTCCATCTCACCTCTGATTGTGCCTTGTAGGCTGTAGACAAGCTCTGGGGAGTCAGGAGACGAGTTATACATCGCAAGATTGCTAGCATCTGACCTGTTTTTATAGCCACAGCACAAGCTAAAATATTGATGTCAGTCCCAGTGGCATGCCACTTCTATTGACCCAAAAAAGCCCCACTTATTTATCACAGCAATGGCTGAAAGTTGTTAGTAATTGGCCAGTTAAGAGGCCTCAATAGGCAGTGGGATTGGAAGGTAAAGCATGGCTTTCCCATTCTGAATTTCAGTGAAGGTAGGAAGGCGGTGACTTTCAGATGCAAACTTCCTCCACCAATCTAAATGCCCGCACCTCCAGGCTCATCCTCGGCAACAGCAGAGGCTTCTGCCTCTGCTCTTTCCTCAGAGATCAAACGGGTGGAAAGATTGGCTGAATTTTTACAGAGGAGGGGAAAGACGTACATGTTTTCAAAATATTGGGCAGGACCAGGATGTGAAAGTCCCATCCTCATTTCTGACAGATTTAATTTCAGTGGACATGAGGAAGGGGACAAGAGAAGGAGTCACACAGTTGGGAAAGGCAAATTCAGCAGTGATATTTGAAATAACAAAGTGTGGAGCTGGATGAACACAGCAGGCCAAGCGGCATCTTAGGAGCACAAAAGCTGACATTTCAGGCCCAGACCCTTCATCAGAGAGGGGGATGGGGAGAGGGTTCTGAAATAAATAGGGAGAGAGGGGGAGGTGGATCAAAGATGGGTAGAGGAGAAGATAAGTGGAGAGGAGAGCTGAATTCAAACAGTTCTGAGTTTGATTGTTTCATGAGCCTCAACCCTTGTGTGGGTGTCACTGAGTATGGGATTTTCATGAATGATATGCAAATTGATCAAGTAATTAACAATGAGGAGGATAACTTTAGATTACAGGAGGATTGTAAATGGGTTGGCCAGACCACCTGATCAGTGGGAAATGGAATTTAATCCAGATAAGTGTAAGGTAGTTCACTTGGGGAGGACACACTAATGAATACAGAATGAATGGTAGGATTCTGGGAAGCACTGAGGATCAGAGGCACCTTGGTATACATGTCTACTAGTCTCTTAAGGTAAATAAAGTGGTTAAGAAGGCTTAAGAGATTCTTCTCTTTATTAGCTGAGACAAAGAGTTTAAGAGCAGAGAATTTATGATAGAACTGTATAAACCTTCTGAGCAAGGATTACTGGATCAAAACATTACCTCTGTTTTTTCCTTCATAGATGCTGGCAGACCCGCTGAGCTTTTCCAGCAACTTTGTTTCTGTTCCTGTATATAAACAATTGGTTAGGCCACAACTAGATTATTATGTGCAGTTCTGGAATCCACATTATAGGAGGAATATGATATCACAGAGAGGATGCACAGAAAGTTTACCAGGGTGCTCCCTGGGCTGGAAAATTCCAGTTATGAAGAGAGCTTGGATAAATTGGAGTTGTTTTCTTTGAAGCAGAGGAAACTGAGCGGGGAGCATGATTGAGATGTCGAAACTTATGAGCAGCATAAATGGGCGTAAACAAGAAGGAACTTTGCCCTTGGTGCCCGGGAGGGGTTGGGGGTGGATCAATGATCAAGGGCATAGATTCAAGATAAAGGGCAAAAGGTTTGGAGAGGATGTCAGGAAAATGTTTTTCACCCAGAGAGCGGTAGGAATCTGGAACTCATTGCATGCAACAGCAGCAGAGGCAGAAATGCTCATAATATTTAAGAGGTATTTAGAAACACATTTGCTTGGACATTCTTGGACACGGAGAGAAATCCATCTAACATGCACATCTTTGGGCTGTGGAGGGAAGCCAGAGCACCCCTGGTAAGAAACCCACGCAGACACAGGGAGAATGTGCAAACTCCACAGAAACATTCACCTCAGGGTAGAATTGAACCTGTGTCCTTGGTGCTTTGAAGCAACAGTACTAATTGAGCCACCATGCTATCTGATGGCCAGCAGATATTGATTGCAAAAATGTTTTTCTCATGCAGTTTCAATAGGCTTTGTTTTTGAACTTTCACCAGGTATGGGAGTTGTTATTATTTCATAATGAACATTTGGCCAAGTTTCAAAAACAACTTGAAAGCAAAACTTGGAAAAGACACATTTGGGTCTGCCTTGTCCTTTACACCTGAAACTGAAATGTCAATGTGACCAGTATGTTCATTTTCCATTTTTACTAGCTTTATTGTTCTTTTTCATCCGTGATAAGTCTCACAGTGGGTGTTCTGTGTTCACAGTTTAATTGACAGTTTAAACAGGATAATAAAGGCTATGCTGCCTTTGATATGGAGTCTGTATAATTTACCTGCTTTTATAATAAATTAACCACTTAAAATTTAAAAACTCTTGGTGTGTTTCATGAATGGGAGTTTTCTTCAGTGTCAACTGTGTAAGAGTGAGAGTTCTAATAAATTGTTAGAAGTTTATTCACATCTCCACTTGATTTGTGAGGTCTGCCAATGAAGTCGAGTAGCTATGAAGGTGGCCTGGTGGCAATGGGACAGATGAGGGGAGTCATGATGGAAGGGGACATATGTTGGCAAGGAAGAACCACGGAGGGTTGGGTGGGCTTCTAAACAGCTGGAATGAAGCCTCAGCAAACTGAGGCAGGCTTTTTAAACAAATAAATTCCGACAGAACGGGGCTGCTGTAAATCAGGAACAAAAACAGAAGTTTCTGGAAAAGCTCAGCAGGTCTGGCAGCATCTGTGAAGAAGAAAAACAGGGTTAACACTTTGGGTCCAGTGACCTTTCTTCAGAACAGAATTTGCCAGACCTGCTGACCTTTTCCGGCAACTTCTGTTTTTGTTTCAGGGTTTTTAACCAGCCCACCTCAACACTTGCCCACCTTCATGCCACCTAATGTCTGCTTTCAGTGTCGATGGACCAGATGCTATCCCATTCACATCTCTTACCAGTAGAAGTTCGGTTTAATGGGGCCCGTTGGAACTAAGGCAGATCTGCTGGGTAAGGAAGTATCCCAGCCCGAGCCACCCATCTCAACAGCAAAAATTTGGGCAGGGAGTTGATGCACATTGTAAAATGTTTATGGAAGGAACAAACCTGTGTGTGTCAAAACTGCCTTTTCCCAGGTCAGGCTTCGCGTTCTCACTGTCTTGATTATTATTAATCTGTTGCAATATTTGAGATTTGGACTGAGTTAACCTTCTGAAGATTTGATAACTTGAAAGCATTTTTAAACTTTCTGATGATTTACAAGCCCATTGAACATCCAGACAAAACAAATGGAAGGGAGGGTTTAGCTGAATCAAGTTTAGAAGTGGATAGAGCAGTATTTGGAGTTTCAATTTAAATTTCAGGTTAAAGAAGGCTAGACTTTTATAAGTTGATGGCTGTTTTTTAATCTTTCATGGGGTGTGGGAATCACTGAGAAGAGAATTCTCTAATTACCCTTCTGGCCATTTCTGAGAGCAACCAAGAGCCAATAGCATTGCTACGAGTCTGGAGTCACATGGTAACATAAGGAGGGGCAGATTTCCTTTCACAAAGGGCATTTGTGAAACCAACCAGTTTTTAGGATGATAGATGCTAGTTGTCATGGTCATATTTACTTTGATTAGTTTACAGATCCAGACTTTATGAATTGAATTGAGGTTCCACTAGCTGCCATGGTGGGATATGAACCCATGGCCCCCATAGCTTTCCCCTTGACCTGTGGATGACTAGTTCAGGAATATTGTCAGTATGTCACCACGTGAGCTGTAAAATCTGGGATGGTTTAATTGTTCCAGCAATGACAAAGTTCAGATTTAGGATGGGGACGTAAGTGGACCAAACTGAGTGAGAAGCATATAGGTCTGAGATAGGGAGTGGAGGCACAGGAATAGAAATTCAGCGGTGTTAATACATTTAATTGCTAATGTGACTCACCAACCTTGCTTATACTTGCCACTTCCCCAACACAAAACAGTGTGACTAAGGAACTGGGCTGTTTTCATTAGAGCGTGTGCTGTTTCTGACGCAAAATGTCAGAAGAGTACAATTATCTATACCACTACATTAACAGAATGTACCTCTTCTTCATCTTCATAAAAAAAACACTCCTAGTTTCTTCATAACCATATGCAGTCCTCTTATGTTATGATACACTGCAGACATGTTTATATGGGTAAAGCTTTAGAACTGTCTTGTTTAAGTTATTGTTATGGTTTAACTCTAATGATTCATGAACATTTCTACTTTATAGCTGACATGAATAAGCAAACAGTTGTGAAAATAATGGCAGCAAAGCATTATGACATTAATCCGCTTATTTTCATGCCATAACAATGGTATTGGTGTGTTTCGCACAACCTCCAATTTTCAGTTCATGCAGACAATATGAAATGTTAAATGCACCAAAATAATAATCTCTGAACTTAAGAGCAACTGCAGTATCTGAGACAGCTACGTGTTTGAAACAAGATGAGGCCAGTGAACTGAAGTTATACCAGCAGCTTTGCATTTCTTCGTAACCTGGGAAAAACAAGTTTGATGCATGCAAAGAAATATCTGCTAAGGTTTACACACGTCTTAATCAAACGTTGAAGGAGGAAGTACTACTCTGGGTGTTAATATCTTAAACACATTTCACAGTTGTATTCCCAACAAGACTTTAAACAGAGTCAAAAATGATATTCAAAGGCAAATAGCACCTAGAGGAACACTTAGTGGCAGTCAGTTAGCTCAGCATGGTGCTAATAACATCAAGGTCATGGGCTTGATACCCACTCTGACCAAATGCATCATGTCCATGCTGCTTGTGGCATGCTTTTACATTAGGTGTACAAAATAATCAGAGATATAGATAGAGTGGACAGCCAGAGACTTTTTCCTAGAGGGGAGGTAGCTATTACAAGGGGACAGAGTTTTAAACTGAGTGGAGGTAGATATAAGGGAGATGTCAGAGATAGGTTCTTTACTCAGAGAGTGGCCGGGGTGTGGAATGCATTACAAGGGAGGGTAGTGGGTTCAGCCTCATTTGGGGCATTTAAGCAGCCATTAGACAGCCATATGGATTACAGAATAAGGTAGAGGTAGAGGTTAGATAGACCTTAGCTTTAGGGTAAAAGATTGGCACAACATCGTGGGCTGAGGGGCCTGTACTGTGTCGTACCGTACTATGTTCTATATTCCTGTACATGATTACACTATTGCTAGACAGAAGCTGAAAACTACCCGTCAGCCTTCTCAGGGAATTTGAGACAGGATGAATCCTTGTAAAGGGCTGGTTGGACTGAACCTATTTGTCAACACCACTGATTTTCACAAATTCAAATTCAGAGAAATTATCATTCCAAATCAAGTTTTAAAATTCTACTTAAATTGATTCTCCCCAGTTTATTTCATAGAATCATAGAGTCAGACAACACAGAAGCAGATGCTACAGTCCAACTCATTTAAACTGACCATAATGCCAAACTAAACTAGTCCCACCTGCCTGTGCTTGGCCTATATCCCTCCAAACATTTCTTATTCATGTATTTATCCAAATATCCTTTAAACATTGTAACTGTACCTGCATGCATCACTTCCTCTGGAAGTTTATTCCACATGTGAACCATTCTCTTTGGAAAAGAATTGCTCCCATGTCTTTTTAAAGTATTTCTCACCTCACCTTAAAAATATGACCATGGTCTTAAAATCCCCCATCCTAGGAAAAAGACATTTGCCATTCACCTTATCATCTCCCCTCATTAATTTATCAACTTCTGAGAGGTCACTTCTCAACCTCCTATACTCCAGTGAAAAAGTTCCAGCCTATCCAGCCTATCTTCATAACTCAAACTCTGCATTCCAGCAGCATACTGGTGAATCTCTTCCAAAACCTCTCCAGCTTAATAATATCCTTTATCTAACAGAATAGCCAGAATTGGAAACAGTATTCCAGAAGAGGCTGTGAGCTATGAAAACCAAAAGAACTGAGGATGCTGTAAATCAGGGACAAAAACAAAGTTGCTGGAAAAGCTCAGCAGGTCTGGCAGCATCTGTTGAGGAGAAAACAGAGTCAATGTTTCGGATCTGGTGGCCCTTCCTCAGAACAGATGGTGGCTGGGAAAATGTCAGTTTATATGCAGAAAATAGGGAGGTGGGTGGGGTAAGGAGTAAATGGTAAGATAGAGCCCAAAGAGAGAGAAAGACTGTTAGACAGACAAAGGAGTTGCTAACGATCAGGCTGGGAGGGTGAGTAGTTGTTAATGGGGACTGTTAGTAACTAACAACAGGGGGTGTGTAATGGCAGGCTACTTCTCTGGCTCTGGCTTGCTACAGTGTTCCAGTGAGGCCCAACGCAAGCTGGAGGAACAACATCTCATTTTCCACTCAGGGACCCTACAGCCCTCCAGACTCAATATTGAGTTCAATAATTTTAGGCCTAAACTGTCCCATGTCCCAGCCCCTTACCCCACACACCAGGCCTGGTTACCATGTAGCCTGCCATATAGGTTCTTGAATGCTCAATTCTGTTGTTCACCTTTGCCTTTTAGCGCTTCCTTATTAATGCTCCTATCTGCCATCCTTAGAACTAATGTTCAGAATTGGATGACTCACGTTTGACTTTGTTCTCTTCATTGCAATTTTCATATTATCTTTCTCACAATTAACATTCAGAATTTGATCACACACTATTTATCAGTTTTCTTCCACCTTCTTTAGACTCAGTATATTGTCCAAATTCATTCAGATAAGCTGACCCTTTCCATAATAAAAAATAGCATTAGATTGTCAATTGTTGCGTATTTTTCAGGATGCATCATTTTCATTGGTGATTACTCAGCAGTAAAACACAAAAGGTCTGATGCTGTATTCAAAATAATGGCAATTTGGAAATTTTTAACATTTAACTGTGATACGCATTAACTAAGAGGGATACTTATTATTCACATCCTTGCAGTGACACATTGAGTCCTGGTTTGAATTTGGCCAGTTATGCGAGAATGTAAGAACGTGAAAGATGGAACAGGTCATCCCATGCTCTAAGTGGCCATGATAATCAACGAAGCTTTCTCAACTGAATGTTAAAGGTAAAACACAGAGTTAGATGAAGACTAAGGTTGTTGGGAATGTTGTGGTTTGCTTTGAAAAGCACAGTTTAGTTTCAAAGTTGTTGGCACTGAGGATCTACATTTTGCCAAGATTATTGGGACCCTGAAATTGGTGTCCATTCTGCATCTGGAAGTGGTCCTGGAGACACAGAGCTCACTGACCTCCTGGAGACAGGAAATTCAAAAGTGACTTTTGAGAGACCTGTGGGATCGCAGACGAGAACTAGACCAGGGAATTGTAAGGCCCAGAAGATCCACTGTGCTGCCCTGGCCAGCAGTTCCATTGGGAGAGGCAAGAACTATTGAAGTAGACAGGAGATCACATGGGTAGCTAAAGAGGAGTGTTACAAAAACTTAAAATTCCCTCACGGTTATGGCAGTCAGGGCATTTTTACTGAGCTGTGGAGATGTTTATCACTTTTAGTAAAGCCTGTGCTCAGGTGATGGGAAACACATCAAAAGGTCACCAATATGCAACTTGCAACTAGAAGACATCTTCTGGTTCAACTCTGGCTTGTGGCTTGAGTTGTGATAGGGGAAGGGAGTGTCAGTCTCTCATGGGGAAGATCCAGGTAGGAGCTACATTCCTCCCCAACTGATTAAATAATGGGTTTAATGATTCATCACTGGTGCTGGGTAGGTCGCCTCAGGCACCCTCACCCTGCCTCCAACAAAGTTTACCTGGAGATACAGGTAGCTGAACCAAAGTGATATTGTCCAATTTGCACCTGGTTCCCAAGTCCAACTCCACCTAAATGGGAAAATGACGCCTAAGAATTCCCTCTGCAGCTTAAAGCTGACCTGTTCCACAGTACTGCAGAGGCACAAACCTGACTCCCAGGCCAATGTCTCAGACTGGTGAGAAATAGAGGCAACAAATGAAAAACATGATCCTGGAAGACAACAGTGACTGAAGGAAGTAAATAAATACTATTATCATTGGAGCAGAACTCGACAAGGCTCAATTATCTGAATATTTAAAGATGATCTTTATTAAATAAACCTTGTCTAAACAAATAAAAATAGAAACTGTTGGAGAATCTCAGCACATCTGGCAGCTTCTGTGGAGACAGAAGTAGTGTTAATGTTTGGATTCTTCAAGAATAGTCAAAGACTTAAAACGTTTATTCTGTTTCTCTCTCCATAAATGCTGCCAGATCTATGGAGATTCTCCAGCATTTGTCCTTTTAGACAACGGTTATTTATTTAAATCATTTCCGGCATTTTCTATTTTCATTTCAAGTTCCCAGCAGCCTCAGCATCTTGATTTTTCTCAAAAGGATTTTTCGTATAGGCCACCCTCGGTTTCTGGGGGTGGGAGGTGGAAAGTTCACAAGAAGCAGTGTGTCAGGGGCTCATCCTGGTACTTACCCGGGTTATGTTGCCAAGGACTGGTACATATTGGTGTTTTTGGGAATCATTGGAAGGGCCTTTAATTATAAGGCTTGTCACACATGTCTGTGCGATATGGGGCACATTTAAGATACCCACAAGACAGAAATGTTGCCCACATGTATATAGTTGCACTTAATATAAATCTTCAGGTCTGGGCCTTCACCACAGGTGCCACAACTGCTGTCCCTGAAATTGCAATGTCTCATTCTTAGATTATGGTGACCACAGATCCTGATCATCATGTTCCAGGCCAGAGAAGTGAGAAGACATAGCACAGGGTATCTGTGGACCTCGCCCAATCTCCATCACCAGTGATGACATCTTAATCTGGGCTCTGTTCCCATTAAAGCCATGTGATACATTTTGAGTGATCATGGGATTGCCAGAAAAGCCGCAATGATTTTTTTTTTGCCTGGGGAGTCTTTATTGATTTTTTTCCCCTTTCTTAAAGATATAACTCACGGTAGCATATGGTTCCAGAACTGCTGGCAACTCTTCGATACTATCATTGGGAACAATACATTATCTGACTTGGATACTGTCTACTCAGTTACATAGCACAAGACAATGTGAGAAATGATGTGAACAATCACTGAGACTATATGCTGATTTATAAGTCATAGACCTCAGGGTTAGGAGTTAATATGCGTTCAGATTCAAGTTAACCTGAGACTGTTCAAATTATATCCCTGATGCACATATTCTGAAACCTGGTTGTTTTGATTAGATAGGGTGTCTCCATGGTAAACACAGTTTGGATTTGACAGCACGGAACTTAAGGAATAGATCCTATTGATGGGCGACTGCACTTTACTGGGGGAGTGGG
Source organism: Stegostoma tigrinum (assembly GCF_030684315.1). Taxonomy (NCBI): domain Eukaryota; kingdom Metazoa; phylum Chordata; class Chondrichthyes; order Orectolobiformes; family Stegostomatidae; genus Stegostoma; species Stegostoma tigrinum. The sequence continues at coordinate 126,287,147 of NC_081355.1, read as the reverse complement.
GACTTTGATCCTAATCAATATGTTTTGCTAATGGATCATTCACAAGCAAGAATAACACAAGCATGAAACATATTATTACTCAAATCAGATAGATTGGAGCCAGCAAGGTACAATACTTTAAAAATTCTTGAAATGAATAGCATAAATACTAATCATCCTACATTATAAAAGAGAGACAACACATCAAAAACTCCTCCCCAGCTATAATGCACTTTGAGACATTCTGCGGTTATGATAGTTAATGCATAAAGGCACAATCTTTCTTTACTTTAATCTGTCCCATAGGCTTTTCTTTTTGCCTGATTTGAGTTGTAGACTCACTCCTATAATGATGGTGAATGGCCTTTGTCATAACAGGATTATAAATTCCTTATTCCCTTTCATGTACTGTAATAAACTTGATATCTTGAACAGCAGAAGTTGGGACTTGTACGCTATTGGATGACACTTTACAAAACTGTTCACATAACAAGCCCAACAGCTGCCACCTGCTGGATTTTGACCATTAAAAACACTTGGTAATGAGTCTCAATCAGACATGATCTCCATTTGACAGCCATTCTGAAGGATTGCAGTCAAACACGTCAGTTGCCTTGAAATATCCCAGCCCTCAGTCCTCTGGCTCATTTAAAATTCATTTTCAATGTTCTCAAATAATTTTTACATAAAGTGATTGAGTCATTCTGCATTCTTAAGTAGATTAGATTTCTCCAGTACTTTGTGGTGTTAGATTGCACATTTCCCAGAACTCAAACAAAATGTTGTCAAAGCTTTAGATCCAGCATGTTACAAGCAGACTATCAAGACTCTTAAATTACATTAACTAAACAAGGGAAAATCAAAGGAGGAAATATTCCTTTAGCCTGTTTCCTAACACTTTTTCCAGGGCAGTTACAAAAAGATCATCATGTACAAGTCTGAAGATAAACAGGTTTACTTTCTAATTAGTTCATGGGTGGGTAACATTGGCCAGGCTACATTTATTGTTTCTCCCTAAATGCTCCAATAAGGGAAAGCAGGTCCTCATGTTGATCTACCACAATCCTTCTGCGGCTGGCTCTCGTACAGGCCTTAGATGAGAAATCACAGAATTTTGACAATAGTGGACAATAGTGGCAAATTCTTGACCACATCATATCTCCACAGTAACTTTCCAGCAGGATCACTGAACTGGACCAGGAGAGAGAACCTTGGCTGATAGTTTCTTACCCTCTTTGAGAGAGTTGAAATTGAATGTAGCTGCTTCTACCTAAAATGTTATCAAGAGGTAGATCAAATGTGACTCCTTCTTGGTGGGTTCGGGCCCAGTTACATAAACGAACAGATCTTTAGAGCTTTAACCTACAATCCATACATGGAGTTGTATAAACCATGGTAAAAGGAGCTGGGCTGGTACCACTGATGAAATATTAGAAGCATACAGCATTGAAACATAGAAACTAGAAGCCATTCAGCCCTTTTGATTTTGCTCCGGCATTCAATATGACCATGCTCGATTCTCTAACTCAATGTCACATTCTCACTTTCTCCCCATAACGTTTGATGTCTCTAAAATGGTTTGCAGTTCTGGTTGCCATACCAGAAGAACATGGACACTTTGGAGAGGACGCAGACAAGGTTTACCAGGATGTTACTTGGTCTGGAGGATTTCAGGTTTGAGGAGAAGTTGGATAAACACCTATTGTTTTCACTGGAAAGGTGGAGGCTGAAGAGGTCACCTGGTGTAGAGCTACAGAATTATAAGATGCATAGATAGGGTGGGTAGTCAGAGGCATTTTCCCAGGGTGGAATTGCCAACTACAAAAGTGCACAGATTCAAAGTGAGAGGGGGAGAGTTTAGGGGAGAAATGCAAGGAAACGTTTTCACAGAGAGGACGGTGGATGCCTCGAATGCACTGCCAGTGGAGATGGTGGAAGCACACACATTAGCAATGTTTAAGGCATGTATTGATAGACACCAGAACAGGAGGCAAACAAGGAGGCAGAAGCTGCTTATGGGCTATGAGTAGTGGGTCTGAATAAGGATTAGGGATTGGTGCAGGTTTGGGGCCGAATGGCCTATTCCTGGGCTGTACCGTTCTTTGTTCTTTGAAATGCCTCCCTGCCCTTTCACTTGTTGGTGATTGAACTAAGGGAGCCTCGATAGTGGAACTCCAAAGTCCTGTAGATTCATTCAACTATGAAATACAATATGTGTTTTAATTTACAAAAGGGGCATTTGCCAAAACATGGCTGCAATTGTAAATTCAGTGGTGGTCTGTGGACAGACACAGAGACTGAGACCATGGAATGGTCAAACTGAACCGTAACCTCCTGGGAGTTGCCTCAGACTGTGAACATGATGGGAGAAAAGACTGGGCAAGAGACGTGCATTCTGTCTCCTCACAAGAATAGGGGTTGAAAGCCAATTTAATGGCAATGACATTTTAATCTTGAAATTGACTGATTAACTATTAATTTTTTGATTTTTACTCTTCTTGAATGACCCAGGGACTAAATCTTGTATCTTTTAACTATTAACTTTATCTGAACTCATTCCTCATTTCTAAGCTGTGTATATATGTGCTGTGAGAGAGATAATGGGAACTGCAGATGCTGGAGAATTCCAAGAAAATAAAATGTGAGGCTGGATGAACACAGCAGGCCAAGCAGCATCTCAGGAGCACAAAAGCTGACGTTTCGGGCCTAGACCCTTCATCAGAGAGGGGGATGGGGAGAGGGAACTGGAATAAATAGGGAGAGAGGGGGAGGCGGACCGAAGATGGAGAGTAAAGAAGATAGGTGGAGAGAGTGTAGGTGGGGAGGTAGGGAGGGGATAGGTCAGTCCAGGGAAGACGGACAGGTCAAGGAGGTGGGATGAGGTTAGTAGGTAGCTGGGGGGGTGGCTTGGGGTGGGAGGAAGGGATGGGTGAGAGGAAGAACCGGTTAGGGAGGCAGAGACAGGTTGGGCTGGTTTTGGGATGCAGTGGGTGGGGAGGAAGAGCTGGGCTGGTGGTGTGGTGCAGTGGGGGGAGGGGACGAACTAGGCTGGTTTAGGGATGCAGTAGGGGAAGGGGAGATTTTGAAACTGGTGAAGCCTGCCCTGGCCGACCCATCGTCTCAGCCTGCTCCTGCCCCACCGAACTCATCTCCACCTATCTGGACTCCATTTTCTCCCCTTTGGTCCAGGAACTCCCCACCTACGTCCGTGACACCACCCACGCCCTCCACCTCCTCCAGGACTTCTAATTCCCTGGCCCCCAACACCTCATATTCACCATGGACGTCCAGTCCCTGTACACCTGCATTCCGCATGGAGATGGCCTCAAGGCCCTCCGCTTCTTCCTATCTCGCAGGCCCGACCATTCCCCCTCCACCGACACTCTCATCCGCCTAGCTGAACTCGTCCTCACACTCAACAACTTCTCTTTTGACTCCTCCCACTTCCTACAGACTAAGGGGGTGGCCATGGGCACCTGCATGGGCCCCAGCTATGCCTGCCTCTTTGTAGGTTACGTGGAACAGTCCCTCTTCCGCACCTACACAGGCCCCAAACCCCACCTCTTCCTCGGTACACTGATGACTGTATCGGCGCCACCTCTTGCTCCCCAGAGGAGCTCGAACAGTTCATCCACTTCACCAACACCTTCCACCCCAACCTTCAGTTCACCTGGGCCATCTCTAGCACATCCCTCACCTTCCTGGACCTCTCAGTCTCCATCTCAGGCAACCAGCTGGTAACTGATGTCCATTTCAAGCCCACCGACTCCCACAGCTACCTAGAATACACCTCCTCCCACCCACCCTCCTGCAAAAATTCTATCCCCTATTCCTAATTCCTCCGCCTCCGCCGCATCTGCTCCCACGATAAGACATTCCACTCCCGCACATCCCAGATGTCCAAGTTCTTTAAGGACCGCAACTTTCCCCCCACAGTCATCGAGAACGCCCTTGACCGCGTCTCCCATTTTTCCCTCACACCCCGCCCCCGCCACAACCGCCCCAAGAGGATCCCCCTCGTTCTCACACACCACCCTACCAACCTCCGGATACAACGCATTATCCTCCAACACTTCCGCCATTTACAATCCGACCCCACCACCCAAGACATTTTTCCATCCCCTCCCCTGTCTGCTTTCCGGAGAGACCACTCTCTCCGTGACTCCCTTGTTCGCTCCACACTGCCCTCCAACCCCACCACACCCGGCACCTTCCCCTGCAACCGCAGGAAATGCTACACTTGTCCCCACACCTCCTCTCTCACCCCCATCCCAGGCCCCAAGATGACATTCCTCATTAAGCAGAGGTTCACCTGCACATCTGCCAATGTGGTATACTGCATCCACTGTACCCGGTGCGGCTTCCTCTACATTGGGGAAACCAAGCAGAGGCTTGGGGACTGCTTTGCAGAACACCTCCGCTCAGTTCGCAACAAACAACTGCACCTACCAGTCGCAAACCATTTCCACTCCCCCTCCCATTCTCTAGATGACATGTCCATCATGGGCCTCCTGCACTGCCACAATGATGCCACCCGAAGGTTGCAGGAACAGCAACTCATATTCCGCCTGGGAACCCTGCAGCCATATGGTATCAATGTGGACTTCACCAGTTTCAAAATCTCCCCTTCCCCTACTGCATCCCTAAACCAGCCCAGTTCGTCCCCTCCCCCCACTGCACCACACAACCAGCCCAGCTCTTACCCCCCACCCACTGCATCCCAAAACCAGCCCAACCTGTCTCTGCCTCCCTAACCGGTTCTTCCTCTCACCCATCCCTTCCTCCCACCCCAAGCCGCACCCCCAGCTATCTACTAACCTCATCCCACCTCCTTGACCTGTCCGTCTTCCCTGGACTGACCTATCCCCTCCCTACCTCCCCACCTACACTCTCTCCACCTAACTTCTTTACTCTCCATCTTCGGTCCGCCTCCCCCTCTCTCCCTATTTATTCCAGTTCCCTCTCTCCATCCCCCTCTCTGATGAAGGGTCGAGGCCCGAAACGTCAGCTTTTGTGCTCCTGAGATGCTGCTTGGCCTGCTGTGTTCATCCAGCCTCACATTTTATTATCTATATATATGCTGTGTTATTATTTCTTCTTCGGTAACTAATAAACTAATTCATTAGCTCGTTAAAACGTATGTGCTATTGGAAGAAGGGATGCTAGTGAGCTGATGCACCCATGTGTAATATCCTGGATACAAGCATGCTATGAAGGCCATAGGTAGGAAAGCTTGTTAGTTATGCTTGTATTCGAAGTAAAGCATTCTTTCGCTGAGTGCTTGAAGCCAGCTAACCAGCAAATCAGTCAAAAGGAAACAGGGCGTTTTTTCTTCACCGGACCCGAAACAATTAACTCTGATCTTTTCTCCACAGATGCTGCCAGCCCTGCTGAGCTTTCCGAGCAACTTCTGTTTCTGTTTCTGATTTACAGCATCCGCAGCATTTTTGTTTTTATTCTTGAAATTGACTGTTCAACTATCAACTTTTCACTATCTACTCTTCACAAATAACCCAGGGACTGTATCATATTTCTTTTAACTTTTACCATTGTTTGAACTCACCCCTCATTTCTAAGCTGTGCGTAATTGTGTTGTGTTATTATTTCTTCTTCTGTTAGGTGACTAATAAACTCATTCATTAACTCAAGAAAGCCTGTTAAAATGATTCTTTTTGAAACATCAATTCACTTGGGTCTGGGACAAAGGGACAAAGGAAGGGTCTTCTATAAATTAGCCTTGCGGTAACCTTCTTGGCGAATAAAGAAGGGGAGCCAGATCATCCATCCTCACCTGGGAGCTTAACAATGTGGGATATCCCATCAGGAACTGTAACAATTTGGGGAATCATGCCTAGTGTCTGACTGTGATACTTGCCAGTCCTTTAATTCAGACTAACAGCTGAATAATGGAGGGACTGACTGTAAGACCAGCTGATTAGTGGAGTAACTAATAACCGTCCCATGAGAAATGAGTAACTACGGTTCCCCTATCTTCCTGATTAAAACAGTGAGCACAGAGATTCATGAATAACATGTTCTGTGCTTCTCCCTCTCGAGGCCTGTTCTCCACCAATTTTAAACAAGCCTTGAAATAGGAAGCAAGTTCTCAGTGCTCCCTCCTGAAAAAGGGCAAGTTAGACCTACAAAAGACATCGTCCCTGGGATGCAGTCCCTGTTCATTTCCCACAGAGAGAAAATGGACAAGGAAAAGGTTCGGGGAATGTTTTGTAAAGATTTTTGCCTGTTCAAAAGAAGCTGTCATTGGTTGATTTACCACTAACCCTGGCTCTTGTGACATCTTGATCAGCCAGGTCAATTTCTTCAATTCTTATTCTCCCGAAACATGTTTAATGTTTGGAACTTTCTGCCAGCTCACCACTTCCAAAGAACCTTGAAATGATTCAGGCCATTCACAAATAACATCCAGTGTGAAATGAGACTGATGGTGTTCCTTGTGCATTTTACTCTCTATTTCAAAAGAAACACTCCTGTAATTTCTCAGATAACAAAGTGTGGAGCTGGATGAGCACAGCAAGCCAAGCAGCATCTCAGGAGCACAAAAGCTGACGTTTCAGGCCTAGACCCTTCATATTTCTCAAATTGTACTAGCCTTCTGATTATGAGCTTTAAATGTGGTATGACAAACTATATCATGACAAATTGAATAGACTACCTGGTAGACTGAGGGACCTTGGTCAGAATTCCATTAGAAATCTAGGCCTCATTTTAGCCTCCTCACATAAATGCTTTGGATAGGATGCAGTGGACAGCTCGAGACTAGTTGCCATGTGGAAGCTTCCTAGTTAACAAAATCAGGTAGAAGAATCAGTACTGCTCACTTTTAAGTGGTGTGGAATTAGAAATGTTCTGATTGAGGTTTATTAGATGAAGAAAGAATTAGATATCATTCTACCTGATTATTTTTTAAAAATAAATATGACAGCAGGAGCCAATTTTAAATTAAACAAGGCCAAACCTAGGGTTGATGTCAGGGAGGAGTCCTTTTCAAGGATAATCATGGATAATATTTCAGATTGTTTTGATGGGGGTGTAGTCTGAAAGAAATTTCCAAAAGTTTTTCCCAACATTTGGCTGGGTTTTTAATCTGCTTCCTTGCTTCTGCCATGAGATCTCATGGTTTGGGTGGAGTAAAGAACATATGAATTATATTTTATAATGTATTACAATTGTGAGGGACAGACAAGATGAATCAGAGGTTTTTCTATCCATTTCACCATTACTTACATGTTTATGAAAAAGATCAGACAGAGTTTTGTTTTCGTCAAAGATAAACCCCAAGTTTCAATGAATTGAACATACAATAAGCGTGTTTAATTCTCTGACTGCTTACCTTGGAATGTTGGTTGTCCTGTTGCAGTGAGGATCCTAGCCTAACCCTGCAAGCACCAGTGATTCCATTATATTCAAATACAAGGCCAGATCTCATTAATCATATTTCAAAACATAAGAACAAACGAATTAGGAGCAGGAGTAGACAATTCAGCCCTTTGAACCCACTCTACCATTTAACATGATCATGGCTGATCTTATCCTAGTCTCAACTCCACTTTCCTGCCTGCTCCTCACAGCCCTTCATGCTGCTTCTCATCAAAAAAGTATCTATTACCTTCTTGAATCTATGGATTGGCTCTGCCACCACTGCATTCTGTGGCAGTGAGTTCTATAGATTTCAAAACCTCTGAGAGTTGTATTTTCTCTCATCTCAATTTTGAACCTACCTCCTCTCACTCAATATCTGTGCCCTATTGTTCGAGACTGTCCCTCAAGAGGAAGCATTTGTTCAATGCCCATCTTATCAATCCCCTTCAGCATTTCGCACTCCTCAATCAGACACCTGCCTCATTCTTCTGAACTCCAGTGAGTTCAAACCCAAGCTATTCAACTACTCCTTGTACATCAGCCCTTTCATCCCTGGAATCAATCTGCTGATCTTTCTTTTAACTGCCTCCAGTGCCACCATATCCCTCCTCAAGTAAGGAGACAAAAACTGGACACAATATTCTGGACATGGTCTTACCAACACCTTAAATAATTGCAACGACACTTCTTTACTTTCATAACTGTAGCAATGAATGCAAGGATTTTATTTGCTTTTCTTATTATATGCTGCACCTGCATACCCATGCAATTCATGTACAAAGATGCACTTTGAACCTGCTTCCCATTTAAATAATAATATTAGTAATAATAAGAGCATTGGAAACCCTTAATTGTCTCCTGAACAAATATGATATGGAACAGGAGGAGATATCCAGGTGCAATCCTTGCTCTGACCTCTGTAATCTCAGTTTCAATGGCTGCAGAAGACCAATACTGGGATTGACAATGGCATGCTGGGATATCAGTCAAGCGCCTACTCAGCAACATCTGTCAGAAAGTGCTTGTCTGGTCAGGCTAAACTGGGTTCATTTGAGATGCTTTCACCAATGAACACATGTTCCAGGCTGACAACATGCAGAATGGTCATTTGGGAAAGGTGCTGCATGCACATTTTGATAGGTTCTGTCACAATGTCATGATATCACTTGGGAATCTCATCAATAAACACAATTCAGTTGGAAAGGGTAGAACAAGTGTGAAAGTATTTGCTGAAAATAAATGGTCCAATAGCATTACATATTGCTAATCTATTTCTGAGATGAAATCATGGCGAAAGTTCTATGTGCAAAGTGGTTATAAATCCTTTTGAAGTGCATTTTAACTGTTAAATACATTCGCAACAATTTCATTAAGCAAACAAAGAAATCAGCACTCATCCAATCCAATGAATGAGTAAATGAATCAATAATATAAACCTATCGACTCAGTTAGTTGGGTTAGGCATTTCTTTTACAAACTTAGCAAAGAACGTATGGTTATCAGCTTCAATTTCTATCCAAAGGACAGCCTTCCCATTTGTCAACAGATTTTCACAAAACAGGGCTAAAAAAATCAAAGAAAGTACATGAAACAGGATAATATCTCAAATCTATAACACCTTAAATGTTACAATGCTGTCCATTATTGGATAGTCAAAAGATCCTGATTAAGTGAACTTCCAATGTGATCACTACAGTATAACATACAATAAATTCTGGTTGATATAAGTCATGCTGTTGTTCTCCAATGTGTTGTATTCTCAGCTGAGAAACAGTGAGGAAACAGCAATCTCTCTTAGAAGTTGTGGAATCATTTTGAAAACAACAGACTATGTTTAGAATTGTTGCCTAATTTAGGAAACACCATAAAGATAAACTTACCTGAGGTAAAAGAATTGTTTTTCACTCTGCCATCACGACTGCTGTTACTCATTGAAGTGCCCCAACAGAATAAAAATGCAGTCTGGAAAAATACACTGCTACTCTCTTCTCCAAAGTACACTCCCCTTCTTCCTGCAGCTGCTTCCTAAACAAAACTCTGCTATTGTTCTGTTATCTGCACCACAAGCATGCCCTTCTCTACAATCCCTGTGTGCAAAGGTCTGCATCAGACTTACAGGCACACACTACTGCAATGCTCATCACATGCTTGATGACTCTTGTCATGCTCCAGTTTGGCTAAAACAAAAACAAATTCTTCAAATTGGCTTGCGATAGAAATCAGTTGAGGAAGAACATTGATTTTATATAGTACTTGTGGCTGATCATTGCAACTTTGTGTTTTAAAGGCAATTGGTTAATAGTTGTTACATGAAGAAGTTTTACGACAGATGCAATAGTTGAGGATGATTGCTGAACAGAATACATAACTCAAATCAACTGGGCAACATTAAATTTACTTGGAATTATTTCTATTCTTTAAGCCTGTTCCTAATTGGAGCCATTCCTTCTTGTACCTATTTGCAATCTATGAATGAAGATGGAATAGACAGAGTTGTGAATAGATTTTGAGGGAAGGGTGCCCTTGGGTTCAGAGGCAAAGAACAAAGAGCAAAGAACAAAGAAAATTACAGCACAGGCTCAGGCCCTTTGGCCCTCCAAGCCTGTGCTGAACCAGATCCACCATCTAAACCTGTCACCTATTTTCCAAGGATCAGTATCCCCCTGCTCCCTGCCTATTCATGTATCTGTCTAGAAGCATCTTAAATGTCACTATCATGCCTGCCTCTACCATGTCCACTGGCAACATGTTCCAGGAACTTCCACCCTCTGTGTAAAGAACTTTCCACGCATATCTCCCTTAAACCTTTCCCCTTTCACCTTGAAATCATGACCCCTAGTAATTGAGTCCCCCACTCTGGGAAAAAGCTTTTTGCTATCCACCCTGTCTATACCCCTCATGATTTTGTAGACCTCCTCAGGTCCCCCCTCAACCCCCTTCTTTCTAATGTAAATAGTCCCAATCTACTCAACTTCTTGTTATAGCTGGCACCCTCCAGACCAGGCAACATCTTGGTGAACCTCCTCTGCACCCTCTCCAAAGCATCCACATCCTTTTGGTAACGTGGCGACCAGAACTGTACACAGTATTCCAAATGTGTTCGAACCAAAGTCCCATACAACTGTAACATGACCCGCCAACTCTTGTACTCAGTACCCAATCCGATGAATGAAAGCATGCCATATGCCTTCTTAATGACTCAATCCACCTGCGTTGCCAGCTTCAGGGTACAATGGACCTGAACACCCAGATCTCTCTGTGCATCAATTTTCCCCAGGGCTTTTCAATTTACCATTCAGGGCAACCCTGAAACTTGTGCAGTGGGCCAGGAGGATGGTGGAACATGTGCCCAAAGGCAAAGGAGAGATGATGGTCTCTCACAAGATACCTGGTGACAGAATTAGGAACCACACAGAGAAATGACACTTAACAATCACACATGCTGGACTGCTGTCAGTACAAACTGAAACTACAACAATTGAATACACACTGGCCCTCACAAATCACCTGCATTACTCACTCTGCCCTTTTAATTGAATGGAGAAAAACGTCACCTTAGCCACTGAGCAGCTCCCTGACATTTAGCAAAGTGCTCACCAGCTCTTGGCTAGCAGGGAAATGTGGAAAGAAAGGCAGGGAGGACCATGAGTGAGAATGTGGAGAAAAGGGGCATGAAAGTTAGGCTCTTTCAGTTCTCATCCTCTACATTTCCCCCTTAATTCCCCTGCCATTTTGCTTTGTATCCCAATGACTGAGTCTGCCTTGCACTAGTGCAGGAGACCCAGTCTTTGGCCCGGTCTTTAAGGACTCCAAAACCCAGGGAAGATCTACCATGAGCATCCGAGCAGACACACCAGGGGAGTGAGCAGTCTGTTCCTACTGCTGAAGCCACAGAGGGGTAGCAGCTTGCTGTGGTATTGGGAAACAAAGAGAAACAGTTTTCAATTTTACAAGGGGGCTGTCTTTGGTGTTAATAACAATGGTGCCATTCAATATTTCTGAAAATATTAATGAAGCATGAACTTTATTTCCGGTCTCCTCAAAATCTCTATTGCTGCTTTATCTGGCAAATTACCATCAGTCTTGAGAGGAAACCTGGGTGGAAGACAAGCTGTTGTGACAAGGCCATGGGTGAGGTTCCAGTTCTAGTCAGAACACCTCAAATTCTGAAGATCTTGGATGAGACAGGATGAGCGTTACTCTCCTTTTTGTTAGCCTGCTCCCTTTGTGAGTCACATCAAGTTTAATTTCCAAAGAACCCCTCTCTTGTGGATAACTTCCTCCGAGACCAATTGATTTGATGTTTTGAAATTTAACCAGGCATTCTTGAGTTAACAAGAGAGTGAGATTATGAGTTGATAAATGTGAGGAGAAACCATAATGCAATACACATAACATACTGACTAAGAATGAGAAGTGAGTTCAAAACAGGTGAAACAATAAAAGGTATACAAGTCAGTCTCTAGGGGTCATTTGTGAAGAGTAGATAGTGGGACAATCAGAATTCTTGGCTTTGCTTGATAGTTGAAATTCTTTTGTCCAGGTCCTTTTTAACTGGTTTGGTTGCTGGATGACTTTGAACACTCAGAGCTGCAGAGCCATCTACCTGCAATGCAGGGGAGGCTGGTAGGTCACACTTTGATTGTAAGCTTCATAACACACAGCTCTTGCAAACAGGCCACAACCTTAGTTCACTAGCACATCTTTTTCCACCAGCACACCCAGAACAAGATTGAACTGACTTGTAGCTCAGTTCTTGAGTACTCTTGAAAAGGGAAAGCAGAAAACATATCTTTCACCCAGACTCTGAAGAAGGGTCTAGGCCCGAAATGTCAGCGTTTATGCTCCTGAGATGCTGCTTGGCCTGCTGTGTTCATCCAGCTACACACTTTGTTATCTTCCACCCAGACTGCCACCCTTTTTCTCCCAATATGTTCGCAGTCTGAGATAACTCCCAGGGGACTACAATTTAGTTTGTGTTGCATTTCTCTGTTTGAAACTTCCTGAACGGCTCTTCAGGTATGATATTTTAGGATCCCTTTCGAACTGGAGACAGCCACTGAAGTTACATTCAGTTTAGGCTGAAATAAAAGCAGAAATTGCTGGAAAATCTCAGCAAGTCAGGACTGATGAAGAGTCTAGGCCCAAAATGTCAACTCTCCTGCTCCTCTGATGCTGCCTGGCCCACTGTGTTCCTTCAACTCCACACTGTATTGACTCCAACTCCAGTATCTGCAGTTGTTGCTACCCCTGACCTTCTTCAGATATACCTATTCTGTGTTCTGAAGTAAGGTCCCAGACCCAAAACATTAACTGACTTCTCTCTACACACATGGCCAGATCTGCTGAGATTTTCCAGCAATTTCTGTTGTAGTTTCAGATTTCCAGCATTTCTAATTTTTTTATATTTTTATGTCTACAATTTAGGGCTCTATGTCCTACCTTTGAAAAAATACCTGTTAGAATTAACATTTGACGTGTCCTTATGAGATCCAGGTTAAGATGTGTGATCAGGACTCAAACAAAGGGTGTTGATGTGAAGGAGGGCTGATTAACTGTGGGAGTGATTTATTTTGGGGCTGAGGGAGTCAGTAATAGGGCAGTGAGTTCAGCTATACTGTGCCATAGGGTTTGCCACATTCAGGCTTCCTGAATCACCACAGTAAAGAGACCTTTACATACTCTGACAGTGAGCTGAGCAGATCCAGGGAAACTCAGGCTGTTCCTTATCCGATACGTCCTGCAAATCTTGACACCCTTCTTGGGGCATACTGAAGGGAACCCCAAGACCTGTCCAGACACCTGAATTCAGGTTATGTTTCCCATCTGCAAAGCTACTGGACTTTATTCCAAGGAGGAACCTCCCCATGCTCTGCTGAGCTTTAAGAACCTGGAGCAGATGAGACTGTCTCCATGGGTAGGAACCATGGTAGCTTCTGGGATCTCTTACATGCAACTGCATAAGAACATGCTGGTTGTTACCAGCCAACAGGATATTTATAGTGTAGAATCCCTTTGATTGATGGAAGTTACTGGTTGGTCTGAGAGCTTCTTGTTTGCCCAATCCAAGGACCCTCGCGTTCTTTTTGACTTCATCAGTTGTGACGTGGGAGAAATTCGGGGAGCTGGGAAACATAGCATCAGTCACCAGGAAATTGCACTTCTACTGAGCAGAATGGGACACCATGGAAGTCCCAGAAGACCCACAGCAATGTGATTGACTCTTAACTGCCCCCTGGGCAATTAGGGATGAATAATAAATACTGGCCAAGGCATGGACGCTCTCATCCCATGAATAAATAAAAATAACACATGGGGGTGTTGGGGGGGTACTACTTTAGAAAACTACAGATGCCAGCAATGACCTGCTGAGACAACGTTGCTTTATTATAGCCAGAAGGCTAAGCCTTTGTCTGCATACCCTGGGGCAACACTTCCCTCAAAGTGAAGTTCATCCTCTGTCCTGCTGAATGGTGAATTGTTAAATAGAAACTAGGTGGCCTTGTCCCTGAGGTTCCTGATGCTGCTGGTGTTGTCCCTGAGGTTCTGGATGCTGCTGGTGCTGTCCTTAAGGTTCCTGATACTGGTGGCATTGTCCCTGAGGTTCCTGATGCTGCTGGTACTGTCCCTGAAGTTCCTGATGCTGCTGGCATTGTCCCTGAGGTTCCTGATGCTGCTGGAGCTGTCCCTGAGGTTCCTGATGCTGCTGGTGCTGTCCTTAAGGTTCCTGATGCTGGTGGCATTGTCCCTGAGGTTCCTGATGCTACTGGTGCTGTCCCTGAAGTTCCTGATGCTGCTGGTGCTGTCCTTAAGGTTCCTGATGCTGGTGGCATTGTCCCTGAGGTTCCTGATGCTACTGGTGCTGTCCCTGAAGTTCCTGATGCTGCTGGTGCTGTCCCTGAGGCTCCTGATGCTGCTGGTGCTGTCCCTGAGGTTCCTGATGCTGCCCCGAGGTTCCTGATGCTGCTGGTGTTGCCCCTGAGGTTCCTGATGCTGCTGGTGCTGTTCCGGAGGTTTCTGAAGCTGCTGGCATTGTCCCTGATGCTCCTGAAGACGCTGGTGCTGTCCCTGAGGTTCCTGAAGCTGCTGGCATTGTCCCTGAGGCTCTTGATGCTGCTGGTGCTGTCCCTGAGGTTCCTGATGCTGCTGGCCTGGTCCCTGAGGCTCCTGATGTTGCCCCTGAGGTTTCTGTTGCTGCTGGTGCTGTTCCTGAGGCTCCTGATGCTGCTGGTGCTGTCCCTGAGGTTCCTGATGCTGCCCCGAGGTTCCTGATGCTGCTGGTGTTGCCCCTGAGGTTCCTGATGCTGCTGGTGCTGTTCCGGAGGTTTCTGAAGCTACTGGCATTGTCCCTGATGCTCCTGAAGACGCTGGTGCTGTCCCTGAGGCTCTTGATGCTGCTGGTGCTGTCCCTGAGGTTCCTGATGCTGCTGGCCTGGTCCCTGAGGCTCCTGATGTTGCCCCTGAGGTTCCTGTTGCTGCTGGTGCTGTCCTGAGGCTCCTGAAGCTGCTGGTGCTGTCCCTGAGGTTCCTGAAGCTGCTGGCCTTGTCCCTGAGGCTGCTGATGCTGCTGGTGCTGTCCCTGAAGTTCCTGGTGCTGCTGGTGATGTCCCTGAGGCTCCTGATGCTGTTGGTGTTATCCCTGAGGTTCCTGATGCTGCTGGAGCTGTCCCTGAGGTTCCTGATGCTGCTGGAGCTGTCCCTGATGTTACTGAAGCTGCTGGTGCTGTCCCTGACGTTACTGATGCTGCTGGTGCTGTCCCTGATGTTACTGAAGCTGCTGGTGCTGTCCCTGACGTTACTGATGCTGCTGGTGTTGCTACCATTGTTCCTTTTCATTTATATTTGAGGTCCACAGTGAAAGCGCTCAAGCTGCATCCATTTAACTGTGAAAGATGACAGTGGTGAACAGCAACTCGAAATGAGCAAAGCCCGAGGTAGCAGACATGAGTGACATAGTGATCAGAGATAATGGGAACTGCAGATGCTGGAGAATCCAAGATAACAAAGTGCGAAGCTGGATGAACACAGCAGGCCAAGCAGCATCTCAGGAGCACAAAAGTTGACGTTTCGGGCCTAGACCCTTCATCAGAGTCTCTGATGAAGGGCCTAGGCCCGAAACTTCAGCTTTTGTGCTCCTGAGATGCTGCTTGGCCTGCTGTGTTCATCCAGCTTCGCACTTTGTTATCTATGAGTGACATAGTGTTTGAAATTGCTTAGGAATATCTTCAATCTGTGCCAGGAAGCAGCAATATTGTGACAAATTGGGTAGACTACCCGGTAGACTATAAGACCTTGGCCAGACTTCCATTAGAATTCTAGGCCTCATTTTAGCCTCCTCACATAAATGCTTTGAGTTTGATTTTGAAGCAGTAATATTGTTCCAGCATTTAAATTCTTGCCAGTCTGTTAATATCACAGTCCAGTCTAATTCCGCCAAGCTCTTGTTGACACTAATAAGTTTCAGAAAGATTTGGATGATGAAGCTAAGAACCTTGGTTAAAATTGCATTTGAGTTTCTTTTGGAGTATTTAATTTGCAGACCCCCACCCTCACAGGGATGTTTCCAAAAACTCACCAGTTAAATTGGAAGAAAATGGAATCATGTAAGGTTTCTGACATGCTGCCAATTTGGAATGTTTTAAGATCTGCCATGGTCTCGTAACCACGGTCCCTGCCTTGCAGGTTTAATTTTGGCCCCCATCACTTCTAAACCCAGTGCTTGATACATGCATAGACGGCTGGTTCTTGCATAATCCAAGCAATACAAGCTGAGCCATTGTGTTTCACAGACTATTTCATCATCAGTGTCTATTCATATAACCCTTAATCCTGTACTCAGACATATAATTATGCAGTTATTTTTGGAAGTCATTGATGTGATTTTATTGGAAGTCAATTCCATATATTCATTATTCTGTGGGGGAAAAAAGACTTTTAATTTCCAATCTTTCTCGAAGATGCTAATTTTGTGTTCAGGATAATGATGCTCTGCAAGTCTACAGTCAACAACCTCCAACAATTCAGCGTTTTAGTTATCCCAAATATATTAGTGTTAATTTTCTTCTCTGGTTAGAATAAATCCAATTGGAGTTCAAAGTAGTAAGATGCACTCTTATCGAAACATGGAGGAGTCTGAGAGGGCTTGACAGTGTGGATGTGGAAAGGTTGTTTCCCCTTGTAGAGGAGTCTAGGACCAAGAGCATAATCTCAGAATAAGGGATTGGACAATTAAGGTAGAGATGTGGAGGATTTGTTTTCTCTCAGATAATGGTGATACAATGGAATTCATTGCCATATCAGGCTGTTGAGGCTGGGGTTGTTATGACTGAGATTCAAGGTTCAGATAGAGTTATAATTATTAAGGGGATCACGGGCTATGAAGAAAAGGTGGGAAAATGGAGTTGAAGATTACCAGATCAGACATAATCTCATTTAATAGTAGAACAGACTCGATGGGCAAAATGGGCTACCTGTGCTCCAACACCTCATTGTCTTATGGTGTGAGCTTGGTTGCATCATAGCCCAACCCTGGTTATGTTTCGTGCCCAAGTTTGAATTATCTTCAATACATCAACATCCTTTTGAAGTCCGATGAGATATAATGCAACCTAATATTTTGTGTAGGACTTATTAATGAATCATGTAGTCCAAAAGGCACCTGTTTTTCAGAACAAAGGCAAATATTCTTTGCATTTTTTTCTCAAATTGATCAAATCAACAAAATCCACATTCTTCAAGCATCTAATTCATGATAATGACACAAAAGCCATTAATCGTAACAGAATTATCATAGAACATGCAATTGGCAGGTCACTAAGTGCCTGTTCCCTTCGCAAAAGCTTCCTGACCTGTTGGCTGTTTCAAGTATTTTATTTTGTTTCTTTATTTAGCTTCAAATTTTCAATGTCTGCTCCTATTTTTTAAAATTTGCATCCTAAAAGATGAAACTTCAACATTTGAGCAAATTTGCTCATTTAGTTCTGGAATGGAGAACTACAATGCAAAACAGCAGAGAGAAAAAAAATCCTCATTTACAAATTGAATGTGTCCTGGACTTCATTCGCAGTTGTGAACTCCGTCCCGTTTCTCGCTGTTATTCCCAGCCTCTGCTGAGATTCAGCAATCTTTAAATCTTGTCCAAAATTCAATTTGCCCAAAGCTGTCCCAATCCACAATGCTACATTAGACTTGCCCCTGGTCAGCACATGATGCTTTTCCACTGATTACTTGCAGTTGGAAATGTTCATTTGAGGTGTGCTGCCCTTGTGATTGTATTGGAATACACTTTGAAGAGTGTTAACATATTGCCTATGGTTGCTGAGTGAATAATTCAGAGATCTGAACTGATGATCCACAAACACAAATCTCACCATAGTCCCTGGGAGTTTTTAGGTTATTTGATTAAATAAATCTGGTATGAAAAGCTATTAGAGGTCACTGTAAGTAGAAAACTGCCCAGATTATCATAAAAATTAACACATTTGGTTCAATAATGCCCTTTCTGAAAGGAAATCAGCCATCCTTACTCAGTCAGGCCTGGCAGCATCTGTGAAAGATAAAAGAGAGTTAACGTTCTGGGTCCGGTGATCCTTCCTTCAGCTCCGAGTTTTTCCTTCACAGATGCTGCCAGACCTGCTTCGCTTTTCCAGCAACTTTGTTTTTGTTGCTGATTTACAACATCCACAGTTCTTTCGGTTTTTATCCTTAGTCTCTTTACTCAGAAATTCACCGTAAGCACTGGCAAAATCGCATTCAGTGCCCATCCCTGATTGTCTTGAGAAGGTGGTACTAGTTGTAATAGTTTGGTACAACAGAGTGGTGTGTTAGGCTATTTCACTGTGCCGTTGAGAATGGACACATTGTAGCTGTTCTACATTAAGAATGGAATGGACAAAACTCCTGATATTGATGTGGACTCTGAATTCCTATGGGACTAAGACATACTAAGGGGAAGCAATATATTGTAGACAGAGCTAAGTGATCCCACAACGAGCATAGATGTTGCATTGCAAAGCTCTGTGATCCTTCCAAATCCAGTTGTGAAAAGACTAGCTTTTGTGCTAAAGATTTGTGCTTAAAATTAGGTGCATCTCCAGTACAGCTACATCACTGGTGCTTACTGCACAATGTAGAAAAATATCCAGGAATCTCCCATCCCAAAATATGATCCAGACAAATCCAATCTAGTAAATTAACACCTCATCAGTCTATTCTCAATCAACCAAAAAGTGTCATATATAATGCCAACAATATCACTTTCTCAGTTATAAGCTTCTCATCAGTGTTCAGAGTTTGTCACCAAGGCCTTTGACTTCATTTCAGTGTTGGTCCAAACATGGACAAAAGAATAGAATTGCAGTGCTGAGGGGAGAGTGATAGTCAGTGAAGTGATGGCAAAACCTGACTGAGAACCATATCAAGTAGCCCAGGTAATATTGAGGTCAATGGAAATCAGGGGGGCAACTCTGGCAGCATATTTAATATGAAGTAAGATTGTTGTGGCTTTTGGAAGCCATTCATCTCCATCCCAGGACAACACTGCAGGAGTTCGGCAGGATAGTGTTTCATACACAAATATATTCAACTGTCCCATCAATGTCTTTCCCTATCACCAGGAATATGGTCAATCCTGCCCTTAAAACCTATTCTGCCAATAAATAAGATCATGGTTTAACTATTTGTTCAAAATTCCACCTTTCCTTCTACCCTGATAACATTTGATTCTCCTGCCTAAGAAGAACATATCCACATTTGCCTAAAAAATATTCAATGATCCCAGTTCCACTGTCTTCCAAGACAGGCAGTTCCAAAGCTTATGAGAGGAAAAAAAAATTGCTCATGTCTAACCTCAAAGAGAAACTGACAATGTTAGTGTACACAAGATCTGGACTGATCCACAGGAGAAAATATCTTTTTACCATCTCACCTTTTAAAGACCATCGTGGATCTTATATACTTCAAAGAAGTCACCTATCACTCTACCAAACTCTGGGAGGAATTACTTCCCATCAGATAACCAACACTTTCCAAATATCAATCTGGAAAATGTTCACTGACCCACCTCCTTAATTCCACTTCACAACTTTATTTTTCCCCTATCTTTGCATTTTTAATCATTGCGCATTCGATCCCCTTATCTATATCATTGACATCCATTGCAAACAGTTGACCGACACATTGCAGGCCACTGCAAGACCCTAGTTGTCAAATCCTGCCAATCTGAAAAAGTTGATCAATCCTCCGGTTGTGATGAGTTAAGCACTAGAATTTTAAAGGAATTAAATATAGAGATAGTGGATTCACTGGAAGTAATCTTCCAAGAATCCTTAGATTCTGGAAAAGTTGCATGGAATTAGAAAACTGCTAATGTTACACACAAAAAGGGAGAAAGATAAAATAAAAATCTACTTAATTTTATCATCTGTCACTGGAAAAATGTTCAAGTGTAAAGGATGTAATAGCAATGCATTTAGAAATGCACAATATAGTCAAGTATAGTCAGCACAGCTTCATGACATGTAATCATTGGAATTTTTTGCAAAGGTAATAAGCAACATAGATAAAGGAGATTCGATCGACGTAATGTATTTGGATTTGCAAAAGACATCTGATAAGGGACTGCATATCAGACTAATTAAGAAGAGAAGAGCCCATGGTGTTAGAAGTAACAGATTAGCATGCACAGAGAATTGGCTAACTGATAGAAGACAGAGTTGAATGAAGGGTGAATTTTAATTTGGTAACTAGTGGAGTGCTACGGGGGTCACAAATTATTTACAACAAATATGAATGACTTAGATGGCAGAAGTGAATGTATAATCACTAAGGCATTGGAGGCAGTCCAGAGAATGTTCACTCGGCTGATCCCGGATAGAGAGGGAAAGGTTGAATATGTTGAACTTGTACTTATTGAAGTTTAAAAGAGTGAGAGGCAACCTTAGGGGGCTTGATAGGACAGATGAAGAGGGCTTGTTTCTCACTGTGCGAGAGTTTAGGACCATGGGGCATGCTGTCAGAATAAAGGGTTACCTATTCAAGACAGAGATGAGGAAGACTTTATTTCCTCACAAAGAGTAATGAATTTGTGAAATTCTTTACTGCAGAGGGCTGTCGAGCTTGTGTTGTTAAGTGTATTCAAGGCAAAGATAGATAAATGTTTAACCTATAAGGAATCAACGGTTATGGGGAAATGCAGGAAAGTGGACTTGAAGTTTATCATATTAGCCTTGATTTTGTTCTTCCATATCATGGTCTTATTATGGAAAAGACCATTTTGTCCATTGGCTAGCTGGTATGTTTTCTTCAATCCATGCTAATATGTTACCCACTATACCTGAGTTCTTACTTTGCACAATAGCAACATCTGCATCGATATCGGCGCACCATCGAGGGCCGAAGGGCCTGTACTGCGCTGTAATGCTCTATAAAACTTTCTATGTGGAGCTTGTCAAATGCCTTCTGGAAATCCAAGTACATACACGAACCAGCTACCTGCAGTTTATATCACTCCTTCAAAGAAGTTTGATAAATTCATTAAATGGAATTTTCTCTTCACAAAATTTGCTGACTTTTCTTAACCACTTTATAATGTCCTTATTGATCGATTCTATAACCATCCCCACAATAGATGTCAAGTTAGTTCCCATTATCTCTGATCACAATTTCAACCTCACTGCGAAGCCTCTTCCGGGATGCCTAACCTGAAGAAGTTACCCTCCGGACCAACCTCAGGGGATCTCTCTCCCACTGCAACTCTCTTGTCCACCTATCTTCTTTTCTCTCCATCTTCAGTCCGCCTCCCCCTCTCTCCCTATTTATTCCTCTCCCCACCCCCCTCTCTGATGAAGGATCTAGGCCCGAAACGTCAGCTTTTGTGCTCCTGAGATGCTGCTTGGCCTGCTGTGTTCATCCAGCTCCACACTTTGTTATCTTGGCCTACAGTTTCCTGGTTTATGCCTCACCACCTTCTTGAATAGAAGGGTTTACTTGCTACTTTCCAGTCTGATGGAATCTTTCCACATTTTGGAAAAGTGACACCAATACATCAACTATCCCATTATCCATCTTTTTTAAGACATAGGTCTCCAGGTCCCGATGGTCGTCATCCTATCAGCCTGCAATTTCATGAGTTGCTCAGTACAGCTTCCTTACTGATTATAATCTCTCCAGGTCAAGGCATTGCCCTGAGAAGACTGAAAAGATATCATAGAAAGCATAGAAACCAAGGTGTGGAAAAAGGCCATTCGGTCCTATATGTCCACACCACCCCTCTGAAGAGCATCCCATGGTGACCCATTTCCCTACCCCTACGTACGTACCCACACTCTCAGTTTTAACTGAGAAAATAGATGACAGTATTTCACAGGTTCAATTCTCAGGTCTATTCCTTGGCCAATTAAAATCAAACTCCTTGGTTTCAAACTTTAACCAAGATTGTCAGTTAATTATCAGTCATCATCTTACAGGCACATTCTCCATCACAATGCCCTTACTAACCAACCTGCACCGTATAAATGGCTGCTTTCCCTTCACGTTATATATTTCTGCGGGTGGTCCCGCTTTGCACAAGACAAAATACTTGAAGAAAATGTTTCTTTTTCAGCAGTACTCAAGTTTCAGCATAAACAATTAATACATTATACACAATCCAACAATAACATATTACTCTGATCCAATGCTATTGCAGGAGCCATGTTGTACAAATTGGAAGCATTCGTTCTATTTAAGGAGGTGGTGTGGTTTCATCACTTTACAGGTTTTAACCATAATTCCAGTAAACAACTCAATATGTTAGAAAGAAAGAAAAATATGGATCCAAATTTATACAGCTTAACAAGTCGAGCAGCATCTGAGAAGAGAAATCAGAGTTAACGCTTTGGGTCCAATAACCTTTCCTCAAACTGATGGTAGCTGGGAAAACGTCAGTTTATATGCAGAAGGTAGGGTGGGGGGAGGGGGTAAGAAGTAAACAATAGGTGGGAATAGAGTCCAAAGAGAAAGAAGAACAGTTGGACAAGCAAAGAAGTTGATAACAATCTAGCTAGGAAGGTGAATAATTATCAATGGGCACTGTTAGTAGCTAACAATAGGTAGTGAGTAATGTCAGACTATATGATAATAAGGCTTAGAGATAATGGGAACTGCAGATGCTGGAGAATTCCAAGATAATAAAATGTGAGGCTGGATGAACACAGCAGGCCAAGCAGCATCTCAGGAACACAAAAGCTGACGTTTCGGGCCGAGACTCTTCATCAGAGAGGGGGATGGGGAGAGGGAACTGGAACAAATAGGGAGAGAGGGGGAGGCGGACCGAAGATGGAGAGTAAAGAAGATAGGTGGAGAGAGTGTAGGTGGGGAGGTAGGGAGGGGATGGGTCAGTCCAGGGAAGACGGACAGGTCAAGGAGGTGGGATGAGGTTAGTAGGTAGCTGGGGGTGCGGCTTGGGGTAGGAGGAAGGGATGGGTGAGAGGAAGAACAGGTTAGGGAGGCAGAGACAGGTTGGACTGGTTTTGGGATGCAGTGGGTGGGGGGGAAGAGCTGGGCTGGTTGTGTGGTGCAGTGGGGGGAGGGGACGAACTGGGCTGGTTTAGGGATGCAGTAGGGGAAGGGGAGATTTTGAAACTGGTGAAGTCCACATTGATACCATCTGGCTGCAGCGTTCCCAGGCGGAATATGAGTTGCTGTTCCTGCAACCTTCGGGTGGCATCATTGTGGCACAGCAGGAGGCCCATGATGGACATGTCATCTAGAGAATGGGAGGGGGAGTGGAAATGGTTTGCGACTGGGAGGTGCAGTTGTTTGTTGCGAACTGAGCGGAGGTGTTCTGCAAAGCGGTCCCCAAGCCTCCGCTTGGTTTCCCCAATGTAGAGGAAGCCGCACCGGGTACAGTGGATGCAGTATACCACATTGGCAGATGTGCAGGTGAACCTCTGCTTAATGTGCAATGTCATCTTGGGGCCTGGGATGGGGATGAGGGAGGAGGTGTGGGGACAGGTGTAGCATTTCCTGCGGTTGCAGGGCAAGGTGCCGGGTGTGGTGGGGTTGGAGGGCAGTGTGGAGCGAACAAGGGAGTCATGGAGAGAGTGGTCTCTCCGGAAAGCAGACAGGGGAGGGGATGGAAAAATGTCTTGGGTGGTGGGGTCAGATTGTAAATGGCGGAAGTGTCGGAGGATAATGCGTTGTATCCGGAGGTTGGTAGGGTGGTGTGTGAGAACGAGGGGGATCCTCTTGGGGCGGTTGTGGCGGGGGCGGGGTGTGAGGGATGTGTTGCGGGAAATATGGGAGACGCGGTCAAGGGCGTTCTCGATGACTGTGGGGGGAAAGTTGCGGTCCTTAAAGAACTTGGACATCTGGGATGTGCGGGAGTGGAATGTCTTATCGTGGGAGCAGATGCGGCGGAGGCGGAGGAATTGGGAATGGGGGATGGAATTTTTGCAGGAGGGTGGGTGGGAGGAGGTGTATTCTAGGTAGCTGTGGGAGTCGGTGGGCTTGAAATGGACATCAGTAGCAAGCTGGTTGCCTGAGATGGAGACTGAGAGGTCCAGGAAGGTGAGGGATGTGCTGGAGATTGCCCAGGTGAACTGAAGGTTGGGGTGGAAGGTGTTGGTGAAGTGGATGAACTGTTCGAGCTCCTTTGGGGAGCAAGAGGCGGCGCCGATACAGTCATCAATGTACCGGAGGAAGACGTCCTATCTGGACTCCATTTTTCCCCTTTGGTCCAGGAACTCCCCACCTACGTCCGTGACACCACCCACGCCCTCCACCTCCTCCAGGAGTTCCAATTCCCTGGCCCCCAACACCTCGTATTCTCCATGGACGTCCAGTCCCTGTACACCTGCATTCCGCATGGAGATGGCCTCAAGGCCCTCCGCTTCTTCCTATCCCGCAGGCCCGACCAGTCCCCCTCCACCGACACTCTCATCCGCCGAGCTGAACTCGTCCTCACACTCAACAACTTCTCTTTTGACTCCTCCCACTTCCTACAGACTAAGGGGGTGGCCATGGACACCCGCATGGGCCCCAGCTATGCCTGCCTCTTTGTAGGTTACGTGGAACAGTCCCTCGTCCGCACCTACACAGGCCCCAAACCCCACCTCTTCCTCCGGTACATTGATGACTGTATCGGCGCCGCCTCTTGCTCCCCAGAGGAGCTCGAACAGTTCATCCACTTCACCAACACCTTCCACCCCAACCTTCAGTTCACCTGGGCAATCTCCAGCACATCCCTCACCTTCCTGGACCTCTCAGTCTCCATCTCAGGCAACCAGCTTGTAACTGATGTCCATTTCAAGCCCACCGACTCCCACAGCTACCTAGAATACACCTCCTCCCACCCACCCTCCTGCAAAAATTCCATCCCCTATTCCCAATTCCTCCGCCTCCGCCGCATCTGCTCCCACGATAAGACATTCCACTCCCGCACATCCCAGATGTCCAAGTTCTTTAAGGACCGCAACTTTCCCCCCACTGTCATCGAGAACGCCCTTGACCGCGTCTCCCGTATTTCCCGCAACACATCCCTCACACCCCGCCCCCGCCACAACCGCCCTAAGAGGATCCCCCTCGTTCTCACACACCACCCTACCAACCTCCGGATACAACGCATTATCCTCCGACACTTCCGCCATTTACAATCTGACCCCACCACCCAAGACATTTTTCCATCCCCTCCCCTGTCAGCTTTCCGGAGAGACCACTGTCTCCGTGACTCCCTTGTTCGCTCCACACTGCCCTCCAACCCCACCACACCCGGCACCTTGCCCTGCAACCGCAGGAAATGCTACACCTGTCCCCACACCTCCTCCCTCACCCCCATCCCAGGCCCCAAGATGACATTGCACATTAAGCAGAGGTTCACCTGCACATCTGCCAATGTGGTATACTGCATCCACTGTACCCGGTGCGGCTTCCTCTACATTGGGGAAACCAAGCGGAGGCTTGGGGACCGCTTTGCAGAACACCTCCGCTCAGTTCGCAACAAACAACTGCACCTCCCAGTCGCAAACCATTTCCACTCCCCCTCCCATTCTCTAGATGACATGTCCATCATGGGCCTCCTGCACTGCCACAATGATGCCACCCGAAAGTTGCAGGAACAGCAACTCATATTCCGCCTGGGAACGCTGCAGCCATATGGTATCAATGTGGACTTCACCAGTTTCAAAATCTCCCCTTCCCCTACTGCATCCCTAAACCAGCCCAGTTCGTCCCCTCCCCCCACTGCACCACACAACCAGCCCAGCTCTTCCCCCCCACCCACTGCATTCCAAAACCAGTCCAACCTGTCTCTGCCTCCCTAACCTGTTCTTCCTCTCACCCATCCCTTCCTCCTACCCCAAGCCGCACCCCCAGCTACCTACTAACCTCATCCCACCTCCTTGACCTGTCCATCTTCCCTGGACTGACCTATCCCCTCCCTACCTCCCCACCTATACTCTCTCCACCTATCTTCTTTACTCTCCATCTTCGGTCCGCCTCCCCCTCTCTCCCTATTTATTCCAGTTCCCTCTCCCCATCCCCCTCTCTGATGAAGGGTCTAGGCCCAAAACGTCAGCTTTTGTGCTCCTGAGATGCTGCTTGGCCTGCTGTGTTCATCCAGCCTCACATTTTATTATCTTGATAATAAGGCTTGGTGTGTGGGGTTGGGGGAGCTAAGACATTGGAGAGTTTAGGTGCTAAAGTTATTGAACTCAATACTGGAACACTGCAGCAAGCCTGAGATAGAGATGTTGGCCAGGGAACAGAGTGATGTATTAAGGTGACAGGCGCCCAGTCTACACTTCATTTCCCCATATAGCGGACACTACATTGTGAGCAGCAAATGCAGTGGACTAGATTGTGGAAAATGAAGGTAAAGTGCTGCTTCACCTGAAAGGTACGTTTGGGGGCAGAGGACGTAAATGGGCAGGTGTTACACTTTCAGCAGCGGTAGGAGAAGGTGCCATAGGCTTGTGGAGGAGTGTTGGGAGTGAAGGAAGAGCGGACCAGGGTGTCCCCCAGGCACAACAGACATTGTGGAAGGTGGTCAACAGAAGGGAGAGGGATATGTGTCTGGTGGTGGCAGCATGTTGCTGGAGGTGGTGGAAATGGCAGCTGATGATATTCTGGATGTGGATGCTGGTTGGGTGGTAGGTAAGGACAAGGAGAACCCTAGTAGTGTTATGGGATGGAAGTGAAGGGGTGAAGGCGTAAGTGCAGGAGATGGGTCAGACCCATTTGAGGGCCCTGTCGACAATGGAGCTGAGGAATCCTTGGTTGAGGAAGAAGGTGGACATTTTGGAGGCTACCTTGTCGAAGTTGGCCTCATCTGAGCATATACGTTGGAGACAGCGGAACTGAGAGCAGAGTCTTTACAGGAAGTGGGGTGTGAGGATGTACAGTCCAGGTAGCTGTGGGAGTCAGTGGGTTTATTGTGGATACTAGTGGCTGGTCTAACCCCAGAAATGACTGATAATTAACTGACAACCTTGGTTTAAGTTTTAAAACAAGAACTTTGTCTTTAATTGGCAACACACAGACCTGAGAATTGAACATGTTGAGGAAGGGAAGTGAGGAGTTAGAGATTGACCAGGTGAAAGTGAGGGCAGGGTGGAAATTGGAAGCAAAATCAATGAACTCTTCCAATTCTGGATGAGAGAGGGAAGCAGCACCGATGATATCATCGATATATGGGAGAAAGAGTTGTGGGTGGGGGCCAGAATAGGACTGAAACAAGTAATGTTCCGTGTACCTCACAGAAAGACAGGTATAAATAGGGCCCATGCAGGTACTCAAGGCCACCCCTCTGACCTAAAGAAAATGAAAGGAGTTCAAGAGAAGGAGGAGTTCGGCCAAGGGGAAGAGGGTGATGTTGGGTGGAGATGGTTCAAACCTTTGCTCCAGGAAGAAGCAGAGAACCCGAAGACCATCCTGGGGAGGGAAGGATGTGTAAAGGGATTGTACATTCATGGTAAAGAGGAGGCAGTTGGAACTGGCAAAGTGTAAATTCTGAAATTGGCATTAAGCGTCAGAGGAATCATGGATGCACTTGGACGGGGACCAGACCAGGGGAGGAGTCGAGGTATGAAGAAATGAATTCTTTGAGGCAGGGGCAGGCTGAAACAATAGGTTTGCCCAGGCAGTTCCGTTTGTGGGTTTTTGGAAGGAGGTGGAAGCAAACTGTGCGAGGCTGGGGGACTATCAGGTTGGAGGGGAGGAAACCAGATGAAATGAGGCCAGGTAGCCCAGTTGATACAATGGCCGGATGTGTCATGTTGGAGTCATGGTCCAGGGGAAGATGGGATGAGGTAGCTCTCAGCTTCTGCAAGGTAGAGGTCAATATGCCAGACTACAACAGCATCACCCTTATCAGTAAGCTTAAAAACAAAGTAAAGGTTGGATCTAAGTGCACGGGGTGATATCAGTTCAGAGGGAGTTAAGTTGGATTGAGTAAGGGGGGGGGCAAAGAAATTGAGGTGACCAATGTCACATCGATGGTTCTCAATGAACAGGTTGAGTGCAGGTAAAAGGCCAGAGGGAGGAGTCCACATGAGGGTGAGTGTTGGAACTGGTCAAAGGGGTCATTGAGACAGGCAGAGGACTCTTGCCTAAAGAAATGGTCACAGAGGCGAAGACGATGAAAGGAGAGTTTGACGTCATATTGTGCTTGAAATTTGTTAAGGTGGGGACATAGAGGGATAAAGCTGAGGCCTTTGCTGAGTATAGAACGTTTGGCAGAGAGCAGAAGGCTAGGTAGGATGGTGAATACTTGGCAAGAGATGGGGTTGGAGGAGGGAATGGAATGAGAGGGAAAGGGAGGGATGGAAGGGTCCAGGCAGTCATAAGTATTTCTGAGTTATTGCATCTTGTGTACTTTGATGCCTGAAAAGAAAAGAAGTTTCTGGTTAGTCTGGCGATTGAAGTGGAACTGCTGAGTTGTGCAGACCCGAGCCAGTGAGTTGCGATGCTCTTGGAGAGAAAGGTCGCGAGTGTGCACGTGACACTGCATGGCACTGAGTGTGGATCTCAGGATGTGACAAGACCAGCTATCTGTGGAACTGAGCTTCCAGTTGCCTGCCACTTTAACAAACCACCCTCTTCCCTGGCCAAGATCTTTGTCTCTGGCTTGATGCAATGTCCCAGCACAGCTTAGTGCAAGTTGGAAGAACAACACCTCATTTTCCACTTGGGGACCCTGCAGCCCTCCAGGCTCAACATCAGGTTCAATAGCTATAGGGCCTAAACTCTCACATGTCCCAGACCCCACCCCACACACCAAGCCTTGTTGTCACAATCTGACATTACACACTGCCTATTGTTAGTCACCAACAGCCCCCATTAACAGCTATTCACCCTCCTAGCCAAATTGCTATCAACTCCTTTGTCTGTCTGACTGTTCTTCTCTCTTTCTGGGCTCTAGCCCCACTTATCGTTTACTCCTCACCCCCTCCCCCCACCCTATCTTCTGCATATAAACGAACATTTTCCTAGCTACCATCAGTTCTGAGTAAGAGTCGCTGGACCCAAACGTTAACTCCGATTTTTCTTCACAGATACTGCTAGACTTGCTGAGCTTTTCCAGCAACTTCTGTTTTTGTTCCTGATTTACAGCATCTGCAGCTCTTTCAGTATTCGCATTCATATAGCACTTTTCATAACCTCACAATCTCTAAATGTGCACTTTGGCAATGAGATACTTCTGTAGAAGAGTCACTGCTGTAATATGAGACAGAGTTCTACACTGATCTGACTTTAGGATCAATTGTATGGATCCTATCTTTTGCTCAGGAAAAAGGAGTTGAAAGGTTAAGGATGGGAGATGCCTGCTCCAGCAGCACTGGAATGGAGGCCACTTCTTTCCCTTATTCTTTCATGAGATGTGAGAGGCATTGGCGAGCTTAGCATTTGTAGTCTATCCCTTCAATTGATAGCCTTTGAATGCAGTGATGGCTTCCAACTCTTCCGTACCAGAAGATTGGAGGGAGGCAAATGTTGTTCCTCTTTTCAAAAAAGGGAATAGGGAAATCCCTGGAAATTACAGACCAGTCAGTCCTACATCTGTGGTCAACAAGGTTTTGGAAAGAATACTGAGGGATAGGATTTATGACTATTTGGAAAAGCATTGCATGATTTAAGGAAGTCAGCATGGCTTTGTGAGGGGCAGGTCGTGCCTCACAAATCTTATTGAGTTCTTTGAGGAGATCACGAGACAGGTTGATGAGGGTCGAGCAGTGGATGTGGTGTACATGGACTTCAGCAAGGCATTCAATAAGGTTCCCCATGGCAGGCTCATTCATAAAGTCAGGAGGTATGGGATACAGGGTGATTTGCCTATCTGGATTCAGAATTGGTTGGCTGACAGGAGGCAGAGAGTGGTTGTAGATAGTAAGTATTCTGCCTGGAGGTCAGTGCTGAGTGGTGTCCCACAGGGCTCTGTTCTTGGGCCTCTGCTCTTTGTAGTTTTTATAAATGACTTGGATGAGGAGGTTGAGGGGTGGGTTAGTATGTTTGCTGATGACACAAAGGTTGGAGGTGCCATTGATAGCATCGAGGGCTATTGCAGGCTTCAGCGAGACATTGACAGAATGCAGAGCTGGGCTGAGAAATGGCAGATGGAGTTCAACCTGGATAAATGCGAAGTGATGCATTTTGGAAGGTCGAACTTAAATGCTGAATATAGGATTAAAGGCAGGATTCTCGGCAGTGTGGAGGAACAGCGGGATCTTGGTGTTCAAGTGCATAGCTCCCTCAAAGTTGCCACCCAGGTGGATAAGGTTGTTCAGAAAGCATATGGTGTTTTGGCTTTCATTAACAGGGAGATCGAGTTTAAGAGCCGCGAGGTTATGCTGCAGCTCTACAAAACCCTGGTGAGACCACACTTGGAATATTGTGTCCAGTTCTGGTCGCCCTATTATAGGAAAGATGTGGAGGCTTTGGAGAGGGTGCAAAGGAGGTTTATCATGATGCTGCCTGGACTGGAGGGCTTGTCTTATGAGAGGTTGACTGAGCTCGGACTTTTCTCTCTGGAGAGAAGGAGGAAGAGAGGTAACCTGATCGAGGTGTACACGGTAATGAGAGGCATGGATAGCGTCGATAGCCAGAGACTCTTCCCCAGGATTGACTGCCACGAGGGGTCATAGTTTTAAGGTGTTAGGAGGAAGGTATAGAGGAGACATCAGAGGGAGATTCTTCACCCAGACAGTTGTGAGCGCATGGAATAGTTTGCCAGTGGTAGTCGTGGAAGCGGAGTCATTAGTGACATTTAAGCGACTGCTGGACATGCGCACGGACGGCAGTGAATTGAGGGGAATGTAGGTTAGGTTATTTTAGTTTTGGATTAGGATTATTCCACGGCACAACATCGTGAGCCGAAGGGCCTGTACTGTGCTGTACTTTTTTATGTTCTATGTTCTGACAATCATCAACCACCTTGCTATGGGTCTGGAGTTACAGGTGGGTTAGACCAGGTAAGGATAGCAACAAATTTCCTTCTTTAAAAGGATAGTAGTAAACCAGATGGGTTTTTGTGACAATTGATGATAGTTGCCATGGTTACCAATACTGAGACTAGCTTTATATTTTTGGTCTTAAATTCCACCGATGCTGAGATGGGATTTAAATCCATGCTCTCAGAAAATTAACCTTGGCTTCTGGATTAATATTCTTGTGACATTAGCAAAATACTATCACTTCCTCATGCAACACAGGTTTAGGTGAAATGGGTGTTAGGTCTTTGCAAATAAGGCCTAACTGTTTTCTGAATTGCCTGCAGTCTGTATACAGTTATGTTTGGCAAACAA
The DNA here is from genome assembly GCF_030684315.1 of Stegostoma tigrinum. NCBI lineage: Eukaryota > Metazoa > Chordata > Chondrichthyes > Orectolobiformes > Stegostomatidae > Stegostoma > Stegostoma tigrinum. Next base: position 126,256,011 of record NC_081355.1, on the reverse strand, counting down.
CAACAAACTAATGGCCCTGAAAACAACTGAAATGTTCTGTGTTAAGCATTATGCTTACCTTGATGTGCAGCCTTGTGGAGCAGAATCTAATTTCTAGGCCGCAGTCTTTTAGTTGAGATATTTAGCTGAGGCCCCACCTCCTTTGCTTGGATGGACAAAAGAATCCCTTGGCACTTTTCTACAGAAGCTTAGCAGTCTCCCAGTCTTGTGACCAACATTCATCCTCCACTCACAATTTAATAATTCATCTGGCTGCTGCTTGAGGGCCCCTGCCGGCTGAAAATTGATTGCTGTTTTGCCCAGAAACCAGCCAGCAGTGAATGCACTTCAAAAGCAAACATGCAAAATATTTTGAGAATAATTGCAAGCTTATTCTTTGCCAAAATTACTGGAAAGGTACTAACTTGGTAATTGGTATCTAAGGCAGATGTCTGCCAGTTTAACAACCAGGAACAAAATGAGGACTTGAAATTAACCCAAGCTTAATCCATTCAAAATTTAAAGCAGAAAATGATGGAAACACTTAGCAGGTCAGGCAGCACATGTGAAGACAGAAAAGGAGATAATATTTCAAGTCAATGACTTTATGTCGATGTTTCAAAATTTTTAGTTTTTATTTCAGATTTCAAGCATTTGTAATGTTTTATTTTAATGTTCCTGTTGAACTGATGTCATAGTCATTTCTATTATTTCAAACTCAGACACCTGCAGTGTCAATCAATGATATACTATTACAATTGGACAGGACTGCAACGAAGAGAGTTCTATCAGGGTGACTCAATAGATTTTGTGAGAAAGACAGTGAAGTGTAAGGGCGCTCTCACTTGTTCGAAGCTGAAATACAGAACTGAAATTACTGTACAAGTAGGACTGACAGTATATAAATTATTGTGCGTTGAGAGTAAATTAATCAAATTTTAACAATAAAAGAATTATCATTACTGATCCAACACTGAAAGTATGGTTTTCTCCTGCAGATTGTAATCTATGTCACTGCATACAAGTAGATGATTGAGGCATTCAGGTAAGTATATGCAGTGACAATCTATATAGCATGAACTGAATAGCTATTCCTGTTCTCCTGTTCATATCTAGGCTTCAAAATAATTGATCTCCAAAAAGAGACACACAAAGCAAGTGGTGAAATTGGTTCCTTTATAGCAGTTGTACTTCCTTAAATTCCTACTCTATGCCATTTCATCCTTCCCCTGAGAGCCCTTTCACGCCACATCCATCTCACTTATTTCATCCTTCTCCTATCACCTCCTTCCCATTCCCTATCCATCACTTCCTATGCCACTACGTGAGAACAAGAGTAGGCCATTCAGTTCATCCAATCTGCTCTGCCACACAACTCATAGCTGATCACCCACCTCAACACCATTTTCCCGTTCTGTTACCAAATCTCTTGATATTATTAGGTTATATTCCATGGTTCTGGACTTACCAGCCAAGATGACCATACTGTCTATATCCAGACTGTCATGTCCTATAAGACCTTTGTAAATTTCAATGGAATTCCCTCTCATTCTTCAAAATTCCACAGGATATAGACTCGATTTTTCAATCTTCCTCTTCAGAAAATCGAATCTGGTGAACCTCCATTGCACTAAGGCAAGATATCCTTCCTTGGATAAGGAGACCAAAACTGCATGGGGCCTTTGCAGTTGAACAAGATGTCCTTACCTCTGCAATTAAATCCCTTTGCGATGAATGCCAACATACCATTTGTCTTTCTTGCTGACTATTACATCTGCATGCTAGCTTTTAAGAACGAGGATGCCCAGATACCCTTGGAACAACAATTCTCAAACTGTCACCATGTAAGAAATATTCTGTCTGCCTCCTTCTACTACAGTAGATAACTTCATGGTTATTTGCAATATGTTCTATTTGTCATGTTTTAATTCATTCACTTACCCTGTCCCAGTTATCTTGAAACCTCTTTGCACCCTCCTCATAACTTACATGACTATCTTCAGTGTGATCTCTCCCATGTAATCCCACATTCTCCCTTGTGGTTGTCAATCCCCATGCAGTCTGCCCCCGCATACTGTTCTTGCCCCATGGTAACACCATACCCTGGGCTATGCATTCACGCATACCTCCTCCACACATGCGGTATGTAGAATCTCTAACTCTACAGCAAGCCACATAAAGCTCTGCAAGTGTGAAACTATTGCATTGAACGTAAATTCCACACAAAACCCCATGGCACTGTCATATCTCAAAATGTAATTGAGTACAATGAATGGCGTCAGATTTTGAAAACTTGCAGTTGTAAAAATCACACTTAGAAACCTCTTCACTGAGACAAAACTTCTGGTCTCCATCAGACTCTGATGAAATTCCACAGTTCCTGCAGTAAGCTTAGCAATCAGCACCTTCCTTACAAGATTCTTAGTTGCATGAGAGAAAATGTTATAAACCTATTAATCCATTAATCCCCAGCAGTTTGCACTATTGCTGACTTCTCTAAAAGGTAAAACAATAGATTTCTAATGGCACTCACATTTCTTTTGAATGTCCCAAAACACCTCACATAGCATTAATTATCCAGAATGGTTCCGTGAGATAAAACAGCATTTTTTTTTCCATGCAATGAGAAGTGACATTCTACAAGAAAAAAGGGTTTTTACAAATTTCATTTAGCAACTACTTCTCAATCACAACAGCAAAGTGGAAGTTTGAATTCATTCACATGTACATATAAATTAGTTAAAACTTTCCAACGGATTAAAGATTTAACAGCACCTTAGGTTTGTTTAGTTCACCCCCATCAGTTGTGTGAACCTCTGATCTTTTACTTATAAATTGTGTCAGATACTACCTCCCTCACTAACACCTGAAGGAGGAGTAAGGCTTCTAAAGCGTGTGTTTTCAAATAAACCTGTTGAACCGTAAGCTGGTTTTAAGCTGGATTATCTTGGAACCGTAAGCTGGTGTTGTGTGATTTCTGATCTTAACAATTATCTGGATATGTTTTCTCTTCTCCAGGGCTCCCTCCTATCTGTCTCCATGGCTTTCTAACTGTCCAGAGTGCAGTGGAGATGTGTTCACTAAAATATTAATTTATAGTATTATCAGCTAGACATATATATTGAACTTTCCACTTTTCAAAACTATAAGGATATTGTCTACCAGCAACAATTAGCTGGATGAATAGAATCACTGAGTGTGCAATGTTTTCAGAGGGAGGTTTGTGGAATTAAACTGTATAGGTTTTGACCACAGACAGAGAGAGAACACATACAGGGGCAACCATCTTTAACTCTCTCTCTCTTTCTCTGAATCTTCTCTTATCAAAGTTTGTGAGTTGAAAACCCATTACAAGACTTTATTGCAGCAAGTTGCCAAGCAGTGCTTAACCCCCCATACCTCAGTTATAACAATGACCTTATTCTTCTCCTGGAACATGTTTCTCAGGGCCTTCCTCTTCTCTGTTGCCTTCTTCCTGTAGCTTTCTCCCTACTCAATGACCGTTTCCTTACCCATGGCCCTCTTTTTGCCCATGGCGCTCTTTCTAGCCTTTAATCCGTAAACTCCTTATGCTGGGGGAGTGGGTGACGGAGACAGATATCTTGCTGTGCCTACTTTGTATAATTCATAACACAGGTTTTCCACATAGTCAAATAACAATAACAGGAAGTCGAACAGATTAGCCACATATTATCGCCGAAAGTCTTCAATACTGTATTCTCTCCAGTCTTACTAACATTAAAACGAGAGAAGCAGAATGTTGATGCATACACTTTATCAGAAAGGAATTCTCACTGCATTACACAACATGTCAAAAATGTTTCAGTTTGTTGATAACACTGGCTGCAAATGATCATTTGAGGCAAAATATAAGAATTTTTATCACTCAGAAGACCATTAGACAAATGAATGTTTCCCAAGAAATGGCTATTGAGATACAGACTAACTTAACTTAAAAGGGAAGTAGATAAGTTTTTTTTTGAAATCGAGACATATACAAAGATACGGAGAAGCCTTATAATTTTAGCTGAGGACCTCCGGGGCTGTAATTTTTATGGTGCTGAATGGAGGAGTGTAGCAATTAACCACTTACCCAAGAATGGTGACATTATACCAATTAAACTTTTGTCATGTAGATCCGTTCTTTACTGTATGGAGAATAGTCCGTGTGTTGGTCTAAACGTCTTAAGCAGAGTTCATTTCATAATTGTTTAAGTTAGGACATGTTAAAAATGATCCCATTCCCAGCTCTCTTCTGCGAGGTGCTGTAACATTAGAGAGAAAATAATTTATTTGACATCACTCAGTAGAGGGCTAATGTTTTCTAGAGCCTAGTCTGGCCCAATTTGCTGTTGACATCAAACTAACAGGGAGATTGCTTCTGAGGCTGCATCTTGGGACATTTACGATGATGTGGAAATATTTTTAAATGGACAGGAGAAGAACATAGAACATAGAACAGTACAACACAGTACAGGCCCTTTGGCCCACGATGTTGTGCTGACATATTATCCTACTCTAAGGTCAAACTAACCTGTATACCCTTCATTTTACTGTCATCCATGTGCCTATCCAATGGTCGCTGAAATATCCCTAATGTATTTGACTCTCTTACCACTACCGGCAGCGCATTCCACATACCCACCACTCTGTATAAAGAACCTACCTCTGGCATCTCCTCTGTACCATCCTCCAATGACCTTAAAATTATGCCCCCTCGTGATAGTCATTTCCGTACTGGGAAAAAGTCTCTGACTATCCACTCATCATCTTGTACACCTCTATCAAGTCACTCTCATCCTTCCTTGCTCCAATGAGAAAAGCCCTAGCTCCATCAACCTTTCCTCGTAAAACCTGCCCTCCATTCCAGGCAGCATGCTGGTTAATCTCCTCTGCACCCTCTCTAAAGCTTCCACATCCTTCCTATAATGAGGTGACCAGAACTGAACACAATATTCCGAGCGTGGTCTAACCAGGGTTTTATAGAGCTGCAATAACAGACAATATTTATCACAGATAAGTGAAAAGAACGATAAAATACACATATAAGGTTGAAGAGGTGACTCTCACATTAATTCCGTAAATTGCTTTGAGTTTGCTAAGGATAAAGTTTAAATGGACACAGGGTTTTAATGGGCTCGGCATTGAGCGGTCATCAAACGGTTAGTTAGTCAATACAGCAAAACAGTAGAAAAATAGTCATAAAAGATGACAACCAGACTGTGTATTCTAGCAAAACCACACCCAGGTATTTTACCCAGTTTGGTTACTGAACACATTCATGCTTCAGATACAGTTCAGTGAAGCACTATAATGTCGATTCCTATGTCTTGACTTTTCCAGGTTTGGATGGCTCAGCCAGCAAGGCCAATCTACAAGAGGTCAATGTGAGATCTGTACTATACTCCAATATTATAGCACCATATTCTATCCAAAACCTGGTAGGGCATACAGTTCAAGAGCCTTAGACTACTAGACATTCATAGGACTACTTCATTACATAATCCTACAACTGGGAAGGGCGTTTGCAGCAACCACAAGCACAGAGACACAGAGAGAGAAAGTAATGTTACAAAGAGGGAAAATGAATGGTTTAGTGAATGCATGAATATATGGATGTGAGTTTGCTCGCTGAGCGGGAAGGTTAGTTTTCAGACGTTTCATCACCATTCTAGGTAACATCCTCTTGGCATCAGGGTAGCCCACAAACCCACCAACACACTAAAACAGCAGCTAATGAACTTAAAAGACCCCATACAGACAACAAATAAAACAAATGTCATCTACAAAATACCTTGCAAGAACTGTGACAAACGCTACATTGGACACACAGGCAGAAAGCTAGCCACCAGGATACATGAACATCAACTAGCCACAAAACGACATGACCCACTATCACTCGTATCCTTACATACAGATGAGGAAGGACACCACTTTGATTGGGACAACACATCCATCCTAGGACAAGCCAAACAGACAAGCACGAGAATTCCTAGAAGCATGGAATTCCAACCGGAACTCCATCAACAAACACATTGATTTGGAGCCAATCTACCATCCCCTGAGAAAAAGAACAGGAAATGACATCACCAACGCAGGAAATGACATCACCAACCCAAGGAAACCTAAACAGATAACTAGAAAGCAAGACATAACACCAGCGCTTCATCAGAGGCTGGCTGTTGATGTTACCTAGAATGGTGACTGATTGTCTGGGAACGAACCTTCCAGCTCAGTGAACCAGCTTACATCCGGAACAAAATAAAGACCCACTCTTTTGTGCACCGAGAAGAGGAGAGGGTGACTGTGTCGGATGTGGAAGGAAGACGTCGGGTAGGCTGTGCACCCTTGCAACCGGTGGATCTTAATGCTGGCTTCGGCCTAACGCTGGTTCAAGGGAGCAGCCAACCTGCAACGATGGCTGCGGCGAGTGCTTGTGCCCCGGATCAGGGGGTCCGGAACACCATCCGTATTTCCGTGAAGAATGTGGATGAAGGTGCACCTGTGTACCGCACCTTCTTCGTGAAGAGGGTCCTGTTGGACTGTTGTGGGTTCACTGCTGCAGACATTTACTGCCTGCAGGATTTCCCCGGAGGAGGTTTCTACAATGTAACGTTCAGGAGTGCCAAGCTTTGCGAGCGCTTCCTGGAGGTTTTCAAGGAGAAAGGAGGTGAGGGCCCCCTCTCTGTATTGGCAGCTGTCCCGCTGTTTGTGATGCCAGCACAGAGGAGCCGTATGGTGACTGTACACATGTACAACCCGCATGTGCCAGCAGTTGATGTCCTGACCTTCCTCGGAAGGTATGTGAAGGTGGAAGGGGACCTAACTGACATCATGGACCCCTTCGGGATCTGGACCAGTAAGAGGCAGGTCAAGGTGATGCTGAGGACGGGCGCGGACGGGAACATTGTACACCCACCATCCTGCTTTGCGATCGGCGGGAGCAAGGGCTACCTGACCTACGCAGGGCAACCTAAAGTCTGCCATGCCTGCGGTAGGTCAGGTCACGTGGCAGCCGACTGCAAAGCGCCCATCTGCAGGAACTGCAGGGAGGAGGGACACCTTGCAAAGGATTGCCCACAAGAAAAAAGCTGCAACCTTTGCGGGGAAGCGGGCCACCTCTATAGGGCATGCCCGCAGCGGGGGACCGCCTACGCCCAGGTCGCTGGCAGGGGCAATGCGGGGCAAGCCCCCCCCGGAGGAGAGGAAGGTACCAGGGCCCTGCAAGGACCCCCCCTAATGTGCAGGAGGGCCAGGTCGTGCAGGAGGGCCCAGTCCCGCAGGACGGACCCGAGGCCAGCAAAGCGCCCCTGAAGGCTCCGCTCCCCGCCGACGAGCCGGAGTCGATGGAAGAGGTGACAGGTGACCCAGGGGAGTGGACGACGGTCCGGAAAGCGAGGAGGAAGGAGCGCCGGCAGGCCCAGGCACCGCAACCATCAGGCATCTACTGGGGGGCTATAAGAGCTCCTCTGACGAAGGAGATTCGGAGGGGGCCCGCCCAAAGCAGAAGCTAAAGATCTCAAGGGAAAAGGAAAGCAGCACCCCGCTTCCAGGTGACAGGAGGCATCCTGAGGGTCCCTCCGACACCCAGCCACGCGCCGCTGTGGCCCTGGAGGGCCCCCTGGAACTTTCACGTGGGTAGGAGGAAACAGCGTGTTCCCAGCCTGACCCAGAGCCAAACTCTCCTGCCTCCGTACCCCCGACGGGGGGATGCCACCCGGAAGGCAGCACGGACGGTTTCCTGAGCCCGGAGAGCGTCCAGCAGTTAGCCCGGGCAATGGGCATGAAGGGACAGATGGAGGGGCTGGACCTTGGACTTGGGGAGGGTACTGCAGTCACTGCACACAATGGGGGTACGAGTTGCAAGCATTAACGTGCGCAGCGTCAAGTCCACCGCAAGATGTATGTCCACGTTGGCCTACCTGACCACCATCAAGGCGGACCTCCTGTTTCTGCAGGAGTCCGGGATACCGCACCTCAGCAGGTATGGGAAATGGTCCGGCGCCTGGACCTGTGGGTCTTCAATCTGGTTGGGGGGTAACGTCTGTCGGTCCTCGTGCCTTGCTATTTCACCATCTCTCAAGTTCAGGAGGTGGTGGTGGGACGCCTCCTAGTGGCTGACGTCACCTTCAGGAACGCTCCCGAGGCTGATCAACGTGTACGCCCCAGCGGTACGGAGTGAGCGGTTGGCCGTCCTGCAGCGGCTTCCACCCCTGCTGGCTACGTCCAGGCCGGTCATCCTAGGCGGAGACTTCAACTGCATCATCGATGCAGATGGAAGATCCGGTGTGGGGACAGCGGGTGGGCCGAGTCAACTGGACGTCACGTCCAGATTCCTGATGGGCACCGTGAAGGACGCCAAGCTGCTCGGCGTCTTCAGCACCCCTGCAGACGGAGCGCAGCAGAGATACACCTGGTCGTGGCCAGACGGGTCTATCTGCTCAAGGATAGACTTCCTGTTTGTGTCACGGGCGTTCTCTGTCAGGTCCACCGGTGTCGAGCCGATGTTCTTCTCTGACCACTGCCTCCTGCTGGCCAACTGTCACTTACAGGATGACCAGCAGGCCGGCAAGGGGACGTGGAAGCTCAACACGACTCTGTTGATCCCAGAGAACGTCGAGGAGCTTAAGAGGGTTGGAGAGCCATGAACTCCCTCTTTGAGTCTCCAGACGACTGGTGGGAGACAGTGAAGGAGAACATCAAGAGGTTCTTTCTGTTCAAGGGCGTTCGGAAGGCGAGAGAGAGGCGGGGAAAGCTATCAGACTCCAGAAAAGGATGCAGAACCTGCTCCTTCTGCAGTCGATGGAGGTCGATGACACGGAGGACCTCCGCGAGGTGAGGGGTGAGCAAGCATCGCTCTTCGCTGCGGAGGCCTCCAGGATAATCTTCCGGTCCAGGGCTCCGTGGAGCAGGACGAGATGTGCTCGCGTTTCTTCTTTCAGAAGGTGCACAAAGAGATTTCTGTGCTTAGCCGGCTGAAGGAGGACGACGGCTCGGTGACGTTGTTTCGGCCCGACATTTTGAGGATCAGCAGATCCTTCTATGCCGGACTGTACGACGCAAAGCCCACGGACAGCACGGCCTCCGAGTCGTTCCTGTCGTCTCTCATGGAGGTCTTAGACAACAGCACGAGGGAGTGGCTGGACCGGCCGATATCCCTAGATGAGCTGACCAGACCCCTCAAGTCCTTTGAGAGGAATAAGACTCCTGGGAATGACGGCTTACCGGTCGAGCTGTATCCCGCTCTGTGGGACCTGGTCAGCCAGGACCTGCTGGAGGTGTACGATAGTGCGCTTCGGGCAGGGGAAATGTGCAAGTCCATGAGGAAGGGCATCATCACCCTCATTTACAAAAGGAAGGGGGAGAAGGAAGAAATTAAGAATTGGCGTCCCATTTCATTATTGAACGTGGACTACAAAATCCTGGCCAAGGTCATAGCCAACCGGGTCATGTCTGTCCTGGAGTCGGTGATTCACCCTGACCAAACCTGTGCTGTGCTGGGCAGGAAGATCGCTCAGAGCCTCGCGCTCATCAGGGATACGATCGCCTACGTGCAGGACAGGAGCATGGACACCTGCCTCATCAGCCTGGACCAGAAGAAGGCCTTCGACAGGGTCTCTCATGCTTACATGAGGGACGTCCTCTCCAAATTGGGGTTCGAGGAGGGCATCCGCAATTGGATCCGGCTGCTCTACGCCAACATTGTTAGCGCAGTCTCGATCAACGGGTGGGATTCGGACAGTTTTCCCGTCAGATCTGGAGTCAGGCAGGGCTGCCCGCGCTCTCCTGCCTCGTTCGTGTGCTGTATGGAGCCCTTCGCCGCATCCATCAGGAAGGATGTGAGCCTGAAGGGTGTGGCTATCCCAGGCAGCGGAGGCCTTCAGGTCAAGACCTCCTTGTACATGGACGACATCGCTGTCTTCTGCACCGATCGTCGGTCTGTGAGTAGGCTGTTGAACATCTGCGGCCAGTTTGAACTGGCCTCGGGTGCCAAAGTCAATAGGGGTAAGAGCGAGGCCATGTTCTTTGGGAACTGGGACGACCGCCCCTTCATCCCCTTCACTGTCAGGACAGACTACCTGAGGTGCTGGGTGTTTGGTTCGATTGAGCTGGGGCGTGCACTAAGACTTGGGAGGAACGTATCACCAAACTGAAGCAGAAGCTGAGCAGGTGGATGCTCCGGTCCCTCTCCATCGCGGGTAAGAACCTGATTGTCAGGTGCGAGGGGCTTTCGGTACTGTTGTATGTGGCGCAGGCCTGGCCTATTCCTGGACCTGCGCCACTGCGGTCACCCGGGCCATCTTCCACTTCATTTGGGGGTCGAGGATGGACCATATCCGCAGGGATACCATGTACAAAGACCTGGAAAATGGGGGAAAGGGCGTACCGAATGCCTCCGTCGCCCTGACGGCTACCTTTGTGTGCGGCTGCATCAAGCTGTGCGTAGATCCTCAGTACGCAAACACCAAGTGTCACTACTTACTGAGGTTCTACCTGTCCCCGGTGTTGCGAAGGATGGGCCTGGCCTCGTTGCTGCAGAACACTCCAAGTAGTTGGACCGTCCCGTACCACCTGTCCTTCATGGAGAAATTTTTGAAAGGAAAGACCTTTGACCACAAGGCCGTCAGGCAGTGGTCAGCACGTAGTATCCTCGAGACCCTTCGGGAAAAGGAGAGGGTGGATCCCGTTGTGTGGTTCCCCACGCAGACTACCAAAGTCATTTGGCAGAATGCCTCATCGCCAGAACTTTCAAACAAGCACAAGGACATTGCTTGGCTGGCGGTGAGAGGGGCTCTGCCAGTGAGATCCTTTATGCATGCCCGGAATCTCTTCACCACCGCACGCTGCCCTCGAGGCGGCTGTGGGGGGGACGAGACTGTCTATCAACCCCTTTTGGAGTGTGCCTGTGCGCAGGAGGTCTGGAGGTGGATGCAATGGTATTTGTTGAGGTTTTCCCGAGCAGTTCTGTGACGCAGGACTCCGTGCTCTATGGGCTGTTTCCCGGGACGCACACCGAGACCAACATCAACTGCGCCTGGAGGCCCATCAATGCGGTGAAAGACGCTCTTTAGTCTGCCCGCAACTTGCTGGTCTTCCAGCTGAAAGAACTGACCCCGACTCAGTGTTGCAGACTGGCGCACTCCAAGGTCCAGGCCTACGTGCTGAGGGACGTGCTAAAGCTTGGGGCAGCCACCACCAAGGCGCGGTGGGGAAAGACCACCATATGAAACCTCTCATCCAGAATGGAAAAAAAGGCCCTATCTGGTAACTGGGCCCAGCTGGCGCCTTCCCCAACTGGTCAGGGGGCCAACGGGGACTGTGCGGGGTGACAACTGCCGGGGTATTTTCTTTGCTTTGTTTTTTTCTTCTTTTTTTTTTTGCCTTTAGTTGGTCTACGTACCCGCTGGGTAACCCGGAGCGGCTCGCATGTCTGGGTAGGTGTATAAATGTTTTATTTTTTTGTACATTCTATGAATAAAGTATATTTTCCCAAATAAAAAAAAGTGACGAAATGTCTGAAAACTAACCTTCCAGCTCAGTGAGCAAACTCATATCCAGAAACTCAACCTGAGCTACAAATCTTCTCAAAACTCGCTAGCATGAATATATAAATGCCACAACAGGTGAGGAGGAGAAATTTACTTCCGCACATTTAATCCTTTCTCAGTCTGTTACAATAAATATTTATAATCTTAGATTGCCACTATAGCACTTGCCAATTATAAATTTAATGAACTCGATGAAAATGAAGGAGTCAATGACATTGATTTCTTGAAAAAAAGAAAGAAGAATTTTATTATCTAGTAGCCACAAGCGAAAAATATAAAAACACACACACAAATGCAGGTAATAAGTTTAAAGAAGTAGTGTCAGGTATGGGTGGGAAGATCAAAGGCTAAACAATTTATGTGTCCTTAGAGTCCTTAAGGTGCTAGATGTTTAACTGGAAACCACAGGTGTTTCATTATTGGCTGGTGTCCTTAGCAATTGTGAAATTTAAAGATGTCTTTGAGTTCTATGAATAGTTGTTTCCCAAATTTGCTTTTTTGCTGGGTACTGCCATAGAGGTGGTTCAGATTCAAACAGGGGCAATGGTGAAGGATGAAGCCAGGGACTGGAGAACAGATTTTGTGGCAGCATCCACAAACAACAGCTTCAGCCTTGCCAGTTGCAGGAAATTTCTGCTGATCCAGACAGGAATGTGAGATAAGGACTATGACAATGGAATAGTTGAGAAAGATGGTGGTGAGGTACAGCTGAGAGTTGACAACATACATGTAGACTGTTAGGTTTTTGAATGTCACTGCGGGTAACATATAGATGAGAAATAGGAGAAGGCCAAGGATAGATTCTTGGGGAACCAAGAAATAGACTTTTAAGTGAGGTCAAAGAATCATAAGTTGAAATCTAGAAAGGTAAATCAATAATTGATATCATGACCTTTATCACACAAACACTAACTAAACTTTAAATTGTATATCCAACTAAACAATGGAGGTGAAGACTTTGGAATCATATGAGAAACAATCGGACATGATGGTTAAATTTTCCAAACAAACAGATAATTCGCTAATAACAATGTGCTACCAAATAGTATGTTTACACGTGTGACAATAAAAATGCACTTCACTTCTTCAGATCAAGCAATCTCAGACCTGGAAAAAGAGCAAGGATTTAGACAGGTTTATGGCGAGAAAGCATTGTGTGTTAATCATTCTTTAGCTTGTCCTCAGCATAATGTGGCCACAGGCACAACTACAATTTTCCAAAGAAATGTCAGCAGACCTGGTGACATCTTATTTTTTTTCTCTCAATACAGCGTGGAACAGGCCCTTTGGACCTCGATGTTGCGCCGACCTGTGAACTAATCTAAGCCCATCCCCCTACACTATCCCATCATTATCCATATGCTTATCCAAGGACTGTTTAAATGTCGCTAATGTGGCTGAGTTAACTACATTGGCAGGCAGGGCGTTCCATGCCCTTACCACTCTCTGAGTAAAGAACCTGCCTCTGACATTTGTCTTAAATCTATCACCCCTCAATTTGTAGCTATGCCCCCTTGTACAAGCTGAAGTCATTATCCTCAGAAAAAGACTCTCATTGTCCACCCTATCTAATCCTCTGATCATCTTGTATATCTCTATTAAATCCCCTCTTAGCCTCCTTCTCTCCAATGAGAACAGACCCAAGTCCCTCAGCCTTTCTTCATAGGGACTACGCTCCAGACCAGGCAACATCCTGGTAAATCCCCTCTGCACCTTTTCCAATGCTTCCACATCCTTCCTGTAATGGGGCAACCAGAACTGCACGCAATATTCCAAGTGAGGCCACACTAGTGTTTTGTACATTTGCAACATGACATCATGGCTGTGGAACTCAATCCCTCTACCCATAAAACCTAACACACCATAAGCCTTCTTAACTGCACTATCAACCTGTGTGGCAACTTTCAGGGATCTATGCACATGAGCAACCAAGATCCCTCTGCACATCCACACTACCAAGAATCTTTCCATTGACCCAGTGTTCTGCCTTCCTATTATTTTTCCCAAAGTGAATCACCTCACATTTGTCTGCATTGAACTCCATTTGCCACATTTCAGCCCAATTCTGCAGTTTATCCAAGTCTCCCTGCAACCTGCAACATTCTTTCACACTGTCCACCACTCCACCGACTTTAGTGTCACCTGCAAACTTACTAACCCATCCACCTATGCCTGCATCCAAGTCATTTATAAAAATGACAAACAGCAGTGGTCCTAAAACAGATCCTTGAGGCACACCACTAGTGACCTATCTCCAGGCTGATTATTTTCCATCAACCACCACTCGTTGTTTTCTTACAGAAAGCCAGTTTCTAATCTAAACTGCTAAATCTCCCTCAATCCCGTGCCTCTGTATTTTCTCCAATAGCCTACCATGTGGAACCTCATCAAAGGCTTTTCTGAAGTCCATGTACCTCAAGTCAACTGCTCTTCCCTCATCCACATGCTTGGTCACCTTCTCAAAAAACTCAATGAGGTTTGTGAGACACGAACTGCCCTTGACGAATCCATGCTGACTATCTCCAATCAAATTGTTGCTTGCTAGATAATTATAAATCCTATCTCTTATAATCCTTTCCAAAACTTTTCCTAGAATAGATGTAAGGCTCATAGGTCTATAATTACCTGTGTCATTCCTACTGCCCTTCTTGAACAAGGACACAACATTTGCAATCCTCCAGTCCTCTGGTGCTAAACCTGTAGACAATGAAGACTCAAAGATCAAGGCCAAAGGCTCCGCCACCTCCTCCCTAGCTTCCCAGAGAATCCTAATAAAAATTCCCTCTGGCCCAGGGGAATTTATCTACCTTCACACCTTCTAGAATTGATAACACCTCCTCCTTTCTAACCTTAATCCTTTCAATTCTAGTAGCCCGTAACTCAGGCATCTTCTCTACAATATTCTCCTGTTCCTCAGTGAAAACAGATGAGGAATAATCATTTAGCACCTCTCCGATCTCCACAGGGTCCACACGCAATTTCCCACTTCTGTCTTTGACTGGCCCTATTCCTACCCTAGTCATCCTATTATTCCTCACATACCTATAGAAAGCTTTAGGGTTCTTCTTTATTTTACCTGCTAATGTCTGCTCATGCCCCCTCCTTGCTCTTCTTAACTCTCTCTTTAAATCCTTCCTAGCTAATCTATAACTCTCCATCGCCTCATCTGAACCATCTCGTCTCATCGTCACATAAGCCTCCCTCTTCCGCTTAACAAAAGATACAATTTCTTTAGTAAACCGCGGTTCCCTTACCTTATCACTTCCTCCCTGCCTGACAGGGACGTACCTATCAAGGACACGCAATATCTGTTCCTTAAACCATCTCCACGTTTCGATTGTCCCCATCCCCTGCATTTTGCTACCCCATTCTATGCCTCCTGAGTCTTGCCTAATCACATTATACTTTCCCTTCCCCCATCCATAAATCTTGTCCTATGGCATGATACTATCCCTTTCCATCGCTAAGCTAAACATAACCGAATCATGGTTACTCTCTCCAAAGTGCTCACCTACCACTAAATCAAACACCTGGCCCGGTTCATTACCAAGTCCCGGATCCAGTGTGGCCTCCCCTCTTGTCAGCACTTTGACATACTGTGCCAGGAAACCGTCCTGCACACATTGGACAAAAACTGTTCCATCCGACGTACTAGAGTTATAGCATTTCCAGTCAATGTTGGGGAAGTTAAAGTCTCCCATAATGACCACCCTGTTCCTTTCGCTCCTGCCCAGAATCGTTTTGCCAATCCTCTCCTCCACATCCCTGGAACTTTGCTGAGGCCTATAAAAAACTCCCAGCAGTGTGACCTCTCCTCTCCTGTTTCTGGCCTCAGCCCATACCATCTCAGTAGACGAGTCCTCGTCAAAAGTTCTTTCAGCCATCGTTGTACTGTCCCTAACTAACAAAGCCAGACAAATAGTTACAAATCTTACAAATAGTTTAAGTAAATTGACTTTTGATTTAAAATGGCCTGAGGTGGCATTCCTTTTAAAATAATTTAAGTATTTCACGGCAAGACTTTGTTCTTTAAAATGGAAGGAGAAAGAGCAATGGTTAAAAAAGCAAGACTTCAGATGAGATTTCACAAGCATTTTGAAGATGAAGGATCTGCAAGTTTTGAAATATTTTACAAATTTGAGTGAAATTGTGTAAAGCATTAACAAGTTTCAGAACACCGAGAAATATGTGATGAGGTAGTTAATAGGCAAGAGCACGACAAGTTTTTTCAACAATAAAGCAAGATAACAAAAGGTAGAAGCCACACACATATGTTCCAGAGCTGACCTCAGTCATCTCTAAAGTCAAACACTGCTACTCAAAGAAGCAGCTGTATTTTTTTTTACGTACACACATGATTATTTCCTCACTACACCAAAAAGACTGCAAAATTAACGATAATAACGTAAAGACAAGTATCAATGCATTGAGTAGACTGCAATCTTAAATGTCTAGTACAATTCTAATTATTTTTATCTCTTAATCAAAAGTTGTGGACTCAAGTTTCATTTGATGCATTCAGCCTAATCTTATCTGATACTTCAATTTCCTCATGTGGGAGGGAGTAATCAGTACCTTTGCCCTCAAAAACTGACTTTGTGGAGCTCACACCCCGAGAACAAAGCAGGTACTGAAAAGTTCAATGTATCTTGCATATGTTTAGTCTGTGTTTCAAGTGAGTTGCACACTGCATTGTAGAGTGCCCTGTAAAAATCTAGGCTCTCTGACTGACGGTGTTCGGTCCATTGGACCCGATGGCACCTGTTGCCAGTTTCTTGCTCCTTTGCCAAATGAGTTGCTGACTGACTGTGGCATAAGTATGCAAACTCCATTTCGTTAGGCTACAAAAAAATATAGTGACAAATTAAATAGATATATTCAACACATGATGACCTCACTATGATCCTGATAGAAATTTTACACTTTTGGGAAGAAAATCCAGCTCACAATGAGAGAATATGAAGCTTACAACTGAGTTAGGGTTGGGTTTATGAAGATTTTATTTTAAGGTTTGACATTCCCTCACAGCCTATTTCACTTTGTCATTGCAACTTATCCAGTTGTCAAGTGGAAAACCCATTTATATATATTTCTCCTGCAACTCCATGAATAACTCTGTGGGCCCATATTGATTAATACCTGAGATGCTGCTGGGCCTGCTGTGTTCATCCAGCCTCACATTTTATTATCTTTGATTAATACCAAAGTTATCTTTACTTTTAGTTTACTAAACCTAACTTTGTGATAACATCGAGCACAACGTGATGAATTTAGAAGGCCAGCCAGGAGTTCTTGCTCCTGTTTCTTAAATAAATAAACTCAGTAATCAACTTGCCATTGATGTTTTAGACAATGTTTGGTCGATGTTCCTATTTTTCTAACATTCTGCTCCAGTTCAATCAGTCATTGGTATCTTTTAGACAGGATTTCCTCAGGGGTTGATGTAGGAGCATCAATTGAAAGCCCAACTCTCTGTCTTAATCATCCTTGCGTTGTGTTTTATTTAGTCATGTAGGTGTGGATGTCACTGGTAAAGTCAGCATTTATTGCCAATTCCCAGTTGTCATTGATAGCAATTAAGGCTGTTTCTAACTAGTTTGTGGGATGGGGGCATTCCTGTCCAGTCAAGCGTGCTTGTTTGTTTTTGACAACATGGTAGAGAGCTTCCTTCTTGAACTGCTGAATCCTTCAGATGTAGCAGCACCTATAATGTTGTTGAGGATGAATTTCAAGATTTTTATTCAGAGACAGTGAAGGAACAATGGTGTAGTTCAAGTCGGAATAGCATGCTCCTTGCAGGAGATTTATAGGTGGTCATGTTACCATATATATGTTGCCCTTGCCCTTCTAGATGGTAGAGGTTGTAAGTTTGGAAGATGCTATCAAAGGAGCCATGGTGATTTTCTGCAGTGCATCTTACAGATGGCACACACTGCTGCCACTGTGCACCAGTGGTGAGGGGAATGAATACTGAAATTGTTAGATGTGTGCTATTCAAGATGCTTCTTTGTCCTGGATGGTGTCAAGCTTCCACCTCATCGGTGTGAATCTGGAATCATTTGTAGGGCAGAGCAACAGTGGATTTTCTTCCCTAAGTGGCATTTGTGAACCTGATGGATTTTTACAATCGTTCTCATGGTCACCAGTGCTGAGACCAGCTTTCATTTCCAGATTTAGTAATTAAACTTAACAGTCATTTGGCTGTAGAAGAATTAAATATTGCTGAAAAGGAGACATGATGTTGAACTCATCAGAACAGACTCAAAAATGCCAATCTGCAAAGGGAGCTATAACTTGTAGCGCATAAGAAAATGTTTCTGACTAGTTGGCAAATCAGCTTTAATTGGCTTGGGTATTGCCATGGAGATGATGCCACAAATCTATTGCGCCCTCCATTTTTGTTTAATCCAAAGAAGGTGCAATGTGTGGACAGCTCCCTGTCAATGAACAGGTCGGTTCTAACAATCATAAATGAGTTACATTGCAATCCCAACTGATAATCTTAAATTGATTGTCAGTATATCTTTTAGCATAGTCAGGATTATTCATCAAGCGCTACTCAATAACAGCTTGGCATCTAATTTCAGATTTGATAAGGGCATTCCAGCTATGATAAGGGTATTGCAGACATAATAAAGGCATTTAAGGGTCTTTTAGATAAGCACATGAATATGCGGGGAATTGAAGGTTGTGGACCAAGGGCAGGCAGAAGGGATTAGTTTCATTTGACGTCATGTTCGGCACAACATCATGGGCCAAAGGGCCTGTTCCTGTGCTGTACTGTTCTATGCTCTATGTTCTATTGCTGTACTGTTCTACTTTCTATGTTTGATTATGTTCTGAATTTAATAAGCAAAGTCTGGTTGCGTACACGTAGCACTGTGCACATTACTAGGAGTCAAAGGGCTGTGCTGTTTGATACACTCCAAGCAGCGGATTAAACTGGAGTCCTGAAAATAAGACATGCCAGACTCAAAACATCAAATCTGTTCCACTGTCCACAGATGCTGCTCGGCCTGTTGAGATTCTCCAATGTTCTCTGTGATTGTTTCAGATTTCTAACAAATGCAGTAAATTGCCTTTAAACTTCCATTCAGACCTCATGCCAAGACAGCTCATCTTTTTGAAACCTCTTTAAGATATCAATCAAACTGTGAACTCAGAGCGCCTTGCTGAGATAATTGTGGCTGTTGAAATTTAGCTATGCTTCAAAATAACATAATAATACCTCTTATTACTATGCTTTATTAGAATAGCATGACCAGATGCAAATGTATTTTCTAACCCACACTGGATTTCCTGCCCAACAAAGTTCTTCAGTACAAACATTTTCTTAACTCTTTGTGACACCTTTAGGCTTTATTAATGTTTGAAGGACCCAAACTGCAAAGGTATTTCATTGCCACAAGGTTCAAATCCTGAACATCTCTACCAATCAGCACCATGGCAGCATCTTCACCACACAGAGCGCTGTGCTTCAAGGAGAAGAATGGCCATCACCTTCTCAGGATCAGCAATACAAATTGACCTTATCAACAATGCCCACTTCCCTAGAAAACAAACATTCAGGAAGTACAAAGCCGATGAAAAACTGTCTAAAGTGCTGCAATGTGGTGACCACGCAACAGTCAGATCTCTCCTGGGTTCAGAAGGCAGCAATCCCTTGCTTCTCAAGAAAAGGAACGGGAAATATGAACAGTAATTAACGTACAAATTATGATTCGGAAAGATCATTTGACGAAAGTGGGCGAATGATCTCTCAGTTTATTATGCATATCAGCTTATGAAAGCTAGTTCAGAACTTCCGAAACTCTTCAATTCCATCATTTAAACTAAGAGAGAATCCCAGTAAAGTCATCTGCTTTATCTGTCAGCTGTTCTGGATCCTTGGTTATTTTGTGGCATTTTTCAGCTATATAATTATCAAGAGATTCTGTAATAAGAACAATCTTGTATGTAGCAATAAGAGATTAAAAGACAAATTGTGGACTGTTGTAAATCTGTTTTAAAGACGGATGCAAGTCTGCTAATATTTGTAAAGAGTAAAACAATAAATTATCAAGCAATCTGTTGTGGCACTTTACATTGCAAATCCTTCACATCACACCTTTCTCTTTCCAACAGATCACAGCCGTTTTGGCCATGGAACTGATCTGTCTCTGGTGCCTATTCAACCAGATGACATCATTCTGAATTACATCATTTGGCCTATGTGTCACTTATGACATTTTCTGGGACTGATGACAGTGAGCCCAGGCGATGTGTTAGAATCGACTCCTTCGGTTCATGGCTTATTAGTCAGAACTGTCAAAGGGGCCAACCACCTGAAACATGTTAACCTCCCTTCCTCTTTATGGATAGACTTGGTGTACATTCCCAGCAGTATCTGTCTTTGCAGTAAAGCATTACACAGGGATAATTAATACAGGGGAAAAGCGATGTACTCAACATTTAACAAATTACACATTTTGTTTCCGAGCATTATAAGACCCAGCTTTTCATTGATGATTGTATCTCTGGAGGTGATAGTTTTACATGAAGAACAGACAGAAATTTGCCCTCTGGGTTAATGAATAACCAGATTTGAGATTCCTAGCGGTTTTTAGTCCTCCTTATCTCATGCTGTTGCTGCTGTAGCTGAGAGCTGATCAAACCTTTTCTGATCTGATTTGGATCTGTGCTGCTGAGATAGTCAGCATGTGGTGCATAGTTGAGTGATCTACCAGGAGACACAACAGGATCATTTGTAAAATGCACTGAAATTCAAAAATATAGAAACATGGAAACAGAAAAGACTGTTGAAAGTGCGGTCTCCAGCCATGCCTCATGGGATAGTAAATAAAGGCTGTGTGAGCTCCTAAAAATTATACATGACATGTGTGTGCAAACAACCACGCTAGCTAAACCATTTTTTATAGTGGCCTTCTGAACCACAGTTACGACTGGTGATAAGTCACACACACAAAAAAGGTACCTCACTTTAGGCATTGCACTAACAAATTATAAATGCATCCAACCCTTTTCCAGCCACAGTATGACAAGCCTGGCATGATGTTTATTTTAGAGTTCAATCAAAGTGTGGCACTAAATCTGTTTAAAAGCTCAGGTTGCTAAAAGGTCAGCCTATGTGGAGAGCTGTCTGTAATCTTAGACATCTGGGAGTTTCACACCTGCTAAAATAATTACCCTCAATGTGTAGTTACCTACAAAGCGATTAAGGTAATTATTACCACAAAAGACAAGTAAAAGGCTTACCTCATGGGAAATGAAGAAGAACGATAATTTCTCTCCACAGCTGGGACAACAGCAGCTGATGAAGTGTCCCTGCTGTTATCTGTTGTGCATCATGCAAATCCCAAGCTTATAGCTGATGGAAAGTGATACTCTGACCTGGCATAACTGAATGCTGCAGCCTTAAAACCACAGGGTTCCATGTATTAGGGGGAGAGGGCTGAAGACCAGGTTAAAATTGTCCCATTGATGAAATTCTTTCAGCCTAATGAGAAGAACAACAAAAAGCTCGTAAAGTTCGCAATCCTTTTGCCTTGCTCACAATTCAACTCTGAAAGTCTGCTACAGTGATGTCCAAGCCAATATTCTAAGTAATGGTGGAAAATTCCAGAGCTCTAAGATAACATACTCCTGCGTTTGCAAGTAAATCAAAGGCATGTGTGGAATTTAAAGCCAGATTCAGCGCAAAAAAGGGCGTCCATTCTATACTCTAACAGATGTGGTACCATAACAGCCTAATCTGTTGAGCAGGCTTTGACTAGTATAAAGTGTAGGCTTGGCGCTGAGTAGTAATATACTCAATGCAATGTCATGTGGATAAAAGTGGCTTCTCCACTTTTTGTGATATCAAGTATTAAATCATAATAGTAAACTCCAAGTTAAGTATCTCTAGATATATTCATTTAAAACAAGCACAGATACCAAAGAGGAGAGGAAATAATTCAAAATGAGAATATTATTGAGGTTTTATTTTAAAAAGCACAGAAAATCAGTCTTCATTTGCTGTGGTTTTGCTCCCTTCCCGCACTGTCTCAGTTCCACTTTGTCTAAAGTATCTGTCAATAGATTTTGCTGCTCTACATGCTTTCAATATGAGTTAGTTTGCCTTTTGTTTTAAACTGGGCACATCCAGAACAGTTTGAACTTATTAGTATTCCAGACAAACTGCATGTGCCAAAGCAGAGCAGGCGCGACCATCACCTGCGGCTGTTTATGTAAGACGTGCTGAATACTTAAAAGCACTGGCAATAAGACAACAGCTGAGAGCTCAGTGTGATTTTAAAAGATATAGCACAGTGCAAATCCGAAAACAAAAACTTGAAACATGTGAGATTGGTCCAATGATCAGAGTGGGTTGCTGAAGCCATAGAATTTTGAAACTAGCTCCAAGCTAATTGTCTACACCTCACACAAGTGTATGACGTACTATCCCAGAGCAGAAAAATCTAGTCACTTGGGGTTATAAATAGTGTAACTGTGAAATACCAGCTACAAATTGCCTGGAAACAAAAAAAAAAGGAAATGAGTTCAAAGACAAATTTTCAGATGTTTGTTTTCAATGAAGTAACATAATAACACAAGAAATTTAAAGCAGATGTACTGCCTCGTGTTTTCTTATTTAAATTTGATTTTGCAACAAATTCATGAACCTCTCTCCATCTAGGCTTCAGTTGGTTAGTGTATAGTGCCATCCAGACCAGGAATGTCTCAGATTTCACCACTGGTCTGGACTGATTTGGCTGCTCACAGCTGAAAAAGCTGTTTATCGTTACAATAGCCACTAGAGTCTCTAGATTTAGGTAAAGACAAATCAGTCATAGCTCATAAACCTGGGACAGAATTTAATACCCTCCCTCTGGTTTGGAAGGGTGGAGTGTGGGGCCGGCAATAGGTAGGAGAATATTGAGTGGCGTCTCCAATGCCTTCCTACCTCTGTGCTGAAGTATAACCAGAATGGGAAGGATAAGCAATAGTCTTCCTGAAATGTTAAGTGGGGCTTCTAAGTGGGCAATAATTTCCCCCGTAAGCGTGTCATTCCACCGCCTCTGCTCTTCACCCAGCAGTGGCTGGAAGACTGACCATATGGGAAAAATGATAAACAAAGCCAACTAGGAATGTTTTTATGGGCTCTATACCTTTCATTGTCAGGCACTCAATGCCTGATCGTTGGATCTGTCATCAGGAAAAAGGGCAGAGCGCATCTCACTGCCCTTATTACTGTGGCAAGACATGCTGGCATCATTCCAGTGGGTACAGAATCAGCACCAGCCTCCTAACTTACAGCTGCCGGTCTGATTGGCTAATAGTTTGGAGGTGACGAGATTTCCAGTACTGTGTTCTTTGATCACAGGGAAGGGGCCCTGCTGCCCAGTTCCGTGCCAGATTGGCATTTAATTTGGCAGACCTTCCTGAATGTAAGTAACACAAGGCTCTCAATGGCCCTCCAGCTGTGACCCAATACCATTGTTAAATTTGGTCCTTAATCACTGGGGATTCCCCTAAAGAAGTTTGTGCGCATGCAACAGTTTGAGAGCGGCAAAATGAACTTGGTAACACATGAACATTAACTATTTCAGAAAGCTACTGGACTTTCTCAAAACCAGAATACATTGTCGCTGAAGAATTTAAGGAAATGGGCAGGCAACCAAAAGCTTATAGAACTGACACTTTAAAAGAGAAAATTGAGGCAAAGTGATGAAGAAAGAAGGGAATTTCAGGGCTTCGAAGTCAGGCCACCAATGATGGGATGATTAAAAGCTAAAGTATTCAGGGCACCACAATGAGTGACACACAGCTATCTCAGAGGCTTGTGGGGCAATGATAGGGAAAGGTGAGACATGGGTGGATTTGAAAACAAGAACTATTTTGGATGAAGTAGCAGAGGACTTGAGGACAGCTAATGTTGTTCCATTATTATGGTGGGGAGGAAGGGATAGAGAAGGAAATTATAAACCAGTCAGTCTAACATTGATGGTGGGAAAATTATGAGGAAGAATTTTGAAGGATAGAATATATCTGGAGAAGAGACCTGGATTAATCAGTGATAGCATGGATTCATAAAGGGAAAGGCATGTTTGGTAAATTTGATCAAACCTTTTGAGGAGGTAATCAGGAGGTTTGATGAGGATAATGCATTTGATGTGGTTCACATGGATTTTAGCAAGGCTTTTGATAGGGCCCCTTGTGACAAATGGATCAAAAAAAACAGCCTATGGGATCAAAGGAAGAATGGCACAATGGATTCAAATTTGGCTGAGAGGCAGGAAGCAGAGTGTGAAGTTAGAGAGATGTCTCTGTGACTGCAAGTCTGTTTCCAGTGGGGTTCCATGAGGCCTGGTGCTGGTGCCCTTGTTGTTTGTAGTGTACATTAATAACTCAGACATAAATGTAGGGGATATGATTAAGAAGTTTGTGGATGTCTCAAAAATTACAGAGGTGGTGAATAGTGAAGAAGATATGTGTATGCTGCAGGAGGAGTTCAACCAGGCAGAGCTATGGAAAATGGAACACAACCTGGAAAAGTGAGGGGTAATGCTTTTAGGTATATCTAGTAAGGCAGGGGATTGCAATATTAATTGTAAGACCTAGAAAAGATCAGACAGACCTTGATGTGCAGATCCACAGATCCCTGAAAGTAACAAGGCTTGACCATGGTCAGTCAGCCACATGGGGCAGTCAGAGACAGTATTCTTCTATCCAGCCACCATGTGTCTTGAATCTTTCTGCCTGACGGTGAGTATTTGCCTCCTGGAATGGCAGAGAGGTTGGTGTTAAAGGAGATGAAGGTGGGTGGCACAGCTGTTACTTTGGGTACAGGTGGGCTGTTGTATTGAG
The DNA here is from genome assembly GCF_030684315.1 of Stegostoma tigrinum. Taxonomy (NCBI): domain Eukaryota; kingdom Metazoa; phylum Chordata; class Chondrichthyes; order Orectolobiformes; family Stegostomatidae; genus Stegostoma; species Stegostoma tigrinum. Next base: position 126,231,637 of record NC_081355.1, on the reverse strand, counting down.
TGGGTGAGTAGGCAGCACACGGGGCATGCAGGGTTAGAAGTGTTGGAGATTAAGGTGGGTGACAGTGAATGCAGGGAAATGGTGCAGGCAATAGTGAGAGTGGTAGAGCGTGTGCTTTGGTGAGAGCTGGGATACAATAGCAGCCATTGAGAGAGTGCTTGATACTGGAGAGAAGATGGTCAAAAATCACACAATACCAGGTTACAGTACAACAGGTTTATTTGAAGACACAAGCTTTCAGAGTCTCATTCCTTCTTCAGGTGTCAGTGAGAGAGGTGGCTCAGACACAGAATTTATAATCAAAAGATCAAAGGGTCATGGAACTGATACAAATATGTTGAACAAACCTAAGATGGCTATTCAATCTTTAATCATTCAGAAAGGATTAATATGCAAATCCCAGAATTTCTTTCAAGTCACTGCCTCAAGATAACTAAAGGTTTTATCAGTATACCAGAGGTGACATCTCAGGTCTAAGGTGGACTTCTGGACACATAACACGCAGAGTCGCCAAGCAGAGGACGAGCGCCAAATTTGGCACCCATGAGGATGGCCTCAACTGGGATCTTAGGTTCATGTCACACTACAGGTGATCCCACCATACATGCACACATACACACACACACACACCCACTCACACATGCAAAACCTCACTCACACATGCACATACATACACACACATACACTCACTCACACATAAATATCTATGAGGTGGATTTGCAGATTTGTAATTGCAGGCACATTCTATTTTGTTCAAAAAGCAGACAATTTGTAGACAATGTGGCATTTTATAAATTCCTACTTTGGAAATAAAACCAGTCTGACTCCAAGTTGATACACAGCCAGACTCTAAACAAGGCCTCACAACTATAATGCAATGTCTGATCTGAGATGTCACCTCTGGTATGCTGAGGGCACTGATAAAATCTTCAGTTATCACCAGGCAGTGACGAGAAAGAAATTCTGGAATTTGCATATTAATCCTTTCTAACTGATTAAAGATTTAACAGCCACCTTAGGTTTGTTCAACACCTTCACATTAGTTCTATGACCCTTTGATCTTTTGATTATAAATTCTGTGTCTGATGCTACCTCTGTCACTGACACCTGAAGAAGGAATGAGACTCCGAAAGCTTGTGTCTTCAAATAAACCTGTTGGACTGTAACCTGGTTTCATGTGATTTTTGGCCTTTTCCACTCCAGTACAACACCAGCACCTCCACATCTTGGAGAGAAGATGTTGGCACTTATGTTGGTGGAATGGAGAACTTGCTTCCTACAGTGCTTGGGAATTCCTCCAGATGAGTGACACTACACTGAATCAGGTGGCAAGTTTGAACCAAGCTGGCATAGTCTGGTGTCGTGACCTTCACTGCCAGTCCTGGGAAGTAGAAGACATCACCAGGCCCCTACATAGAAAGCAAGTGCCAATTCTCCCTTCTCTGCCATGTTGGGGGTAAGTGTCACAAACTGTACAAGACAGTTCTGGGCTGTCAGTTCTTGTCCTGGTGTATATCAGCCTTTCAAAAATGGCACCAGTGCCAATGATGCCATTCTGTTCTGGTATCTCCCAACAATGGTGAGTTGCTCATATATAGCAAGTGGTAGAATGATGCTAGAATCAGGTGAAAGGGATATCATAGGGGTGGGGATACTCAGCCAACCAAATGCGGGATTCATCCCATTGTGACAAATTAAAAATGCAATGATGAAAATTTCCAAACAGTTCTTCTATCCAAGTTTATCTTTCATGAATTAATAATTGAGAAGCTGGCTATACACAAACGAAATATACAGAAAGACATGTCAGAAATTATACTTAATTTCAAGCATGCTGGGAACTGGAGGGCACAGAATTATAGATTCGAGCGCTGGTATTTGGAGTTATAATGTGAAATCTGCTCCTATAACATGCTGTTTGTAAAAATTACAATCAATCCTTTGATTATTAACAAATTGAAGCTTGCTGGACAAAGAATTTCAAAACCAACCTGTACCCAAACCATTCAACTGTATCTCCAGCATTTTGTATTCATTTCCACTATTTGCAGCTTTTTCATTTTTATCTCTAAGACTTTAGAAGTTCAAAGTTACAATGATTAAATCAGGAAGCAATTCACGATAATAACTAAAGTTTGAAGTGAACTCAGGCAGACAATTGTAAGATAAACACAATACAGGAGGTGGGACCATAAGAGTAAAAATTGGTCATTCAGCCACTTGAACATTTACTGCTGATTAATTAGGCCATAGCTGAACTGTAGGTCAACTCCATTTACCTACATTTAGCTGTTTGCTACACTTACCTCATAATAATCTGTTGATCTTAGTCAAAAAAATTTCAATTGACCCAGAATCTAAAGCATTTTGAGGAAAAGAATTCCTCAGACCAGAACATGCTTTCCACAAGGAGGGTGCTGGCAGAGTGGTCATGAACTTGGACAGAATGGCAGCTTGGGCATCATACCCATTCCTGACCACTCTCTTATAATTTTACCTGAGGCATACACTGGTCCTTTGGCCAACTGAGGTCCTGAAACAGCCAACTGATGACCTCTCCCTGTCCTGCCTGTATTTCACCAGCACAAGAAGTACCCATAACATGTGGTAAGTCTGTCAGGGTCCGATGAGAATGGACCCCTCCTGCTCAGGTCCCCTGTACCCAATGGTAACCAACCAAGCCCCTCCACAATTTGGACAAAACCCTTCTCCCTCTCAAAGCTCACCTCAATGCTAACTTGAACCACATGGACTTTGTATCCAGGTAGAAGAGCTAATTAGCTATTATCTAGACCCCCAAATCCATTCCATCATATGATTTAATCTCTCTATTTAATCCTAACTATTTACAACATCTGACACTGCTTTGACTTGAAAATTACTGTTGCTATAAGCAATCCCTGTGTCAGGTTCCTCAATTCTCTATTAACTGGGTGAGGAGAGATGAACTAGCTCCCCTTTCTTATTCAGCCCCTCCCTTGGTTGGTCATAATACGACAAATGTACAAAAGATCCCTTCCCTCATGAGTATCTTTTCCCTACTCAAAATGTACTTACATCTTAAAAGAAGCCAATTTAACCTTGCTTTCTTGAGCTAAAGACAGACTGGGTTTATTACCTACTGAAACATAAGAAAAGATCATAAATGGGACACACATAGAGACAGAGTAGAAATGAGGGATAAATCCAAAAGGATAAAAGTTAAGGAGGAATGTATGAGCCAGAATTTGGCTTATCTGTGATGAATAGATTGTGAAACGTTATGGCCGCTGAATTGTTAGATCCCAACAGCGCTGAGTTTGGCAATGGAGCGACTGTTTGGAGATTCCTGATTCTGCGGCGAGTTGATGATACTTTATCCAGCTTCCTTCATCAGTGGCTGTGCTGGCTTGTTTTCAGCATTCAGAGGGGAGTGCCATTGAGGGGTGGTGAGCAATGTTGGCATTTGTGTGGGGAGACTGGGACCAGAGGCAGTGAGAGTGGTGTCAGGGCGGGGACTGAGCAGTGCCAGACTGGAGAGATGGTATTGACAGGGATTAGCGGTAGAGGCTATGAAAAGTGTTGATGAGAGAAGGAAAGGTGCAGTATTGGTCAGTATTGTGGGTGAGAAGTATTGAGGTGCTGGAGTACTTGGAATCAGGGGGAGTGTCAAAGAGTTGCACTCAAAGTGGGCTTTATTCCTGCCCTATCATAACTGTGTAAAAATTAAATAAGTACTGTGCAAACAGTCCATATTCACACACTAAGGGGTCCTACTGGTACCATTAGTGACAGCTGCCCAGCTGCATTTCTTATAACAACAAGATCAGGTTCCAACACAAATCCGGAATTTCAGCTGTCCAGAATTTGCAATCACATTGCAACTATCAATAACAGCAAAGGGCTCTGTGTTTGCTTGTGCTTGGACCATGTAAACTGGGCCTATATTTTGAGGCACATAACTGGTTTAGAGCAATTAAATCCTTACAGTGTAGAAACAGGCCATTCAGCCCATCAAGTCGGCATGGCCCTCCAAAGAGCATCCCATCAAGACACTTTGCCAGCCCACCACCCTATCCCTGTTTCACATGGTTAATCCACCTACTGTGCACACCCCTGGGCACCACAAGGCAATATGACATGCCCAGTCCACCTAACTCTTTGGAGTATGGTAGGAAACCAGAGCATCCAGTGGAAACCCCGCAGACACAGGAGAGCATACAGATTCCACACAGTCACACAAGACTGGAATCGAACCCGGGTTCTAGCACTTTGAGGCAGCTGTGCTAACCACTGACCCACGGCTTCCAGCTAAGAAAGCAGGCAGGCCTGACAGGTTAAGGCTGAGAGAAATGATGGGTCAGAATGCACGTGCTTCTTTTTAGACCAGGAAAGGATATCACTGTATTTTTCTAGCCTTCTTCCTTACAAATGTTTCAACTATACTTTTTGCTCTGCCTCTGTCAGGAAATTCAACAATGGCAATATTCTTGGCCTATTCCTTTGCTTTTTGGAGAAAGAGTTGAGACATCTGGGACGCAACCTCATAAAACAGAACTGACTTAGTAGTTTTAACATTTTCCACCAGTCCATGATACTGTCTCGTGGGGCTCCACACGAAAGCCGACAAAGTGGTTCGTCTTGTTGCACTCCAATTGTAAACTGGTCAATTCTGGTTATTAATTTACCTCATGTTCTTGACTTTGTGCGGCTCTTTTGACTTGGCTTGCCCTGTTTGATAAGGTTAACATTATTCAGTAGTAATATCTGCATGTTTTTTCCATGCCTGCAGTGGATCCCTACATAATCCAGCCATACAGTAAGTATCTATTGAAGCTACCCTTTTTTTTGACTTTGGGAAAGGAAAGAGAAGCACTGGCTCACAGACAGATCGAGTGATTGTCATGTTTAGAAATCAGGCGTGTGGGCAGTGTTTATGTTCAAATATGGTAAAATGCTGTCAGGACTTACCCAACATTTGTAATAAGAAAGCATGTAAGAAGTGATGAACCAGTTAATAAACCAACTATCTGCAATCTTATGTCACCCACTGGAATTTTTGACCACCAGGTCTAAAATAGTGGAGGTATTTGAGGAGGTGGGAACTAATGGGTAAATGTACCAGCAATTTCTATGAACGTGGGCAGCAATGTCTATATGATCGTTAATGACATTTAAAGAAAAAAAAAGTGCCAAAATGATTAATAAAGAGTGATTTATGAAACCAGGGCAATTTTATACTTCCAATCATGACCACGACATCACCCCTCTGCTGCGTAGCATACCAACTCACAGTACTGATTCTCAGACCAAGGTATTATTCATATCACAATGCGAACGTATCTAGAATAAAAAGTTCAATACAATGCGATTCATTTAATTAACTCTAGGCATAAGAACTTACAATGCTGAGGTATTTAAAAACAAATGTGAGAAACCAGCCCTGATACCAACAGAAACCTTGGAAGGAGGAGAGGAGAAGGGAACAAGCTTTCTAGGCAGCAATATTTGGTCAGCTTTCTGTTGGACAAATGCTAATTGTCTGCAATATGCTTTATTCAGTACATATATAGGGCAAAGCAAGAGGGCAGAATTTGCATTCTGGGTCAGCTCCTGTACTGTGCTGCAAAACATAATTGTTGTACATGGATCTGAAAGGGTTAACAATGAGGAGTATCATTAGTATTGGGACCTGTGGAAGGAAAAGCTTAGGATCTCAGAGGAGTGGATCCTAACATCTGGTCCTTCCCAAAGTCTTGGTAACAATGTTGAATGTAACCTCTAAGCAGGTTGCAAACATGCAATAGTCTGCATCAGGTTAACCAGAAGAGGCTGTTCTGGCGAGACTTGGAAATGGTTTTCCTCTATCACACTAAACCAAGCAGGGTCTGTAGCTTCCATCATGTAAAGAGAATGATGGCTGCGATCTTCATCATGAGTTAGCATTGCCTGTACTACATCTGATCGTTAATATGCAAGTCATGTGATTTTATGTGAACGATTGGTCAACCTTGATGTAACACAAGTTGCATTACATGTGGAAATGGCACATTTAGACAGATTCCAACTCCTCAGAATGGTGAAATACAAAATATTCGACTCACATAGGGAACAAAGTGCTCCTGGTTTCAGTGGAGGCAGGCCGAGGTGGGTTGATCACTTCACTCTTAGAAAGCAGGTTGGTTGTGAAAATCGTTTGTCATAACTGTGTGATTATCGTGTACATATTTTATAAAGAAAGCTAATTTGACTTACATACGCAACCATTTAAAATTTGATTGCTCCGTGGACAACATGAAGCTCCGTAAAGATGAGAGAATTCCAAAACAACAGATGGGAAGAAATCACCACACAAACTTATAGGCAAATTTGAATTTGCTTCATGGGGCAATAATTCATTCAAAGTAAACATAGCAGCCATCTAAAGTTTGATCTGGGTAAGACTGTGAGACATCATTTTAAACGGAACTCCATGCTGTAGAATGTCATAGTCCTGAAAGGGTTGATATTGGAGATTGCATTAGGATCAGGCCAGTCTGATGATGTCACAGAGATTTATGTGGAGACCTGAGTAGTCTAGCTCTGGAATCCAATAGCTCTGTTAATTTAAATGTTAATGTCTAAGTAACCAACATAACCTGTATTTATGGTAATCCGAGATGCCATGCACCTTGCAGTAGTGTAGATTTCTGTGGGTGTAAAAGTGCATAACTTCTTTTATTCATCGACGAAATGTAGTGTTGCTAGCTAGACCAGGATTTATTGTCCTAATTGCCCTGGAGAGGGTGGTGGTGAGCTACATCCTGAAAAACCACTGCTGTCCCTGAGGAATAATCGTCATTCCTTGTCAGACTTTGGATTATTTGGATTCTTGTGGAAAGGACCTTGGCTAGATTAAAGAATCTATCACAATGATGCCTTCCTGTGAAGACCTGATTCTTAAAGCCCAAGATTGGGCACCTCCATGTTCAACTGGGCCACTTCTCACACTGAATGTTTCTCTTCCTCCATCCCTTGTCCTATCCTTTCCCACATTCTCCTTTTCCTCTAGTGAATTCAGTTTTTCCACCGTCCCTGCATCCTCAACGGTCACTGGGTCCTACTATAAAGGACACAACAGGTCAAGACCACTTGAGAAACCCATCCTGCTGCTCAGGTGTGACTAGCACAAACCTGGTGTGTGCACAGGTGATGCAAGGAGGGCGATGACCACCTGAAGTGGTAAAGTTCTCTCTTCCCTTTGACCTGCTGCTGTAAAACTTATTACTCTAAAGGGTGAGACCTTGCACACATTACAGCACTTGTGACAAGCCTGCAGAAAAAGCTTCTTCTGAGAGACTCAGCTTTGACCTGCTGTATGATTGTCCTCACAGTATCGAAACACTGAGGGTTACCAAAGTCCAGCTCACATTGACAAAGTCACAATTGGAAAAATGCTTCACTTGCCCTATTACAGGCACAGGTCAATTCCAAGGCCTGTGCTCAATCCTACTTTCCTGAACGACAGTGCACTCCTGATGATGAGCACCAGAATCTTGTTTCTTGAGTCTTTCCAACTTCTCCTGAATAATGGATGTCAACCTAAAAGACCTGTGGTTTTTTCCTAATTATTGGGAATAGAGGTGCCACAAATTGGTTTTCAGTCTAAGGGAAATACTTCCAACTCTATTGAACTATTGGAGAAATGATGTGGAGGTGCCAGTGTTTGACTTGGGTGAACAAGGTCGGAAGTCACACAACACCAGGTTATCGTCCAATAAGTTTATTTGACATCATGTATTTTGGAGCATTGCTCCTTCACCTGATGAAGGGGCTACACTCCAAAAGCTCGTGATTTCAAATAAACCTGTTGGACTATACATGGTGTTGTGTGACTATTGGGGAAATTGGCAAAGGGCAAGTACAGCATCCACCCCAACTCCTTAATCACGTTTAGATGAAAATTATCCGTCAATTTTGAGGTAGCTTCATATTCAAAACACCATTGTTATCTATTTTAATATTCTTTATATTGTTCAATATAGAGCACATGCAATATGAGCAAACATCATATACAGGAATACAGACTGATAAAATGTGATCCTTTTGAAGCTCTGCTATTACCTGAGAACCTGTGAGAATCTGTGCGCTCTAAAATATTCTTTAGTAAACTTATACAGTCTTTCATAATTTATTTTAATTCTGACAAAACTGGGGCAAGTTTTTTGCTATCATTGCAACAATTAAATGCCATTGTCCCATCATCTTAGCTAACTTTGTGGCTGTTTTTGTCTTTCTTAGTTGGATGCATGACAATTGCTAAGGAAACCATTAACTTTTAAAAAAGAAATTTCAAACTTGTAGTTGAAAGGAAGAAGGGATGATACAACTGGATTCCATGTTTCAAAACTTTTATTGTAACAAACATATAAAGAGCGTCATTGACAACGCTCTATTTTGTGGGCAACTTAAACCTTTAAATTTAAACTTCCCCTTTTTACTTTTAAAACAACAAAAAAGTTCAGTTCACCGGTGTCCTGTGAGTAACATTTGATTCTCAGAAGCTGTCCAAAGTGATACTTAGTTTGCAGTGGTTCACTGCCATTCTTTCCCTTTTTCAGTCTGGTCATTTTTAGTCTCTGAACTATCTTTCATAGTGACATAATTCAAAGTGTGAGCTCCCATTCACTTTCCTATGTAGTGTATCATGGCATCTTGTTGTCTAAAACTGCTCTCCCTCTCTCAGATCCCAGCCGACTAACAGTTTTTATGAGTTTTTGGGATACCTTAGAACCTTCACCTCACAAAGCTCATTCCATGGAAATTTGAATCATATTAGCCTTGCATTCAGATAGAAATGGTGATGAGCTATATTTGAGACCCGATCTATCTTTTACCTTGGAAGTAAATGGGCAGTATGATGCATAAATGTTTTCAACTGGGCATTCTCAACAATTTCCCAGGGCTTCAGAGACTCACTGCCTCCTCACTGTTAGGCTACAGGCTGTTGCCATTGTCTCCAAACATTAACACTTTGCACAGTCTTCCCAATGAAACAATCTGTGCCCCTTTACTCTGACGATCTAATCACTCCAGCTTGAAGTCAGGCAGACTTCAGAACAGGCCATCTGGCTTCCTTCATTTTACATTAAGTTAAAGATTTTATTCCAAAACATAACAATGGACAAAAATCTTCCGTAAAGAAATGGGAACAGGAGTAGGCTGCTCAACTCTTAGGGACTGCTCTGCCATTCATTCGAATCATGGCTGATCTAACATTCCTTAAGTCCACTTTCCTGCCCTTTTCCCATAACCCTTGATTCCCCTACTGATCAAGAATCTAACTCAACCTTAAATATACTGAAGGAGTCTGTCCCCACAGCTCTCTGTGGCAAGGAGTTCCAAAGGCTCTCAACCTTCTGATAGAAGAAATTCCTCACCATCCCCGCCTTAAATTGGTGCCCTGGGTGCTCCTTATTCTGAGACTATGTCCTATGACCCTAAACTCTCCCATGAGAGAAACATCTTCTCAATATTTATACTGTCAAGCCCTTTAAGAATGCTTTGTTTCAGTGAGATCACCTTTAATTCTTCTAATCTCCAGTGAGTAGAGTCCCATCCTGCTTAGCCTTTGCTTATAAGACAATCCCTCCAAACCAGGGATCATCCTGGACCTTCTCTGAACTGCCTCAAATGAAATGATATCTTTCCTTAAATAAGGAGACTAAAACTGCTCGTAGTACTCCAGATGTGGTCTCACCAGCATTTTATACAGTTGCGGTAAGATTTCTCTGCTGTTATGCTCCAACCCTTTGAAATAAGGGCCAACATCCCATTAGCATTCCCGATTACCTGCAGCACCTATACACTACACTTGTGTTTTGTGCACAAATATCCCCAAGTGCTTTTTACAGTTTCTGTCCATTTAAATAATACTGCTACTTGGTTCTTCCTTCCAAAATGAACAACTTCACATTTTCCATGTTTTTGCCCATTTTCTTAACTTATCATTGTCTGTTTGTAAACGATTTGCATCCCCTTTGCAGCTTGCCTTTCTACCAGCCTTTGTGTCTCTGCAAGTTTGGCTTCCTTCCTCTATTGATTAATATTTATTGTGAACGGCTGCAGTCCCAGCACTGATCCCTGTGAATCTCCACTGGGTCTCCAAACTGCAAAGAACACCTTATCACCACTTGTTATTTCCTGCCCATGAGCCAATTCTCTAGCCATGCCAATATGCCATTGCCAAGTCAGCGGGCTCTTTTCTTATGATCTAACCTTTTGTGAGATACCTTGTCCAACCCCCTTCTTGAAGTCCATATTCAACAAATCCGCTGGTTCCCCTCTATCCACTCTGGTTGAGACTTTCTCAAAAAACTCTAATAAATTAGTCAGACATTTCCCTTTCAAGAAACTATCCTGACTCTACTTAATTAGGTTATAATTTTCCAAATGAACTGTTATTACTTCCTTAATAAATGATTCCAACATTTTTCCAATGATGTCATTCGACCAATCAGCCTGTAGCTTTTCGCCTCTCTCCTTTTTTGAATTGGGGTGTCACATTGGCAGTTTTCCAATCTTCCAGCGCTTCTCCAGAATCCAAGATTTTTGGAAAATTACAACCAAAACATCCACTGCCTCTATAGTAAGGACTTGAATTAAGACACAGTTATACCACATTTACCAGTTTTGGGTCTGTTCTATACGACCTATCAGATTACACTGGGTTATTTGGGACAAGGGGAATGCAAAGCCTTAATGGAATCTGTGTGCTATGTCTTCTATTATTTTGAACAGAAGAAATGTCATTTGGGATCTGGCTTTGACGTATGATTCTGGCACTATCATTTTCCATTCCACGCAGGGGACAGATAACATTGAGGCAAGATACACAAAAAACTACCTCAGGGTATGCTGCCATTTGTGTGCAGATTACATTGTACATCTTATTTTGTTACCATCTGAACTATGTGTTTTGGTTTTAAATCTTTCTTCCTAAGAAACAGACTCCCATGGACGATGATAAAACTGTTAATGTTTGATTTCCATAAATAATTAAGAATTCATTTTCAAAATAACATGTTGGGATATAGCAGAAGTAACTGAAGGTATGTTGTATTTGTATTTGCAGCATCTCAATGTAACCCTCAGAGCCATAGAAGGCCAATGTGCATTTCCACTCCACTGGGGGAAAATACTCTTCTTTTTGCGACTTACTGCATCCACCTCCAACCCAGGCTCATGGCCTGTCACTCTCACTACTGTCCACTCAGTCTAATTTCATCACAGCTCCTTAACCCACCTTTTCTCCACATGCACCAGCCCTAACATCCATTTACAGCTTGCTCAGTCGCTCCCTTTCTCTCATTACAGGAGAATACAGCCCTCAAGATGGCAGAAAGAGCCTGTAAATGTGGAGCCCTGACTGATAAAAGATTTGTCAGCCTCTATGAGGAGAGAATCCTGCTTCTCCCGGGAGAAGATCAGAACTGCTCCTACTTGATGCCACCAGCAGAGTAAGTACCATTCTTCACTCACCTGTAACTCTCACAGTTATCCTGCTGCCAGCAAGATTCATTGTTCACTACTTCCATTCAGCGGCTGTGATTCCTTCTCTCTCTTGCCTTACAGGCACCAGTGGGATGCCCACCATTGCTGCGGAGAAATGGCTGGCTCCAAAAGCCAACTCCTTGGCCTCCGAGCGTTAGAGTACTGGAGTGTTACAGGAAGCATTGGCAAGACTTTGACACCTCCCACCAGCTCAGATAAGGGCATCTAGGGTGGGAACATTAATCTGAGAGAGTGTGGGAGCACAATCTGGTGAACACCTCACTGTGGCAGCTCTGCAGCTGTCTGTGGAAGAAACACTCCAGGCTGCTGGCTGTCAGAGGCCTGTTAGAGACCAGGCTCAGCCCCAGGTCAGAGGGGGACCTGTGGTGTCCATAAGGCGGGACTTTGCCCCAATGCACAGGGTGGAGCAGCAGAGGCAGGCGGCTATCTGGAATATGGCTCTCATCGCCCAGAAGCAACAGGAGTGCAGTAAGTTTTGTGACTGACTGTCTGCCCCCATGGACAGGGCAACAGTTACCATGGAGACCCAGGCCCCGCACCCTCAGAGTCTACTGGAGAGGCTCACGTGCCCCCACTCCACCCTCCGAATCTCAGGGCCAAAGACACGGTAACCAGGGTGTGGGTGGGGTCACGGAAACTAGCGAGCACCACAAATTCTCACTAGGCTCTCCTCACAAGGACACAGGGCAGTGCAAGAAGACACACAGCCAAAAGAGGAGGAACTGCATGCACAACCCTCAGTAATCACCTCTGAGGACACTCTAGAGATGGCTGGGTCCTTCACCTCCAGTCTACCTAACCCCTCCAACCCTCAGATTTGAAGCCAAAACGACTCTGGTAAGAAGCCTCTTGACACATCCAGGCCTTACAAACATGAAAAGCCCTGGGGCTCCACAGCCAAGCAAGTTCTGTTCAGGCTAGCTGCAGTACCATGGGAATACACTGAGGCATATTGAGGGCATCATAGTTTTTTTTATACATTCACGGGATGAGGGCATCTCTGGCTAGGCAGCATTTATTGCCCAATTAATATTGCCCAGAGAGCAATTAAGAGCCAACCACATTGCTGTGCATCTGGACGCACATGTAGGCCAGACCAGGTAAGGATGGCAGTTTCTTTCCCTAAAAGGCATGAGTGAACCAGATGAGTTTGAAAATGGATTTACGGTCATCATTTGATTCTGGATTTTTATTGAATTCAAATTGCACCATTTGTCATGGTGGGATTCGAACCCAGTTCCCCAGAGTGTTTTCTGGGTCTCTAGATTTAGAGTCCAGCATAGGTGACATCGCACTGCACACCAACTCTCAAGTGTTTATAAACGTCACTGTTTTCACAATATATCTGCTCAGTTTAGTCTCCGAGTACCCCCAATGTAAACTCTACTGCTACCTTTACATTGGGTCACCTTAATATGGTCCCACTAGCACTGGCGTTCAATCGTTGTTATTCCATCTTCTCTCAGACAGCAGCTTTTTAACAGTTAGCTTCTTATCATGGTTAGTTTTGCTGTCCTGTTACTTTGAGGCTTGGCTGCCATGAGACATTAATCTCCACGGTAAATTTCTGCTTCTTCCTGTTTAACAGCCAGAAGATGAGGTCAAGCTTTCCAATTTGGTCTATGCTGAGTGACATTTACCTCTGAGTTACACAGCACCATTAGGAACTTCATATCATGGAGGATATTGTGTTTTTGGTCTTTCTACATGAAGGCCAGGAGTGTCATTCACTTTTCGAAACAGGCCTCTTCCTCTTTAGATAAAGAGCTTGAGAAATACAGTTGTGGATAATAGTAACTTGGAGCGATTAATATTGAAAACCCTGGGTAAACAATTTTAATCTGAGGTCTTTGGAAGATCATATTGTCTTAAAAACAGATGAATCAGCTCAATTATTCAAGGCCAGGAAGCAGTTCATGATGAGTTGGCACTGTCCTTGGCATCATCAAAGTTAAGAGGATATAGTGTTGACTGTTTCTTTATATTGAGGTGTACCTATGTGGCAAATATCCTGATTTAAATGGCGATGCTATTATGTATGTAGTAAAGTCATTTGCCGAATACATCTCCTGCATAACGTGGGTTTACTGAGGCTGACTGGGTGAAGCTGAGGGTCAGCCAGGGGAAAAACTAGACGATGTGCCACCACCATCACTGACTTCATTAGCAAATGCAGGAGGACTGTGAACCAAAGAAGTCACTCCGAGTGTCCCCCAACTGTAAACCTTGGATGAATCGGGAAATCCACTCCCTCCTGAAGACCGGATGTGCAGCATTCAAGGCGTGTGACCCAGACTGATACAGAAAATCCAGACACGACCTCTGCAATGCTGGACCTACCAAAGAGACTCTCGTTGTCTACGGTGAGGCCTAAATCACATTATAGGATACAAAATGAAACAGTGTAAGATGGTGCACATTCCTCCCTGACACAGCCAATGTTTCCTATGCCTGGTTTGGGCAGAATACCACCGGCATGGTGATGCCTGCCCCCCTCTGCCCCAGACACACCTGTTCCCTCTGTCACTGCTCTAACCATCAGACCAGTCTGCGTGGGAGTTAGCCCAAGGAAAGCGAGGGGCCCGGATGGCATCCCTGACTGAGCATTCAGATGCTGTGTGGACCAACTGGTGGTAGTATTCACCGACACCTTCAACCTCTCCTTCCCAGAAACTGAAGTGCCCACCTGCTTCGAGAAGACCACCTTTATCCCCATTCCCAAGAAAACACGTGCAGTGTGCCTTAATGACTAACGCCTAATAGCTCGGACTTTAATAATCATGAAGTGCTTCGAGAGGCTGCTCGTAGCCCACATCAACTCCAGTCTCCCAAAGTGCCTCAATCCCATACAGTTTGCCTATTGACATAACAGGTTCACAAAGGATACCAGTTCCCTAGCCCTGCACTCATCCCTGGAACACCTAGACAACAAAGACACCTACGTCAGGCTCCTGCTCATTGACTTCCATTTCTGCCTTCAATACCATTATCCCCTCCAGCCTGATCTCAGAACTCTGAGACCTTTGTCTCGGCTGCGCCGTCTGCAGCTGGATCCTCAGCTTTCTGGCCCACAGGCTGCAATCAGTGAGGATAGGTTACTGCACCTCCTCCACAATAACACCCAACACTGGGGTACCCCCAAGGATGCATCCTCAGCCTCCTACTGTACTCCCTGTACGCCCACAACTCTGTGGCCAAATTCTGAACAAATGCCATCTACAAGTTTGCTGCTGATACCACCATAGTGGGATGGATATCTAACAACGATGAGTCAAACTATAGAAGGGCAATAGAGGGCTTGTTGACGTGATGTAATGAAAACAATCTGTCTCTCAATGTCAGCAAAACTAAGGAACTGATCAGTGACTTCAGAAAGAAAGGAGGAGAACACACCCCCACCATCTGCATCAATGGAACTGAGGGTGAGTGGGTGAAGAGCATCAAGTTCCTCGGAGTGACAATAACCAACGACCTGTCCGGGATTTCCCAGGTAGGTGTAACAGTTAAGAAGGCACAACAATGCCTCTTCTTCGTCAGGCAGCTCAGGAAATTTGACATGTCCATAAGGACGCTCACCCACTTCTACAGATGCACCAGTGAAAGCATATTGTCTGGGTGCATAACGACCTGGTATGACAAATACTCTGCCCAGGACCACAAGAAACTACAGAAGATGGTGAGCACAGCCCAGACCATCACGGAAGCCAACCTTCCATCAGTGGGCTCTATTTACATAGCCTGCTGCCACAGAAACGCAGCCATCATCATCAAAGGCCATTGCGCCCTGGTAATGACCTCCTAATGACCTTCAGGCAGAAGATACAGGAGCCTGACACATGCACAAGCAGGTTCAGGAACAGCTTTACTCCAGCTGTTATCAGACTGTTGAATGGACTCTAGCTTCAAATAACGTAACCTGCAATGAACCTGTCTGTCTCTAAGTCTTTTGGATCTGTACGTCCTTCGCTTGCTTTGATCTGCCTGTGATGCTCATAAACAAAGCTTTTCACTGTTTTTCAGCACATGTGGCAATAAAATCAAACAGTCAATAAAATGAATCAACAAAGAGGATAGTAGCTACTGGAGAATGTTGGTCCATTCCCATCATAACTGTACCTGAGGCAATATTCGCCTTCAAAGCTGCATTTTCTTGACAGCTTTGTGGAATGTCTCGTCTCTCCTTACATGGATGCCCTGGAGGGAGAGGCACCAGATCTGACAGGTTCTGCTGTCTGAGAAAATGGTTATTTCATGGTGGACATCTCCAGTCACCACCATTGCCCTGGGCCCTGGTTATAACTGTCCACAGACCAGCAACCATTATATCCTGAAAACTCTGAATGACTGTAGCATGCAGAGAGAAACATAACATAGAAACATAGAAGAGATGAGCAGGATTAGACCATTCAACCCCATGAGACTGCTTCACAATTTAATATGATCATGGCCGATTATTGAGCTCAATACCCTAATCCCACTCTCCCCCTAAATCCCTTGATGCCTTTAGGCACAAGACTTTTCTCTGTCTTAAATGTGCTCAATGACCTGGCACCCACAGCCTTCTGTGGCAGTGAATTTCAAAAATTCACCACTCTTCTGCTGAAGAAGTTTCTCCTTATCTCCGCTCAAATTTCTTCAGTCTCACTAGATCTCAATCCTGTATTTCCCTCCTTAATGGCTTATGGTCAACCTACAACACTTGGGCTGCCGTGGTTCAAGAAAGCAGCTCACCAACATTTTCTTAAGGACAGCTACGAACTGATAATAAATGCTGGTCAGCCAGTGATGCTCATATTTGATGAGTGGCTTCTTTTTTAAAAAAAGCATGAATCAGCATCCACTCAGCCAGGAAGAAGTCTACCTCACCAATTATACACCTAATATATATTCTCTGGTTTCTAAAGGCATATCTGTCTTGGCCATTCTTCATAAGATCACATCCGTGAACATCATACTGGTGGCCTGGTACTTTAGTGGTTATTCATACTGCTGAATGCAAAGAGCTTCCAACACTGTCAGGAATATTCTGCTGACAGAATACCAAAACAATAACCCATCATTGGGAACCTGAATTTTGGCTACCTGTGCAATCAAGCTTCCCCGTTTGCTTTCGACTCTTAACAAATTGGGCTCAGAGGATCCTGTTCTTTGTCGTCAGGCAAATATCCTTTTGACACTGATCTTTTGAACATTCTTTTGGTCAAGAGATTGTCCCAGTGTACTCAGTGATCTGAATGCAAAGGCAAATTAACAGCAGTGTTGTTGAAAAGCCAAGTTAGATAGATCAATACTGTGCTATTAGAATGTTCCTTTTAGATCACTGAAAATCCAACTGTATTTACACTAGACATAACTGGATAAAGTGATATAAATCTAGGACCAAATAAGCAACTCCAATGTGTTTTCTTTTTAATTCATTGTTATGTGATGGTATTAATACTTGCCTCTTGTCTCTACAGCTCTAGTTTGGAATGAGCTCAAAGGAAACAGGGCACCGAGGGTGGTCTGAATGTTTGAATAGTGGGTGTGGTTGACTCTCAAGAATCTCATAAATCTGAGTTGTGGAGTCTACTTAAACTGTAGCATTCATGTCTTCCTCACGTGAGCTTTGTGAAATTTTACCCCCACCCTCGAAATATCAATAAGATGCAGAATCACAGAAGGTTTAGGGTGCAAACAGGGGCCATTTGGCTGATCATATTGGCACCAACTCTTCAAATGAGCATCTTTGCCTACTGCCAATTTCCTGTTTTTACCCCATATCCTTGCAGATTACTTCAATCTAAATAATCATCCAAGACATAGGCCCTTGGAAGAAAAGGTGACAAACATCAGCCTGATCTTTTAGTTACTTCCTGCACCTTAACAATCAGCTAGATAAACTGACAACCTACCTTGATGAATACAGGGCGATTCTCTCTGGCTAACTGCCCATATCTCACTTGCAAACTCAGGCAAACAACTCAGTCTCCCACCTCAGCACCTGGCTCCTGCAATTTTCAGATGGGCTTGTAAATAAAAGGAGTAGGTCAATGATCTGCAGCCGGTAAGGTGCAATTCTTTTAAAAATAGAAGCCCTACAGCAATTGTGAAATTGCAATTTTAAGATATAAATAAGAGGAATGGTCACCAATTGTGTACCAAGAATTGAACCAATTTAGAGAAATTAAGCTCAAAAACAACTTGGGTAGCACTCACCTATCACCATCCCTCCTACCTTCCCCAGCCCTATCCCTCCTCTCTCTATTTATTTCTCAGCTCATTTTCCCCTTCACTTCCCGACCAAAATGTCAACTTTCCTGTTCCTCTGATGCTGCCTGGTCTCCTGTGTTCCTCCAGCTCCACACTGTGTTATCTCTGATTCCAACATTTGCAGTTCTTACTATCATTGGGTAGTTCTTAACTTTTTAGTGCTCTGCTGTGCTCCCAAGGGAAAAAAAACTCTAGGTTACTGTTTCTCCATGGCTATGACAACTGGGGGAGTAGGAAAACCATCGTGGGTTTCATAAATACAGTGAATGTGTTAAGTTTTTAGTGAGGTATTGCTTGAGTTGTCTAGAGCTGAATACTGCCAAAAAGACATATGATTTACTGCAGCCATCTTAAAAGATTTTGGTGTCCACTTTTTAAAGTATAGCTTTAATGCCTGTATTGAGCCTAAAACTAGCTTTACCAAATTGTTCCAGAGTTAAGTGAATTTAGCCAGCACAATAGTTGGAGAAGCTGGAGTTATTCTTCTTGGAGGTAAAGAGGTGAGGGAAGAAATAATTAGAATGTACTTAATCAAGGTTGAGAAAGAAATACTGTTCCTATCTGATGTTGTAAGGACTATAACTGCTTTGTCCCCTGCTTTTTGTTATCTACAATAATTTAGATGTGAATACAGGAATTGTTAGTACGTTTGTAGATGACATCAAAATTGGTGGCGTAATTGAAGGCTACCTCTGAGTACAACAGAATCTTGAACAGATGGGCCGATGGGCCAAGGAGTGGTAGGTGGAGTTTAACTTAAATAAATGTGAGGTGTTGCATTTTGGAAAGGCAAATCAAGGCAAGGCTTTATACACTTTGTGGTAAGGTCCTGAGGAGTGTTGCTGAACAAGTTGACCTTGGGGTGCAGGTTCATAGTTCCCTAAAAGTGGAGCCACAGGTAGACAGAATAGTGAGGAAGTGTTGGAGACTTGTATAATTGCGACATTTAGAGGGCGCCTAGAATGGTACATGAATAGGAAGCATCTGGAGGGATATGGGCCAAATGCTGGCAAATGGGACTAGATTAATATAAGATATCTAGTTGGCATGGATGAGTTGGTCTAAGCTGCCTGTTTCCATGCTGCCTCTATGACTGTAACTTACATAGCTGATCTAATACTCCATGACTAGGAGACACTAGGTTTTGGACAGGGGATAATGAAGGAGTGTAGGAAAGACCTTTGTATATGGCAAATGATACTGCCCTGAAACCTACTGCCTGTGAGGGTGGTGAAAGTGGAGACACTGAATGATTTCAGGAGGAAATCGGATGGGCACATGAGGAAAATAAACATGTCTGGCTAAATGGTTAGAGTGTGAGTATGAGATCAACCAGATATTGTACAGAAGGGTGGCATGGACTTTATGGCCTCCTTCTGAGCTCTGAGTTCTTTTATGTCTGATTCCCCAATCTTTGAGTGGTCTGCCCTAAGGTCCAACCTGCTGGTCATCTCACTGTGAAAACTGGCTGATTTCCTGACCTCACAAAACTACTGAGCTGCTGCTTGCTGGTGGCATATCAATGAGATCAGAACCTCAAAGGATTTAGCCCTTCAGCTAACTATTCAAGCATTTCACCTGCAGAAAAATAAGGGGGTTGGGAAATGAAAGGCCAATGTAGCACATTGCTTTGTTTCTCCATAAAAATTCTTTCATTGGAATGTGGTAAAGAAATTAATAGTCCAGTGTTGGAAAGAAATATTGGGCCAGCTTCTAGTGAACCATAATGCTTCCAAAGTAAAATTGTTTCAGTGAAGTCAAAGCAAACCAGAAGATCAGAAATATCTTGGCAAGACAGGTTTATTGCTGGTTTCAAGTGTAAGGCAGAAATTCTAACTTTAGCATTGAGCATGCCAAGTAAAATCTATAACGTTTGGAAGCTGTTATATTCCCTTCTAAATGAGCGCACAATTCAAAATTAACATTCTTTTGCAAAAAAAAAATTTGTGTATCTCATGTCAGATCTGAGATTAATCTGTCCGCTGTATCTGCAAGGACACAAACTAAGTTTCAAGCTGTCAAATGTCAGCTGTCATGGCTGCTTTTCAAGAAAAGTTTGAACCAAAATGGAAACATTGCTAAATTGCTTCGTGAGTCAGCCAAGAGTAAGTACTTATTAGGGGAGGCAACATGCACAGTGATTTCTCTCTGACCCTGAGTAAATGATATAAATACTACAGTTGTGCAGTCATATCAGTGCCTGCAGCTGAGTACTGTGAAAATAGGGATCTGAATTTGGATTGTGCTGCTGATGTGTGCTGGTGGAGGCAAAGCCAGTTTGGTACCGTGGAAGATTTAAATATGTAGGCAGCCATGAAAGCTTGCCAAACACTATCAATGGATGAATGAGAATGAATGAGTGACAAAGTGAAAAGCTGGAAGATATGATGGGGTGTAACTACACACTGGAGTGTTAGTTTGGGCTACATGTCAATTGGGAAACCTGGGCACAGAGCCAGGAGTATAACTCATTACAATATAACAGTAGAATAGAAGATGAGTCAAATTGAGTTGCAATGACTAGTGGAAGACTTTGAAAAAAAATCCTCTAAAATTAAAAAGGAAGGAGAGAATACAGGAGAAAACCTCTAGTTTGAGGCACTGAGAAATATCAAGGGAGAAATTTGTTTACCTATATGAAATACTGCCAGACTGGACTCAACACTCCTCTCATTTGACTGCCTCCCCTCTCCAGCATCCCACCTTACACCAGGTACATTCATGAGGGGCATTGCAGTGTTGTCATGGATCAAGGAGGACCAGTCCAGCTTCTCCTGGTTTCTCATTCAGGTTATTTTATGTGTTGTCTTCACCAGCTTCTAGAGCTCCCGTTGAAGAGCTGCTGATTAGAGCCTGAAAAGCTGGGTAGGGTCCAATTTTTAACCAATTTTAGAGATGGATTCTGAACAGACAGTGGGCCCCTCATTGGCACATTATGCCAATTTAAAGCAGCTGTCAGGGATGTCTGAACATTGCCCAAGTCAATACAGTGTCACATGTCTATTAGAGAGCCTTGGGCATGGGATATAGTGAGGTAAATAAGGTCCAACATTGTCAAATTGGAGGCAATGTGAATGCAAGTACTTGACCAAGATCATCAATAATGTGCATTTCTAAGTAATGTTTCTGGCATCACTAGCAATAAACTATGAGAAATGAGTGTGTGGGATTTGAAGACCCTGAAACTATACTCCATTACAATAACTAGGTTACTCTGTTTGTCTTTATTGCAACGTAAACCCCGTGTTGGTAATAGTGGAGATTCATTTTCAAGCCATTTCATTCATTTTCTCAAATACTTACAGTTTGCCCTATGTATTACAAACAGTTCAAACCCATCACCAAAACCCAGTATACTTAATTACACATGAAAATCCTTTGGTCTATCTAAGGTTTATGTTGTTTTTTATGACAAGAATATTATAGACATTGTTCTCTATTTCCATTGATACATTAGGATGTATATATGCTTTACATATTTTGTTACAGCACAGGTTAAACCCCAAATGAGCAAATTCAAATTAATTTTTAAAACTGAACCAGAGGCATTGTTGCCTTACATTATTTATGTTGTTTTCACAATGCATTAACCTCGGTGAATACAAGGAGATGTGGTGGATTTACTTCAGTTTGAGGGGAAATTAAGATAATATTGAAACAATAATTGACCTTAGCTCAAAAAAGTAAGATCTGGAATAGGATTAGGTAGCGATTTAAAAAGGGAAAGGAAGAGGCCACTTGTAGGAATAGCTTGTACGCCCTGAAACAGTAGTCATACTGTACATCAGAGTATACAGGAGATAATATATGGGGAGTGCCTGAGAGGTACTGGAATAATCACTGATGACTTTAACCTACATTTATAGTCAAATCAGATTTGAAAAAGTCCCCAAGAAATTGAAAAACTCCACCAAGGTCTGTATCCCATAATGAAACCACTCTTTATTGACACATGGAGAGTACCTGGCATTGATCCAGCTCTGTCAGTGCCAGTTCTCGGAGTGAACAGGATGTCTGACTCTCCTGTTTGTATCTGTCAGCCAGGACTCCCTGATTGAACCAGATTAACAGCCCCCAATCAGGGAACTCATACTCTATGGTGTCCACCCGACTGATCTTGTTACAATCACTGCTTCCGTCCCCCTCTGTGTTTGAGGATATAGGCTAGTTCTTTTCTTGTAGTGCCTCCTGGGGTGTTTTGGCATGGGGTCAGGTTCTCCAACTCTGCCTCTGACACAGATGGCATGTTTTGCACAGTAGCTTGCCTCTTGCGCCTGGAGCGTCTTGGAAGAAATTCATTCTCTTCTTCAGGCAGCAAAGGTGTTGAGATGGTGACATCCACCCCGTCGATCTCAGATTCTGAAGTATCTTCAACTCCTCACAGAGAGGGAGAAACCACCGGTTCTGGAACAGTCAGAAAGGCTGTCAAGAAGCCAGGTATATTTTGCATTTGCACCATTTGCAAGTTGGCAGCTTTCATATCGTTGTTCAGGATGACAGCACCTATTTGAACTTAAGTGTCTGTGGACCTGACCTCACATTGACCATGCCTTATACCCATGCAGTGCCACTCCTGTGGCTCCTATGCCAAACTTCATCCTTTGAATAAATCTGTCTCTGTCATTTAGTAGAGTTTTGTGTCAGGCATCGGAGTTTCTGATGCCATTTCACCTTCCTGCCCAGGTCTGGGAAGATCACGTTTTACCTGGTGCGCATTCTTCTCCCCATTAGCAACTCTGCTGGTGCTATCCCTGTAGCTGTATGAGGGGTGGTCCCATAATCAAATAGGTAACAGGACAGTTTGGTATCGGGTGAAGCTGTAGGCTGTCCCTTTAAGCCTGTCTTCAAAGTTTGGACTGTTCTTTCTGCCGGGCCATTAGATGACAGATAGTATGGTGTTGCCCTTATATGGTGAACACCATTTGACTTCAGGAGATGCTCAACTTCCCTAATGGTAAAGGATGGCCTGCTATGTGTGACCAATGCATCTGGGAGTCTGTGTATTGTAAAAGAAGCATGCAGTTTTTCTATTGTCATTTCTGTGTTTGATGAATGAACTCTATGAATATCCAGAAACGTTTAGAAGGCATCCACAATGACTGAGAACATTGAGCCCATGAATGGATTTATTGGGTCGATATGCAGCCAAGTCCAGGATTTACCCGGCCATTTTTCATTGAGTGTGAAGGAGCTGCTGATAGTAATTTTTGTCTTTGTTGGCACTCTGGACACTGCCCCACCAATGCAGCTATGTCTGCATCGAATCCCGGCCACCAGACATATCTTCTCGCCATCATCTTCATTTTGAAAACTCCTGGATGACCCTGGTGGAGTTCAGCCAGTATCTGGCAATGGTCTTTGCTCAGGGCAATCACTCTTGCTTCCCATAATAATATGCCATCCTTTACTGTGATCTGGTCCCTCCGCATCTGAAAAGTTTTAAGTTCTGGATGTCTGGCCCTTTGACTTCCCCCGTCACCAGCAGATTTTCAGTTTTACAAGGACTGGATATATCTGCATCCGAAGTCTGATATTGCAAGCTGGACTGGAAGTGTGGCAGAAAATTTAAACACAATACGGACTCTTCCCTTGACAATACCGCCAGTGGTGAATCTGCCAATGGGAGGCAACTCAATGCATCTGCTACTTGGCCTCCAAAAAGGTGTTCCAGTTGTGATTATACCCACTCAGAATTCAAGCCCACTGCTGAATTCGGTCTGAGGCTATGGGTGGCACTGCCTTGTCCTTTTTATGTAGACCTAGCAGGGTTTGTGGTCCATTATTATTACAAATTTACACCTGTAACGTTACTGTTGGAGCTTCCTGGCTGTAAATAGGATCGCAAAACCTTCCTTCTCTATCCAAACATATTCATCCACTGCCTTAGCCAAAGTTCTGAATGCATACGCTATTGGGATTTCATCTCCACTGCATTATTATGAGCTATTACTACCCAAAAACTGCGCAGGGAGGCATCTCATGACAATACCAGATCTTAGAACATAGAACATAGAACATTACAGCACAGTACAGGCCCTTCGGCCCTCGATGTTGTGCCAACCTGTCATACCGATCTGAAGCCCATCTAACCTACACTATTCAAAGTACGTCCACATGCTTATCCAATGACGACTTAAATGTACCTAAAGTTGGCGAATCTACTACCGTCGCAGGCAAAGCGTTCCATTCCCTTACCACTCTCTGAGTAAAGAAACTACCTCTGATATCTGTCCTATATCTTTCACCCCTCAATTTAAAGCTATGCCCCCTCGTGCTCGCCGTCACCATCCTAGGAAAACGGCTCTCCCTATCCACCCTATCTAACCCTCTGATTATTTTATATGTTTCAATTAAGTCACCTCTCAACCTTCTTCTCTCTAATGAAAACAGCCTCAAGTCCCTCAGCCTTTCCTCGTAAGACCTTCCCTCCCTACCAGGCAACATCCTAGTAAATCTCCTCTGCACCCTTTCCAAAGCTTCCACATCCTTCTTATAATGCAGTGACCAGAACTGTTCGCATTACTCCAAGTACAGCTGCACCAGAGTTTTGTACAGCTGCAGCATAACCTCTTGGTTCCGGAACTCGATCCCTCTATTAATAAAAGCTAAAACACTGTATGCCTTCTTAACAGCCCTGTCAACCTGGGTGGCAGCTTTCAAGGATCTGTGTACTGGACACCGCGATCTCTCTGCTCATCTACACTACTAAGAATCTTACCATTAGCCCAGTACTTTGCCTTCTGGTTACTCCTACCAAAGTGCATCACCTCACACTTGTCTGCATTAAACTCCATTTGCCACCTCTCAGCCCAGCGCTGCAGCTTATCTATGTCTCTCTGCAACCTACAACATCCCTCGTCACTATCCACAGCTCCACCGACCTTCGTGTCATCTGCAAATTTACTAACCCATCCTTCTGCGCCCTCATCCAGGTCATTTATAAAAATGACAAACAGCAGTGGACCCAACACCGACCCTTGTGGTACACCACTAGTAACTGGTCTCCAGGATGAACATTTCCCATCAACTACCACCCTCTGTCTTCTTTCAGCAAGGCAATTTCCAATCCAAACTGCTATATCTCCCACAATCCCATTCCTCTGCATTTTGTACAATAGCCTACTGTGGGGAACCTTATCGAAGGCCTTGCTGAAATCCATATACACCACATCAACCGGTTTACTCTCATCTACCTGTTTGGTCACCTTCTCAAAGAACTCAATAAGGTTTGTGAGGCACGACCTTCCCTTCACAAAACCGTGCTGACTATCCTAATCAATTTATTCTTTTCTAGATGATTATAAATCCTAACACTTATAACCTTTTCCAACACTTTATCAACAACTGAGGTAAGGCTCACTGGTCTATAATTACCAGGGTAGTCTCTACTCCCCTTCTTGAACAGGCGAACCACATTTGCTATCCTCCAGTCGTCTGGCACTATTCCTGTAGACAATGATGAGTTAAAGATTAATGCCAAAGGCTCGGCAATCTCCTTCCTGGCTTCCCAGAGGATCCTAGGATAAATCCCATCTGGCCCAGGGGACCTATCTATCTTCACCCTCTGTAGGATTTCTAATATCTCTTCCGTGTGAACTTCAATCCCACCTAGTCTAGTAGCCTGTATCTCAGTATTCTCCTCGACAACATTGTCGTTTTCTAGAGTGAATACTGTTGAAAAATATTCATTTAGTGCTTCCCCTATCTCCTCTGACTCCACACACAACTTACCACTACTATGATTGATTGGCCCTAATCTTACTTTCGTCATTCTTTTATTCCTTAAATACCTATAGAAAGCCTTAGGGTTTACCCTGATCCTATCTGCCAACAACTTCTCATGTCTCCTCCTGGCTCTTCTGAGCTCTCTCTTTAGGTCTTTCTTGGCTACCTCATAGCCCTCAAGCACCCTATATGAGTCTTCACATCTCATCCTAACATAAGCCTTCTTCTTCCTCTTGACCAGAGATTCCACCTTCTTCGTAAACCACGGCTCCTGCACTCTACAGCTTCCTCCCTGCCTGACAGGTACTTACTTATCTAGGACACACAGGAGCTTTTCCTTGAATAAGGTCCACATTTCTAATGTGCCCATCCCCTGCAGTTTCCTTCCCCATCCTATGCTCCCTAAATCTTGCCTAATCTCATCGTAATTGCCTTTCCCCCAGCTATAACTCTTGCCCAGTGGTATACACCTATCCCTTTCCATCACTCAAGTAAACATAACAGAATTGTGATCGCTATCACCAAAGTGCTCACCTACTTCCAAATCTAACACTGGCCAGGCTCATTACCCAGTACCAAATCTAATGTGTCTTCACCCCTTGTTGGTCTATCTACATACTGTGTCAGGAAGCCCTCCTGCACACACTGGACAAAAACTGACCCATCTATAGTACTCGAACTATAGTGTTCCCAGTCAATATTTGGAAAGTTGAAGTCCCCCATGACAACTACCCTGTCTTTCTTACTCCTATCAAGAATCATCTTTGCTATCCTTTCCTCTACATCTCTGGAGCTATTCGGAGGCCTGTAGAAAACTCCCAACAGGGTGGCCTCTCCTTTCCTGTCTCTAACCTCAGCCCATACTATCTCAGTTGATGAGTCCCCAAACATCCTTTCTGCAACTGTAATACTGTCCTTGACCAATTATGCCACACCTCCCCCCCTTTTACCATCTTCTCTGTTCTTACTGAAACATCTAAATCCCAGAACCTGCAACAACCATTCCTGTCCCTGCTCTATCCATGTCTCCGAAATGGCCACAACATCGAAGTCCCAGGTACTAACCCATGCTGCAAGTTCACCCACCTTATTCCGGATGCCCCTGGCGTTGCAGTAGACACACTTCAAACCAACTTCTTGCTCGCCGGTGCCATCTTGCTTCCCTGAAACTTTATTTCGGACCACCCTACACTCAACCTTTTCTGTACTCGAACTACAATTTTGGTTTCCATCCCCCTGCTGAATTAGTTTAAACCCACCCAAATAGCCTGAGCAAATTTCCCCCCCAAGGGATATCAGTACCCCTCTGGTTCAGGTGAAGACCATCTTGCTTGTAGAGGTCCCACCTACCCCAGAAAGAGCCCCAATTATCCAAGAATCCAAAACCCTCCCTCCTGCACCATCCCTGTAGCCACGTGTTCAACTCCTCTCTCTCCCTATTCCTCACCTCACTAGCACTGGCACGGGCAACAAACCAGAGACAACAACTCTGTTCTTCCTAGCTCTCAGCTTCCATCCTAGCTCCCTGAATTTCTGCCTTAAATCCCCATCTCTCTTCCTACCTTTGTCGTTGGTGCCAATGTGGACCACGACTTGGGGCTGCTCCCCCTCCCCCTTAAGGATCCCAAAAACATGATCAGAGACATCATGCACCCTGGCACCTGGGAGGCAACACACCAACCGTGAACCTCTCTCGTCCCCACAGAACCTCCTACCTGTCCCCCTAACTATGGAGTCCCCAATGACTACTGCTCTGCTCCTCTTCCCCCTTCCCTTCTGAGCAACAGGGGCAGACTCTGTGCCAGAGATCTGTGCCCCACTGCTTTCCCCTGGTAAGTCGTCCCCCCCAACAGTATCCAAAACGGTATACTTATTGTTGAGGGGAATGGCCACAGGGGATCCCTGCACTGCCTGCCGGTTCCCTTTCTGTCCCCTGACCGGATCATAGTGTGCCGAAACCTTTGAGCAGGATAGCTGTTCCTTCACTTCCCTGAAAGCTACGGCTTGGCTATGCCACCATTTCCAAGGCTAATCCTTTTTTAAGAGTTGATGCAAAAGTGCCAGGGCATCTTTGATTGCACTCACTTTACATTCCAACATGTGTAACCTGGTCTTGTTGAATCTGAAGCCTAGGTAGATCACTTGGGGTCCATGGAACACAGTTTTTCACCTTCTGAAGTGTATGCCAGCATGGGAGAAATGTGTAAGGACTATGTTAAAGTTCTCTAAGTGTTCTTTTTTAGTCTTCCCCAGTGTTAGCATACCATCCAGATAAATGGTGATCCAAGCTAGACCTTGTGAAACGTTTTCTGTCATCCACTGAAAAATTGCATAGGCTGATGATACCCCAAGTGGCAGTCTTGCATATTAGTACAACCCCTTGTAGGTATTATTTAAAGGATACTTCTGGGAATCCTTATCTAACCACAATTGCATGTACACGTGATGCATGTCCAGCTTTGTGAAGGACAGCCTGCCTGCCAGATTTGTGTATAAATCCCCTATGCTTGGGTATTTATCCAGCCGTGAAATATGGTTTACCATTTGTAGTAAAAGGCTTGGGAAGTTCTGGGGCTAGTTATTGCAAGGATATTATTAAGCTGGAGAGGTTCAGAATAGATTTGCCATGATGTTGCCAGGTATGGAAGGTTTGAGTTATAAAGAAAGGCTGGAATGTTTTTTTTTACTGGGGCGTAGGAGGGTGAGAGGCGACCTAGTAGAAGTTTATAAAATAATGAGGGGCATAGTTAGTGTTAATGGTAGCTGTCTTTTCCCTAGGGTGGGGGCTGCCAAGACTAGGGGGTTCATTCTTAAGGTGAGAGGAGATTTATAAAAGATATAAGGGGCAAAATTGTTTACACAGAGTGTGGTTCTTGTGTGGAATGAACTTCCTGAGGAAGTGATGGATGTGTGTACAATTATAACATTTAAGAGGCATTTGGATAGTTATATGGAGGGGAAAGGTTTGGAGGGATATGGGTCACGCATAGGCAAGTGGGACTAGTCTAGTTTGGGATTATGCTCGGCATGGGTCTGTTGCTGTGCTGAATGACTTTAGGGCTCTATGACTCTATGATTATCAAAAGAGCCAAGTTCAAGCTGTCTGTTGACCCGGGAGCAATTCCACTATTCCGCAAGGCCCACCCAGTGCCATTTGCCTTACAGGCAAAAATAGAGGCAGAATTCAGAAGGCTGGAAAGCAAACGAATCATCAAACAAGTCCAGTTGCAAACACACAAAATTGGCTAAGGGACATGAAACAGAGCATAAGAGAGAATATTAGACTGTGAGGAGGACATTCATAGACGTTAACAGCAGAGAAAACTACCTTTAGGCGCATTGAGTCAGCATTGGTCAAAAAAACCCAACTAACTATTCTAATCCCATTTTCTAGCACTTGGCCCAGAGTTTTGTATACCTTGGCACTGCAAATGGAGATCTAAACACCTCTGAAATATTATGAGGCCTTTTGCTTCTACCACCCTTATAGGCAGTGAGTTCCAGACTCGTACCACCCTCTGAGTTATAAGAAATTTGTTCACATCAGCAGTGTACATCTTAAGTGACTCTATCAGGTCCACCTCAATGCATTCCAGGCACCCACCACCCTCTGTGTAAAGAACTTTCCATGCATATCTCCCTTAAACCATTCCCCTCTCACCTTGAAATCGTGACCCCTAGTAACTGAGTCCCCCACTCTGGGAAAAAGCTTCTTGCTATCCACCCTATCTGTACCTCTCTTGATTTTGTAGACCTCAATCAGGTCCCCCCTCAACCTTTGTCTTTCTACTGTAAATAATCCTAATCTACTCAACCTCTCTTCATAGCTAGCACCCTCCATATCAGGCAACATCCTGGTGAACCTCCTCTGCACCCTCTCCAAAGCATCCACATCCTTTTGGTAATGTGGTGACCAGGACTGTACACAGTATTCCAAATGTGGCCAAACCAAAGTCCTATACAACTGTAACATGACCTGCCAACTCTTGTACTCAATACCCTGTACAATGAATGAAAGCATGCCGTATGCCCTCTTGGCCACTCTGTCGACCTGCGTTGTCACCTTCAGGGAACAATGGGCCTGAACACCCAGATCTCTCTGAGAAAGAATAAAGAAAACGTTTGGCATACTGCTTCAATTCTGGTCTCCCTGCTATAGGAAAGATGTTTTGAAACTTGAAAGGATTCAGAAACGATTTATAAGGACGTTGCCAGGATTGGAGGGTTTCAGCTGTAGGGAAAAGCTTGAAAAGGCTATTTTCTTTGGAGTGTCAGAGGCTGAGGGGTTATCCTGTGGAATTTTATAAAAGCATTGGCAGGTCTTTTCCCCTTGGTGAAGGAGTGCAAAACTAGAGGGAATAGGTTTAAAGTGAGAGAGGCAAGATTTAAAAGGAGCCCAAGGGGCAACTTTTTCTCAGAGGGTGGTGTGTGTATGGAATGAGCTGCCAGAGGAAGTAGTGGAGCCTGGTACTATTACAACATTTAAAAGGCATTTAAAAGATGGGTATATGAATAGGAAGGGTTTAGAAGGCAAGGGGCTAAATGCTAGCAAATGGGACTGGATTAATTTAAGATATCTGGTTGGCATGTATGAGTTGGACTGAAGGGTTCATTTCCATGCTGTGCACCTCTATGACTCTAAGTAACCACACATTTGCCTTTTTTTTACTTCTTTCCCATAGTTTGATGTACAATTTTGATAGAACATTAATAAGGTAATCATACCCTTCTGATTATATGCCTTGTAAGTATATCATGGACGCTATCATGAGTATCGCAGTTTGATAGTGGCAGATTATCAGTAACTGCCTCACGTTACAATGGCAGTGCAATAGTAAGTACCAGTAACTACTTCTAAAAAGAATTGCCACTGAAGATCAGTCAGCCCTAATTCATATAGCATTCATAAACTGACCACAATAAGTTTATATCCATAGAGATCTCCAACTTAAATAGTCAGGAGAGAGACTTAGCTTCTTTCAACATTCAGTTCGAGACCTATCAAGTCAGAAGCCTTTCACCTTCTTTATAAAAATAAAAAATGTGGTTTCAGTCTACTTCCCAACATATAAATTAAGACACAGCAATCAAGAGATTTGTGTATTTTAAAGTAAAACCCAGCCATCAAAAGTTTTCTTACAGGCTTAGGAGTAATATCAACAATCAAAAGATTTTCAGTTTAAGGGCATAGACTTCCAGTTCAATGGAATGCTATTGTAAATGCTAAAAAGTAATTTTCTAACCCACAGCAGCTTACCTGTGTGTAAGGGTTAGATGGCTGTGCCAGAACACACATGACATCATCAGTCCTTATCTGGGGTGCACTCCCTCAAGTGGCTGAAACCAGCTACGATAGGCTCATGTCTCTTAAAGTTACAGAACCACACCCATAAAACATAACAAAGCCACAACAATGAAAAATAAAGCAATATAGAAGCAAGAAAGGAAAAATAGGGGACACAATTATGCACCAAGTGAAAGAAAGGAACAAACAAGTCAGCAAATTGCATCAAACCAGTGAGATTTCTTTCTTTATAATTCACGAGATGAAGTCATCACTGGCTAGGCCAGCATTTATTGCCCATCCCTAATTTCACAGAGGACAGTTAACATTTAACCACATTATTGTGTATCTGGAGTCACATATAGGCCATACTGGTTAAGGATGGCAGTTTTCTTCCCAGGGGACATTAGCAAACCAAATGAGTTTTTCCTGATAATCAGCAATGGATTCATGGTCACTATGAGGCACTTAATTCCACATTTTCATTGAATTCAAGTTCCACTACCTGCCCTGGTAGGTAATTCAAATCTGGGTCACCAGAGCATTACAGGGGTGTCTGGATTAATAGTCCAGGGATAAGGCCACTAGGCCATCACATCTCCCACATCTGTCACAAATGTGGTTTGTCACACCCTTCCTCCCAGAAATTGTCTTGTGTTTTCTTGGACATTGGCCACACATCTTCCAAAAACTTAGTTTCAAAAGCCAATCCAGACCCCAGAACAAGCCCTGGGAGATCATGATATAATGACATCACAGAATTAGCAACAGGGAGTCATTCAAATGTACACAAACAGATCAACAAACCGAAAAGCTACTTTTGGAAGATGTCCAAGCCTTTCCTGATGTTAACCTCAGAAGCTTTTATGACGGTAAACATTGAATTCCCCAAAACGCAGGTTGACACACCCTGATTTGCAAGAACTATATATTATAATATATTATGACACATCCTCAATTTCCTCTTGGTGACCAGGAGAAAAAGGTTTGTGCCAAGTCTACCTGTCAGCCAGAATGAGAATCAAACACGTACTGTAAGTATTATTCTAAATCACAAGCTAGCCATTTAGACAATTGAGCTAGCTAGTCTGCAACGGTAGTAGATTCGCCAACTTTAGGTACATTTAAGTTGTCATTGGACAAGCATATGGACGTACATGGAATAGTGTAGGCTAGATGGGCTTGAGATCGGTATGACAGGTCGGCACAACATCGAGGGCCGAAGGGCCTGTACTGTGCTGTTATGTTCTATGTTCTATGTTCTAGTCTCTCTTATTTAAGTATACTGACTAACATGGAACTGCAACTTGCTATCAAAGTTAATATGAACTTAAATTGTTTGGATATGTTTGGTACTGTTCAATTTTAAGCTTCTGCCTCAAGTCTCCATTGACATAAGTTAGTCCTGATTTGTCAAGTTAATTGGCTCTAAGTAAAATTCTGCTTAACTAATTGAATACCTTATATTAATAGAGCTAATAGATAATAGCTAATGGAGATGACAGGGATCTTACTGCTGGCTGGAAGTCGGTGAGAGCCATATGTCATCTCTTTTCATGAGGGTCCACCAAATTAAGTGCTAATCAGACACCTAAATGGACAGCTGCAGGCCTTCCCTGGGATAAGGCCCATGGATGGTAAAGTGCCGCCATATGGAACTCACTGTCCAATCAGAGGCCTGTATCTGTTCATTGGCAGCTGCTGGCATTATATCAATCCAAGGCTAAGGATCACTGAGCAATCCAGGCTACAGGTGAATGATGGTAGAGAGTGATTTCACTGAGCGAAGGTCACAAAGTGAGGGTTTCAGGAGGTGCTCCCAGCAAGCACCTCTTTCATGATCAGAGATATTGGGAACTGCAGACGCTGGAGAATCCAAGATAGCAAAGTGTGGGGTTGGATGAATACAGCAGGCCAAGCAGCTGCATCAGTGTAGAGCTGAGTAGATAGTAGGAATCTCAAGCACTGCCCTCCCACCTAATTAAATGGCCCCATGGGGGAAGCCTGTTTGATGCAGCTTTGAATCTTACAGGAGTTGCAGTGTCTCCCATCAACTGAAAGTCATGAGCTGAATCCAGATAAAATCCAAATTCCAAAACTATGAACTGCCTGAAAGTCTGAGTACTGAAAAGCATCAAGTAACCTTAATTATAAACAAGAACGTTAACGGCTGACTGAGAAATTCTGACTGGGTGGCAACAGGAGACTTTCTGATGTTTAGCACTGAGCCCTAATTTTGATTCCATTCCCATCTGGCTCTATACTTTTGTTGATCAGAAGTTGGAAACTTTGGTACCAGACAGTTTATAATAAGTTTACAGTCTAGTAAAACAAAGATCAACACATTTCAAATTTAGCCAGGAGCTTTTGTTTCCTCTTAAGAAATGGATGCCAAGTATTTTCGTAGTTTCAATTATATTTCATTTTTATTTTGAAGACTAATTTAGAAATGTACAAATTTAATTAGATTAATTCAACTAAACATTCTCAAGTTTAATTTTATGATAAGTCTTATTCTGATTTGTTTACTCTGATTGAATTACTTCAAAATAAAATTTGTAAAAGTGGATTAAAAACTAGGAGACTTAGAAATAAACTTCCTCACCTAAAGTATCCGAAGGGTGGATCCTTGGTAATGTTTCTCATTTATTCCCAGGTTGTGAGTATAGCTGGCCAAGTCCAGTATTTGTTACCCATGACCTCGTTGCCTTTGGCAAGGTAGTGGTGAGCTGCCTTCTTGAACAATGTGCTGTAAGTAGATCCACAATGCTGGTAGGAAGTGAATTCCAGGATTTTGTTTCAAAAATACTGAAGAAACAGTGATATATTTCCAAGTGAGGATGGTGAGTGGCTTGGAGGGGAACTTGTAGACAGTGGTATTCCCATGGCACTGTGATACCAATTTAACCGGCTGCTTTCTCCTGGATGGTGTCAAGCTTCTTGAGTGTTGTTGGAGCTGCACCCATCCAGGCAAGTGAGGAGCATTCCATCACACTCCTAACCTGTGCCTTGCAGATTGTGGACATCTAGATAACCAGACTGAATCCTGGGATGACAGGACTGACATGGAGAGAGACTGGATCGTTCAGGAGTATATTCACTGGAGTTGGAGCAGCCTCATAAAAGCCATATAAAATTCTGACAGGACTGGACAAGGTAATTGAAGGAAGGGTATTCCTGATGACTGGAGAATCCAGAACTAGGCTAAAGATAGGACATTTAGGACTGAGATGAGGAATTATTTCACCTAGAGTAGAGTGGCCCTGTGAAATTCTCTGCCACAGAAAGCAGGTAAAGCTAAAATGTTGAATGTTCTCAAGAAGGAGTTTAAAATAAGTTGCAGGGCTAAAGGGATGCAAGGGTATGGGGAGAAAGCTGGAACAGAGTACTGTGTTGGACAATCAACCATGATCATCTTGAATAGCAAAGCAGGCTAAAAGTAAAAACGGCCTATTCTTCCTCCTATTTTCAATATTTCTGTGTTTCTATGACAGGCTTTGGGGAGACAGGAGGTGAGTTACTTATTGTATCAGTGATAATGGGAACTGCAGATGCTGGGGAATCCAAGATAATAAAATGTGAGGCTGGATGAACACAACAGGCCAAACAGTATCTCAGGAGCACAAAAGCTGACGTTTCGGGCCTAGATGGGCTCTGATGAAGGGTCTAGGCCCGAAATGTCAGTTTTTGTGCTCCTGAGATGCTGCTTGGCCTGCTGAGTTCATCCAGCTTCACACTTTGTTATCGTGAGCTACTTATGGCAGGTTTCCTGCCTCTCGCCTGCTCTTTTCTTTTTGATTCATTTGTGGGATGTTGGCATCACTGCCCGGCCAGCACTTATTGCCCACCCCTAGTTGCCCTTGAGCAGGTGGTGGTGAGCTGCCTTTTTGAACCACTGCAGTCCTCCTTCTGTGGGTTGACCCAAAATGCTATTAGGGAGGGAATTCCAGGATTTTGACGCAGCAGCAGTGAAGGAATGACGATATATTTCCAACTCAGAATGGTGAGTGATTTGAAGGGGAGTTTGGAGATGGTTATGTTGCCCTTGTCCTTCTAGATGGATTTGGAAGGTGCTGTCTGAGGATCTTTGATGAATTTCTGCAGCGTATCTTGTAGATAGTACACACTCCTGCTACTGAGCATTGGTGGTGGAGAGAGTGAATGCTTATGGATATAGTGCCAATCAAGCGGGTTGCTTTGTCCTGCATTGTATCAAACTTCTTGAGTGCTGTTGGGGCTGCACTCATCCAGGCAAGTGGGGAGTATTCCATCACACTTCTGACATGTGCCTTGTAGATTGTAAACAGACTTTAAGGAGTCAGGGGGTGAGTTACATGCTGCAGTATTCCTTGTTTCTGGCCTTCTCTTGTAGCCACTGTGTTTATGTGGTGAGTGCAGTCGAGTTTCTGGTCAATGGTAACCCCCAGGAGGTTGACAGTGGGGGATTCAGTGATGGTAACACCATTGAGTGTCAAGGAACATTGGTTATATTGTCTCTTATTGGTGACGGTCACAGCTGGCACTTGTGCGGCGCGAATGTCATTTGCAACTTATCAGCCCAAACCTGGATATTGTCCAGATTTTGTTGCATGTGAACACTGACGGCTTCAGTATCTGAGGAGTCACGAATGGTGCTGAACATTGTGCAATCATTGGCGAACATCCCCACTTCTGACCTTATGTTGGAGGGAAGGTCATTGGTGAAGCAGCTGAAGAAGGTTGGGCCTAGGAGGCTACCCTGAGGAGCTCCTGAAGAGATGGCCAGGAGCTGAGATGACTGACTGCCAACAACCACAACCATCTTCCTATGTGTCAGGTCTGACTCCAAACACTGGACAGTTTGCTCCCTGATGCCCATTGATACCAGTTTTGTGAGGGCTCCTTAATATCACACCCAGTTGAATGCAGCCTTGATATCAATAGCTGTCACTCTCACCTCACCTCTGGAATTCAGCTCTTTTGTCCATGTTTGAACCAAGGCTGTAATGACGTCAGGAGCTGAGTGGCCCTGGTGGAACCCAAAATGGGCATCTCTGAGCAGGTTATTGTTGGACAGGTGCTGCTTCATAGCACTGCTAATGACACCTTCCATTACTTTACTGACTTTCTAACCACTTCACTTGTAGCCACTGTATTTATATGGTTAGTCCAGTTCAATTTCTGGTCGGTGGTAACTTCCAGGATGTTGACAGTGAGGGCTCCAGTGATGTTAACACTTCTAAATGTCAAAGGAGGATGGTTAGATTCTCTTTTATTGGAGATGATCATTGCCTGGCATTTGAATAGTATCAATGTCACAGGCTGGATGGCTTCTTCTTAGTCGTTTGACCCTTTAGTGATTCTTTCTGAACTTCTTCTTCTATGATGCTGCTGGTGGGATCCCAGCTGGTGGGACAACTGGACAGGTCAGATCTCAAAGAGGAATCTGGTATATTAGATCATTGGTTTAATTTTTGTAGTTGGTTACCATGGTGGTTAATCACTGAACATGTTTACAAAAGGCTGTCAGTGTCCTTTTACCTAAAGAACACAAGTTTACTGCACTAAACAAA
The DNA here is from genome assembly GCF_030684315.1 of Stegostoma tigrinum. Taxonomy (NCBI): domain Eukaryota; kingdom Metazoa; phylum Chordata; class Chondrichthyes; order Orectolobiformes; family Stegostomatidae; genus Stegostoma; species Stegostoma tigrinum. The sequence continues at coordinate 126,195,292 of NC_081355.1, read as the reverse complement.
ACTAACATACTAAGCCCTCTCTCCCCCTCTCTCTCTGTCTGTCACTTTATAATCGATAGTTTAGAAAGAACTTAACATGAACAGTAAAATAAAGTTTCAACCTGTTTCCAGGCACCTCTTTGAGATATTCAATGCCTAAGAGACATTCTTCCTATCTCAACTGTTTAATTTCTTACTTAATCGATTCTTTCCAGCTCTCTTTCTTGAATTGCTGAGACAGTTTTATAACTTATTCTCAGTTCAAACAACCTAAACCACTTTTCACATCTGACAACTTGAATTTCTGTATGAACTCTTATAGCTTGGATATTTCCACAACCTTTCTGCTAGGGTGAAAACTGTTCTGGACTGAAAACCTGATTCTTCATCTAGTTGGAAACTGTTCTCTTGATCTGAAGGCCTGACTGTTAAGTCAACCGAATTTAATGGCCTCTGGTAAGTTTTCACCATCTGTCATAAATTCAGCACTGTAAACATTTCACCAAGTAACATCACAGGTATAAGCCTTTAACTGAATCATATGCTTCCTTGGAAATGATTTGTTTCGATCACTGTTCAAAATTATTTTCTGACTGCCTTAAAACCACAATTACCTTCACAGAACGGAAACCATAAGCTATCTACCTCTATTTTTAAAAATCCAAATCTAGATAATAAATATATACGTTCAAAACATATAAATCAAGATATACTTCATGTTAAGAAAAAGTCATTATTAACAGTGGAAGACATTATGTGTAATCTTTAACCTATGCTTGGACATTTGATCTCAAACATGGCAGTAGTTTTATATTCTCAGCTAATATCATTGCTGGGCGAGTCAAATTCCAGAATGAAATTCTGCTTGGTAAATGCGTTTTCATTTAGTGAGTTGATCTGTCATTGAAACATATGTATACAACACTCTAGATCTGATTTGCCCTAGATCTGATTTTTACAGTGAAACAGAAATTTATGAATTAAGATGAAAGATAAAAACAGAATAAACCAAACTTTTCATGCATGAATTTTAAATATTTTGAAACACATTGTAAAAATGAAGTCTCATCTATCCTACCACCATCACTGCACTATATTCAAACACCGGAAAGACTTTGCCTGTCTATTAGTCTATTGTTAATTCTCTGATTCTCTATTGTTTAAACTGAACAGTTTACTTCAATCCCTGACCTTGTGTGTTTGGTGGCCTCTTCTTTGATTAATCATGACTGAATTTAAACTTTGGAACAAAAACTAGGTTCCTGGAAAAGCTCAGCAGGTCTGGCAGCATTTGTGAAAGAAAAAACAGAGTTAATGTTTCAGGTCTGGGTTCTGAGGAAGGGTCACCAGACCCGAAGCGTTAACTCTGTTTTTTACTTCACAGATGTTGCCAGATCTGCTGAGCTTTTCCAGCAACTTTGTTTTTGTTCCTGATTTTATAGCATCCGCGGTTCTTTCGGTTTTTATTGAGTTTAAAATTTCTCACCTTTGAATAGCCCCTTTTTTTATCTAGCTTTCTTTTATTAGTTCTCAGAGTGTGGGCATCCTTACTACCAAATATACAACCACATCGCTGAGGGTGTGGAATCACAGGTAGGCCACACCAGATGGTAGATTTCCCATCCTAATGGATATGAATGAAATCAGCAGTGGCTACAGGTCACCATTACACCAGCGTTATACCCAAATTTCTTTACTAAACTTATCTGCCATGGCAGGATTTAAACCCATTGCCAGAATATTAGCTTTGGTTCCTGAATTACTACAGCAGTAACATTATCACTGTATTACCACTTCCCACTATGTTACTGCACTCAAGCCTAATTAAGGGAGGGCTAGCTGACTGAAATCTCTGTCCTTTCATCTTGTTAGAATGGGCTGGGAAGATTGAGTCGTCAGTGCTGGTTGATTGGCAATGAAAAAATTAGGTCAACAGCATTTAAAGATCCTCTACGTATACCTGGTGTAGAATACACAAAACCCATTTCTTTTTGCTGGATTCAGAGCCATTGATAAACAGTTTCGAATTTACACCAGGACAGCCATTTGGAAACGATCTAACTGAGGAAGATCTTGTGATGGGCATGTGTGAAAGGAGAATGTCCTTCTTTGGGATACTAACATCGCAGGCATGAAGTGATCTGTGACAAATAAATGCTGTCTACCCATGATTAATTGAAGTAAGCCTTTTGTAACATGAGAACATACCAAGGCAAGGATAGTTATTAGCAAATATGCAGATAATTTCTTCCTTATGGCCTCTATGTAATTTACCATCAGTTTACTGTCAAACTATATTGTCTCCTTGTTGTTATGTATTTTCTTACACATAAATTGCATGGCAATTCGGTGACAGGATTTTCATTCATATAACTCTTCACAAATCATTCACAAAACAGCCTAAATGCAACCTACAAAATTTGAATGAACATGAATGTCTTTTTCAAAAAAAGATGCTATTATGCAGCTTTGAATGAAGTTTCAAAGCAGGCCAGAATCCTTTCATAAAATGTTCTCACATGTAGTGACAAGGGGCTCATTGTGTGACCTAGTGGTTGGAACATAGAACAGTACAGCACAGTACAGGCCCTTCAGCCCACAATGTTGTGCCGAACATTTTACCCTAATAGGACTGCTGCCTCTTGGCACCAGGGACCAAGGTTCAATTTCACCCTTGGGCGACAGTCTGTGTGGGATTTGCACATTCTTCTCATGGCTGTGTGGGTTTCCTCTGGGTGCTCTGGTTTCTTCACACAGTCCGAAGATGCTCAGGCTGGGTGGATTGGCCATGCTAAATTGCTCATAGAGTCTAGGAAAGCTTAGGCTGGTGGGTTAGCCAGGGGAAATGCAGGTTTAAGGGTTAGGGTGCGATGCTCTTTGGTGGGGTCAATGTGAGCTTGATGGACCAAATGGCCTGCTACCACAGTGTATGCATTCCATTAGGTGGAGGCAGGGCAATTTAATGGATATTGTTATGTGAGATTAGCTGACTACAATGGCCTACTTTTTGGTGCAGAAAAGGGAGCAGCCTGTAGGCCAGGGGTTTGATTATCTGCTCTTCACACACTGCTACAGGGACCGCCAGCTGTATTTTCACCTTCAGGTGTGGAAACCTGAAGTCAGGATCTACCCTGCAGTGAAATAGTCAGTGACCTGGAATTTTAAGCGCTCCTCTAATTGGCGTGGAGACAGGTTTACTGTCAAATTAAGGGTTTGGGCAAGCTCTCAAACCTGGAGATACAAGTCAGAAATGTCAGGCTTCAGCAGAACAACAGGTTGGATGTAAAGGTAATTGGGAGATGGTTCCGACAAGAGGATAACCTTAGGAAAAGCAGCCAGTCATGGGGATGAAGGGTGTGGGAGGGGATCTCCCCCAACAGAGCAATCTTTGGCTGCATCTCCACTCTGCCTGCCTCCTTAATCACTGGTTAAGCCAAATTACTTGCCTGACTGCTCACTAGGGGTTGCCTATCTTCCTGGCCATTGCTGGGAAAGGGGATGGGAAACTGGTTGAACTGCCTCGTCACTTTTCAGATCCATCCCTCTCTGTTCCCAACGTGAGTGAGACTCAGGAATTCAGCTGCAGGCGCCCGAGTAGTGGAGTCTATATGGGGTCGAGTTCTATGTGTTTATTTATGACTTTCTTCATGGAGTGCCAGGCTTCCAGTAATTCCTATGCCTGTCTCTGCTTAGCCTGTCCCAGGATTTTGGTGTTGTCCCAGTCGGATTGGTGTATCTTCTTATCCACGTGGATTGAGATGAGTGAATACTGGTCGTGTCTTTTTGTAGCCATTTGGTGTCCATGTTCTCTTGTTGTTAGTTTCCTTCCTGTTTGTCCGATGTAGTGTTTCTCACAGTCTCTGCAGGGGATCTTGTAGATGACATTGTCCTGTCCATGGCAGGAAGTGGGTCTTTAGTTCGGGTGAGCAGTTGTCACAGGGTTGATGTGGGCTTGTGTTCTGATGCCCAGCAGTCGTAGGAGTCTTGTGGTTCGTTCTGATGTGTTCCTGATGTAGGGTAGTGTGCTGAGTGTCAGGGCGTGTAGCATCTTCTGGGTGTTGTTTGTGTAGGCATCTTCTGACCCAGTTTTTTGGATATCCATTATCCTTGAAAACCTGGAAGAGGTATTCTTCTTCCTCTTGGCATAGTTCTGTGTTGCTGGAGTGTGTTGTTGCCCGTTTAATGAGTGTTCGCATGCAGCTTTGTTTGTGTGTGTTGGGATGGTTACTGTTGAAGTTCAGTACCTGGCCTGTGTGTGTGGCTTTTCTCTGTATTTTTATTTGGAGTTCCCCATTTGTCTTGCGCTCTACCATGACTTCCAGGAATGGGAACTGTTTGTCCTTCTCCTCCCCTCTGGTGAATTTTATTCCAGTGAGGGTGTTGTTTATAAGTTTGTGTCTCCTCCAGTTTGGTCCGTTTAATGTTAACAAAGGTACATAGTGTCCACGTAGCGTATCCATAGTTTTGGTTGGATTAGTGGAAGGGCTGTTCTTTCTAGTCTTTGCATCACTGCCTCTGCTCTGAGTCAGGAGATAAGTGATCCCATGGGTGTCCCATTGATTTGTTTATATGTTTTGCTGTTGAAAGTGAAGTGGTTGGTGAGGCATTGATCCAATAGTTTGAGCATGTCGTCTGTGGAGATGGTTTCACTGGGGTCTTGCTCTTGTTCCAGTAGTGCTGTCATTGTTTCCCTTGTTAGTGGTCTGTCTATTGATGTAAATAGGGCACTGACAACAAATGATATCATGGTCCCTTTGTCATCAATCCTTATGTCTTTGATGGAGTTGAGGAATTCTTGGGCTGAATGGATAGATTTGTTGACTAATGAGGACCTTCAACTCAACTGGGACAATACCAAAATCCTGGGACAAGCTGAGCAGAGACAGGCACGGGAATTGCTAGAAGCCTGGCACTTCACGAAGAAAGTCATTAATAAACACATAGAACTCGGTACCATAAACACTCCACTACGAAGGAAAACCGAAAGTGACGCAATCCAGCTCAACAGATCCCAGGCTTTAAAAACCAGGAGGGAAAACACACCGACGCTTCATCGGAGGCTGCCCTGGTGATATTACCCAGCAAGGTAACAAAACATCTGCGGAACATCAAACCAGCTCGGCGAGCAAGCCAACCTCAGCATAGCAGGACTTCAAGGAAGTAAGGGAGGCAGAGGTGAGAGTAGTGACCATCTTTAACGATAATGTGCTGGAGAAGTCGAAAGAACTAGGACAAATTTCTCAAGGCTCTGTGCGTGATATGGGAGGTCCATTGGCTGGGGAACTCCAAATAAAAGTACAGAGAAAATCCACACACACAGGCCAGGTTCTGAACTTCAACAGTAACCATCCCAACACACACAAACAAAGCTGCGTGTGAACACTCTTTAAATGGGCAACAACACACTCCAGCAACACAGAACTATGTCAAAAGAAAGAAGAATACCTCTTCCAGGTTTTCAAGGATAATGGATATCCAAAAAACTGGGTCAGAAGATGCCTACACAAACAACATCCAGAAGATGCTACACGCCCCGACACTCAGCACACTACCCTACATCAGGAACACATCAGAACGAACCACAAGACTCCTACGACTGCTGGGCATCAGAACACAAGCCCACATCAACCCTGTGACAACTGCTCACCCGAACTAAAGACCCACTTCCTGCCATGGGCAGGGCAATGTCATCTACAAGATCCCCTGCAGAGACTGTGAGAAACACTACATCGGACAAACAGGAAGGAAACTAACAACAAGAGAACATGGACACCAACTGGCTACAAAAAGGCACGACCAATATTCACTCATCTCAATCCACATGGATAAGGAGATACACCAATCCGACTGGGACAACACCAAAATCCTGGGACAGGCTAAGCAGAGACAGGCATAGGAATTACTGGAAGCCTGGCACTCCATGAAGAAAGTCATAAATAAACACATAGAACTCGACCCCATATACACTCCACTACAAAGTGAGGCAATCCAGCTCAACGGACCCCAGAGTTTAAAAACCAGGCGGGAAAACACACCGATGCTTCATCAGAAGCTGCACTGATGAAGTTACCCAGCAAGGTAACAAAACGTCTGCGAAACAACAGACCAGCTCAGCGAACCGACCAACCTCAACACCCACAACCCGATCTACAAATCTACTCCAAAACCTTAGAGTTCTGGTAGGCTGCTAGTGCTTTCCACTGTGAAAACTGATGTAAAGTATCTATTCACTTCCTCCGCCATTTCTTTGTTCCCTGTTACTACATCTCCAGCCTCATTTTCCAAAGGCCAACATTCACTCTTGCCTCGGTCTTACCTTTTAGATATCTAAAAGACCTCTAGTAATCTTCTTTTATGTTATTAGATTGCTTATTCTCATATTTCATTTTCTCCCTCCTTATTGGTTTTTTAAGTCTTCCTCTGCTGTTTCAAAGTCTTCCCAATGCTTTGGTTTCCCACTAATGATTGTTTGATTGATTGATTGTATTGTCACGTGTACCGAAATACAGTGAAAAAACTTTATGAGCAGTACAGGCAGATCACAGCAAGCAAAGAATGTACCTTTCCGATTCCTCAACTCTACCAAAGCAGACTCTACACCTTTCTACTCAATGACTTCTTGCTATCAACTTAATTTCATTTCTTACCAACAAGGCAATCCCATCTCCTCTGTCCATCTGCCTGTCCTTTCTACAGGGCGTGTATTACTGGATACTTAGTTCCCAGCCCTGATGCCCTTGCAGCCATGTCTCTGTAATGCCTGCAGCATCAATCCCGCCAATTTCAACCTGCATTCAAAGCCCAATTACCTTACTCTGTAAACTGTGTGTACTTGATTCCAACACCCTCAATCCTGCATTGACCATACTATTTCTCATTGTTGTCCTCTCATCTGTTGTTCCTGATGTTAGATACCTTTCCATATTCTCTGTTCTTTTACTTGGTCTGGAAAAATTAACAACTTCTCCTAAGCCATCCCCCTTTTAACCTTTTCCATTATTTTCCAAGCAACCATCCACAGCCCTAATTGTGTGATTCACCAGGACTCAGGACCTAGCATGGTCCAGGTATGGCCCATCCCATTGGAACAATTCCCTCCTTCCCTAGTACTGTTGTTGATGTCACATGAATTTGAGCCCATTTCTCTCACATCAAACTTTGAGCCATGTATTTACATCTTTAATCTTGTTGATATTGCGCCAATTTGTTCATGGCCCAGGTAGTAATCCAGAGATTATAACACAGTGTGAAGCCAGAGGAGCACAACAGGCCAGGCAGCATTTGAGGAACAGGAAAGTTGACGTTTCAGGTGGGGACCCTTCTTCAGATTTGGGTACAACCTTTATTCAGGTCTGTTTGTCTAACAAGAATCCCAAACCTTTCAGACAAGCTTAAGGATGAGGCTCCTTTAGCACTGCCTCCTGGATCCCTCTCTCCTGTCCCTGATCTCTGACTGAATTCAAGATAATCTAAGGGGTATGACTGTCTCCTGAAAAACAACATTCAGATAACTCGCCCCCTCCCCGATGTGTAGTTCAGACTCCAGCTCCTCAGCTCTGAGCCAGGTTCCTCAAGCAACCAACACTTGCTACAGGTGTGGCCAACATGAACAACATTAGGATCTACCTCCTCCCATACCATCCAGGTACAACACGTCGCTTGGCCCAACTTCTCTATTTTAATTACTTTGGCCTTAATTTGTTACTTCTTACAATTGCTACTAGTTTTTTATAGTTTGCAAGCTGTAAATACTTCACTATTTACATTCAATCTGAAAGTAACCAATAGTGGATAGTCAAATTAGCAGCTATTACCAACCAATGAACTTATGGATTTCCGGTGATGTAACTCTGTTTTGTGCTGGATTCCCATCCCTAGGCTTTCATTTATCCTGTTAAAAAACACTCTTACAAGATATGAACCAAGAAAAGCAAACAGAAAGCACCTCTTCCCCTTGCATCCAATTTCCATGCTGCCTCCAAATTCCCTGAACTCAGACTGTGCCTCAATCAGGGGGTGGTCTCTCCTTCATGACCATGTGAAACTTACTCAGGCCACAAGTGACCCTGCAAGCACTGCTATTGAAAGAGGACACAAGATATGGTCGTGAGTCAATACTGCATGAATAGGTACAGGCTCAGAAGATCTAGTACAGCCGCAGGGACTTGCTAGTCAGTAAAAAAATTGGAACGTCTATAGTTTGAAGACATAAGGTGAATCAGCAAAGCTCTGAAATATATTTGCACCCCATTTTTGGTCTTATTCCCTAGAGAGCCACACTTAGAACATAGAACATAGAACAGTAGAGCGCAGTACAGGTCCGTCAGCCCATGATGTTGTGCCGAGCTTTTACCTGAAACCCAAGTTATCTAACCTCCACCCCTACCTTATACTGTCATCCATATGCCTACCTGATAGCTGCTTAAATGCCCCTAATGAGGCCAAATCCAGTACCCTCTCTAGCAACGCCCCACCATTCTCTGAGTAAAAACCGATCTCTGACATCTCCCTTATATCTACCTCCACTCACTTTGAAACTACGCCCACTCGTAATAGCTACTTCCACCCTAGGAAAATGTCTCTGGCTGTCCACTCTAGCTATATTTCTGATCATTTTGTAGACCTCTGTCAAGTACACACACACACACACACACACGCACACACACACACTTTAAATCGGTGCCTGACAATAGACCTGGAATTGTCTCAACTATCCTGCCTCTGGGATTTAAACCAGGACCTGACCAGGAACAGACAACTTTTGGGTCTGCAGCTGGGAGCAGATCCAATTGAAGCTGATGATCCACCTTCCATAGCTGTCGGTCCATTTAGACAGATGGCACTGTTGCAAACTTGACAAGGCCAACATAGAGGTGGACATTGCTAAGGCTGCAGCAAGGAGGAAAGGCACCTCGTGGGCAAGGTAAGCCACTAAGGTTACCACGGCTGGCAATACTCTATGGTAATGGGAAAATGCTGATCAATCTTTTCCTTCCTGCTCTGAAACTTCTGCTCTATTTTCTGAGGCATCCCACTTTGCAGCTTGTCCCCAATGAGCTGGTCAAATCCAGCCCCAGTTTCAGAGAATTTGATTGTCATGTCTATCATTCTCTGACTCTCTGCAATGATCTTTTACCACCCTATCCATGAATATTACCAACTGTATTTACTGTTTCAGAAGTACAATGGCCATCGTGAATTTCATGGGGTCATCGATGCATGAACATGATCATTTAATTCACCTAAACTGCAAAAGTCAAAGGTCATTAGTCCCTTCATTTAGTAGGCATCTAGACAACAATCCCAGGGCTGCAACTGCAGATAGTTTCATTGCACGAGATACTTTATAACACTCAGCTGTAACAACATTTCATTCCCATTCTCCATTGATTAAAACGAAATAAAATCCCACCAAAATAACATCTTTATTATCGTACTGTGGATGGGGGCATTTCTTTGTCCCTTCTGGTAGATCCTGACTTTTATTTTTAGCTTTCAAACGTTCCTTTTCAGGTTCTTGGATTAAGAAAAAAGAAGGTTTTCAGAACTAGTTATGCACAGTGCGTTGATAAACAAAATAGCTCTAATGCTTGGTGTAAGTATGAAGCATCAATTTTTAACTAGGTGGGAAACACATGCTTTTCGTGACTAGATTGGCACTTCCCCTGGCCATTTTGTGGCAAGAAGCTGCTCCTGCTTGATTTCCACTATTAAATTTAAATTTCCTTTGGCACTTTGGAAGCAGGCCATTTGGCCCATCAAGTTGGTGTGAGCCCTCTGAAGGGCCTTTCCTCCTCTAGCCACCAAGTCCTAAGCTCCATTGTGATCATGAGCAAATAGTGGGACATCTTCAGCTTTACTAATTTTTGGCACTCAGAATTACTTGGGCTGAGATTTGTGATGTATCGCTGTTGTGAGGAATAACTGAGACAGGCAGAAGTGAGAATTTTTCTCAGTATGTGGCAACTAAATTATTTGCTCAGTTCTTAAGATAGCCAACTCTTTCGGAAGCTCTTTTTCTGCTCTTCTCCTGACATGGAATTGAATTGCCCTCTTTAAATCTCAGATATGGTCAGATGTCGGGCAAGTTTTCCCTGCCCCATTCCTCCACCAAGCCTACTCACAATGTGAGTTCCCCAGGAGTGCATATTAACTATAAGTTGTATGGCCTCTCACTTTTGTCCCTGGCCAAATGGTACAATTATTCCAAACATTTCACCTCTTTGGAGACTGGCTTCAGAGCCTCTACATAGATAAATACAATGCTGTGCTGGAAGGTTGGGTAATATGTAACAGCAGACCAGCCTAAAACTGTCTTTTTATTGGTCAGCATGGCAGGCTGTATCCAATACAAAGGTCTCAAACCTTTCCAATTTAAAGTGCAAGTATTTATGACATACGAGAACCAGAAGACAACAAAAAGACTATAATGTATCTCCCCATATTGCCTTCAACATTAACTCCCTCCATTACTAATGTTAGGTAGCAATGATGCACAGTGTACCATACACAAGATGCACTGCACCTTCAAGCCCATGACCTCTACCACCTAAAAGGACAAGGGCAGCAGGTACATGAGAACACCACCAAGGTATTTTGTAGGTGATGTAGATTTTGTAGATAACTGTGACAAACACTACATAGGACAAACAGGCAGAAAGCTAGCCACCAGGATACATGAACATCAACTAGCCACAAAACGACATGACCCACTATCACTCGTATCCTTACATACAGCTGAGGAAGGACACCACTTTGTTTGGGACAACACATCCATCCTAGGACAAGCCAAACAGAGACACGCACGAGAATTCCTAGAAGCATGGCATTCCAACCGGAACTCCATCAACAAACACATTGATTTGGAGCCAATCGACCATCCCCTGAGGAAAAGAACAGGAAATGACATCACCAACGCAGGAAACGACATCACCAACCCAAGGAAACCTAACCAGATAAATAGAAAGCGGGACATAACACCAGCGCTTCGTCGGAGGCTCACTGATGATGTTACCTAGAATGGTGACGAAACGTCTGAAAACTAACCTTCCAGCTCAGCGAGCAAACTCACATCCAGAGTCTTTATTCCAGACAGTAGAGAGTATACTGGTGATCAGGTTGGAGAAGTAAGAAAAGAGAAAATGCCTAGTGCATTATTTTAATTTCCCATTGCAAAACCAGCAGTCTTATTGTGATACTGGTCAGCAGTTCTGGGAAAAAGAAGGGATTGGAGATATAACGAACAAAGAACAGTACAGCACAGGAACAGGACCTTTGGCCATTCAAGCTTGTGGCGATACATTTTGCACTTATATATGAAAACTGTCTTCACTTACAGGGTCCGTATCCCTTTATTCCCTTCCTGTTCACTATTTTGTCCAGGAGCTTCTTGAATGTTGCTATTGTGCCTGCTTCCACCACCATCTCCCAGCAGCGTGTTCCAGGCACTCACTACCCTTTGTCCGAAAAACTTGTCTCACACATCCCTTTTAAACTTCATCCCTGCACCTTAAACCTGAGTCCCCCAACAACTGACCCCTCCACTCTGAGGAAAAAAAACCTTATACTTTCTACACTATCCATGCCATTCACAATCTTATGAACTTCTATCAGGTCGCTCCTCAAACTCCAGAGCTCCAGTAAGAACAAGCCCAGTCTATCCAATCTTTCTGCAGAGCTAAGATCCCCTAGATCAGGCAACATCAGAGCAAACCTTTTCTGTACCCTCTCCAAAGCATCCACATCCTTCTGGTAATGTGGTGACCAGATCTGTATGCAATATTCCACGTATGGCCTAACTAAGGTTCTATAACGTCACAGCAATACCTGCCTATCCTTTATACTGAATACCCCTTCCAATGAAGGCAAGCATGATACAGGCCTTTTTTACTACCTCACCTACCTGTGCTAGCACCTTCAGTGATCTGTGGACCTGCACACCCAGATCTATCTGCATAACAATACCCCTATGGGTTATGCCGTTCACTGTATAATTTCCAACTGTACTTGACCTTCCAAACTGTACCACCTCACATTTATCTGGATTAAACTCCATCTGCCGTTTTTCTGTCCATGCCTCCAACTGATCTATATCCTGCTGTATCCTCTGACAACCCTCTTCACTATCCACGACTCCGACAATCTTTGTATCATCTGTAAACATACTAGTTATGCAAGGTACATTTTCTTCTACATCATTTATGTAGGCCATGAACGGCAGAGGTCCCAGTCCTGGTCTCTGGGGAACAAGCATCCTCTCCCTCCACCATTGGTGCTCAGTAGCAGCAGTGTGTACTATCTTCAAGACGCACTGCAGAAATTCACCAAAGATCCTCAGATGGCACCTTCCAAACACACAATCACCTCCATCTAGAAGGACAAGGGCAGCAGACATATGGGAACACCACCAATGCCAAGTTCCTCTCCAAGCCACTCACCACCCTGAGTTGGAAATATATTTCCCTTCCTTCACTGTCGCTGGGTCAAAATCGTGGAATCCCCCCCTTAATAGCATTGTGGGTCAACACAGCACGGGGACTGCAGCAGTTCAAGAAGGCAGCTCACCACCACCTTCTGAAGGGCAACTAGGGACAGGCAGTGGCCAGCCAGTAAATTAATTTTAAAAAAGAAATCACTAGTCACAACTCTTCATTCCAAAAAGTAGTGTCGTAGTGGTGCTCCACAAGGATCAGAGAATTTATTCCCAGTCCCACTTCTATTCCTGAATCTTATTTTCCACTATCACATTAGGCTCCTTCTTCCAGTACACACTCTTAAGTGGAATGAGGACAAGATTGATGGGATATGAGGTTATTTGAATTAACTAAAGGAAACATAGAGCCATGGATGGTGGAGTGGGGGCGTGGCGTGGAGTGGGATTTTAGTTGGGATAGATCACCAAATGATCTGGCAAGGCCAATGTCAACCAGAGACCTGCAGCTCCTCAATGACAATGGATCAGTGTGAGATTTCTGGGAGAAAGACCTGCCTTTGAGTGCTCTGTGATCCCAATAGCACTGGAATTGAGTAGTGGCCACTGCTACAACTATGGGCAACCCTGGACTTCAGATAAGTTAGGGATTTGGATGGAGTTGGTTAGAGTCAGGATTTGGATGGAATTGGTTAGAGTTAGAATTAAGATTTGGATGGAATTGGTTAGAGTTAGGATTTGGGCCTCAATGAGGGGATGGGAGGGGATGAGGTTTGGAAGCCAGGGAGGTGAGGGATAAAGGAAGATTAAAATCTCTGCGTTGGATTGTACAAATGACGGGGAATGCACTCTCAGAGGAGGTACCAACCCTTTCAGCAAGGAATTTGGAAGGCTAATAAAATCTTAATGTTTATTACGAGGGAAACTTAATATAAAAGTAGCAAATTTGTGTATCATGCATGCAGGACATTGACAAGAGTTAAAGACATCAAGGGTACTGTGTACAGTTCTGCTCTTTGTACTTAAGAAACGGATTCAGACAAGGTTTATCAGACCAACACATGAAACGGGTGTGTTGTGTTTTGAGGGAAGGTTGGACATTTTCAATCCAGGTATCCGCTGGAGTTCAAAAGCGAAACAGACGATTTGATTGAAATATAAGATCCTGAGGGGTCTTGGGACAAGGTCTATTTGGAAATGATGTTCCTTGCTGTGGGAAAACCTAGAACCAGGGGGTCACTGCTTAAGAATACAGGGTCACCCATTTAAAATAGAAACAAAGCAACTTTCTTTTTCTCACCGGGGTTGAAAGCGTTTGGGGCTTTTTTTTCGGAAAAAAGCAGAAGCAAAATCTTTGAAGATTTTTCAGGCAGAAGTCTTTGATAACCAAGAGGGTGTGGGTTATCAAGGGTGTTAGGAATATGGAATAAATCAGATCAGCCACGGTCTTGGTGAATGGTATAGCAGGCTTGAAGGGCTGAGCAGCCTCTTCCTGCTTCTCTGTATGTTTCTGCCTGACAGTCATCTGCAGACTCAGTGCTGCTCGACTGCTTGCATTGCCTCTGCCTTCTCCAGCCACACATGAAACTGCAGTGGAGAAAGAATCAGGCCATTAATTGTGCCCCCCAGTAGGCCTAAGGGTAGCCAGGTTCCATGATGCACCGTTCATCCATCATAGTCTGAACAGGCCAGGCTAAAGAAGGACTCGAACCAGTTACCCATTCGATTTTACGGCCCCACACCCACCTTCAACCACGCAAAATTCACCACATAGACTTGTATTACAGTTGGCCATTCAACCCAATGAGGCCATGCCTGCTACTGGCAAAGCAATCCAGTTAGTCCTGCTCCCCTTCTTGATCCACATATATAACCCTGGAGGTTTAATTCCTTCAAGTCGCAAACCCATTTCCTTTTGAAACTCCAACCATTTTTCTTCCCTTAGTTCCCCAAAGTGCCTCTGAAGCGGCACAGTGGCTCGGTGGTTCGCACTGCTGCCTCTCAGCCGAGGGACCCAGGTTTGATTCCATGCTCGGGCGACTGTCTGTGTGGAGTTTGCACGTTCGCCCCGTGTCTGCGTGGGTTTCTTCTGGGTGCCCTGGTTTCCTTGCACAGTCTAAAGATGGCACAGGTTCGGTGGATTGGCCATGCTAAATTGCCCATAGTGGGCAGGGTAGGTGGATTGGCCATGCTAAATTGCCTATAGTGGGCAGGGTAGGTGGATTGGCCATGCTAAATTGCCTGTAGTGGGCAGGGTAGGTGGATTGCCCATGCTAAATTGCCCATAGTGGGCAGGGTAGGTGGATTGGCCTTGCTAAATTGCCTGTAGTGGGCAGGGTAGGTGGATTGCCCATGCTAAATTGCCTGTAGTGGGCAGGGTAGGTGGATTGGCCATGCTAAATTGCCCGTAGTGGGCAGGGTAGGTGGGTTAGCCAAAGGAAATGCAGGGATTACAGTGACAGGGTAAGTGGTATGTTCTTTGGAGGGTCAGTGTGCACTTGATGGGTTGAATGGTCTGCTTCCATATTGTAAAGATTCTATGCAAGTTGCTGATGCAGTGTTCAGGCAGAACTGTCTTCTATGGAATGTCCACACAGTGCAGTAATTTATACCCTTATAGCTTATGCTTAGATGATACACCAACTGGCACTCCAATGAGTATCCAAGTGAGATGACCGCAGAATACCACAAGTTATTAAATCTCTTTGTGCAGGCGGGTGCACGTCAACAAAATGTTTTGTTGGATGTAAAGTGCGGAGGAGAATGAAAGGCACCACGTAAATGCACTTCTGCCGCACGGTTGTGTATAAATCACTGTGAGGACATTCAGACCTATAAAAATCCTTCAACAGAGCTCAGTAATACTCAGCACAATGTCCCCGGTTAACCCATTGTTCAGGCACAGCCAGAGAGAAGGCTGTTCTCTAAATACTAACCTGTCAGAATAAACTAGGCGTTCAATCTGTTTGAAACATGGCTCAAAGAAACCTCTTGTTAATTGTTGTGGATAGAGAGAAGCACCAGAGAGAATCACGTGAGGCTGATGTTTCCAACATGAAAAAAAATCTTTATTGACAACCCGGGTTAAATCCTGCCCAGGTTGAATCACCAATAGTACCATTGTGGCTAGCCACCTTCCTCTGAAGTGCAAGCGTGACAGGAAGGGTTTCATTTACTTTTCCAAGTACAGTGAGCTCTCACCCCTCAGCTCAGAAACAGCAGAGAAAGGCATAAATTAACAGGAAATGCACTTCTGGCACTAATACCTCAACAAATAAACACATCGCTGGAAGGGCAGTATCACCATTGCTTTAGAAGGGAGATACACAACATTTACACTTTTTCATACAAAGTAAAAGGTCAGAATGTGACCATTTGGTGCATATCACAAATGATGCTGTCCCCCTGGTTCTGTACATAATACACTACCTCCCTCTCTCCTTTTCACACACATAAAAAGACATTTTAAAAAGGGATTGCTTGTCTGCAGGGAGGTTTAAGTGATCTAACAAGCATGCTCAATACCGTTAATATATAATTTTGAAGGCAACTATGTCTGTGGATTCTACCACCAAACCTCATGTCTATAAACTTTGGAGACTGCTGAGATGAAAGACCATTCATTCTGCAAATTACTGCAGAACTAATGAACACTTAATTAGTGCACAGAGAAAAATTAAATGATGCAACATTTTCCACAGTATTGCGAGCCCATTATCTCATTGGAATAGCTCACTCAAACAACAATAACTTGTGGCTGATTTTCCCAGCAGAAGATAAAGATTTAGGAAACAGGCCTGGGATCTACACAATAGCACAAACAATTCATGGAACTTTCTGTAGGAAGTGAGTCACATCGTAATTAGTTACACTTGCGGTCGTTTTTTTTCTGTTCTGCCTTCAGAGGGAATACTTGGCTGACTGTTCTATTAGAACAACCACGATGTGACAGGTAATTAAAGCCAAGGCCCAGGAGTGATCGTTATACAAAAGCATCATTTGCAGAGCTGTTTATGCAACGGTTCAAGCATCAACATGCCAACAAGGAGCAAATTACTCACATAAACTCAGGAAATGCTGGAACTGCAGCTCCATCAGCATCAGGATATACATTGGCTAGAGGCAAGCAACACTGATGATATCATGAGGCAGTGATAAAATGGTGGAGGTGGGAGCTAAATGTGTTTACTAATTGTTGAAAGCACACCAAGAGAAGCGATTAAAACCCGATTTTCACCTTGTTATGCCTCGCTGCGGTAGTGTGCTGACAATTAAATCCCACAGTTCCCAGAATCATTACAAAAATTAAAGATTTTTAAAAGTGTACCTGATTTACCTTTCAGACCCAGAACAGACAGGCCAGGTTTCTGCACTTAACAAGAATTATTTATTATTAAAAATAAATGATTCTTAGTCTTTTTTTAAAAAAATGAACTGTTGACAAGTTAACTATTAATTAAACCCACTTATAAGCTACCCTTCCATCCACAGATACAGACAGATGCAAGACAAAATGGTGTAATAGGCAAAGGGAAAACCGTTCAGTGGCTCCAGTTCACAAGGCTTGCAGAGGTGACCTTTCATTGATGAGAATGCTGTGCCTTGATTTTTCTTCTCCAGGTACTTTCACTTGTTTGAACCTTAGCCAAGAACAGAAGTTGAGAAGGAAGAACCTTAATGATAACCTCAGGCAGTGCAGGAATTAAGCCCACACTGTTGGCAACACTCTTATTACAATCTAACTATCCAGCCAACCAAACTGACTGACCTGCTATGATTTGGTTTCACTATAATGTCCTTTAGGGAAGGAAACTGCCATCCTTACCTGGTCTGACCAATATGTGACTCCAGACCCATAACAATTTGGTGAATCTTAACTGCCCTCTGGGCAATAAATGCCAGCCTAGCCAGCGACACCCGCATCCCATGAACAAGTAAATGAATAAATCAAAAACACAGAAAAAAATAAAAAGACATGGTCTGTATAACCTGAAGCAAAAGCCTGAAATTGTTTGGAGAAACACAGCTTGTTTGAGGAGCCCCAATATTCAGTTGAAATTGGAAGAGAAACAAGTTGCTTTCTTAAGGGTTCCAACTGCTGCTGTGCTAAGGAATTTGAACTTTGCAGGGTTCATCTATCCAGACAGTCCAATGGTGCAAAGAGTCATATGCCAATGTGTGTGTATGCCAAGCAGCCTGCCCAGTTTGGAAATAATACAGTGAAGCCCACAGTGTTTGTGTAATTATGTCTGATCACTGGATCTAGGCTATCAACTACAACAGAGAGAGTAATTACTTCAGGACTGTGTGCAGTGAAGGTCCTGAGCCCAGGTATACTCTACTTAGAGCATGCTCTGTTTGGTGTTCTTCAGATCTTTCGTTCCCAGTCTACAGCAGTTTTTCTCCTGTGCTCTCACCATGAACTAATACAAGCTTGGGTAAATGCCAGGGTAGCTGTCATTCATGTTTCCAATTCTGTACTTTAGGTGTCAGCGGTGTGCAACTTCATAGACTTAAATCATCTTTTGCACTGAGACTATCTTCCAAAACGTCTAACTTGAATGAGATTGCCCTGGCTAACTGGCAGTACCTTTTTTTTTGCTGGGTGACCCATCATTGCATGCTGCAAAGTATTCTCTGTTCTACAACTCCCTTACACCTCTTTCATTGCATCTCAGACCTGCCCTTATTTCAGGTGAGCATGTATTTTAAGTTTTGTTACATTAACCATTTCCCATCGTTCCAACCCAAATATTTATCAATATAAAGATAACATGACTGCATCATGCACAGCCACTCATTGACTCCCGGTTGTCATGCAGTTTGAGCCCATTCTGTCATTGCATCAGTATTGCTTTAATTTGCACCAACTTAAGCCAACATTTTGGCTTGTACAACAAGATGATAATGCCAGCCATAATCCTGAACTGGATAAAGACCACCCTGGGAAAGAATATTTGCTGAATGAAGCCCTTTCGTGTCCAGATGGTTCTGCTCAGGTCGACTCAAGTGAAACCTTCCACATGCATGTCTTTAGCAGAGTGCAGCCCACCTCAGGTAGGGGGAAACCTCCATCTGATCGTTCTCCTGGAATTCCTTCAGACATAGTAGGAACTGCAGATGTTGCAAGATCTGAGATAACAAGGTGCAGAGCTGCTCGAACACAGCAGGCCAAGCAGCATCAGAGGAGCAGGGAGAGCTAACATTTCAGACCCAGATGCTTCTTCAGAAATGGGGGAGGTGAAGGAGACTGCTTTGCTGGACACCTACGCTCAGTTTGCATTAAACAACTCCCCCTCCCATTCCTCAGATGACATGTCCATCTTGGGCCTCCTGCAGTGCCACAATGATGCCACCCGAAGGCTGCAGGAACAGCAACTCATATTCCGCTTGGGAACCCTGCAGCCCAATGGTATCAGTGTGGACTTCACAAGCTTCAAATTCTCCCATCCCCCTTCTGCATCCCAAAACCAGCCCAGCTCGTCCCCACTTTCCTAACCTGTCCTTCCTTCCACCTATCCCAACCTCCCTCCTCAAGCCCCACCCCCATCTCCTACCCACTAACCTCATCCCGCCCTCTTGACCTGTCCGTCCTCCCTGGACTGACCTATCCCCTCCCTACCTCCCCACCTACACTCACCTTTACAGGCTCCATCCCCGCCTCTTTGACGGGTCTGTCTCCTCTCTACCTATCTTCTCCTCTATCCATCTTCTATCTGCCTCCCCCTCTCTCTCCCTATTTATTTCAGAACCCCCCTTCCCCTCCCCAATTTCTGATGAAGGGCCTAGGCCCAAAACATCAGCTTTCCTGCTCCTCTGATGCTGCTTGGCCTGCTGTGTTCATCCAGCTCTACACCTTTTTATCTCCTGGAATTCCTCTTTGTTTTTTAGTTTCCTGAGGCAGGAGGTGTTCTAGAAAGGTCTCCATCCTAGCAGCAAAGTCATAGTGGAATTGTACCAATAAAGTTAAATTATTTTTTAAAAACCCAGTGAGTATCAGGCCTTGCTACCTCTTACTGCCACAAATGATGAGCAACATACAGGTGCAAAATCTGTAGTTCTCACAAAGGAAGTGATACTGGTGATTCTTTACTCTAAGGCACAGCCAAAGACTTTTTTTGGTCATTTGAACTTAGAGTCGTAGCGATTAGAAATTAAAAACAGCCAAGGCCCTCTCTAAATGGGCTAGGACTTGTGTTAGGTTGGAAAAGTGTGTAAATATATTTTAATAATCAGCCTGTTCAAAAATGTTGTTATGTACTTTGAGAGCAGATGGGTCTTGAATCTGATTCTCCTGGCTCGGAAACAGGGATTTGATTTGATTGGTTTATTGTTGTCACATGCACCGAGATACAGTAAAAAGAGTTGTTTTATGTGCTACACAGGCAGATCATACCGTACAAAGTGCCTCAGGGTGGCAGGACAAAGTGCAGAATACAATGCTACAGCCACAGAGAAGGTGCAGAGGGAGAGACCAGAATTAACATTTGAGCCATCAGTTCAAAAGTCCGATATTAATGGGGAATAAGCTGTTCTTGAATCTGTTTTTATGTGTATTCAAACTTTTACATCTTCTGTCAGATGAAAGAGAGTGAAAGAGAGGATAACCAGGGTGGAAGGGGTCTTTGATTATGTTGTTTGCTTTCCCAAGGAAACAACTGTTGCATCATGAGAACTCAAAGGTAAAGTTGTTCCAGTCCCACTCTCTTGAACAACTTTACCTTTGAGTTCTCATGATGCAACAGTTGTTTCCTTGGGGTCACCATGGGGTTCCTGCCTGCCCTTTCACCCTTACCTGAGGACAACTGGTGATGTGTTTAACCTGGGGGTCAGCACACCTCAGGTAAGGGTGAGAGGGCAGGCAGGAATCCCATGGTGACTTAGCCTGTACAAGGATTGAATCTGCACTGTTAACATCACACACTGCATTGCAAACCAGCTGTTCAGCCAAATGAGCTAACCACACACAGTGTGTATCCTTCATTGTTTAGATCAAAGACACCTTACAGAGCAGAGTTTAATGCAGGTTGCTTAAATTAAAATGGTTAATTAAATTCAAAATACATATAGAATGTTAAATAGAGGGAATGAAAAGTGGGATTTAGAGAAAAAAGGCAGGAAGAAAATGCTTTTAAACATCTTGTAATAGAATCATAGAGGTCTACAGCACAGAATAAAGGGCCTTTGTCCCATTGAGTCTGTGCCAAGCAAAAACAAGCACCTGACTATTCCGATCCCCTTATGCATCTAATGACTTCCTACATTATATGCGGGTTTTGTGTCTCACCCTTATAGGCAATGAGTTCCAGATTCCCAAGAGCCTCTAGGTAAAGATATTTTTCCTTACTGTACCTCTAAACTTCCTGCGCCTTCCTTAAATCCTTCCCCCGGTCATCGAACCCTCCACCAAGGAGAAACCTTTCCGGAAGCTGATGGAGTCCTTTAGAAACCATTCATTGGCCACCCAAGGACCTTGGTCTCCCCTGCCCACCATAATATTTCCAACAGGTCAAGGTAGGTGGCAGGAACACACCTGCTGGATCTTACTTGCCTCCCCATCTTCAATCTTTCTGTTGCTCCTCGACACAAAAGTTGACCACTCAGCCCCTCAAACATGTCCTGCCATTCGGTGATACTCTGGCTGAACTGAGACATTGCCTCATCTACCAGTGGGCAAGTCACCCAACTTCATAGTCTGATGTGCTTCTAAATCAAACAGTAGCTATTCCTGCTATAAATTCCAGATCATCGATAGCCACCAGTTCTCCCTTACTGGTAACGTGCTCATTTGCAAAGACCTTTTGTGCCCTCTAGTGGCAAAACATCTACTAATCATCTTTTTCAAAGAATCTTCATGTTCGATTTAGAAGGGTTGAAATTTTCCACAGGGTAAATGTTCTCCTTTCAACATGCTGTAGTAATAGTAAACCCAGAAAAATGTGTTTAATACTTTAATTACCATTTAACTGATAATATCGCTGCTTAGTATTGAACAATCGGCATACTGAAGGTTCTTTGCTACTGTAAATTTGCACAGTGGCATTCTTCACGCACACAAAGTATATTAGTATATACAGACAGCTAATATCTAGAAGATTCTCTCTGCTGAC
Organism: Stegostoma tigrinum; assembly: GCF_030684315.1. Lineage (NCBI taxonomy): Eukaryota > Metazoa > Chordata > Chondrichthyes > Orectolobiformes > Stegostomatidae > Stegostoma > Stegostoma tigrinum. The sequence continues at coordinate 126,173,773 of NC_081355.1, read as the reverse complement.
TTGCTAGCATCAGTTCATTCAATTGTTAATATTTCCAAAAAGATGGCTGTGTCGTCAGGCTAATTAAAGCCATGCTGCTTGCTGCGAAATAAAATATAGGGAAACATTGGAGTTGTTATGTACTTTAATATCAGGGACTTTTACTAGCTGTCAAGATCACCATGGACAATGGTCTAGAAACTGTTATATGCACAATTGTGCTGGAACGTAACTGTAGCATTTTCTGCTCTTGGCTGCCCAGCATACACCAGCATAACAGGAAGTTGTTGGGGGTGGGGTGCAGTGTGCAGGCAATAAAACCAGGCTGTACGCTGTAATTGCCATAGCTTCTGCTTTAATTGCCAATTACTGATCTTGTAATAATGGGATGTTATCGGTGCTTAGTCATGTATCATTGCTGTATGACTTGATGACTATGACTTCCAGACCTATGATGATCTAAGGTGGTTAAAAATGATTAATTTAACTTCATAGCTCTGCCTATTTGCCTATTTTGCTTACGTTCTGCTGTAATTCTTCATTGGGCTCAATTGCCTCCTCATATATATCACCAATTCAAAATTGAAACTGCACTTAAAATTCAAATCAGCAACACAGATCAGATTGAGGGTTCCCGCACAGATCCCTGGTGCACTCCATTTGGAATACTCTCTTGATTTGACATCTTGTCTTGGAGGACTAATTCTTCTCCTGTCTCAACAAGTCCCTGATCTAGTTCCAGGTTTTTTAACAAGATACCCTGTTTGTAAACTTGTGTGGCATGCTGTCATAGGGCCATGCAATAATCATTTGGTAGTATAAACATTCAGTATTGCAGAAAAAGACATATTCCTGAAAAATGTCCTGATGGGTACAAAATGCAAAGCTTCAACAAAATGTATATTTCTTCAGCAATTTTAAAATACCAAAAACACAAAAGTATTTTGGAATGATATACGTCTCAGATTTCCAATAATACGTGATCGACGTAAGAACAAGATGATATCTGAGCTGAGAGATATACACATCATCTCAGCATCAGGGCATCTCTGCTGGATTTCCTCAGATTAGTGCTCAAGGCCCAACCATCTTCAAGTGCTTCTTCAATGGCCTTCCGTTCATTTTAAATTCAGAAGTAATTAGAGGTCTGTTACCTCAATATCTATCATTAGGAAAACACTATATAATCAAACAGGCTCAACATGGCTTCACACAGGGACATCATGTCTGAGAAGTTGTTTCCCCTTATGGGAAAGTCTGCAATCAGGCAGCATACTCTCAGAGTAGGTAGTCACCCAGCTAAGACAGAGATGAGAATGAATTTCGTCTTTCAGACGGTAATAAATCTGTGGGATTCTTGAACTCAGAGTCCTACCAAGATTGAGTCATTAAGTACATTCAAGTCTCAGATTTCTAATCAGTAAGAAAACTAAGGCCTTCGGGGCAAGAAAGCAAGGCAGTGAAATTGAGGATAATCAGATCAGCCATGATCTCCTTGAATGGTAGCACATACTCAATAGATGGAATAGCATGCCTTTCCTTTTACATCATGGTCTTATGGTTTAAATGTGGATGTTTGTTGGTAATTGCACAGTGATAAGTTTCACTTGTAACTGCTCAAATACTAAATGCATGTCCACATGCTGCAAGACCAAGACACCTGATAAATTAGCGATTACCACATAAATACCAGATAAAAAACCATTTTGTATGAATAAAATCTTACTGATTACCCTAGATATTCAACAGCATTATCATCACAATCTCCCACAACATCATCATGGACAATCAGCATAAATTAAAAAATTAACTGGACTGTTGATCATATCAGGGACATGGAGAGATGCAAACCTGCTGTCATAACGATGAACAGAAACGTTTACAAACTACTTATACTATACTAATGAGTAGGTGGAAGAGAGACCCATACAATTTCAGTCCTAGTTCCAAGTGTGTGCCAACATTATACAGTCATAGATTCATAGAGATGTACATCATAGAAAAAGACCCTTCAGCCCAACTTGTCCATGACAACCAGATATCCAAAATTAATCTAGCCCCATTTGACAACATTTGGCCCATGTCCCTCAAAACCCTTCTTATTCATATACACATCCAGGCATCTTTTAAATGCTGTAATTGTACCAACCACCACTTCCTTTGGCAGCTCATCCCTGACAGGTACCCCTGTTCAAGAAGTGGAGTAGAGACAACCCTGGTAATTATAGACCAGTGAGCCTTACCTCAGTTGTTGATAAAGTGTTGGAAAAGGTTATAAGGGATAGGATTTATAACCATCCAAAAAAGAATAAATTGATTAGGGATAGTCAGCACGGTTTTGTGAAGGGAAGGTAGCACCTCACAAACCTTATTGAGTTCTTTGAGAAGGTAACCAAACAGGTAGATGAGAGTAAACCAGCTGATGTGGTGTATATGGATTTCAGCAAGGTGTTCCATAAGATTCCACACAGTAGGCTATTGTACAAAATACGGAGGAATGGAATTGTGGGAGATATAGCAGTTTGGATTGGAAATTGGCTTGCTGAAAGAAGACAGAGGGGGGTGGTTGATGGGAAATGTTCATCCTGGAGACCAGTTACTAGTGGTGTACCGCAAGGGTCGGTGTTGGGTCCACTGCTGTTTGTCATTTTTATAAATGACCTTGATGAGGGCGTAGAAGGATGGGTTAGTAAATTTGCAGGCGACACTAAGGTCGGTGGAGTTGTGGATAGTGACGAAGGATGCTGTAGGTTGCAGAGAGACATAGATAAGCTGCAGAGCTGGTCTGAGAGGTGGCAAATGGAGTTTAATGCAGACAAGTGTGAGGTGATGCACTTTGGTAGGAGTAACCAGAAGGCAAAGTACTGGGCTAATGGTAAGATTCTTAGTAGTGTAGATGAGCAGAGAGATCGCGGTGTCCAGTACACAGATCCTTGAAAGCTGCCACCCAGGTTGACAGGGCTGTTAAGAAGGCATACAGTGTTTTAGCTTTTATTAATAGAGGGATCGAGTTCCGGAACCAAGAGGTTATGCTGCAGCTGTACAAAACTCTGGTGTGGCTGTACTTGGAGTATTGCGTACAGTTCTGGTCACCGCATTAGAAGAAGGATGTGGAAGCTTTGGAAAGGGTGCAGAGGAGATTTACTAGGATGTTGCCTCGTATGGAGGGAAGGTCTTATGAGGAAAGGCTGAGGGACTTGAGGCTGTTTTCGTTAGAGAGAAGAATGTTGAGAGGTGACTTAATTGAAACATATAAAATAATCAGAGGGTTAGATAGGGTAGATAGGGAGACCCTTTTTCCTAGGATGGTGACGGTGAGCACGAGGGGGCATAGCTTTAAATTGAGGGGTGGAAGATATAGGACAGATGACAGAGGTAGTTTCTTTACTCAGAAGAGTAGTAAGGGAATGGAACGCTTTGCCTGCAACGGTTGTAGATTTGCCAACTTTAGGTACATTTAAGTCATCATTGGATGAGCATATGGACGTACATGGAATAGTGTAGGTTAGATGGGCTTCAGATCGGTATGACAGGTCGGCACAACATCGAGGGCCGAAGGGCCTGTACTGTGCTGTAATGTTCTATGTTCTATGTTCTATATGTTCTCATCCCATGCACACACTATCCTCTGCGTGAAGAAGTTGCCCTTTAGGTCCCTTTTAAATCTTGCCCTGCTCACATTAAACCTATCTCTTCTAGATTTGAACTCCGCCAGCCCAGGGCAAAGAACTTGCTTCCGTCCCACCACACAATGAGCAAGGAGCAGGATGTAGTGACGCTGCCTTCCTTCCATTGTTTTTGAATTCTGGATGGCCTAGCTAACTTGCAGTTAACCAAGTGGACAGCAGACTCAGCTGTAGTTCCCATGCACTAACTCTGTTTATGGAATTTAGCCTGCCGGGTTATTTCAACAGCCTTAGACAACATGGGGTCTTCTCTCAGTTGTGAGCAATCACATAGAGCCTAATTCAGGAAGCCATCTGCAATACAGTCTTGGAAAAGCTCATTTGGAAGTCCCCTGCAGTCACAGTGTCTGCAAAATGATGGAGGTCATTTATGAAACACACGGTCCTCAAAGTATGACTTCTGTCATAAAAGCAAAATGCTGCAGATCTGAAACAAATACAGAGATTGCTCTGGAAACTCAGAAAGTTTGGCAGCGCCTGTAGAGACAGAAACCAAGTCAATGATTCGAGCCTGGTATTTCTCTTTTTTAGAACAGAACAAAGCAGAATTTCTGTGAAAAGGTCAAATCCACCTCAAAACATCAGCCCTGTATTCTCTCCACAGACACTGACAGACCTGCTGAGTTTCTCCAGCCACTTTTTGTGGTTTATTCCTACTCTTGGCTGTGCCAATTAAACCCAGCTCAACCGATAACTCAGATAAGCCTTACACCTGAAGTGAGTGCTGAGTGCTGTAATTACTCTCAATATGTTATTGTATCTTATCTGTTTCAAACTTGGCAAGAAATAATTCTCCTGATGGAATACATAAAATCACACAAACCTGGTTGTGATCAGGTTTGAAAGTAAGGCTTGAGGTTGTAAAAACTTGTAAACTGTTGGTTCCACTTTATCCACTGAGAGGCCTCAAAGCCTAAAGGCTTGGGGAGGGTTAGGGCCTTATTAACTTGAATTCCTACCGGTATTGTTCAGTGGAACAGGTATGCAAGTAAATTCATCTGTGTCTGACTTACTGGGAAGCGCCTTTATATACGAACTTTCATTTGCCATCTTCTGTGGTTGGAACTGGGATTGGTTGTCAGGTTGGCCCTGATTAGGTTGTTATGAAGATAACAACAGGGAACTATGGGCTATCCATAATTCCAAATATTCAACTTTAAATTTACCATGTGCTTCATGTATTAAATGAAGGAATAGCTCACCAGGCTGCTGTGACATGGTTGGTTTAAATGAAAGAGCCAGGTGAAATGTATTAAGGCACTTGCTTCTGCTTAAAGCAGTTCCCCAGACGCAAGCTAGTTCTTGCATGTCACAGAATTTCCTGCTGACAATAAACTTCACAACGGGTGGAGAAGCATCAAAAATGTGCAGGTGAACCATGAAACAAAGTCTCAACAGGACATGCTGACCTCACAGATATAACATAACATCTGGAGGGCTTTCATGCATTTCAGAAATAATACAACTAGCAATTAAATATAATTCTGTTTATCAGGCAAACTTGTCTTCTGCTGCAGACTCTATGTTCATATCCTTGCCTATTTGGTATTAGTAACTTTTAGACTAAACCCTTAAAAAGGATAAGTAGCAATGGATATACCCAAGGAACCTCAGATGTATCTGATGGAAATGACAATATAGCTTGTTGGCAGTAGTGGTTCCTGAGAATATACCATTGTCAATAATCGATTTTGACCTGCTTGCACTAGTCTGAAAAAATTGTCAGCTCTACAAAAGTTACAGCCATCTAAGGAGGAGAAGAAAAGAAAAATATCCTGTTAGAAAACTGTAAGCATACCTTTAAATATTCAGCCGCTCAAAAGCATGCAGAGCCTATCTACTTTTGTGAATACAGCAATCTGCAGTTAAAAACAAGCCTGTTAAAACAAAATGACAGGATAAAGCCTTCCTCTAAAAGGATCAAGACAGCAAGAAATAGTGAAAAGTATTAATAATTCTTGCGAAGACCCCACAGACTCTTACCAAAGCTACAAGCCAAAAAATCAAAGTCATAAACCTCGGATACAACAGCCAATATTGGACACATGAGGTTAGTTAGGTCCTGACAGGAAGAGTAAACTTTCTTACATTTATGGAAAACAAAAATTCTAGGCTGAGAACCTTAAAAAAGGCTTACGTTATCATATTTAGTAAAGCAGCCTATCATAAACCATTTCAAATTTTCAGGCAAAGCTGCAAAAACATTTTTGATTGAAAGAGACATTTATTAACAAAATCAAGACATCAAGATGAATAGCTTTCTCAAAAGTGTCTCTTATTTCAGCAATACTCAAGTTTTAATGCACCTATACTCACTTTTCCTGCAAACTGTGTGTTTGAACTCTGCAATCTTTCACCCTTTAAAATTGCTTAAATGAATCCACTTATTCCTTGACACATTACCTTTGTCACCCCTTCTCTTTGCTCATTCCAATAATCTGCCTACATCCTCCTGATTTCTTTTTTGTTACATTCCTCCACACTGTTTCCCAAACTCATTATATTGAGTTTTCAGTCACAACCACTGAGTACATTTACAAGCAAGTTAAGGCCTACAATTGTTCTGTCATTGCTTGTTCACTTGTTTTAGCTTTTCCTGTGAGGTCAGCATGTCCTGTTGAGACTTTGTTTCATGGTTCACCTGCACGTTTTTGATGCTTCTCTGTCCGTTGTGAAGTTTATTGTCAACAGGAAATTCGGTGACATACAGGAATGAGCTTGTGTTTACCACCCAGGTCAGGACTAGTACATATTAGACATGATGTAAGCATGTGCCAATGCCTTAATGCGTCTTACTTGACTCTTTAATTTAAGTGAATCATGCTACATTAGCCTGGCAAGCAATTCCTTCATTCAACGCATGAAGTACAGCAGTAAATTTAAAGTTTTATTATTTGGAACTATGGGGAGCCTATAGTTTCCTGTTGATATCTTCATTACAACATAATCAGGATCAACCTGACAACCAATCACCATCCTTGAGATCATTTGAAATTTGATGTTCTTACATTTATCCTGATAAGTGCAAAATGAAAAGATTTGGCAACCTGTCTCTCTTTTCAGTAATGTTTAAGTTTAAACTGGTGCGTACTCATTCCAAATGCTTCTTATTCTGCAAACATGGCTGTGTTTACAGATAACTTTGTTTTAACCAGCACCTCAAATACTATAAAGTTTACTGTATTATTCTGTCAAATTATTATAGTTTTTAAAGTTATTCACCTCAATGTAAATATTGTTGTTTGATCAAATGGTCACATGAAATATTAATAGTTAATTCAATTTTGATTCAATTTCTCCTCAAACATCGCATTCTGACCAAAGTCTGAATTGTCAGCTGAGGGAAAAATCTTGTTAACATTTTGAGTCCAGTGACCCCCTTCTCGGAATGTTAACTCTGATTTCTCTTCACAGATGCTTCCAGAGCTTTTCCAGAAATTTCTATTTTTGTTTCTGATTTACAGCATCCACAGTTCTTTCAGTTTTTAACCAGGTGAGGGTATGAGTTAGAAGGCTCTCTTCCGGAATGTTTTATTATTGTTGCATTATTATTTAAGCGATTTGTGCTGCAAATAAATTATAACAGTGATTTATATACAACTTCCATTAAGTTTCTATTAATTACTGTGTTTTTACACTGATCATGTGAACTTCTTGATCAACCAGAATATTTAATCGACCAACACATTCCTGGTCCTAAAGTTAATAAAACATTTGCTGTATTTCTAAAATGTCACTAGATTTTGAATTTTGCTTCCCATACTCCCCGTTTGCTTTTTTCAAAGCCCATGTCTTACAACATTTATTGCCTCTTCAGGTCATCTCCAAACGATTGTTTTCTGTCTATTCCACACAAGTTCCTTTGATTGCAAACTCTTGAAACAGTGTGATGCTTCATTACATGAAAAATATTATTACATCGTAGAAAAATGTTGCATTGAGACACTACAATCACTTAGTGGTTGAATGGAAGTTCTGTATTAAGATTTAACTGCCAAGTTAATTGAGCAACATTTTAAAACATGCAAGTCTCTGCCACCTTCTCCTATCCTGGGCCTGATCTTAGCCACATAGTCCCTGAATCTCGTAGAATATAAGATGACGTCAGTCTGCCTACCTAACCCTATTTTCTTCCAGCCTATCCACGTCAGATTTTAATCCTGGTCCACTCTGAAACCTCCATCATAGAAATGAGTTTTGAAATCATTTTCAATTAAATCTGTGTGTGTGTTCGGATGGGATGCTTATGGATTTTGGCCAACACAACTATTCCATCATTTTCCTTTGATGGAATCAAATGATAGAGTCTACATTTGCAATTTTATTGAGAAATTTGGCTGAGATTTTATAGATGGAGTCTGAATATTAATGCCAAATGGTAAAGGTAATGGAATTATTCTACTCACCACATATACCTTGTGATCTGTGTGATTTGTCCTTTGAAATAACTAATGTCCTATATAACCTCTGTATGTTCCATTATCAGTTTGCACTCAACATCCAGTATAAATCGACAATCAATTAACTTTCTAATGCTGGTAATGAAGTTCCCTCAACAAATGTGCCTTTAAATGTGATTGCATGGCCATGAGAACACGAATCCAATGTGAGTCAGTCCTGTGTAGAAATTTTCAAGACTACACAGTTAACAATTTTGTCACTGGGGCTGTCTGGTGCAAAGGTAGTATCCCTACCTCTGGGCCAGGAGGCCTGCATTCAAATCCCATCTGCACCAGTTTTATGCCACTACACACCCAAGCAGATCGATTAAAAGCAAATACTATTAGGCTCTTGTCACACAATAGGAATGTTCCTACCACTGAGCTAGAAAGCCACTTGCTGTGGAAATGTCATGTCACATCTACAATCTTTTCCTCTGTTGAAGGATCTATTCATTACTGATGCATCATTATTAAGAACTGGCCTTCTCCAAACCCCACAAAATCCAAGTAGCTTAAATTGTTCGGAACTCCTCAGTGACAATGCCTGGGCTAAAGCATCACATGTGACCTAGTGAATGCAATGTATCAGTTCTCTTTGAATGAAGAGATTCATTAACCTCCCTTATACAACAGTGGACAGCAAACTGAAAGATGCTGCTAATATGTCAGAGGCCAGACCTATTAAAGCTTGTGGCCTGGTCACCCTCTCACCTCAGCAATTTTGTTCATACACTGTTCTAAAGTTACCTTTATGGCAGAAGTCAGTGAGGATGTACTTATCGAAAGGGAAGATTTTCTTACACGTTCTTGGCTGAGGTTCAGGTCGGAGAATTATATGTATTATTGTAATTGTACAATTTGTACACAATTGTATTTTTGTGTAGTTCCGGTCACTACGTTACAAAATGAATGTGGAAAGTTTGGAGACGGTACAGAAAAGGTTTTCTGGGAAGTTGCCTCATTTGGAGGCTATTAGCTATAAGGAGAGATTAGACAAACATAGTTTGCTTTCACTTGAACATTGAAGGATGAGAGGTGATTTGATAGAAGTTTACAAAGGTTTGAGAGGCATGGATAGAAAGGATAGTCAGAGTCTTTTCTTCCCAGAGTAGAAGTGTCAATTACTACATAGGATTAAGGTAAAGTTGGTAAGTTTAAATGAGATGTGAGAGGCACATTTCTTACACAGACGATGTTAAGTGCCTGGAATACATTGCCAGAGGAGCTGGTGGAGGCAGATATAATAGCAACATTTAAGAGGCATCTTGACAGATACATGAATAGGTAGGAAATAGAGGGATACGGACTGCAAAAAGGCAAAAGGTTTTTCATTTGTAAAGGCATCATGATATCTTCCAAGAGAAATAGCTACAGTCACGTATTTGTCTAGAACTAATGATTTGTGATGAAGATGTAAAAGCAACAAAAAGCTTCTTCAGCACCTTACATACCATTCTCTGTAGACATTTGGAATTTGGAAGATTTACAGAAATCACCAAATGTGTGTAGGATTCTAGTTAGGAAAATCTTTAAATGGTTCTTCTGTGGTCTGAGTGGAATCCTCCAAACAGTTGAATGTGTGTTCAGCTGTACAATGGTAAGTGGCATCACTGAATGGAACACTGCGCTTTAAAAAGGCCTCACATACGTCAAATCAACATTATATATGATTGACTCCATAGCCTGCCTGCATTGCCTATTCTTAGTGCATGTTAGCTGCATTGTTTTTCCTTATTAATTTACAGGAAAAGGGTGCCCCCTCCTGGCTAGGCTGCTCATCCCTCATTACCCCAGGGGGGTAGTTAACAGTCACCTACATTCTGTGGGCCTGGAGTCACATGTAGGCCCGACCAGGTAAGGATGTCAGTTTCCTTCCATCCCTACCTAAAGGACACTAGTGAACCAGATGGGCTTTTCTTGACAACCGACTCACGATAATCACTAGATTCTTAATTCCTGGTTTTTACTGAATTCAAATTCCACCAACTACTGGGGCAGGAAATGAACACAGGTTCCCAGAATGTTATCCGGGTCTCCGGATTAACAGTCCAGCGATAATACCGCTAGTACACCGCATCCCCTAACCAAGGCGATAGAGTCTGAGGAAGGGTCACTTGGCCTGAAACATTAACTGTGATTTCTCCCCACAGATGTCGTCAGACCTGCTGAGCTTTTCCAACAATTTCTATTTTTGCTCTCATAGTCTATCGTGTTCCTCAGAAGAAGTAGATGCCTATCCACAGTAACACCCATTTTTGTTTACATCCTACAGCTATACATCCAAATAAAAGCTGCAAGCAAGTCCAATTTTGCACATCAGGTCTTTTAGCACTTAACTTGAGACATTTTATCCTGAATCTGAGTTTCAACATAATTGAAGAATTATTGTATACTTCAACACTTTACCTCCACTCTCCATTTCCAGACCATTGTAATTCCATGAATGAAGTACCTGGGATGTTCAAAAGTCAGTTAATGCAGTCAGATTAGGAGAGATCTGTTATACCTCAAGGAAGAATCATCAGTGTTAACAAAATTCAAGTACAACAGCCCCAGAAGGTTGCTTTTAAGGGTGCTGAAAAAAAATCACAGAAACTGCATTTTACCATCTTGGAGACAAACACAAAATAAGTAGGCCTAAACCTGGGATTGTTAAATAACAACATCGCCACAGCTGTCAGGTCCCACCGTGTTCTGACTATGTCTGGAAGACATCCTGGTTCCCTGCAAATATACAACATCTGGGCTCCTTTTTACTTCATCTATAAAGACCTCCCCTGCAGCGTCCAAAATCTTTGCAGCTTGTACTCCCACGTTATGCCATTCTTGGCTGTTTCCCAGAATAGATTCACTTCCTGCACAAATGCTCCAGCCACAATACGCCTCCACTTTAAAGCGGTGTTAGGAAGTTATAAATTTGGGCTCTCTGCTGATATTTCCAGGCAGTAAATATTAGAACTGGCTGCACATTGAAATCATTACAATGAACAGTCAATAGGAAGTTGGCATTGGCTGCCTGCATTTCAATCAATTTGTGTAGATAGATTATTGATTCATCACGGGAGATGATCCTTACCCGTCCTTGAGGAGGTGATGTGTTGAACGATTTTATTGAATCACTGTATTCCTTGGGCTGTAAGGGCAAGCCACAGTACTATTACACAAGGTCGTCCCAGGATTTTGACTCAATGACATTGAAGGAATGGTGATAAGTTTCCAAAGTCAGGATGGTGTATGGTTTAGAGGCAAACATGCAGGTGATGCTGCTTGATGATCCTGCACCTATCTTTAGGTTTGTCCAAATTTACTGCCTTCATATGTTCCAGGGGATGTATTCACATAGAGTAGAACTCATTCCTTCAATATTCACATACTTCCCTTCAGTAACATTTAAATCAATTCAAACTTAATGGTGCTTTTATTTATGCAACTAAAATGATAGCTGTACTGGCAGCATTGATTAACCTATACTCCAGTCACACTGTACTAACAGTCCACCTTTCACATATAGCTGTACATCTGTGTCATTTCGAGCCATCAGTTTTTTTTCCCCAATTCTAGCATTTATGAAGCTACTATTCAGCATTTACTAGTATTCAAGGTTGGTGGGTCTAAATTCACAGAGGGTTAGTCATCAACTATAATGAGAACAGAGAACTTTACTAACCTTTAAGTATTTTGTTGTGCAAATAAGATGACGCTAAACTGTGCATTCAGCCAGGCTTGTATGTCTTTGCCTTGTTCCTTGTTCCCCTCCACTGTTCCTGATCCAAACACAGAAATCAACTTTCTCAATTAATGCCAGCTGTTATCCCAGACTAACAACAATCTGCTTCTGATAGTATTAGTAATAGTCATGAGAGGTGCCAGAACAAAGGCATGTGTCACAAGTAGATACATCATGACAAGGGAGTGGTTATTGAAATTTCATCTCCCAAAGAAGCAATGCAGCATTTTCTACAAATGATTGTGCTTTTATTGGCGTATTGCATTTTGCCTTATGTGCAGCATTCACAGAACTAGGCCACATACAATGTGAGCTACAGCAGCCAGAGATGTCCTGTCATAAAATTGATCACTTTGCAACGTGACTGGCAGCAGCTCACAATATGCACACTGTGCTACTCCTGACCTTTAACAATGTTGTCTGCTTCAGTAATGGTGACATTATCTTTTGGATCTCAGTTCGCCTCAAACTGCCCACGTCACAATCTAAATCCACCCAACCCATTCAATATAACATTTATCTTTATTCCTTCAAACTGGTAAGCCCAGTTTTATTGGCCTTCCCAAAGTGCTCTACAGAAGGTGATCATCTTAATTAAAATAAAGGGTGATTCAGGAGCAGAGGGGCCTGGGTGCATATGATCCAAGTGATTGGAGTTGGTAAGACAAGTGTAGAGAATGGCTAATAAAGCATATGTCATCCTAGGTATTATTTACAGGGGTACACAATGTAAGAGCAAAGAAGATACAGAACACCTATTTGGCTGCTGTACTGCTGGGTATTGCCTGCTCTGGTCACCACCTTTGAGAAAAGATATGAAAGCATTGAAGACAGTGCAGAAAAGATTCACAAAAATGGCTCGAATGATGAGGAAATGAAGAAGATAGATTGAAGATGTTGGGATTGTTTCGCTTGGAGCTGCAAAGTTCAAAAGAAAATTTGACGGAGGTCTTTGAGATCATGAGGGATCTGAACAGAGCGTTAAGGGAAAAAAATGTTCCCTTTGCTGAACCAAAAATCTCAGGTATAATGTTCTTGACAGAAGAAACAATGGTGACTTGAGGAAAAACATTTTCACTCAGTGAGTGGCTCGGACCTGGAATGCACTGCCTGAGAATGTGGTGAAGGAAGATCAATCAGGCCTTTCAAGAAGGATTTAATTATTATCTAAAAAGAAGGTACAACCATGTGGGGTGAAGGTGGGGGAGAAGCATCAGCGAAATTTAACCTACAGAGAGCTGGTGCCAAAATGATAAACTGAATAGTCAGCATGGATTCGTCAAGGGCAGGTCGTGTCTCACAAACCTCATTGAGTTTTTTGAGAAGGTGACCAAGCATGTGGATGAGGGTAGGGTAGTTGACGTGGTGTACATGGGCTTCAATAAAGCCTTTGATAAGGTTCCACGTGGTAGGCTATTGGAGAAAATACAGAGGCACGGGATTGAGGGAGATTTAGCAGTTTGGATTAGAAACTGGCTTTCTGTAAGAAGGCAACGAATGGTGGTTGATAGAAAATATTCAGCCTGGAGTCCAGTTACTAGTGGTGTGCCTCAAGGATCTGTTTTGGTACCACTGCTGTTTGTCATTTTTATAAATGACTTGGACGCAGGCATTTGTGGATGGGTTAGTAAGTTTGCAGATGACACTAAAGTCGGTGGAGTGGTGGACAGTGTGGAAGAATATTGCAGGTTGCAGGGAGACTTGGATAAACTGCAGAATTGGGCCGAAAGGTGACAAATGGAATTTAATACGGATAAATGTGAGGTGATTCACTTTGGGAGGAATAATAGGAAGGCAGAATACCGGGTAAATGGAAAGATTCTTGGTAGTGTAGATGTGCAGAGGGATCTTGGTGTCCATGTACATAAATCGCTGAAAGTTGCCACCCAGGTTGATAGTGCTGTTAAGAAGGCATACGGTGTGTTAGGTTTTATTGGTAGAGGGATTGAGTTCCGGAGCCGTGATGTCATGCTGCAACTGTACAAAGCGCTAGTGCAGCCTCATTTGGAATATTGCATGCAGTTCTGGTCGCCCCATTACAGGAAGGATGTGTAAGTATTGGAAAAGGTGCAGAGGAGATTTACCAGGATGTTGCCTGGTCTGGAGCGCAGGTCCTATGAAGAAAGGCTGAGGGACTTGGGTCTGTTCTCATTGGAGAGAAGGAGGCTAAGAAGGCATTTAATAGAGACATACAAGATGATCAGAGGATTAGATAGGGTGGACAGTGAGAGTCTTTTTCCAAGGATGATGACTTCAGCTTATACAAGTGGACATAGCTACAAATTGAGGGGTGATAGATTTAAGACAGATGTCAGAGGTAGGTTCTTTACTCAGAGTGGTAAGAGCTTGGAACGCCCTGCCTGCCAATGTAGTTAACTGAGCCACATTGGGGGCATTTAAACAGTCCTTGGATAAGCATATGGATAATGATGGGATAGTGTAGGGGGATGGGCTTAGATTAGTTCACAGGTCGGCACAACATCGAGGGCTGAAGGGCCTGTTCTGTGCTGTATTGTTCTACGTTCTATGTTCTATGTTCTATGAATGTGTTTTGCTGGAACAAATTCTGTGGTTCTGTCACAGTCAGTATACACCCAGTGGTGTTAGGTAAAGAATTTCATAATTTTGATCCATTGACATTGTTGAAATGGTGATATATTTCCAAGTAAGGTTTATTGGTAAAGGGAGTTTACAAGGGATGCTATTTCAATGTCCAATGTTTTTGCATGTTTGGTAATAAAGTGTATGCATTTTGGATGGTGCTGTCAGTAGAGCTTTGGTAAGTTGCTACAGTTTCTCTGTAGATGGTGCAGTGGGAACACTGTGTACAAGCAGTGGAGTGAGTTGAAGTTGGCCAACTGGGCACCAATCAAGTGCAGAGATAATGGGAACTGCAGATGCTGGAGAATCCAAGATAATAAAATGTGAGGCTGGATGAACACAGCAGGCCAAGCAGCATCTCAGGAGCACAAAAGCAGCTCTTGTGCTCCTAAGATGCTGTTTGGCCTGCTGTGTTCATCCAGCTCCACACTTTGCTATCACCAATCAAGTGCAGTTATTTTTTCCAGGATGGTGTCAAGCTCCTTGCATGCTGTTAGAGTAGCAGCCATCCAGTTAGGTGGGGAGAATTCCATCACATTCCTGATTTGTGCATTGTAGATGATGGACAGGATCTGAGGAGACAGGTGGTGAGTTACAGGAAGCCCACCATTGATGTTGGGCCCCTGAAAACCATTGCGTTAAGTAAAACTGCATTATTTGAAATACACAATCTTACAGAAGCCAATGTTTGAGTTATGTTTCTGGAATGTCAACCAAGCACAAAGTTAACATAGAAAATCAAAGTAAACGTGAAAATAAGCAAAAAGAATATACGTTAATGTTTCTTGCCTCAGAAATAAGATTGTATATGCAGAGCTGGCAGGATCTTTATCTGGCTCATCTGCAGCTCTGGAAATTGAAGGTTGAGGATCATCAGATTGTTCTTCTTCTTTGGAAGTGGAGAATTGAGTGTCTCTGAGGGCAGTTATGAGACATTTGTGCAGCTTTAATTGAATTGATGGCTTCTTTTCAACATTGTGTTGAATTGCACATAAATTCAAATCAGCAAGACCCCTGATCTTTGGATATCCATATTTGACTCACCATGCTTGAGTCTAGAGTACATCTAATTTACTACCTAGCAAAATGGGTTTCCTACCATTCTCAGCCACAATCTCTTTGCTTTCACAGCTTGAAAACCTAGTAGCCATGCAGGCGATGGCCAAATGAGCTGAATGAACAGGAACTTCCTCACTGCTGCTAGGAGTTGGATAAGACCGGCATTACTGAAAATAAGACATATGTTATTGGAGTAATTGGTTGTAAAGTTGAAAAAGAGGTATTATGGCAAAACCATTTAATTAAGGACTATTGAAACACTCTGTATTTTATCCTTTCTTCGATCCCCACTTGGGGCCATTGTATTTATATGGATGATTCAGTTCAGTTTCTTGTCAATATTAAGCCCAGCACGTTGTCATTGGGAGATTCTAGTGCGGTAATGCCATTCAATATCAAAGGGAGATGGTTAGAGGTCCTCTTGTTGACGATGATTTTCACCTGGCACTTCTTTGCCACTTAAGAGTCCAAATTCAAATGTTGTTCAAGGCTTGCTGTATGCAGGCACAATCTACTTCAGTATGTGATGGTACTGGACATTATGTGCAATTGTTAGTAACCATCCCACTCTAACCTAATGATGGAGGAAACATCATTGGTAAAGCAGATGAAGATGGCTGGGCCTAGGGGGTTGCCCTGAGGAACTTCTGAGGAAGTTATTTTGCTCATGTTTGTCCTAATGCCATGAGATTTGATGGGATACAGAATCAATGTTAAGGGTTTCCAATGCCACTCCCTGCTGTCTGCTATCTCTGCTTGGTCTGATCTACAAGTAGGACAGACGGTAACCAGAGAGGGTGATGGTAAAATCAGGATGTTGAATTCAACGAGCTTAAAAATGTCAGACTGTTGATCCAGTTTTGGAGTAAATCACAAAATGTTAGTCTGGAAGCATTTGCAGGGTCAACTGCGTTACTTGTGCTTTTGATGTGGGGTGTTACATTCAACCTGATTTCAATCCAACTCAATCCACATCAAATATCAAATATTTGCAGGGTCAACTGCGTTACTTGTGCTTTTGATGTGGGGTGTTACATTCAACCTGATTTCAATCCAACTCAATCCACATCAAATATAACACAACTGAAGGTAATCTAGAGTCAAAGCTAATTGAACTAAATGAAACACAGAACAATTCCTGCAGCAAAATGTTATGATCTGGATTGCATTGCCAGAATGGTTGGTGGAAGCCGAGCCAATAATGACTTTCAACAGGGAATTGAATAATTATTTCAAGGTTAAATCTCTGCAGAATATGAAGCCTTTGGTCAAACTCATCCATGCTGATCAAGTTTTCCCAAACTAAACTAGTGTCATTTGCCTGTGTTTGGCCCCTATCCCACTAAACCTTTCCTATTCATGTTCCTAGCCAAATGTCTTTTAAATGTTGTAACTGTACCTGCATCTACCAATTCCTCTGATAGTTCATTCCACATAAGAAACACCAACGTGTGAAAAAGTTGCTCCTCAGGTCTCTTTTAAATCTTTCTCCTCTCACCTTAAAAATGAGGCCCCTAGTTTTGAACCTGCACGACCTAGGGAAAAGACCTTGTCGTTTGCCTTATCTATGCCCCTCAAGATATTGTAAACCTCTATAAGGTCACATCCCACCCCCAACCTCCTACGCTCCCATGAAAAAAGCCCAAAAGAATCCAGCCTATTTTTATACCTCAAACTCTCATTCCCAGCAATACCCTATTAAATCTTTTCTGAGCCCTCTCTTCCATACTGTATGACTCTATGAAAGAGCAGGAATGTTGGATAAATATGTAGCCCTTTCAAAGAGCTCAAACAGCCTTTGCTTTTGTACTTTGAAGTTGGTTTTATTTTGTAAACAGTGATTAAGAAAATAATTCAAGTTGCATGGAACCATCTCTTGGCAAAGATCAGAGGCAATGTTGGGAGCCTTATGAGTAATCTCAGTGCAAAGACAATTACCCAGAGCAGGAAGTTTGCTCTCAAATTTCCAAACAATTTAAGTGAAGATACAATTGTTTGAAAAGGAAAAGCATAAACACTCTGAGGCATTAGAAAGAGCCCTTGAACCATTCAGAGAAAACAAAAAAAATGTAATTTACATTTACATGTAAATATACTACTGACTTAAAGCCAGTTCATCTCAGAGGATAGTTTATCTATTGGAGCAAGTATAAACCGGGTTTTTGGGAAAGCACAACAACTTCAACTTCAAACAACAAATAAGGAATTTTGGTAATGCTGAAGTCTTACTTTCATACAGCACTTACACAATCACCAAACATCTCCAAGTACTTTACAGCCAACGAACTACTTTGAAGAGTAGCCACTCTTGTAATAAAACAAACACAGCAAGTAATTTGAACATAACAACCTCTGACAAGCAGCAATGTGATAATGACTAGCAAACCAGCTTTGTCATATTGATTGAGAGACAAATATTGGCCAGACAAGAGGGATTACTTCCAAGCTTTTCATTAGAGATAAAAGCAGCGGCACAGGATGGGGAAAATATTAATACCTAAATTTAAAAAGACATGAAGAGTATGCAAATCCTAATTTTCAAATCTGTGTTTATTAATCCAGGATACTGTCATTACTGTGGAGGACTGTAACAGCTTGCAGAAAGACATTATTAAATTTGCAATATGATAACTCACAAATTAATTTCAACATATGAAAATGTCACTCAATGCATTTATCTAAGAAAAATAAACATGTCATGTCTTATTTGGAATCAGAATCTAAAAGAAGCAGAGGGCCAGATGACAGATTTTTGATAGGTAAGGGATTCAATGTTCATGGCAGCATACAAGAAAATGGAACTGACATCAGAATCAGATCAGCCATGATTTTGTTAAATGCTGCAGCAAGATCAAAGGGCTGATTGGTTTAATCCCACTCCTAAATCCTTTGTTTGTAGGAATTTAGGATACTAAAACACAAATCATTATATGTAGTGACTCAGGCTATAAATGCAACAGAAAAAATATGGTAAACCAAGTCCTGGGGTTTACTTCTGGGGGGCTAGAATGAAAAATAGAAAGTGAAAATCCCAGAGGTGTTCTCTCATTAGAAAGAGGCAATTAGTAGTGAATATAACTTGAGAGTTATCACATCACAGGTGAATTGAGGGTAGGGCCTTCATGATGTAAGCCAGTACAGGAACTAAATCTGTGTCATTAGTGTCATTGTACATTGCAAGCCAGCTAACCAGCTAGCTAAGTGAACTAAAGTCCTCATAAGATTTCCTTCACACAAGTAGCACTGCTAAGATTGAGCATACGAGTACAAAAATACAGGACCAGGAGCGGGCCATTCGGCCCCATAAATATGCCCTGCTGTTCAACAAGATCATGGCTGATTTGGCCCAGGCCTCAACTCGCTCTCCTGCCAGCTCAGCATAGCCATCATTTCCCCATATTTCAAAAATCTATCTACCTCCTCTTTACTTTGTGACCTGGTATCCATAACTCCCTGGAGTAAAAAAAATAGACATTCACTGCACTATAAGGGAAGGAATTCCTTTGTATTTCACTTTTAAATAAGTTTCACATTATTCGGTAACAATGTTCAGAAGGCTGACATTCGCCCACTGGTAGAAAAGTTCTCTCAATATCTACCCTATCAAGACCCTCAGAATCTTATCATTTTTAATAATATCACCCTGATTCTGCTGAACTCTGATGAATAAGGGCCTAACCTATTTAGCCATCCACTATAAGGGTGGCACAGTTGCCTCACAGTGCCAGGGACACAGGTTTGAGTTCAGCTTTGGCTGACTGTCTGTGTGGAGTTTGCACATTCTCCCTGTGCCTGCGTCAGTTTCCACCCACAGTCCAAAGGTGTGCAGGTTAGATGGATTGGCCATGCTGAATGGCCCATTGTATCCAGGGATATGCAGGCCAGATGGTTTAGCCATGCGAATGCAGGGCTACAAGGAGAGGATAGCAGGTTGGCTCTGGGTGGGATGCTCTTTGGAGGGTTGGTGTGGATTTGATGGCCATGTGGTCTGACCATGCACTGTAGGGATTCTATTAGTCATTCTAGGTATCAGCTTAGTGAATCACTTATGAACTGCCTTCAATACCAAAATATCCTCACTTAAACACAAGGATCAAAACTGTACAGAATACTTCAAGTGCATCTTCATCAACGCCTTATACAGTTTTAACAAGACTTTCTTATTTTTAAATTTAATCTCCTCACAATGATGGCAAAAATTCCACTTTCCTTCTTAATTACTCGCTTTATGTGCAAACACCCAAGTACCTCTTTGTTGCAATTTTGGAGGCTCTTTCCATTTAAATATTGTCTTTAGGATGTTTATAATGTCCTTCATAGTGAAGACCACTGCAAAAATATTAGTTTAAATTATCTGCTGTCTGTCTGTTCCCCGTTATTAATTCCCAGTTACTTTCAAGGGAACCACATTCATGTTAACTACTCGCTTTTTATTTACCTGCAGAAGTTCTTGTGTTAGTTCTTTTCCTATGTCTTGATAACTTTTTTCATAATCAATTTGCTTTCTTTCTATTAAAGTTTTTAGCTTGTTCCTAGAGAATTCCCAATCTTCTGACCTATCACTAGTTTTCACTACTTTGTATGCCTCAGTTTTTGATTGGAAATTCTCCTTGATTGAATTTATTAACCAGAGTTAATTCATCCTTCTCTTAGTGTTGTTTTATTTGAGAGGAAGAAATGATTGCAGGGAATTAGAAATATCAACCATTACTCACTCAACTGCTTTTGCCTTCAGTCTCACTTCCCAGAACATTTCAGACAACTCTTTCTTCATAGCTATGTAATTACCCCTTTTAAGTCATTAGTTTGAGAACAACAAACGTTGGAGATCACAGCAGTTCAGACAGCATCCATGGAGAAAGAGCAACCTAATGTTTTGAGTCTGGATGACTCTTCAGCATTTGTTGTTTTCAGTACAGATTCCAGCATCTGCAGTAATTTGCTCCGACACTAGTTTGAGACTCACATTGCTCTCTCTCAAGTCCTGATTGCTATCCTCTAGACAGTCCTTAACTACGAGATCTCTTATGAAGTAACTCTACCTCATTACTCATTGCGAGATCTAAAAAAGCTTGTCCAGGAAGGTTCTGCACTGTACTGCTTTAAGAAATGAAACTTGTAGAAATTTGGCCTTCATATTACTCTTGCCCACCTGAATAGGTGCTGATTAAATCACCCATGACAACTGTAGTGTCCTCCTTACATGCCTCCATGATTTCCTGATTTGTATATTGTGTTGCTGTGAGACAACTGTTCAGGGGCTTACAGACAACTCTCATAAATATTTTTCCCTGGCTATTCTTTAGTCCTACCCAAACTGATTCCATATCATGATCTATTCCACTGATATCACTATTCACCACTGCTTCCTTTATTAATGCTACCCATCTCCTTTTCCTTTTTGCTTGATTTTCCAGAATCTTGAATACCGAGTTCCTACTCCTTGTCACACTGGAACCACATCCCTGTAATAGATACAAAGTCATGTTCATTTATTTCCATGTGCATTGGCAATTCATCTCTCAATTCAAATACTGTGTATGCAAATACAGAACGTTCTGATTTGACCTCCAGCTCCGGCACCTTTGTGAATATTTCATATCCCTTCCTATCGTATTTGCATTATTAACTGATTATGCATAAATTGTTTACAAGGCTGATATCAGAGCTATGAGGTTCTACAAATAATTGAACAGTTTGGCTCCCTCTTCTCTTTGAAAATGAAAGCTGAGGAGACACCCAATAGAGGTCTTCAAGATTATTATAAATTTGGATTGAGCAGATACAGAGAGAATGTCTCCACTTGTGAGGATGAGCAAAACAAGATACTATCAATATGGTCACAGGAAATCAAATAGGGATGACTTTGAACACAGCATGTGAAACTTGCGACCACAGAATAATCATTTGACTAAACAATATTGACTAGTTTCAGGGGAAACTACTTATAAAATTGATGGACAATAGAATTTCGTATTATACTGATAGTGTTACATAAAGAAAAATGGAAGAAGTTTAAATTGAGCATAAATACCAATATAGACTGGTCAGGCTGTTTCTGTGCTGAATATTGCCTATTGTTTTTGTGTATCGGGGAATGTTGTAAATATAGATTTCCATTTCTGATGCTACAAGCAACAGTGAGTGCATTGACATGCACTCTGTGCTTCATTCGTGCTCCTTCACAATTCTTCGCTGTGATTCTTTCATAAGTGAAACTTCATGATTGAAGGGAAATTTTTGTTTCCTCCATAATTTATATTTTGCATAGAAAAGCAAGAGAGGCTAAAGGGGATCCAATTTATTTCCAAAATTGTGTAAATTTTTGAAGGATAAATGAAGATTGCTTCCACTGTGTAGTGAGTCAGTAACAAGGGACCATGAACTGAGATGTGTTACCATAGGCCTATGACTAAATGAGAGGGGAAATGAGAAGAAATAATTTTACAGATGGTCATTAGAACATGAAAATGTTTTGTTGCTGTCTATTGAGGTACAGGTTATGCCATTTAAGAGAGAATTGGATGATTATTTAAAAAGGAAGCACATAAAAGGTATGGAGGATGGTAGGGAAATGGGATTAGAGTAACTAGCTACAGTTGAAAAAAATTAATATTGATACAAATATGATGTCTGTATCTTCATGTCAAAAAAAATTAAACATCAATTTAGTTGATTGTGTTGGTATAGAGCAAATTCTTCAGATGCACTAAGCATTTTTTTTAACAAAAAAATGTTTAATTTGCTTCTGTCTGGTTAAACAGGTCTGAAACGTTTTGGGTTCAATGACTGCTGTTCTGTGCTAACTGAGTAACTGCACGAGGCGTCAATGACATAATCAGAACTGGCTCCAATCCCTGAGATAGAGAGAGAACAGTGAGCCAGAGCCTGTCTTGCTCATGAATGCCTATTATTGCATATTCAAATAGTCACGTTTCACTACGCTATAATCGTGACTTCAGGTCAAAATACATAACTAGTTGCGAAGCGTTTTTGAATGCCTTGGGTTTCCTAAAAATTGTCTTTTTCCTGATTGGCTCATCAAATCCCTCAAGCAAAACATATTGCATTCACCAGCATCCAATTCTTCATTGTTTCACTTTTTAAAATGTTAAAGCGTGATTAACAGGAAATCTTATTTCCATCCCTTATTCATTTACTTCCTGTACACAATAAGTAGTTCTTCTATTTCTTTATTCATTCACAGGCTGAGGGTGTCACTGGTTAGGCAGTACTTATTGCCCATCCCTAATTGCCCAGAAGGGAGTTAGTCAACCACAGTGCATGGGTCTGGTGTCATATGTAGGCCAGATCCTTGTTAAGGTTGGCAATTTCTTTCCCGCAAGGATGTTAGTTAACCAGATCAGTTTTTCTGATAATCAACAATGGATTCATGGTCATCATTAGACTCTTAATTCCAGCTTTGTTTTTATTGAATTATCGGGGTCTCTGGCTTAACCATCCAGTGATAATCCCATCAGGCTATCTCCTCCCTCCCTATTGCATATACTCCTTATTGTTGGAGGACTCATTACCATGGATCTGCATACACCACAGATTGGTATCAGACCTAACTATTTTCTTATTTTACCCCCACTGAATCATCCTGTCTGATCATACAGTACTTCGCCATACATAAGACAGTTGCATTGTAGCAGTTTGTTCTTTCTGTCATCTACAAGAGATTCATGACCCTATTCCCGACCACAACTGAGGATGTTTTTTTTTCCAAATTCAATCTTGGGACATGGGCACCACTGACTAACTCCATTTATTGCCTATCCTTAGGAGGATTTGGCATATTATAGAATCCCTACAGTGTGGAAACAGGTCATTTGGCCCAACAATTCCACAACAAACCTCAGAGCATCCCATCCAGACCTATTCACTTGCAATCCACCTAATCTACACATCCTTGAATGCTACAGCCAATTTACCTAACATCTTTGGACTGTGGGAGGAAACTAGAACACCTGGAGGAAACCCACACAGACAGGAGCACAGTGTGCAAACTCCCCACAGTCGCCCAAGAGTGGAATTGAACCCAGGTCCCTGGTGCCGTGAGGCAGTAGTGCTAAGCGCCGAGCCACAGTGCCACCCTAAGAATGGAACATATTCAATAATCTTTGATAGACTATGGATGTTAATAGCAAGGCCAGCACACCACCTTACACAATTTACTTCACTAATTGTCATTGTAATAACCTAGCAAGCCGTTTAATCCTAAACACAGTTAAGAGCTAACCATGTTTGTATAGTCCATTAACATTTGGATAGTCAAGGTTTGTTGAGGGATAGACCACATGGATTTGTGCATGGGAATTCATGTCTGACAAAACTTTGAGAGCTTTTAAGAAGAGTTAAGAAAGAAGATAGATGAGGGTAGGGCAGTGGATGTTGTCCATACGGACTTCAGTAAGGTTGCAGACGTGTTCGCTGAGGCAGTGTGTTTGATTGCAGACCTTTTGTCACCCTGCTAGGTAACATAGTCAGTGCGCCTCTAGTGAAGCACTGGTGTTTTGTCCCACTTGTTACTTATACGTGTCTGTTTGTCAGGACATTTGGTATCAATTCCGATTTTGTTCTTCTGTGTGTTTGTCAACAGAGTTGCACTTGGAATACCAGGCCTTCAAGAATTCCCTGGCATGTCTCTGTTTGGCTTGTGCTATTATGGACATAGTGTCCCAGTTGAATTCATGTCCTTTATCCATGTGTATCGAGACCAGTGAGGGGCATGTTGGTGTTTATGTATCCTTATGATCAGTTTTCTTCCAGTTTGGCCTATGTAATGTTTCTCACAGTCTTTGCATGGTATTTTGTATATTACGTTAGTTTTGTTGGTTGTGGGTATAGGATCCTTTATGTTCGTCAGTAGCTAACGCAGGGTGGCTGTTGTTTTGGGGGCTTCCCTGATACCTATGGATCTGAGTAGTCTTGTGGTCATCTCTGATTAGTCACCCTGCCATTCATCAGGGACACGTGTGTATAGCCTCGTTGTGTCCTCCTGCTGTGGTCACAAGAGACATACCAGGGAATTCCTGGAGGCCTGACATTCCAACCAGAACTCCATCAACAAACACACTGAACTGGACGTGATATACAAACTCCTTAAGAACAGAACCAGAAGTGATGCCAACCACCCCAGCAAACCGAGACATATAAATGACAAGCCAGACAGAACAAGACACTTCACCAGAGGTGCACTGACAGTATTTCTTAGTAGGGTGACAAAACATCTGCAATCAAACACATTGGCTTGATGAGAAATTCTGCAACTTCATTCACAAACAGAGCTACAAATCTTCTCAAAAAGTTTGTGCTTCAGTAAGGCCTTTGACAAGGTCCTGCACAGCAGGCCAGTCATGAAGGTTAGGTCACGTGGGATCCAGGGAGGGCTAGCTAGCTAATTGGATTTAAAATTGGCTCAATGGTAGGAAGCAGAGGTTGATGGTTGTTTCCTCAGACTCGAAGCCTGGAATGCCACAGCAATCGGTGGTGAGGTTTTTGTTATTTACATAAATGATCTGGATGTGAACATACAAGGCATTATTAGTAAGTTTGCAGGTGATACAAAATTAGGACATATCGTTGATACTGAGGAAGGTTATCAAAAATACAGAGGGGACTTGATCAGACGGGGAAGTGGGCTGAGGATTCACAAATGCAGCTCAATACAGATAAGTGTGAAGCATTGCACTTTGGAAAGTTGAACCAAGGTAGGACTTACACAGTAAATAGTAAGATCCTGAGGAGTGATGTAGAATAGAGGGACCTAGAAGTACAAGTATAACAAGTATACAGTTTGTTCAAAGCACGTCACCGACAGACAGGGTGGTGAAGGTGACATTTAGCATGCTGGCCTTCAGTGGTTGAGACATTGGAGTATAGGAGTTGGGATGTTATGTTACATTTAAAGTTTTGGCAAAGATCTGTGGCTGGGGTTGTGGATGAGGTTATTGACTTGCTCACCGAGCTGGCTTGTTTTTGTTCAGACGTTTCGTCACCATGCTAGGTGATGTCATCAGTGGAGCCTCCAGTGAAGTAATGTTATTCTGCTTCATTTGGAATTTGTACTGTCCAGTCCATTGTGGTAAGTACTGTCATTTTTGGTTTTCATCTGTATGGGTTTGTATACAGGGTCCAATTCTATACGTATGTTGATTGAAGTATGGTTGGAGAACAATTCCTCTAGGAATTCCCATGTGTATGTTTGGCTTGGGCTACTATGGTTACCCTGTCTGAGTTAAAATGATAGCCTTCGTTGTCTGAATGTGCCAATATTAAGGAGAACTTAAGAATACAACAAACTCTCCTTAATATCGTACATTCAGACAATGAAGGCCAAAAATTTAACTGGGACAAGGTAACCATAGTAGCCCAAGCCAAACGTAGATACGCAAGGGAATTCCTAGAGGCATGGTTCTCCACTCATATTTCAAATCAACAAATACATAGAATTGGACCCCATATACAAACGCACACAGATCAAAACTGGAAAAAGACAGTACTCACCATAGCAGACCTGACAGTGAAGCAGAATAACTTCGCTTCATTGGATGCTCCACTGATGACATCACCTAGCATGGTGACGAAATGTCTGAACAAAATCAAGCCAGCTCAGTGAGCAAGTCAACAACCTCATGCTGTGTTACAGTTGTACAAGTCATTGATGAGGCCATACTCGGAGAGTGTTGAGTGCAGTTTGATTACCCTGTTATTAGAAAGACATAGTTAGACTGGAAAGTGTGTAAAGATTTGAGGATGTTGCCAGGACTAGTAGGCTTGAACTATACAGAGACGTTGGCTATGATAGAACTTTATTCTTTGGAATTAGAAGCATGAGGGATGATCTTATTGAGGTGTAAAGAATCGTGAGGGGCATAGATAGGATGAATGCATATAGAGATGTTATGAACTGCAAATGCTGGAGTCAGAGATAAAACAGTATCAAGCTGGAAGAACATAGTAGGCCAGGCAGCAGAGGAGCAGGAAAGTTGACATTTTGGGTCAGTACGCTAGATGACTGCACATTGTATTTTTCCCAGGGATGGGGAATTGAAAACTAGGTTTAAAGTGAGAAGGGAACAATTTAAGAAGGACCTGACGGGCAACTTCTTCACACAGAGATTAGTGCACATATGGAATGGGCTGCCAGAGAAAGTATTCAGTCTGCTACAATAGCAACATTTAAAAAAAACATTTGGAAAGGTACATGGATGGGAACGATTTAGAGGGGTATGGGCCAAATGTGGGCAAGTGGAACCAGCTGAGTAGGCACCATGGTCAGCATGGACCAAAATGGGGCAAAGGGCCCGTTTCCATTCTGTATTTCTCTATGATTCTAGAATGCTGTGGGCCCAGAGTCACAGATAGGCCAGATCAGGTACAGATGGCAGATTTTCTTCCCTTACATTAGTGACAATCTAGTTGCCTAGCCTACATATATAGGCAGTGACTAAGCCAGATTTATTCAGTGAATTCAAGTTCCACCATCTACTGTGATGGGATTTGAACCCATGTCCCGAGAACATTAAATTATTACTCGAGAAGCCTAATGATATTAGCTCCAGCCACCATCTTCCCCTAAGAATGAGGTTGTCATCATTCTTACTCATGAAGGTTCATTACGCTAGGATATTCACGTTTTAATGTAGGAGGTGACCAAATCTCATGATTGCTAAGTATCATTTTAACACCAGGTGGCACTACCTCTCTGAATGACAGTCAGCCCATTGCCTTTACTCTGCATGATTTTTTAATCCCCCACACATTTGACAATGTATTTCTGTGAAATCACATCATGTTCTTTTCATGTGTAAAAGGCTTATGAACACTAACAATACCAATAGGCAAAGATAAAAGATCCAGGCAGCCTGTCCCACATCTAATGCCTTGCACATCACATACACCGTGCATAATCCCACCCATAAATCATGTGATCTCTTGACAGGCAAAAACTCAGCATTGAACTTCGCGTTTTCTTGGAGTTGGGTGTCTGGAAAATTTCCCCAAAAGTCTTCCTACACTCAACTGTGCATCCTGACTGATCAACTTTATAGTGGGATGGGCTAAGTCTAGGCTGGCCTGCCCTTGCCCTTGAGCTGGCAATTGCTGACCTTTTCAGGGCTGTTTGAGGCCGGCAGGAGGAATTCAGGAGCAAGACAAAAGTCTGGCAAGTCTCCGAAAAGGCAGGAAGGGATCGGGTGCCTCCTTTCTAGACTGAGAACATTGCTGCAAGTTTAGTCAAGTAACTGGTTGCTACCATCTCCATTAAATTATAATAACAACAACTAATGATCACCAATGAAACTTTGAAATTACATAATTAAATCTTCAGCAACACAGTAGGCATGGGACAAAGACAGAGACCAGTAAACAGAAAACAAATATTACGCTAGTGTATTCAGCAAGGGCATAAAATCAAAGAACAAAAATCCAATTACACATTTCAATGTTTCTGTCTAGTAAAGGTTGGCAGTTGACAAACAGTGATGCAGTAAACCTGAAATGAAAGCAGAAAATGTTGGAAAAACTCAGCATGTGAGGAGAGAGAAACAGAATTAACGTTTTGATTCCAAAATGACTTCTTCAGAACAGAACATTCTGAATAAGTTGTATTAATCTCGAAACATTAACTGCTTTTCTCTCACCAGATGCTGTTTAAAAAAATGGGAGTGTAGATAAGAAAGGTTCCATTACAGCAAATGTCATTGAATAAACATACAGAGAGAAAGCATAAACAATTTAAAAACTTGTAGGAGTGACAGAAGTCTATTATTCCTTATATTTTGGCAGTGCCTAGTTATTCAGCATTTCTGGGAATGCTTTCATAATTGCTAAGTATTAGGTTCAGAATTCCTGATGAAACTCGGTATATTCTGTTGGCCTTCCAACAGAGCAAACACAAAGAATATGGAAACATTTTGATCGTACTTATTCTTAGTAACCTAAAAAACTGAAAGTCACAAGCACATAGAAAATAATTACAGATGGTACCTAATTTTAAATTTCCCTTTACAAGGTCTCTTCTGATTCTGCAGAGGCAAAGGAAGCCTTCCAAATATTGTAGATCAAGTGAAATTTCGAAATATAAAATATACATTTTGAATGCACATCAAAAATACAGACATTGCTGGTCAGAAGAAATAAATTAAAAGAAACCAGAGTGAAGACTGAAGTGGATGGTGACACATGAGCAAGTAACTAAGTTCTTCTATTTAGGTCAAATGATAACAGAAGGTGGAAGATGTGAGGAAGAAGCTAGAAGGACAGAGATAGCCAGAGTAATTCTGTGAAGACAAAGATGTATTAATGAGAAAACTTAGACTTGTAATAAGGACAACATCTCCATGATGCTACACTCATATTTGCCTTAAGAGGCTTTTCAAATGCGATAGCTACAATGAATGATGAAAATTCCACATGCAGACTAGAAGACAGAGGTACTTGAGAATACAACAGCAAAAGTAACTCTAAAAAGTGATATCCAGAAAAGATACTTTCAGTATTTCAGCCATTTGATCAGAGCTGTGAAGCTACAGAGACTTCCTCTAGGCTGCAAAGCAGAGGATAGCTGAGAGAGAGGTCAACTAAGTGTATAATTCAATGATGGATGTCAGAATGGTTGCAGAAGAACTATAGATATGAGAGTATAGCACAGAATAGATTAGTGTGACTTAACATGACAGCAAATCGCTTGGAAGAAGCAGCTACAAACAGCCCGCATCAAAACCGAATTAGTGTCTCAATTAAAATCAGAGTACAGTCTTTCCTTGTTAACAAATGAATTTCAATATTTGGTGCTGAATGCATTTTGTCTAATGGTGAAAGTGATAGTTCTAATCAAGTTTCAGTTCTCTTCATTCAAAATCAGAGGCTACTCTCCTAAATTATAAAAACATCATAAGTACTTCAATGATTGAAAAGCATTTTATGACATAAGTTGTTTGCAATCTTTAGTAATTAAATGCATTGATGTGAGCTGAATTATTTGATCAGTGATTAGAAGTTTTACTATTCTTCAAGGCCACTTTGTCAATCCACACAGAAATCCAATGTCCCATACTTGATTCAATCCTCATCTGGATGCCTTAGCAAAAATCAGCAAACGATTTCAATACAGAATTTTCTCTTTAAACTATGTTTGAATTGAGCAATTTATACAAAGCTGAACAAATTAGTCCTACTTCCGCCACAGCTCTTACTTCTGAAGTAGACTAAAACAGATTCTACTGAGGAAAAGTAGTCAAATATTTGAAATACCCTGAAGCAATTATAAATCAAGTGGATTATTCATTTCAGTCCAAGTGAAAGGTAATTTATGGTTTGCAAAATTATTAAAACCTACTTAAATTTCCAATAGGAAATGAATAAACACAAACGAACTGATGTTTAAAAAGATCATCAACATTCAGTGATCACCTTCCAGTAGTTTATTTAAAATGTACCTGGTTCCAATATAAATTTACATTCAATTCAGAAGCTTTCTAAAACTATCTGGACACACCCATTAGCCTTTCATCTGGATAAGTAGAAAGCAGCACGCAGGAATGGTTGCTTAGGTCATCTGTTGATTCCAAGTGGATTTTTGTTTATAAATGTTTGTCTTCAAATTATTAGCTACAGCACCATCCAGTTTATGCATTATTCTCCATTAAAAGAGATCCAGACTTAAAAGTTTCAAAACTTAAATCAAATAAACTCTTTCTGCTGACTGACTGCATTATTTAACAATTCAAGCAGCACATGTAGATTTCTGGATTTGTAGTCTTGATTGCTGCAGCCTTAGTCCTTGTGGTGGTTAAGAAACATTTATATGGACATTAGTTAACTTTATTTACAAAGGGCTGCTCCGGGCAACAGTACAGAGGTGCCTTTTACTACCATTTGGTCTGTTTGAAAAGCCAGATGTTTGTTTGTTTGTCTTTAATGAATCTAACAAACTTCTAATCCTTTCACTAGCTGGTTGTCTCTTCTTTTTGCTTCTCCCCACAATGGACTGCGTGGAAGGATGAAGCAGGGCTGCTAGACCCCAGGGTTTGGTTTTGGACACTGGTTGTTTAAGCCGATCCTGCTGTAATAGCCATGCACTCTCTCTTGCTGCAGTCACAAACTTCTCCAACTGGGTTTGATTGACATTCTTGCTCACATTTAGTGCTTGTTCAAATGGGTTCTGAATGTAAAGTGGAGAGGCTTCAGGTTTATGTTGCTCTTTTCCCTGGAATGGTTACAAGAAGAAAAGTGAAAATTAATTTACAGCATCTACAGTATATTAATGTCTAGAAGAGGAGAAAAACTGGCACTCAAGGAATCTGTAGCATTGCTTGATTCTTTTATAAATCCCATTAGTTCACTTCAACCCCAGATACTGGAATTGTGCAATGTGGATGGGAGAAGAAACAGTAGAATCCTTAGCTATCAGCTATCTACCAGTGCAAATAAACAAGTTTGCTACCTTGAATTTGTATCAGGTCCTGTACTGATGAAGTTGTTGCAAATACATTTAGATTCATTTTAGCCACCCATCATTAACATAGGATTTAGAACAGAAAAAAACTGCTTATCCTCGAGAATGAACAAAGTTGTTTTATCCCATGTAAGCAAACTTGCGTATTTCCAGCGATCACAAGGTGTAGAGCTGGATGAACACAGCAGGCCAAGCACCATCAGAAGAGCAGGAAGGCCAATGTGTTGGGCCTAGACCCTTCTTCAGAGGTCTGAAGAAGGGTCTAGGCCCGAAACGTCGGCCTTTCTGTTCCTCTGGTGCTGCTTGGCCTGCTGTGTTCATCCAACTCTACACCTTGTTATCTCAGATTCTCCAGCATCTACAGTTCCTACTATCTTTATTTCCAGAGATCAGTTGTTCTGCATCTTTGCAATTCTAAGCTCATTTACATTTTACAATGTAGGCTTTTGGCAAGTTCATTAAACTCTAAGTGAACTAATAGCTCAAGAGATAAGTCCAAATAGTTCAGAAATGATGCAACAGCAACCTTAAAGCAATGTTGACACCGCATTCTTGTACAAACCCACATAAAGCTCCTGTTACTAGAACAGCAATGGCTGTATTTGATATGCCAACACCACAAACTGCACATCACAATTACTCCATTTTAGTCCAAATGCCAGCATATTTAGGATATATTTAATTATAATACTGCATTTGACAGTTGGTTAAAATATATTTTGGCTAGTAAATGCATTAGACATGCATTTTTAAGGACAATTAACAGGCAAGTTAGACAAATTATTATCAATACATGTCTGAGGAAATAAATATGAACTTTGAGAAAATACTATTATCTTTCCCTGAACAGGATGGAAATCCCTCAACACTTCTAACCTCCAAAAACGGTACATAGAGGTAACATCTCCCTTCCCTGGAAGTAAATAGATGCTAAGGATAACTTATTACCTTTCATGAGAAATTATTTGTGCAAAGCATTGTATTTTCCCCAAAAACAACTATTTCACTTCGAAGTAACTAACTGTAAAATTAGTAATCCATCAATTTATCAAAATTCACTTCAATAAATCAGAGGGCTGTTATTTAACTGAATCAAATGCACCAACTGACCAATAAAAAAAATCCTAGGCTTTATTCATAGTAACGTAGAAAGTAGTATTGGTGGGTGATTTGGCCCTTTCAGCCCACTCTGCCATTCAATATAATTATGGCTGATCATCGAACTCAGTTCCCACTTTTTCACCACACCCTTAGCCTTACGAACTACATCTACTTCCATCTTAAAAACATTCAACGCTTTTTCCCCAGGCTAACTGCTCTCTGGATGACGAAATTTCTCTTCATCTCAGTCCTAAATGGCCTACCACATATCCGGAGACAGTCAGCGAATATCCTTCCTGCATTCATCCTGTTTAGTCTGATTAGAATTTGATAGGTTTCTATGAGATCACCTAACCCCCACCTGCCCCTGCTTCTAAACCCCAGTGATTAAACTCCGAAGCAACCTATTCTTTATCCATACTGCAGTCTGCCATCCCAGGAATCAGTCTGGTAAACTTTCCTTGACCTCCCTCTATAGCCAGAATATCCTTCCGCAGATAAAAGGACACCAAAACTGCACACAATACTTCCAGGTATGGTCTCACTAAGGCCCTGTACAAATGCAAGACATTCGTCCTCCTGTATTCAAATTCACTCACTATGAAGGCCAACAAAACATTTGCCTTCTGTTGCCTGGTGCACCTGCATGCTTACTTTTCGTGGCTGGTGTAAAAAGGACACTTAGGTCTTATTGCAGCTTCCTCTTTCCCAATTAATCACCACTCAAAAAAAATCAGTTAAAATAATCATGTGGTCAAGTGTTATTTTAATAACATGGTATAACACTAAATGAATGCAAAAATGTATTTTGTCAAATTTATTTGCAATTTCATTGCAAAATGAATACAATAAATTATTGGACACCCAGGAGCACATGATCGCCCAATTCTATTTCATCTGCTCCATGGAAAAACTGATTCTTCAATAGGTATTTCACTGAAGTAAATCCAAGTTAACAGATTGGATATTCTAGCATCTATCAAACTTGTATACCATCTGTAACAGCTCCTTTATATCACCAATGCTGAATCTGGCAGCTTAGATATATTACAAAAATACCCAGCACTGCAGCTTTACACTAGCCAACTAGACAAAGCTTTATTCCAACTTTTCTAAAAATACACAAGTTTTGAGCAAAGGTATCCAAACAGTAGCTTAATAAACGCATCTTGTCACTAGTGAATTGATATATTGCAACAATGTCAGACTTATTGCATTAAAACTGCGTGAGGCAATTAATAATGGTTGTATAAAAGCAAAAACTATTATCTGACAATCGCTTGGAAGAGAGTTTCAGGAGAATGTCTCCACCATCCCAGTCCCAGTTTCCCAGGTTTCTGTTCGCTCCACTTGTAATTGCTATTCATTTCTCTTCTGTGCCTTTACTTCTACTCCAGCCTGTGATTCAGCACTGTTTCCTTTTGTTGTTTCTCAGTGAGTCATAGAGTCAGACTGATAGGGCGGGAGTTTCTGGATGGCAGAATTTCCTGTCCCATTACTTTACAGAGTTGTTAGGTAACAGATCAATGCCAATCAGAGCAGCCCTACAGCCTTCTGACATTCCAAAGAGATTTAATTGAAGGAGACAGAACTTCATTCCCTTGCTCAGATCAAATACCACCTTCGCAAGCCGATAGCTCTGTTGTTCTGGCAGTGCTAGCAGTGGCTAGAACTGGGATCACAAGCAATCCTGAGATTCTAAGTTAACAAGGTGTAGAGCTGGATGAACACAGCAGGTCAAGCAGCATCAGAGGCACATGAAAGCTGACGATCCATCGCTACACATTGTTACCTCAGATTCTCCATCATCTGCAGTTATTACTACCCCAGATTCTAAGTCTCTGATTACAGGAAGAAGCACATGCTGGGAAGAGGAAATTAGGCCCTGGGGTTGACATAATTACCCACCAAGCCCATGCTGGCTTTCTGTAGGGCCCTAGAGCTGTGGCAGTCTCAGCTTTGAGAAATGCCAACAAATGCCACTGTACTGCACATAAAGTAAGGAATAAGATATTCTTTTAATCTGAGTCCTGACAGCTACCAGTGAAAGGAGCCAGGGCAAAAAATTTTCAATTGTCCTGTTGAGACAAAAATCTTAAAATCTACTTTGCAATTACAGTATGAACCCTACTAGTAACAAGTACTGTGACGTTTGTAATGTTCTTCCATCTACACTTCACAAACAACTCAAGAGAGTAGCACATAACACTGACGTCCAACAACCACAACCATCTTCCTTTGTGCCAGGTATGACACCAACCAGTTATGGCTGAACCAAGGTTTTAGTGAAGTCACAGGCTGAATAGCTGTTCTGGCATGCAAACTGGGCATTACTGAGCAAGTTATCACTAAGTAATTGCTGTCGCACTGACCTGCTGATGATCCTTTCCCATCACTTTGCTGATGATTGAGAAGAAACTAAAATGGGGCGCTAACTATCCGAGATAATGGGAACTGCAGATGCTGGAGAATCCAAGATAATAAAATGTGAGGCTGGATGAACACAGCAGGCCAAGCAGCATCTCAGGAGTAAACTATCCGGGCTGGTTTTGTCCCTACTTTTTGTGTGCAAGACATACCTGGGCAATTTTCCACATTGTCAGCTAGTTGCTAGTGTTGTAGCTGTTCTGGAACAGCTTAGTTAAGGATGTGACAAGTACTTAGATTCACATCTTCAGCACAATGAAGTTCTGACAAAAGGTCACGGGACTTGAAATATTAACCCTGTTTTCCTCTACTGATGCAACCAATCCTGCTAC
Source organism: Stegostoma tigrinum (assembly GCF_030684315.1). Taxonomy (NCBI): domain Eukaryota; kingdom Metazoa; phylum Chordata; class Chondrichthyes; order Orectolobiformes; family Stegostomatidae; genus Stegostoma; species Stegostoma tigrinum. Next base: position 126,138,953 of record NC_081355.1, on the reverse strand, counting down.
GTTTCTCCATCACTTTCTGTTTTCGTTTCAGATTTCCAGCATCTGGTTCTTTGTTCTTATTTCTTCAGTACTACTGCGGGAATGTTATCAGGGCCAACAGCCTTTGCAGTATCCGTTGCTAAAGATTGCCTAGAATGTTTCAGCCGTACGTTTTGACTGATATGCTGGGCTCCCCCATTATTGAGGATGGAAATAATTATGGTGCCTCTCCCTCCAGTGAGTTGTTTAATTGTCTACCATAATTTATGACTTGATTTGGCAAGACTGCAGAGTTTAGATTAGATTAGATTCCCTACAGTGTGGAAACAGACCCTTCAGCCCAACAAGTCCACACCGCCCCTTGGAGCATCCCAGCCCCCTATAACCCACACAGCCCTGAACACTACGGGCAATTTAACATGGCCGATCCACCTAGCCTGCACATCTTGTGGGAGGACACCGGAGCACCCGGAGGAAACCCACACAGACTCAGGAAGAATGTGCAAACTCCACACAGACAGTTACCTGAGGCTGGAATCGAACCCGGGTCCCTGGTGCTGTGAGGCTACAGTGCTAACCACCAAGCCACCATGCCGCCCTATTTACATTTATATGTGATTAATTGCACAATCAACTGCTCAGCTGTTTGGCACGCAAGCAGCCCTATTTTGTAGCTCCACCAGGTTGACACCACATTTTTAAGAATATCTGGTGCTGCTCTTGGCATGCTCTCCTGCGCTCTTCCCTTGGCTCGATGGTATTGGTTGAGTGGGGACATGCCAGTGTGAGATTGCAGCTTGTGCTGAAGTATGACTCATGTTGCTGTTAGTGCCCTGTCTTGAGTTGTTAAATTTGTTTGATACCCCTTTTAGCACTGTAGTAGGGTCATACAAAATGACAAAAGGTACTTCCAATGTGAAGATGGTACTGTCTCCCCACAGGGCTGCAAAGTCGTCTTTCTTACTCATACTGTCATTGACAGATGCAGTTGCAGCTGGCAGGTTAGTAAGGATGAGGTCAAGTATGTTTTTCTCTCTTGTTGGTTCCCTCAACACCTGACACAGACCCAGTCTAGCAGCTTTGTCCTTTAGAACTTGGCCCATTTCTAGAGGTGGAGGCTCTTTGAATGATATTTCCTGGGGTCCCATTCCTGCCTCACCAGCAGTCACACCTTCCTGTCCTTGGTGACACACCAAATTTGAATTATATAATCTGAGAGGGTGACCATCTGCTAGAGCAAAGTGTCACCAAGACATTTCCTACCGCCGATACAGTGCAATGTTTGATGCACAGATTTCAGTCCTCAACGTTATCTGAAGTTCCCTGAGCTACAAACACTTGCTATAGATATGTGGATCACCTTGTTGAACAGCAGGACATCAGCAGCTGCTGCAGCAACATGTCATGCTTCCTGCGATCACTGACATTCATACATTTCTTATGTTAAAGCATTAATTGTTTGCTTAATGGCTCTTCAATTGTTGCCATTTATAAAACAGATTATGTCAAACAATATTACTCTAATGTGTTTTCAACCACTTCTTGCAACTACTGGTAAACTATTAAGGGCCATCCTGAAATGAAAGCAGCACCTGGATGATATTTCAAAACGAGGATACACATAAATATAACTACAAACATCATCACAGCATGATCTGATTAGTCCACAAATGCTGACACAAGTTTTGATCAGGTGGTTAACAATTATTATTACATAGCACCGAATTTAGTGTCCACATGCTCAATATCTGATTGCAAAGCACTGTTTTATTGGTTTTCTATTCCGATTTAATTTCTCCTTACTCAATTTTATTTCTAAAACATCAGGCATTTCATTTGTGTACTTAAAGTTTCCAGGTTCCACTGAAAAAGAATTTAAATGCAAAATGTAACAGAAAAGCTGGTATAGATAAATCATTGTAATGAGTTGCACAATATTAAATTTTGTGAAGGTAAAATGCTATCAAATGGTTTTTAAACAGCTGCAGGGAGAAGCTGGGAGAAATTGACTCATTCCACTCGTTTCGAGATCTGTCCTGTAAACTCAACCACATATCAGTTGCAGACTGTAGCTTTTGGTCATATCCAGCTGGCTGTCTGAAAATAATCTCTTCTCAAAAGCATCAGCAAACAATGCTGACCTTGCCAATAAAGTCCACATCCTAAGAATGCATTAAGCTAAAGTTACAAATTTTATTTTTGTAGTTAATTCATTCAAAAGATAATCAACGTTCAATTTTTCAATAAGGGCTCTCCTTAAAGGCAATTCAGTGATTCACCTTTGAACATTTGTACAGTTTAAGATGATCTAACTCTTAACATTTCCTAATTTTACTTTGCTCCCATGATTCATACTGAAACTCCCAATAATGATCAACTGAGATTTTTTTTAGGTTTCATTGTAACAATGTCATGTAATGCATGATCAAAACTAGATCACTATTCCACATCAGAAAATAGTAAAAAGCTAAAGTCTGCACCATACTAACCTTTCTGATATTGATGGACAGTTGGCTGAATGCAAAATTGCCATAAAATTCAAAGAATTCTTGCAGAAGTTCCTCTGTTGAGAAATCCAAACTGAAAATTACTTAACTTAAAAACCAGAATTGCAAGTCACTTCATAAAAATATCCCTGTTTAGTTCATCTGCCACTTCCATAGTTCCCAACATCAATTTTTCAGTTTCACTTTCTATAGGGCAAATGCTTATTTTGTTAAATCTTCTTTAAATATTTACAGACAGTCTTGTGATCTGATTCATACTTTCAGCATGCGTTCTCTTTTCCCCTTATGTTTTCAGTAATTTTTTTCCTCGTTTTTATATTCTGTTCAATTTTCAGGCCTGTACTGTGTTGTAATGTTCTATGTTCTATGTTCATTCTTTTAAACAAAAACTAGGAAAAGGATTAGGCAAGCCCACCCCATGAGCATGCTCTGCCATTTAATTTGAACATGGCTGATCCCATCTTGGTCTCAACTCCACCTTCTTGCCCACTCTCCATAATGTTTCAATCCTCTAATAGTTAAAAATCTACCTCCTCCTTAAGTTTACTCAATGACCAAGCACCCACTACACTCTGGGGTAGTGAATTCCACAAATTCACAATCCGTTGAAAGAAGTCACTTCTCCTCACATGTGCTGCCCCATTCTAAAAATATGACCTCTCATTCTAGATTGCCTCTCAGAAGGAAACATCGTCACTGATGTCTATATTGCTAAATCCCTTTAACATTTTCTATACCTCAATTAGAACTACTCCCATTCTTGTAAGATCCATTGAATATAGACCTAAACTGCTCAAACTCGCTTCATAAGAAAAATCCCTCATTGCTGTAATCAATTTAGTGAACCTTCTCCAGTACAACTACATCCCTCCTCAAGTAAGGGGACCAAAGTTGTATAGCCTTGTACAGTCGTGGCAACACATCTGTACTTTTATACTCTATTCCTTAAGCAATAAATGCCAGAATTCCATTTGCCATCCTTTTTAGTTGCTGTACCCGCACACTAGTTTTGTGTTTATGCATAAGGACACACAGATCCCTATTCACTGAAGCACTCTTAAGTTTCCCTTCATTTAGCTAAGTTGCCGTTCTATTTTTCTGACAAAAATGGATAAGCTTACATGTCCACTTGAAACTTCATCTGCAGAATTTTGGGCCACTCATCTAACCTATCTATATTCATTTGTAAATTTCTCAATTCTTCATTGCAATTTACTTTCCCGTTTATTTTAGGCTCATCTGCAAATCTGGCTATAGTACTTGTCATCCCTTCAAACAGTCATTCCTAAATATCTTGCATTTTTCAACACTCAGTTCTTAATCTATGAGATCCTACAACTACAACTCTGCAATGGCTACCAGATCATATTTATGCATTTCTATTTGTGCTGTCAGTTCATCGGTTTTATTCCAAATGCTATGTGCATTTGAATATGGCATCTTCAGTTTTATTCTTTTACTTGCTTTGTAAATTCTAGTCCTCACTGTTGGTTTAACTCTTCAATTCATATTCTCTATCTCTTCCTGTCATTGTCATTTCTGGTATTAATTAACATTCTCTTTGGCCATGACTCTTCTTTGACTTAACACACCTTCCTCAATTTGATCACTGTGCCCATAATTCAACACCCTCTCTACTTCCCTATCTATATGGCTGGCAAGAACATTGGCTCCAGCACTGTTCAGATATGGACCCCCACTTTTTATTTTTAAAAGAACTGTCTTGTGGAATCTGGGCATCATTGACTGGCTAGCGTTTATTGCTCATCCCTAGCTGTCCTTGAGAAGATGATAGTGAGCTGCCTTCTTGAACCGCTGCAGACCAGGTGTTGTATGTAGATCCGTACTGCCGTTAAGTGTGGGAATTCCAGATTTTAATCCAGCAATAATGAAGGAACAGTGATATATCCCCAAGTCAGGATGCTGAGTGGCTTGGAGGGGAACTTGCAGGTGTTTGTGTTCCCATGTACCTATTGCCCTTGATCTTCCAGATGGAAGTAGTCGTAGGTTCGGAAGGTGCTGTCTAAGGACCTTGGGCAAATTTCTGCAGTGCATCTTGTAGATCATACATACTGATGTTACTGATCATCGGTGGTGGGGAGATTGGATGCTTGTGGATGTGATGTCAATTAAGTGGGTTGCCTTGCCTGAATGGGAGGTCGTGCCTGACAAACTTGTTAGAATTTTTTGAAGAGGTAACAAGTAGGTTAGACCAGGGAAACCCAGTGGATGTTATCTTTTTAGACTTCCAAAAGGCCTTTGATAAGGCGCCTCACAGGAGGCTGTTGAATAAGGTGAGGGCCCATGGTGTTCGAAGTGAGCTACTGGCAGGGACCGAGGATTGGCTGTCTGACAGAAGGCAGACAGTTGGGATAAAAGGCTCTTTTCTGGAATGGCAACCAGTGACAAGTGGTGTCCTGCAGGGTTCAGTGTTGGAGCCGCAGCTGTTCACTTTATATATTAATGATCTGGATGAAGGGACTGGGGCGAAGTTTGCCCATGATATGAAATTAGGTGGACAGGTAGGTAGTACTGAGGAGGTAGGGAGGCTGCAGAAACATTTAGGCAGTTTAGGACAGTGGTCCAGGAAATGGCTGATGAAATTCAACGTGAACAAATGCGAGGTTTTGCACTTTGGGAAAAAAAGAGAGTACAGGCATGGAATATTTTCTAAACAGTGAGAAAATTCATCAAGCCGAAGTACAAAGGGATCTGGAAATGCTAGTCCAGGATTCCCCAAAGGTTAACCTGCAGGTTGAGTCCGTGTATAAGAAAGTGAATGTAATGTTATCACTTATCTCAAGAGGGTTGGAATATAAAAGCAGTGATGTGCTCCTGAAACTTCATAAAGCTCTAATTAGGCCCCATTTAGAATACTGTGTCCAATTTTGGGCCCCACACCTCAGGAAGGACATCCTGGCTCTGGAGCATGTCCAGTGGAGATTCACATGGATGATCCCTGGAATAGTAGGTTTAATGTATGATGAATGGCTGAGGATCCTGGGATTGTATTCATTAGAGTTTAGAAGGTTAAGGGGAGATCTAATAGAAACTTACAAGATAATGTATGAATTAGAAAGGGTGGATGCTGGGAAGTTGTTTCCGTTAGGCGGGGAGACTAGGAACCGTGGGCACAGCCTTAGACTTAGAGGGGGTAAATTTAAAACGGAAATGAGGAGACATTTCTTCAGCTTGAGTGTGGTAGGACTGTGGAATTCGTTGCCACGGAGTGCAGTGGAGGCCGGGACGTTAAATGTCTTCAAGGCAGAGATTGATAAATTCTTGATCTCGCAAGGAATTAAGGGCTACAGGGAGAGTGCGGGTAAGTGGAGTTGAAATGCCCATCAGCCATGATTAAATGGCGGAGTGGACTTGATGGGCCCAATGGCCTCACTTCCACTCCTATGTCTTATGGTCTTATGGTGTCAAGCTTCTTGTATGTTGTTTATTTCCTAGCTTCTGAGTTATTCTTGTATTTATGTGGCTAATCCATGAGGTTCTGGTCAATAGCTGTTAATAGTGGGGGATTCAGTTATGGTAATACTGGCATTTGTGTGACATGAATGTTGCTATGCTTGCCATTTGTCAGCCCAAAACTGACTACTGTCCAAGTCTTTCTGCATTTGGATATGGATGTCTTCCATATCTGAGGAGTCGTGAATGGGGCTGAACATTGAGCAATCATCAGCAAACACCCCCACTTTTGATCTTATGATTGTGGAAAGGTTGCTGATGAAGCAACTGAAGATTGTTGAGCTTTGGACATGACTCTGAGAAACATTTGCAGAAATGTCCTGGATTTGAGATGACTGACTTCCAACAACCACAACTATCTTCCTATGTGTGAGGTATGACTCCAGCCACTGGAGAGTTTACACTTCCCACCCCCTGGCTCTTGGATGCCACACACTGTTGAATGTGGTCTTGATGTCAAGGGCTGTCACTCTAATCTCACTTCTGGAATTCAGCTCTTTTGTCCATGTCTGAACAATGGCTATAATATGGTAAGGAACTGCATGGACCTGGCGGAACCCAAACTGGATATCTGTGAGTGGGCTGTTGCTAAGCAGGTGCTGCTTTATAACACTGTTGTTGACACCTTCTATCACTTTGTTGATGATTGAGAACAGATTGGTGGGGTGGTAATTGGCAGGATTAGATTCTTCCTGCTTTTTGTAATCAGGACGTACTGGGCCATTCTCCACATTTTTGGGTAGCTGTACCAGAACAGCTTAGATAGGGATCTGGCAAGTTCTCTGAGCACAAGTCTTCAGTACTATTGACAGAATGTTGTCAGGGTCCACAGCCTTTGCAGTACCCAGTGCCTCCAAGCATTTCTTGATATCACATTAAATGAATCAAAGTCTGGTACCTGTGATGCTTGGGACCTACACAGGAGGCCTGAGATTGGTCATCCACTCAGCGCTTCTGGCTGAAGATTGTTATGAATGCTACAGCCTCATCAGTTGCATTGATGTGCTAAAGACAAGGCTGAAGCATTCATAACAAACATGCCCCAATATTAGTGTCAGTCCCATGAATCAGAACCCACTTTTACCACATCAGTCTTTGAGCCGTGCATTCATCTCACTAGGCTGCTTTTCCCCACGCTGATTTGAGGTGGCTTATGTAATAAAGTAAAATCAGAACTGAGAAAGGGTCACTGGACCCGAAACATTAACTTTGATTTTTTCTTCACAGATGCTGACAGACCTGCTGAGCTTTTCTAGCAACTTTGTTTTTGACCCAAACCAAAGAGATGTGACTGCCTCCGATACAGGGAATCCAGGTAATGCTCTCCCTCCTTGATGTATTGGTGTCTGTAGTTCAGCCTTCAGCTCATATACCCAGCTAATGATGCTTGAGTTCAACTACTGCTGTAGATTAAAAAGGTGTACAGCTGGATGAACACAGCAGGCCAAGCAGCATCACAGGAGCAGGAAAGCTGACGTTTCAGGCCTAGACCCTTCAGCAGAAATGGGGGTGGGGGAGGAGGTTCTGAAATAAATAGGGAGGGGGGGGGAAGCGGATAGAAGATGGATAGAGGAGAAGATAGGTGGAGAGGAGTCAGACTGGTCAAAGAGGCAGGGATGGAGCTAGTAAAGGTGAGTGTAGGTGGGGAGGTTGGGAGGGGATAGGTCAGTCCAGGGAGGATGGACAGGTCAAGGGGGTGGGATGAGGTTAGTAGGTGGGAGATGGGGGTGGAACTTGAGGTGGGAGGAGGGGACAGGTGGAAGGTCAGGTTAGGGAGGTGGGGACGAGCTGGGCTGGTTTTGGGATGCGGTAGGGGGAGGGGAGATTTTGAAGCTTGTGAAGTCCACATTGATACCATTGGGCTGCAGGGTTCCCAAGCGGAATCTGAGTTGCTGTTCCTACACCCTTCGGGTAACATCGTTGTGGCACTGCAGGAGGCCCAGGATGGACATGTCGTCTAAGGAATGGGAGGGGGAGTTAAAATGGTTCGTGACTGGGAGGTAGTTGTTTAGTGCGAATCGAGTGTAGGTGTTCTGCAGAGCAGTCCCCAAGCCTCCGCTTGGTTTCCCTGATGTAGAAGAGGTCTCAACGGGAACAGTGGATGCAGTATACCACATCAGTAGATGTGCAGGTGAACATCTGCTTGATGTGGAAGATCGTCTTTGGGCCTGAGATGGGGGTGAGGGGGGAGGTGTAGCACTTCCGGTGGTTGCAGGGAAAAGTGCCGGGTGTGACGGGGCTGGAGGGTTCTCCAGCATCTGCAGTTCCTACTATCTCTGCTGCTGCAGATGTGTTTGCTTTGGACTAAACTGGCATCTAGGAACTCTCACATACTGCAGCTGTGGCACATCAGTTACCCTCCATCCTTAATATGCTCTCAGAAATTACTTATGAAGTTTTATATTTAGTTATATTTTTATATTTTATTACTCTTACCAGTATTTGCTACATTATTCTAAATCTTTGTCACTTGCTATATACTCACTTGATAACCAGCTTCTTCTTCCACAGTAGATAAGAATCAACTCCTGAGGTTGAAGGAAAGAGTTTAAGGAAAACAAAACAATGCTACTTTTCTACCTCCCCTTCATTCACTTAACTCTGGCATTCTGTCACAAGATGCTTTCAAGTCGTATGGTAATTTTAAATCTTCTTGCTTACCCAGAGTTTCTGTATTCTGGGATGGCTTTATTTTGTTATTGGAAACAAACGTGCAGTCATGACTGTCAATGATACATTCATCTTGTGCTTCTGGAAAAGAGCAGTGTCATTATCACACTTAAGTAGAAAGCAGAGAAACACGATTATGATCAGAAACTCCAGCTAAAGTTTTTTGCACAGATACAGGGGGCTGAATGGCCTACTGAGCAGTAAATTCTACAATTCCTCAAGATCCTTGCATAGTAATAGAGGAGCAATGGATCAGCTCTGGAAGGCAGCAGATGAGCTGGGAAGTTAGGGACAGAATGAAATGCAGTTATGGTGAAAAACAAGATACTGCAAATGCTATAAGTCTGTAATAAAAACATGCTGATGTTACTCAGCAGGTCAAGCAACGCGTACAGACAGAGCAGAGTTAAAGTTACTGACTAAATCAAGCAACATCTGTTGAAAAAAACAGAGTTAACACCATCAGAAGGGTCAGCAAACCTAAAACTTTACCTCTGCTTCCATCCACACATGCCGCTCAACCTGAATAACACTGACATTTTTGGTTTCTATCGTAGTTACGGTCATCCTTATTCCTTAAATATTGATGATTGCATCGAAAAATAGGTACTTTTATCAACTTAGCCGTTTGGGTGTTTAAAATTTTGGGCTCTTACCCCTTTAATAATAGCTTGGATAATACATCCTTACTTCTCTCAACAGGACATGATTGGAAACAGTCTCACAGTATGACCAAACCTCCTTCATTTCAGCCGTGTTACCATGGTCTATGAGAAACATTAAACTGTGAAATAATAGAAGGTAGGAGCATAATGAAACAGATTGCAAATCTGCCTTTGCTTAAAGTCTGCATAAAATACATTTCCAACAGTGATTTGGAGTACCACCAAGCTATTCGTTTATGACATTTTCTCCTTTTAGTCCAAGAATCTAACTGTAGCACTCTTAAAGCTACCTCTTCTGATGTTTGCACATTCATCCTACACCTGAAAACACTTCTAGATTTTAAAAAAATTGTCACACCACGTTTTATTCTCAAAGCTGCTGCAAGGTCATGAACATTGTAAAACCATGCTTCTTCTGCAGAATTTTCAGGACTCAACTTCACAATGAACACAAAGTGTCCCATCCTTCAAAACTACAAGATAGGAATTTGATCCTCATTTCTTATATCTTGCAGTTACATTCTCAATCACCTACATCCTTCTAGGAACAAACTACTTTGGCTGCACTGTTACGGCATACCCCCGAAATATTGTCTCCTTCAAAACATACAAGATTCTGAGGGGGCTCCACAGTGGGTAGATATTGATGAGATGTTTTCATTTCTGAGGGAATCTCAAGCTATGGAATATATTACAGAATAAAGGGACATGCATTTAAAATGGAGATACAGAGGGATTTCTTTTCTCAGAGGGTAGTGGACATCTGGAATTCTCTATCCCAGCGTGGTGGAGGCCAAATCATTTATTTATTTAGAGGTAGATAGATTTTTGAATTATCAGGAAGTTGACAGCAATACTGGGCTATCAAGATTGGGGAGTTGAAGCCTTGGGCAGATCAGCCATGATCTTGTTGAATGACGGCACAGGCTTGAGGGGTTGAATGGATTGCTCCTGTCCCTACTTCCTGTGGTCTTATTTTCTTATATGTTAAATTTTAACAGCACTTTACTTGTAAAGGAAATTAAGCTTCTCCGAGAGTCTTCCCTCCCCAACCATAATGACGTCTGACTTCTGGGAAAACAAACAAAACCGCATATAACTACAACAGAAAGATTCTCTGACATGACAATAATTATGCCATCAAATTCTCGCATAAACCTACTCATTAAATGACTGCCTTGAATAATAATCTTGACTGCAGTAACTGGAGGTTATCTGTTGTAGATAAATGTAACTTCATGATAATATGCATCCTCAGCGAGTGCACTCAGGATTACAGATAAATTTCCAGCTAATACTTTGGATATTTTCCTGGAGTTATATAACCAAATATAGTTCTTCATCTACACTTGGTACAGACATACTGCCTTAATTCTAGAAACAGAGGGCATGTGGAATGAAGTCAGAAAAAAAGATTAGCTCATCCTAGTCATTACACTAATTACTCAACTAATATCAGATTCAAAATAAAAGAAAATAGTTTTCAGAAAATAAGACAGTAATGGTTCATAGTTACTTAATAAACTCAAAATCTAAACATGGGGACAAAGATATAAAATAGTGAAGTTCTCATTTTATTTTAGATTCTCTCACAATGATGTAAAGAAAGAAAAAGTGACAAACAATTCCTATTCTATTTGGTTTTATGTAAATTGAACCTGAATATGAAGTTGAATCTTTTAAAAAAGAACACAGATTTCTGTTAATATTTGGAGGGGGAGGATAATGATATTTAAAGCATTTACTGCTTAAATGGCAACGAGGATAGTGCAGAACTTTTAAAGGACACAGACAGGAAGGCAGAATGGGCAATATGTAATTAAGTTCAGAATACAGTGAAGTGATATATTTTATTAGGAAGAATATCAAATTGAATGTTCAATTTCAAAGGGGTAGGAGCAGAAGACCCTGGGTATAGATGTGCATGAGTCATTTAAAGTAGGACAGGTTGTGACAGCAGTTAAAACAGGGTACTATTCATTTTAGGATCAAAATGGCATAACGTCCAAAAACTGGCAAGTTAAACCTGTATAAACACTAACTCAGCCTCAACTAGAGTGTCCGGCACAATTCTGAACACCATACATTAGAATGGAAGTGAAGGCATTAGAGGGAGTGCAGAAAAAAATTACAGGAATGGTTTAAGAAAGGAGGGGCTTAGTTCTGTAGATAGAATGGAGAAGTTGGAACTATTGTCCTTGGAGAACAGAAGTTTCAGGACAGGTTTGATGCAGGTATTCAAAATCATCAGGGATTTGTGCAGAGTAGAACGGGAAAACTGTACCCATTGGTACAAAGACCGAGAACCAGAAGGACACAATTGCTGCATGATAAAAATTACACAGTGAAGTCTTAGGATCTGGCGTTCAATGCCTGGAGGAGTGTGGTGGAGGTAGGATCAATTGAGGTTTTCATAAGAAAATTAGACTTATCTGAAAAGAAAGTAAAAAGGGTACGCACAAAAGGAATTACAGTACCACCAGCTGATTTGATCCTTCAGAATACCAGCTCAGGTGAGCTGAACAATTCTGTTCAAAAGAGCCATTACTGGTATCAATGTAAATCAGCAAAGTGATATACATAATTAAAGGCTAATGATAATGTTCCCTAACAAAGTCTGTGAGCTTTATTTACTGATTTGGATTTTGAAAGTAAAGGAGTCGCTAACGGCATAGAAGGAATTGATTCAGTCCATCAAGTTCATGGCAGCACACTGGGGAGCAGTCCAGTCAGTTTCGCCACCTGCTTCAATCCTGTGTCCTGAATTTATTTCTTTAAGTGCCCATCTAATTTCCTTTTGAAATATAGATGATTGTTTGTGCACCCACCTCCATCAGACAGCAAGTTCAAGGTCATTACCACTCACTGTGCAGAAAGATTCTGTCTCACTTCCCTCGTGCATCTCTTCACCAAGTCTTAAGCCTGTGTCTCCAAATCACTGTACAATCATAAAATGAGAAGAGGCTTTCCTGTCTACCTTACCTAAACCAATCAACCTTATACACTTCTCCCAAATCTCCTGTTAATTTCCTTTGCTCCAAGGACAACAACCGCAGCCTCTCCAATCTAAACTTGTAACAACAATACCCAAAACCTGAATCCACTCTAGGACATCTTTTCTGAAATGTGTCAAGGACTGGTACCTCTTTCCTGAACAGTGAGAGTCAGAACTGGATGCACGATACCATGTGGGAATTGACCAGAGTTTTATAAACATTTGTCATAATTTCCTTGCTTGCTTTTGTACTCAAAAATCACTGTTTATGAAGTTTAAGGTCTGATATACTTTGCTAACAACTTTCACAAAAAGGTCCTGTCACCTTCACAGATTAATGCACATTCACCCAGGTGTCTTTGATCAGCATACATTTTTTTTACCATCTATATTGCTGCTTCTGATCTCTGAGAAAATGCACTTCCTCATAATTCTCTGTTTCATTCCTTAACTTCCTTGCTGTACCTTTCAAAATTTTAAGAAAAATTAACGGGAGGGCCCTGTGACATTGATATCCTCTTTCAGAGCAAACCTCAATTTATCTCCTTCCCCAAACTATGTTTATATCACCCCTGTACACATAAATATCACATAAAGGTCCAGAAAACCTGGGTGCGCACCCCATGTTCCATCATCAATTCCGCTGAACTCAGGAACTGCCAAAAGATTTGTTAAGTTCCTGTTTATTCTGGTTTCAAGGGTTATGTCATCCTCTTCCCTGTGGAACTTACAGCCAGGTGATGGATCAAAGGGATAACAGTGGGCCCACTGAAATAGGAGTTAACCTAGATGGTATTGTAGAATCTTACAGCACTGAAGGAGGTTAATTCTGAACGATCAGCAAGAGATGGGCAATAAATGCTAACCTAGCCAGTGACAGTGGTATCCCATGAACAAGTAATTTTTAAAAATCAACAAATTGATTCAATGACAAGAGATTTTACACGGTATATAGAAACTGCCTTCACTTTTCAGTACAGTTGCACATATAAATGGACAGACTATATGAATGTTACTCATGTGTAGGTTGTTTATCATCATATGTACACCAACAATGGTGGATCCAGAAATCATCCACCATTGTTGGTGCACATATGATGTTATGCAACCTACATGAGTAAAATTCATATTTAGGTTCACGAGAATGGTCCCAGGAACAAGATGCTTAAATATGAGGAATGTTTAAAGTCTCTGGGACTATTCTCATTGGAATTTAAAAGGATGAGGTGGGGGACCTAATTGAAACTTACAGAACACTGAATGGCCTGGACAAAGTGGATGTTGGGAAGATGCTTCCTTTCGTAGGAGAGACTAGGACCTGAGGGCACAGCTTTAGAGTAAAGGGAAGACATTTTACAAAGGAGACAAGGAGAAATGTTTTCAGCCAGAGAGTGGTGAATCTATGGAATTCACTGCCACAGAAGGCTGTAGAGGCCAGGTCATTGAGTACATTTAACAATGAGATAGGAAGGTTCTTGATTGTCAAGGGGATCAAGGGTTACATGATCGAATGGTGGAACAGATTCGATAGGCCGAATGACCTAATTTCTGCTCCTATGTCTTATGGTCTTATATTAACTTATTAAATGTTTCTTGGGAAGCTAAGGAGGAAACTTCTCAGGGTAATTGTTACAGCAGATGAATGCAGCCCAGCAGATTACTCTTTCAGGGAAGTGGCACAGTAGTGACAACAGAAATTTCCACCTAAGACTTAAAAGATTTTGATATGAAAGTTGTACATGTTCTGAAATCCTAGCATGGAAAGCACACTGAAATCTCATGGCTTACATTACCTGCTAGGTCTTTGAGCTGGTCTAATGTTGGTATAATTGGTGGATTTCTTTTCTGCAGCAGGAACAGAACCATCATGGTCAAGGAGAAGTTAGTGATCCAGCATCCAGGAACACTGCTTGTAATCCCTTGAACACGAGCCCAGCACCGAACACCAAACACGAGAGCCCGTATCCGAGGGTCAATATTAGAATAGATATAAAGGAGTTCTGTGCTCCGCATAGCTATTCTGTAGCAAAAGTGAAATAAGCAGTTTGTTAAAAACTGATTCAAAGGCAAATGCTCTGCTAACCTGAAATGATGCCAATTATGTCAACCAGAAAACAACATTGTAATCTCATTGAAACAGTATGGAATTAAGCAGCCTAATATAAGATCTGTAGTATGTAATACACAATTTAATTTTGGTACTCCTCACCTATTATTGGCAGTGAGGTCACACTGAAATCCTGATGGCTGGTGGGAAAACCGCACCAATGGGCAACGCGCATTGAGTATCTTCTGTATTCCTGCACAGCCTGGGGCAAACCGATCAATGCATTCGCCTATCACTGAAAGGGTGTTTTGTGTGGCTACCCGTTCTGATGCCACTCTTTTTGTTTCATATTCCATAGAGAAGGCACTTCTTTTCTAAAAGCAAACAAAGTTAGTGAGCAAAGAATATCACTGATACTGACAACTCCATGGAACATGCTGGTGTGCAGCACTTCTAGCATACATCATATGGGAAATTGTTTCAAAGATAAAGAAAAAAAGAGTCAATCATTGAAATGGAAGCTTAAAATTCACAAGCACTTCCCAAAAAGTAAACAATAATTTCTACCTAACCTTAGAAAAATGATAAACTTTCATCTTAACACGATACATTACAATCCTTTCCTTAAAAAAAACCGAATGCTTCACTTATTGTAAGTAATGTCATAGGAAATCTGCTATCTTTTGCACAGACCTTACGATACAATAATGGAGAAGAAAGCAGTCCTGAATAAAACTTGCCACCCAGGTTGATAAGAGTTGTTAAGAAGCTGTACAGTATGTTAGGTTTTATTGGTAGAGGGATTGAGTTTCGGAGCCATGAGGTCATGTTACAACTATACAAAACTCTGGTGCAGCCACACTTGGAGTATTGCATACAGTTCTGGTCGCCGTATTATAGGAAGGATGTGGAAGCTTTGGAAATGGTGCAGAGGAGTTTTACCAGGATGTTGCCTGGGATGGAGGGAAGGTCTTATGAGAAAAGGCTGAAGGGACTTGAGGCTGTTTTCATTAGAGAGAACAAGGTTAAGACGTGATTTAATAAAGACATACAAGATGATCAGAGGATTAGATGGGGTGGACAGTGAGAGGCTTTTTACTCAGATGGAGACGGCTAGCACGAGGGGACATAGCTTTAAAATTGAGGGGTGCGAGATATAGGACAGATGTCAAAGGTAGGTTCTTTACTCAGAGTAGTAAGGGCATGGAATGCCCTGTCAGCAACAGTAGTAGACTCGCCGACTTTAAGGGCATTTAAATGGTTATTGGATAAACACATGGATGATAATGGAATAGTGTAGGTTAGATGGGCTTCAGATTGGTTTCACAAGTTGGCGCAACATCGAGGCCGAAGGGCCAGTACTGCGCTGTAATGTTCTATAAAACTAGTGAAAGCTAAAAGGATTCACACTGCTAATAAATCAGTTGTGCATTTCTAGCAATCTTTCCATTTAATGTCAACAAAATCTCTTTTCAAAGATAATGGGAACTGCAGATGCTGGAGAATTCCAAGATAATAAAATGTGAGGCTGGATGAACACAGCAGGTCAAGCAGCATCTCAGGAGCACAAAAGCTGACGTTTCGGGCCAAGACCCTTCATCAGACAGGGGGATGGGGAGAGGGAACTGGAATAAATAGGGAGAGAGGGGGAGGCGGACCGAAGATGGAGAGTAAAGAAGATAGGTGGAGAGAGTACAGGTGGGGAGGTAGGGAGGAGATAGGTCAGTCCAGGGAAGACGGACACGTCAAGGAGGTGGGATGAGGTTAGTAGGTAGATGGGGGTGCGGCTTGGGGTGGGAGGAAGGGATGGGTGAGAGGAAGAACCGGTTAGGGAGGCAGAGACAGGTTGGACTGGTTTTGGGATGCAGTGGGTGGAGGGGACGAACTGGGCTGGTTTCGGGATGCAGTTGGGGAAGGGGAGATTTTGAAACTGGTGAAGTCCACATTGATACCATTAGGCTGCAGGGTTCCCAGGCGGAATATGAGTTGCTGTTCCTGCAACCTTCGGGTGGCATCATTGTGGCACTGCAGGAGGCCCATGGTGGACATGTCATCTAAAGAATGGGAGGGGGAGTGGAAATGGTTTGCGACTGGGGAGGTGCAGTTGTTTGTTGCGAACTGAGCGGAGGTGTTCTGCAAAGCGGTCTCCAAGCCTCCGCTTGGTTTCCCCAATGTAGAGGATGCCACACCGGGTACAGTGGATGCAGTATACCACATTGGCAGATGTGCAGGTGAACCTCTGCTTAATGTGCAATGTCATCTTGGGGCCTGGGATAGGGGTGAGGGAGGTGGTGTGGGGGCAAGTGTAGCATTTCCTGCGGTTGCAGGGGAAGGTGCCGGGTGTGGTGGGGTTGGAGGGCAGTGTGGAGCGAACAAGGGAGTCACGGAGAGAGTGGTCTCTCCGGAAAGCAGACAGGGGTGGGGATGGAAAAATGTCTTGGGTGGTGGGGTCGGATTGTAAATGGCGGAAGTGTCGGAGGATGATGCGTTGTATCCGGAGGTTGGTAGGGTGGTCTGTGAGAACGACGGGGATCCTCTTTGGGCGGTTGTGGCGGGGGCAGGGTGTGAGGGATGTGTTGCGGGAAATATGGGAGACGCGGTCAAGGGCGTTCTCGTTCACTGTGGGGATCACAGTGATCGAGAACGCCCTTGACCGCGTCTCCCGTATTTCCCGCAACACATCCCTCACACCCCGCCCCCGCCACAACCGCCCTAAGAGGATCCCCCTTGTTCTCACACACCACCCTACCAACCTCCGGATACAACGCATCATCCTCCGACACTTCCGCCATTTACAATCCGACCCCACCACCCAAGACATTTTTCCATCCCCACCCCTGTCTGCTTTTCGGAGAGACCACTCTCTCCGTGACTCCCTTGTTCGCTCCACACTGCCCTCCAACCCCACCACACCCGGCACCTTCCCCTGCAACCGCAGGAAATGCTACACTTGCCCCCACACCTCCCCCCTCACCCCTATCCCAGGCCCCAAGATGACATTGCACATTAAGCAGAGGTTCACCTGCACATCTGCCAATGTGGTATACTGCATCCACTGTACCCGGTGTGGCATCCTCTACATTGGGGAAACCAAACGGAGGCTTGGAGACCGCTTTGCAGAACACCTCCGCTCAGTTCGCAACAAACAACTGCACCTCCCCAGTCGCAAACCATTTCCACTCCCCCTCCCATTCTTTAGATGACATGTCCATCATGGGCCTCCTGCACTGCCACAATGATGCCACCCGAAGGTTGCAGGAACAGCAGCTCATATTCCGCCTGGGAACCCTGCAGACTAATGGTATCAATGTGGACTTCACCAGTTTCAAAATCTCCCCTTCCCCTACTGCATCCCTAAACCAGCCCAGTTCGTCCCCTCCCCCCACTGCACCACACAACCAGCCCAGCTCTTCTCCCCCACCCACTGCATCCCAAAACCAGTCCAACCTGTCTCTGCCTCCCTAACCGGTTCTTCCTCTCACCCATCCCTTCCTCCCACCCCAAGCCGCACCCCCATCTACCTACTACCCTCATCCCACCTCCCTGACCTGTCCGTCTTCCCTGGACTGACCTATCCCCTCCCTACCTCCCCACCTATACTCTCTCCACCTATCTTCTTTACTCTCCATCTTCGGTCCACCTCCCCCTCTCTCCCTATATATTCCAGTTCCCTCTCCCCATCCCCCTCTCTGATGAAGGGTCTAGGCCCGAAACGTCAGCTTTTGTGCTCCTGAGACGCTGCTTGGCCTGCTGTGTTCATCCAGCCTCACATTATAAAATCTCTTTTCAAGTTTGCTTTTCAATAAAGCCTGTGATCCTGAAAGGTGATGAGCACGAATGCTGGTGCTGTCACCTGCCTCACTATACCTGATTAATGAGAATCGGATAAAGTCTACCTGAACTGCTTATCAAGTCTGACATTCTAAGTCTACTTTGAAATAAAGGCACAAAACACGTTAACAAAACTTGCAACTTTAGAAAAGAACATAAGAACTAGGAGCAGGAGTAGGCCATCCCACCCCTTGAGCCTGCCCCGCCATTTAATAAGATCATGGCTGATCTTTTTGAGACTCAGCTCCACTTACCTGCCCACTCACCATAACCCTTAATTCCTTTACTTTTCGAAAATTTATCTAGCCTTGCCTTAAAAACAGTGAGGTATTTTCAACCGCTTCACTCGGCAGAGAATTCCACAGATTCACAACCCTTTGGGTGAAAAAGTTCCTCCTGACCTCAGTCCTACATCTGCTTCCCTTTATTTTGAGGTGATGCCCTTTAGTGCTAGTTTCACCTGCTAGCGGAAACAACCTCCCTGCCTTCACTTATCTACTCCCTTCATAATCTTATATGTTTCTAAAAGATCTCCCCTCATTCTTCTGAATTCCAATGAGTATAATCCCAGTCTACTCAGTCTCTCCTCATAATCCAACCCTCTCAACTCTGGAATCAGCCGAGTGAATCTCCTCTGCACCCCCTCCAGTGCTAGCATATCTCTTATGAAGCAAGGAGAACAAAACTGCATACGGTACTCCAGGTGTGGCCTCACCAGGACCCTATACAGCTGCAGCATAGCCTCCCTGTTTTTTGCACTCCATCCCTCTAGCAATGGCAGACAAAATTCCGTTTGCCTTTTTAATTACCTGCTGCACCTGCAATCCTACTTTTAGCAATTCATGCACAAGGACACCCAAGTCCCTCTGCACAGCAGCATGCTGCAATTTTTACCATTTAAAACATAGTCCAATTTGCTGTTATTCCTAACAAAATGGATGACCTCTCACTTAACAACGTTGTACTCCATCTGCCAGGCCTTTACCCATTCACAGACTATCTATATCCTTCTGTAGTCTTTCAGTGTCTTCTGCACGCGTTGGTCTACCACTCACCTTAGTGTCGTCTGCAAATTTTGACAGACCACACCTAGTCCCCAGCTCCAAATCATCTATGTAAATTGTAAACAATTGCGGTCCCAACACTGATGCCTGGAGCACGCCACTAGCCACTGACCGCCAACCAGAAAAACACCCATTTACCCCTACTCTTTTCTTTCTACTGGTCAACCAATCCTCTATCCATGCCAATACATTACCTGTAATACCATGTAACTTTATCTTATGTAGCAGCCTTTGGCGTGGCACCTTGTCAAATGTCTTCTGAAAATCCAGATACACTATATCCACAGGTTCCCCACTGTCCACCATGCAAGTAATGTCCTCAAAGAATTCCATCAAATTAGTTAAACATGACCTACCCTTCATGAACCCATGCTGGGTGTTTCCAACGGGACAATTTATATCTGGATGTCTTGCTATTTCTTCCTTAACGATAGATTCCAGCATTTTCCCCACTACCAAAGTTAATCTAACTGGCCTATAGTTACCTGCTTTTTGTCTACTTCCTTTTTTAAACAATGGTGTCACAATGGCTGTTTTCCAATCTGTGGGAACCACAGTCCAGTGAATTTTGGTAAGTAATTACTAGTGCATTTGGTATTTCCCCCATCACCTCTTTTAGTACCCTGGGATGCATTTCATCAGAGCCAGGAGAGTTGTCTACCTTTAGCCCCATTAGCTCATCCAGCACTGCCTCCTTAGTGATAATGATAGTTTCTAGGTCCTCACCTGCTATAACCTTCTTGCCACTAGTTTTCGGCATGTTATTTGCGTCTTCCACTGTGAAGACCAACACAAAATAACAGTTTAATGTCTCGGCTATTTCCTCATTTCCAGTTATTAAATTGGTGTTCCCATCCTCGAAAGGACCAATGTTTACCTTCGCTACACTTTTATGATTTACATATTTATAGAAACTTTTGCTGCCTGTTTTTATATTGTGAGCTAGTTTACTCTCATAATTTATCTTTCTTTTCTTTACAAGGTTTTTTGTGGCTACCTGTTGACCTTTAAAGATTTCCCAGTCTACCAGTTTCCCACTGCTCTTCGCTTTTTTGTATGTGTTTTTTTTTTCAATCTGATACTTTATTTCCTTAGACATCCAGAGCTGGCTCTCTCTTTTCCTACTGTTTTTCCTTATCATTAGAATATACTTCTGCCGAACAGGGAACAAGTCAATATAATAAAATGTGAGGCTGGATGAACACAGCAGGCCAAGCAGCATCTCAGGAGCACAAAAGCTGACGTTTCGGGCCTAGACCCTTCATCAGAGAGGGGGATGGGGAGAGGGAACTGGAATAAATAGGGAGAGAGGGGGAGGCGGACCGAAGATGGAGAGTAAAGAAGATAGGTGGAGAGAGTATAGGTGGGGAGGTAGGGAGGGGATAGGTCAGTCCAGGGAAGATGGACAGGTCAAGGAGGTGGGATGAGGTTAGTAGGTAGATGGGGGTGCGGCTTGGGGTGGGAGGAAGGGATGGGTGAGAGGAAGAACCGGTTAGGGAGGCAGAGACAGGTTGGACTGGTTTTGGGATGCAGTGGGTGGAGGGGAAGAGCTGGGCTGGTTGTGTGGTGCAGTGGGGGGAGGGGACGAACTGGGCTGGTTTAGGGATGCAGTTGGGGAAGGGGAGGTTTTGAAACTGGTGAAGTCCACATTGATACCATTAGGCTGCAGGGTTACACATTGATACTAGTAGGCTGCAGGGTTGAACAAGTCAATCCAGTCTTCATGGTACATCACCAATGGCTCAGTAAACTACATTGGTCTAGGAGTGACCAAACGGTATCCATGTATTCTACTCAGTGCTAAAACATATTTGATAAACTCATTAAGTTATCCTCAATCAGCTTCTCAATGTCCCCTAATCAATGTTCTGCAAGAAAGATATCCGAAAATTAGACATGGTCTACAAAAATGATTCCTAATAGAAAGAAAATGTTTGTTAAAAGTTTCTAATTACTCACAGGAAGGAGACACGCTGCCAGGATTTGAATTTAATTAAAGAAATAATTATCCTAGAGATTTAAAATGCAGGAGTCCTGATCACCTGGATGTAGCCACCTCCAGGTTTACGTTTCAGTCTCCACAGATGCAGGCAGTTAGTCTTTAATTTGGCACATCTTTATAAGGTAATCCTACTTTCAACCTAGTCTTCTGGTGCAACTGAGCTTCCATTTTAGTTAATTATCTGGTGATTTCCTTTTCATATATTAATCTTAGTTTTTGTTTAAACTGCTTTAGTTTTGTTTCAAGCAATGTACAAAAAAAAGCTACTTGAAAATTTATATTTCCAATTTCCAATATCTTAGGCCCAAGGTGAATGAACGACTATTAGTTATTTCAGTCCTAAAAATTACATTAACTTCGGAATTAACCACATTTCTACTCTTAATTTTATAATCGTTAGAACCTTCATCGAAAATTTAGAGCATATTCTTTTAAATAAAAATGCAGTAAGTGAAAACAATGAATAATTTTGGTGGTAATAAATTGTACATGAATTATACCTTTTTCTCAGTATGAAAATCCTTTGGTACATTATTTGCAATATTCTTTCACGGGATGTGGGCGTAGCTGACTGGGCCAGAATTTACTGCCTGTCCCTAATTGCCCTCAAAATAATGATAGTGAAGTGTTGGCTTGAACTACAGCAGTCCATTTGGTGCAGGAATCCCTACAAATGCTCTTCAGATGGCAGTTCCAGATTTTATTTTTCTGCAAACAAATTTTTAGCAATACTAATCTTATTTTTAAAGCTTAAGTTTAAAACCACAGAGTTCTATTTCAAAAAGAAACGGTGATTAATGCTGTAATTGCACTTAAAGTCAAAACAAATGGATATTCTTGATTCTCAATAGCTCAGCTGACTACACAATTAGCAGAACCTCTCAAAATGGGAAAAATCCCAACTTCAATATGCTATTTAAAAATAAATTACTTTTCCAAATAACACTAAAAAGGGTTTTAGCATTGCAGCAATTAATGCACTTTGATGCAAAAAACAATTGCTACGGATTGACTTGTCTTCACAGAATTTATTTAAAATCTGCTAAACTGTGCTTCAAGTTTTTGTCATGCACTGTGTCTTGGAATTATTTTTAAAATGCCAAATGATGCCAATAATAACATGCAGCAGAAATGTGAACTACACAAAAGGCTAAACAGGCGTGTGAGGTTTCACAGCATGGCATGACACTTGGCAATATATCATAGGCTAAACTCACATTACATAGCAATATGTTGCTTCATAACATTAACACTGGATTTTAACTAGACTTCAGAGCTTATTAACTCTCAAACCAACAATAATTATCCATTTTAAACATAGCCATAATTTGTTCTTGCCACTGACTCAAATCCTGAAGGGATTATTCTAATATATTTAACAAATTTGCACAAATGCTACTTAAACACAATTTCCTTGATTGCAGGAGTGCCCCAAACCTATTAGACAGTCACTTTGGAAGATATAATCTTAACTCTATCACCAGTAGTCAGACTTGGCTTTAAAAGTCTGCGCAGCATGTAACAGTAACCAGACTTCTCTGAACTTGTATCAACATATTTTGAAGATGGATCGCTGCCCTATACAGTTCTAAATATTGTAACAGGAGCAGGTTATAAGTTGGGAATTCTGCAGTACCTCAGCTCCATATTCCCTAAAGACTATTCACTATCTACAATATATTTACCTAAATAACTCAAATACCAAACATCTAAAAAAAGGCTTAAAAGGGAATTCCCTGAGGCGAATAGTGAAAAAAAATTCTCATGAGTCATTGGTGACTACTTGTTAAAACTGATTTCCAAGAGAGTGTCTCACTGTCCTGACTTGTGGTGGTTATCTTGGACAAAAGTATGCCTAAATCTACATAGCTGAGTGGTTAGAAGTTTACATGGCAACTGAAACAGCTGTGATAATCATTGTTATGACTAGGTTTCTTAGAAAAATGGGATTTTGGGTCAGTTACTGTGAAAGTTTCGGAACTAATGTGTGGGGAATATTTATAGAAACTGCTCAGAACTTATTCATTGACAGATTTTTTTCGCGACTATATTTTTACGACAAAACAAAAACCACTGGAAATACTCATCAGTTCTGTTTCTGTCAAAGGAGATGAGTTAATGTTTCAGTCAACCATCTTCAGCTGCTTCCCTCCATAAGGTCAGAAGTGGGGATATTCACCGATGATTGCACAATATTCAGGACTATTTGCGATTCCTCCAATACTAAAGCAGTCCATGTTCAAACGCAGCAAGATCTCAACAATATCCAAGCTGGACTGATAAGTGTCGAGTAACACTTTTACCACACAAATGCCAAGCAATGGCCATTTCCAGTAAGTGACAATCTAACCATCACCCCTTGACATTTAGTGGTGCCAGCATCACTGAATCCCCTACAATTTTAACATTCAGGGGGTTATCATTGACCAGAAACTCAAATGAATTCACCACATAAACAGAGTAGCTACAAGAGGCTAGGAATAATGCGGCGAGTAACTCACCTCTCAACTTCCTAAAGCCTGTCCACTATATACAAGGCACAAGAGTAGAGTGTGATGGAATACTCCCCACTTGCCTGGATGGGTGCAGCTCCAGCAACACTCATGATGCTCAACACCATCCAGGAGAAGTAACCTGCTTGATGGGTACCTCATCCACAAGCATCCACTCCCTCCAGCAGTAACATTCAGTAGCAGTGTGTGCTGTCTACAAGATGCACTGCAGAAATTCAAAGATCCTCAACACCTTCCAAACCCACATCACTTCAATCTAAAAGGACAAAGGGAGCAGATGCATGGGAATATGACCCACCTGCAAGTTCCCCTTCAAGCCACAATATCCTAACTTGGAAACATATTGCTGTTGCTTTACTGCTGTTGGGTCAAAATCCTAGATGTCCCTCCCTGAAGGCATTCTGGGTCAACATACAGCACATGGACTACAGCAGTTCAAGGTGGCAGGCCATCACTACCTTCTCAAGGGCAGCTAGGGACAGGCAATCAATGTTGGCCTACCCTGCAACAATCGTATCCCACGAATAAATAAAAGTGACTTCTTAACAATTAAGTTATACCTTAGTGTCCATAAGAAACACTAACTTGAACTAAGACAACAAAATGTGAGGCTGGATGAACACAGCAGGCCAAGCAGCATCTCAGGAGCACAAAAGCTGACGGTTCGGGCCTAGAACCTTCATCAGAGAGGGGGATGGGGAGAGGGAACTGGAATAAATAGGGAGAGAGGGGGAGGCGGACCGAAGATGGAGAGTAAAGAAGATAGGTGGAGAGTATAGGTGGGGAGGTAGGGAGGGGATAGGTCAGTCCAGGGAAGACGGACAGGTCAAGGAGGTGGGATGAGGTTAGTAGGTAGATGGGGGTGCGGCTTGGGGTGGGAGGAAGGGATGGGTGAGAGGAAGAACAGGTTAGGGAGGCAGAGACAGGTTGGACTGGTTTTGGGATGCAGTGGGTGGAGGGGAAGAGCTGGGCTGGTTGTGTGGTGCAGTGGGGGGAGGGGACGAACTGGGCTGGTTTAGGGATGCAGCTGGGGAAGGGGAGATTTTGAAACTGGTGAAGTCCACATTGATACCATTGGGCTGCAGGGTTCCCAGGCGGAACATGAGTTGCTGTTCCTGCAACCTTCGGGTGGCATCATTGTGGCACTGCAGGAGGCCCATGATGGACATGTCATCTAAAGAATGGGAGGGGGAGTGGAAATGGTTTGCGACTGGGAGGTGCAGTAGTTTGTTGCGAACTGAGCGGAGGTGTTCTGCAAAGCGGTCTCCAAGCCTCCGCTTGGTTTCCCCAATGTAGAGGAAGCCACACCGGGTACAGTGGATGCAGTATACCACATTGGCAGATGTGCAGGTGAACCTCTGCTTAATGTGCAATGTCATCTTGGGGCCTGGGATAGGGGTGAGGGAGGAGGTGTGGGGGCAAGTGTAGCATTTCCTGCGGTTGCAGGGGAAGGTGCCGGGTGTGGTGGGGTTGGAGGGCAGTGTGGAGCGAACAAGGGAGTCACGGAGAGAGTGGTCTCTCCGGAAAGCAGACAGGGGTGGGGATGGGAAAATGTCTTGGGTGGTGGGGTCGGATTGTAGATGGCGGAAGTGTCGGAGGATGATGCGTTGTATCCGGAGGTTGGTGGGGTGGTGTGTGAGAACGAGGGGGATCCTCTTTGGGCGGTTGTGGCGGGGGCGGGGTGTGAGGGACGTGTTGCGGGAAATACGGGAGATGCGGTCGAGGGCGTTCTCGATCACTGTGGGGGGAAAGTTGCGGTCCTTGAAGAACTTGGACATCTGGGATGTGCGGGAGTGGAATAACTTGAACTACGCACTTTGAAGATTTTATCAAAAATGAGGTAAAATTTGGAAACCGTAGTGCAGCACAGTAAAAAAAATGTCACTGTAAAACATAATAATGGTATATTCTTATAGGTTTTCTTCCCATCTAGATCACTGACACATTCATATCCTTCCACTTTCAATAGGAGGATAAGTCAAAGCCAAAGAACGTACATTGGTAAATGAATATGTGCTTTACTATATAGGACTGAGGTTGCTAGTCCTATTGAAAAAGATTGGATAGGACTTTGCACTGGCTAAACATGACTAATTGAAAACAGTTGAGGGCCGAGTAGCACTCACAACAAGACAGGTACGGTTCAGGTTTGGACTTAAACTTTTGCCTTAAAGTATAGAATCCATTACTATCAAAGTTATGATTGCAATGTCATTACACTTGCCACTGTAGTGGGATTCCTGGAAGGCATTTAACGTTAAAAGTTATGTGCAAAGTAGAACCTCATAGTATTGGGGTAACATACTAGAACTAAGATCCCACAGGGGTCCGAGGTGGGTCCTCAACTTTTTACAATTTATATTAATAACTTTGATGAGGGGGTTTAAGGCATGGCAGCTATATTTGTGAATTACACAAAGATAGGTAGGAAAGTATGCTGCAAAGATAACTTAACAAGGGTGCAGACTAAGATAACAAGGCTCTCTGATGAAGGGTCTAGGCCCGAAACGTCAGCTTTTGTGCTCCTGAGATGCTGCTTGGCCTGCTGTGTTCATCCAGCCTCACATTTTATTATCTAAGGTGTAGAGCTGGACGAGCGTAGCAGGCCAAACAGCATCAGAGGAGCAGGAAAGCCGATGATTCAGATCTGGAACCTTCTTCGAAGCTTTATCTGGAGGAGGGTCTAAGCCCGAAAGTCAGCTTTCCTGCTCCTCTGATGCTGCTTGGCCTGCTGTGTCATCCAGCTCTACACCTTGTTACCTCAGATTCTCCAGCATCTGCAGTTCCTGCTATCTCTCCAGACTGAGATAGACAGGTTGTGAGAATGAGCAAAAATCTGGCAAGTGGAATAAAATGTGGGAAAGTTTAAAGTTGTTTACTTTGGTAGGAAGAATAAAAAGCAGAGTATTACTTAAATAGGGAACAACTGCGGAATTGAGTGGGATTCTGACAGCCTCAACCGTGATCTTTGGTTGGTGTTGCACGACAGTTGACCCCACTACACTATACACTTTCCCACACATACACACACTTTCTCTCCACAAAAACACAGACACATCAATGGGATGAATGTGCATTTCCAGATACATTCTATTTTGTTAAAAAAGCATACAATTTATAGTCACCGTCAGTCAATAGGGCATTTTATAAATTTCTGCAAACCACTCTGGCTCCAGGTTAAAACACAGGCAGATTCAAAATAAGGCTTCACACCTAAAACCTCACACCTAACCCGAGATATCACCTCTTGTTTACACTGATAAAAACTTTAATTATCTCAGGGCAATGATTTGAAAGAAATTCTGAGATTTGCAATTAAACAAATCAAAACCGGTGTCTCCTTACTAACTGATTAAAGACGTAAAGGGCAGGAGTCAGCCAGACATTTTAGGTTTATTCAATTCATTTGCATCAGTTGTACGATATTTTGATCTTTTACTTATAAAGTCTGTGTCTTGATGTGTCTCTCACTATACCTGGTGAAGGAGCAAGGCTCCAAAAGCCTTTTTTTGGATAAACCTGTTGGGCTGTAACCTGGTGTTGTATGATTTTTGACCTTGTCCAACCCAGTCCAACACCAGCACCTCCACATGAATTCCGAGTGCAGAGGGAATTAAGAGTTCTGGTGCTTGAATCACAATCGGTTAGTATGCGGATACAGCATGTACCTAGGAATGCAAAAGCAATGCTAGTCTTTACTGGGAGAAGAACTCAACACAGAAATGAGTATTTATGCTTCAGTTTTATAGTGTATCATTAAGACCATAATCTCAAACACTATGCACAGTTTTCGTCTCCTCCTTTAAGGATGTACACATGTTCAAGTTTGTTCAGAACAGGTTTTCTAGATTGATGAGCAGGGTTGACATATGAGATAAGCGTTCAGAACAGCAACCAGTGATTTGTTTGGAGTTCATAATATCTTGAACGGTCCTACAAAATGAATATAGAAAGAATATTTACTCTGTTGGGTGAATCCAAAATTAGGGGCCATCCTTGGACTGAGATGAAAAGAATTATTTTGTCTCAAAAGGTTCTGTGATTTTGGAACTTTGAGCCTCAAAAGGTGCTGGAGGCAGGATAATTGAGCATGATTAAGGCGAAGGTACATAGATTTTTGTTAGGAAAGGGAATCAAAGGTTATCCAAGATAGGCTCGATGTGGGATTCAAACCACAATCAGGTTAGCAACAATCGTATGGAATGATGGAGCAGGCTCAAGGGCTGAACGGCCTATTCCTAATACATATGTTCTACAGTGTTTAATACAGTGTTGCTGGGGCATGTCCAACAAATCCTGTTCCCAATTGGCTCAAAACAAAACATATTCATTAATCTGGTTTCCAAAACCTGAATCTTTTTTCTAATTATTCTTTATCGATGTGACTTAATTCTGAAGTGTACAACTTACACAGAATGATCAATGCGACTATTGTTGCAGACTCTGCAAAAATGGCTCAGCATTTGCTTTAACTGATCCAGTACCAATGTTCTTTTGCAATAATGGGCAAAATTCCAATTTCTTTTATTCTTTCATCGGATATGGACATCACTAGAGAGGATAACATTTCTGCCATCCTTAATTGCTCCAAATTAGTAGTCTGCTAGGCCATTTCAGGAGGTAGAAGTAACAGAATTAAAGATTCATGTCCAATTACTCTTCTTCAGACTCTAAATATTGACTCTGCCTCTCTCTTCAGGTATGTCCAGACCTGCTGAGTTCACATTGCATTGTCATCCAAAGGAATTGGACTCATGATCCATTCTTGCCAACTTTCTTAGCACTCCTCTATCAAACATACTGTTAAGTTGTGTGTGTTGATTATTATACTTACTTCTAACACTACTGCTGTCGATGAGGAAAGCTTTGACCAAGCTACACTTGAGAAATGAATGCAGCTTGACGCCCTCAAAACATCAATAAATATTAGAAAAACTCTTACTAATGGCAAACAAACAAAACATTGGCTTAGAAGTTCCAGTTGATAGCAGTAGATAATCAAGGACAAGATGATGGTCAATCTCAAATTAACAGGATATCACAAATGATAAAAAAGTGATAAATGAGACATTGTAACTCTGGATTAAATTTTGCCGACAATATTCATTTCAGTTAACCATTTAATACACTTGGCATAGTAAAAGACAGTGGAAAAGAGGTTTTAAGTAGCTACAATGATCTAAACACATTCCCTCCATTCCCTTTCTCATCCACAAGTGTGAGATTAGCTTTTGCATGCAAACACCGATGATGATGCTATACCACTCCTCTCACATCCTCTATCACCTGACTATTTGTTTGATATTACCTCTCAGGTGAATCACAACTTCCTCAAAATCAGTACTAGGAAGAATAAAGCAATTGGCTTGCACCACAATTGTTTATTTGACTCTGATTCTCCTTGGCTATTATTTCAAACTGAATTAGTTTTTGGAACCTTGTGGTCTTGTTCTACCCAAGGAACAGCATTAAAGCATCATAGTGAAGGTGTTTAAATTCACCTCTTCAACATTGCTCACTTGAACCATCTCAGTTCCTTAAATCACATTTACATATTTATGTCACCACTAAACATGACTGCACATAATACTCAAGTATTAAGTTACCACTTTACATCGTCCAGAAAGAGCAACTTGTCAAATGTCTGCTGCATGTATCATGTTCTGTAGACCTTCAATGTCATTCTCAATTATCTCTATTGACTTCCTGTCACACAACACATTAGATTTACCACCCGCACTATTTTCTTCCCTCCACAGCTCACATCCTGTTTCTACAATCTCCTTCAGCTGTGTTTCACCTGCCAAACAGTTCCATGACTTAAGCATTATTTTTATTCCTCTTTCCTGCTGTCCATCATTGCTGGCGGAATCTTGAACTAATGAAACATGACAAGCCTGAAACAATAACTCTCTCTCTACATTGATGCCATCAGACTTGCTGAGAATTTTCAGCATTTTCTAGTTTTATTCCTTTAGTGTCTATTGTCCTACTCCACAGAACTTCCGCCCTTAGTACTGTAAATTTCTCTCTAAAAACCCATCTACTCCAATCTTTTGATTGCACCTCTCTCCAATTTCTCCCTCCTGTTTATTTTCTTTGTAGCTTTAATATTTTTGACAAAAGAAATTGAAATGCTTTGTTTTATTTCAATAGGAAAAGGTGGAACTTGCATCTGTATTGCATTTTAAATCCTTGGCATAGGATCCCCACAGCCAAAAATTACCTTTGAAGTATAATCACTTGTTAAACAGCGAGTACAGAAGCCAACGTCTGCACAGCAAAGTCTCACAGCAGTGTTGAATTGTCTGTTATTTTTTAATGTTACTGATTAAGAGTAGGGCTGTTGAGGGGGTCACTTGATACATTCATGCTCTTTTATGAACCGCATTAGATTGTTTACACCAAATCAAACAGGCAGAGAAAGCCTTAATTTCATTATATTTCACCTAGAATGCAGTATCTCTGACAATGAAGCACACCCTCAGAATGACATTGCAGTGTTAGCTGAGATTCTGTGTTCAAGTTCAGGAATGGGGTTTGAACCATGGCCTTTTCAACTAGTCACCCCACCCCAGTCAGGCTTGTATATCTAATTTAGCAGAGAACTCACAAGAAATTGATAGATATAACAGTGAATTAGAACTCTCAGGCACTTAACCCCTTCCATTGATCCATTTCAGTAATCTAGCCATACTTAGATCAAGTAGCATGGATTAGTTATCAGAGATATTATCGTTCAGTAACTATTGAAAAACTTAGCTACATTTATTGCAATAATTATGCAAAAGGCTATAATTCAAAAATAGTCTAGAAAAGCAGGGAAGACAATTAGGCTTCACAGTGCCCTTAATTATCTTGAGTATATATAACTACTCACTTTGTATTACCAGAAGGTCTACAAACATTCTAAACACACACTAGTTATTCGTGACTAGCATGACATTTATCAGCAAATAGTTTTGCTGGTAATCACAGCTTATCAACTTCTGATCACCAATTTTGCAAAATCTACAGTTGCCTATTTTGCATACCACTTTACCTTTACTTGCAAGTGATAAATCATAAATTTACTAACCTTACATTAACTATAATTAAAAATCCATGCAGTAAATAACAAAGCATATGGGGAGGTATAATATTAATGAAAAGTGCTTGATAAACCTTTTTAATGTCACGAGAAGTTGTTTATCATTTTCGTCATGAGGATGTGTCACGTACAATTGAAGTAATGCTGTTTAACACGATTTCCCTCACTGTCTCCTTGCTTATACCAACAAATTGAAAATGCTTTAAGACAGCAGTACTTCCCTTCCCAGTGATTGTTCATATTCAAAGCCCTGTTAAAATATTCCACACTCCCAAAAAACTTTAACATGCCTTTGAATGAATTGCCTAAACAGCTGTGAATTTTTTTAGCCTTAATAACATTTAGTTTGTTTAAGTGAGGAGGTAACACAGGAATACCTTTTTGATGCAAATACCAATTTCTATGTGCTCTACCTCATTATCCATAAAAAAAAAGAATACTGCCTCACTACTTCACAGACGCAAAGCTCTTTTGTAGGGCTCAGAGTACAAGCATTTTATTCAACCAGCTGGATACCGGGCATGGGTCGATGATGTTGGGCAGAAAAGTCCGCATTGAGCTTCGTGATGCTTGTGATCACGTAATCCAGGCTGATTCTCCAATGCAGCACTGAAGAGCTGCTCTACTGTTAGAGACACTGTTGTTTAGAAGAGACCCTAAACTAAGATTCAGTGCCTGCCATGACACAATTCAAAGAAATCAGAATGTTTTCTTGGTATCCTGATCAAAATTATTTCCTTGAGCAAAGTCATCTTTGTAAAGAGGCAGCAACCACAGTGGAGAACACAGCTAAATGTGTAGTATACAGGGATAGTATTTTTTAAAAATAATTTTAGCTGGACATATAACCAGCTTTCTGCAGGAAGATGCTGCATTTCTCTAGAAGGATTAGTAATCTGAAAAGTTAACTCTGTTCCTCTTTTGACAGATGCTGCCAGACCTATAGAAAAGAACTATAGAAGGATTATAGCTCAGACCACTGGGCCAATTGTGACTATGTTAGCTTTCTGCAAGGGCAACTCAGCTGACCCCACTCCCCAACTTTTCCACATAGCCTTGGGAGCATTTGTTATTTAGGTGCTTATCCAATATCCTTTTGAAAGCCACAACTGAATCTGCCTCCACCACATTCTCAGACAGTACACTGCAGGTTCTGACTTCTCGCTGCATAAAATGTTTCCTTATATCAATGTTGTTTCTTTTATCAGTTACCTTAATCAGTCAACACGGCTTTGAGAGGGGTAGGTCATGCCTCACAAACCTTAGAGTTTTTTGAGGATGTGACTAGAAAAGTTGATGAGGGTTGAGCTGTGGATGTGGCGTATATGGACTTCAGTAAGGCATTTGATAAGGTTCCCCATGGTAGGCTCATTCAGAAGGTCAGGAGGAATGGGATACAGGGGAACTTAGCTGCTTGGATACAGAATTGGTTGGCCAACAGAAGACAGCGAGTGGTAGTAGAAGGAAAATATTCTGCCTGGAAGTCAGTGGCGAGTGGTGTTCCACAGGGCTCTGTCCTTGGGCCTCTACTGTTTGTAATTTTTATTAATGACTTGGATGAGGGGATTGAAGGATGGGTCAGCAAGTTTGCAGACGACACAAAGGTCGGAGGTGTCGTTGACAGTATAGAGGGCTGTTGTAGGCTGCAGAGGGACATTGACAGGATGCAGAGATGGGCTGAGAAGTGGCAGATGGAGTTCAACCTGGATAAATGCGAGGTGATGCATTTTGGAAGGTCGAATTTGAAAGCTGAGTACAGGATTAAGGATAGGATTCTTGGCAGTGTGGAGGAACAGAGGGATCTTGGTGTGCAGATGCACAGATCCCTTAAAATGGCCACCCATGTGGACAGGGTTGTTAAGCAAGCATATGGTGTTTTGGCTTTCATTAACAGGGGGATTGAGTTTAAGAGTCGTGAGATCTTGTTGCAGCTCTATAAAACTTTGGTTAGACCGCACTTGGAATACTGCGTCCAGTTCTGGGCGCCCTATTATAGGAAAGATGTGGATGCTTTGGAGAGGGTTCAGAGGAGGTTTACCAGGATGCTGCCTGGACTGGAGGGCTTATCTTATGAAGAGAGGTTGACTGAGCTCGGTCTCTTTTCATTGGAGAAAAGGAGGAGGAGAGGGGACCTAATTGAGGTATACAAGATAATGAGAGGCATAGATAGAGTTGATAGCCAGAGACTATTTCCCAGGGCAGAAATGGCTAGCACGAGGGGTCATAGTTTTAAGCTGATTGGTGGAAAGTATAGAGGGGATGTCAGAGGCGGGTTCTTTACACAGAGTTGAGAGAGCATGGAATGCGTTGCCAGCAGCAGTTGTGGAAGCAAGGTCATTGGGGTCATTTAAGAGACTGCTGGACATGCATATGGTCACAGAAATTTGAGGGTGCATACATGAGGATCAATGGTCGGCACAACATTGTGGGCTGAAGGGCCTGTTCTGTGCTGTACTGTTCTATGTTCTATTAATCCTTTGTCCGCTGGTTCTCAACTCTCACTACTCTTTGGTACACACTCAGACTGTATCCCACATGATCGAAAATGTGTCATTTAGAGTTCCTCCCAAGTATTTTCAGCATTAATGTTGATTGTCTTGCACTTCTTTAAGATATTGTAAATCAAAGAACAAAGAACAAAGAAAATTACAGCACAGGAACAGGCCTTCGGCCCTCCAAGCCTGTGCCGATCGAGATCCTCTGTTTAACCTGTCATCTATTTTCTAAGGGTCTATGTTCATTTGCTCCCTGCCCAGATATGTCTTAAAAGATGCTAACGTGTCTGCGTCTACCACCTCCACTGGCAATGCGTTCCAAGCACCCACCACCCTCTGCGTAAAGAACATTCCACGCATATCTCCCTGAAACTTTCCTCACGATAGAGTGTAAGTGTTTCATTGTGGTTGATAGAGAGGGCCTTATAACTTTGAGATAAACAAGCATGAGAAACAGCAGCTAAAGTGCTGCAGGGAGGCACAAGAGGGTATTGGGGTTTAAAATCAATACAGTTGCTCGCCCCACTCCTGTAGTGTTGCAAAACCAGAACTGAAAATGAATATGTATCGTACTTTTGAAGCCAATGATTTCCATTATCAACCCCAAAGGCACTTGCTGTTCATTGTCTGTTCCTGTATTTCACAAGCAAATGGATTGCTCCTTCCACAGTTCCCTTTCTCTACTTCTATCACACCAACATCACCACACAACAACACCACACACCTCCCTACTCCTTACATGTCCTTGCCTCAATTTCTTCTTTCTTAATTTTTGACAGTTTACCTCCAGTGAGACTGTCATCTCAAAATAACTATTTCCAGATGCGTCATTGTTCTAACTTCTCCTCAACCTTTCATCATCTAAACCACCCAGCATCCAATATCAGCAAACCATTTCTCCTGCAAAGGTCACTAAATTTACCACTGGCTAAGTCTCTCACGTAAACTCTGCTTTCTATTCCAACACGCTGTATTGTTCTATGTTCTATTACCTAATCCCACAGATGACCACTACTGTCAAGTTACAAGACTGAAACCTCACTGTAAACTAACCCGAGCGAAATACATAAAGTATACATTTCCCTTTTACAGTTGCTACGCATTAGAAAAATGACAAAACAGAAATTTCATTTCCTTTATTGATGTACTAGGATTACCTTAGGGTTATTTCTTCCACTAATACTGTCCAGATCCAAAAACATGTCTAAGTCACAGCCCATCTTCCCAAAATTATTTACAGATGATCCAAATGGTTTAATTGAGCATTCTGGAAAATAAGCAGCTGCAATGTCCTTCACTAGGGAGCATACGAGGAATCGAAGACGTGTATTCTCTTCTGTAAGCTGGTGTTCTTTGCAGACTGTGTACAATTGCTCATCTATCTAGGAGAGAAAAGATGGAAGCAAACATTCAACCACCTGCCCTCAGAAAGTAGGTCAAAGTAGCAAACGTTGATGGATTTATAATTTTTTTAAAAATCCATAACCTGACAATATTAAAAACTGGGATTTTATCAATCATTTCTGAATTGAAATAAACCTGAGATAATAAAATGTGAGGCTGGATGAACACAGTAGGCCAAGCAGCATCTCAGGAGCACAAAAGCTGACGTTTCGGGCCTAGACCCTTCATCAGAGAGGGGGATGTGGGGAGGGAACTGGAATAAATAGGGAGAGAGGGGGAGGCGGACCGAAGATGGAGAGTAAAGGAGATAGGTGGAGAGAGTGTAGGTGGGGAGGTAGGAGGGGATAGGTCAGTCCAGGGAAGACGGACAGGTCAAGGAGGTGGGATGAGGTTAGTAGGTAGCGGGGGGTGCGGCTTGGGGTGGGAGGAAGGGATGGGTGAGAGGAAGAACCGGTTAGGGAGGCAGAGACAGGTTGGACTGGTTTTGGGATGCAGTGGGTGGGGGGGAAGAGCTGGGCTGGTTGTGTGGTGCAGTGGGGGGAGGGGACGAACTGGGCTGGTTTAGGGATGCAGTAGGGGAAGGGGAGATTTTGAAACTGGTGAAGTCCACATTGATACCATTAGTCTGCAGGGTTCCCAGGCGGAATATGAGCTGCTGTTCCTGCAACCTTCGGGTGGCATCATTGTGGCAGTGCAGGAGGCCCATGATGGACATGTCATCAAGAGAATGGGAGGGGGAGTGGAAATGGTTTGCGACTGGGAGGTGCAGTTGTTTTTTGCGAACTGAGCGGAGGTGTTCTGCAAAGCGGTCCCCAAGCCTCCGCTTGGTTTCCCCAATGTAGAGGAAGCCGCACCGGGTACAGTGGATGCAGTATACCACATTGGCAGTTGTGCAGGTGAACCTCTGCTTGATGTGGAATGTCATCTTGGGGCCTGGGATGGGGGTGAGGGAGGAGGTGTGGGGACAAGTGTAGCATTTCCTGCGGTTGCAGGGGAAGGTGCCGGGTGTGGTGGGGTTGGAGGGCAGTGTGGAGCGAACAAGGGAGTCACGGAGAGAGTGGTCTCTCCGGAAAGCAGACAGGGGAGGGGATGGAAAAATGTCTTGGGTGGTGGGGTCGGATTGTAAATGGCGGAAGTGTCGGAGGATAATGCGTTTTATCCGGAGGTTGGTAGGATGGTGTGTGAGAACGAGGGGGATCCTCTTGGGGCGGTTGTGGCGGGGGCGGGGTGTGAGGGATGTGTCGCGGGAAATGCGGGAGACGCGGTCAAGGGCGTTCTCGATCACCGTGGGGGGAAAGTTGCAGTCCTTCAAGAACTTGGACATCTGGGATGTGCGGGAGTGGAATGTCTTGTCGTGGGAGCAGATGCGGCGGAGGCGGAGGAATTGGGAATAGGGGATGGAATTTTTGCAGGAGGGTGGGTAGGAGGAGGTGTATTCTAGGTAGCTGTGGGAGTCGGTGGGCTTGAAATGGACATCAGTTACAAGCTGGTTGCCTGAGATGGAGACCGAGAGGTCCAGGAAGGTGAGGGATGTGCTGGAGATGGCCCAGGTGAACTGAAGGTTGGGGTGGAAGGTGTTGGTGAAGTGGATGCCCAGTTCGTCCCCTCCCCCCACTGCACCACACCACCAGCCCAGCTCTTCCCCCCCACTCACTGCATCCCAAAACCAGTCCAACCTGTCTCTGCCTCCCTAACCGGTTCTTCCTCTCACCCATCCCTTCCTCCCACCCCAAGCCGCACCCCCCGCTACCTACTAACCTCATCCCACCTCCTTGACCTGTCCGTCTTCCCTGGACTGACCTATCCCCTCCCTACCTCCCCACCTACACTCTCTCCACCTATCTTCTTCACTCTCCATCTTCGGTCCGCCTCCCCCTCTCTCCCTATTTATTCCAGTTCCCTCCCCCCATCCCCCTCTCTGATGAAGGGTCTAGGCCCGAAACGTCAGCTTTTGTGCTCCTGAGATGCTGCTTGGCCTGCTGTGTTCATCCAGCCTCACATTTTATTATCTTGGAATCTCCAGCATCTGCAGTTCCCATTATCTACTGAAATAAACCTGATTTTGTTTTTTCAGTCGAGCTATTGGATATCTACAACTTTCCAGAGAAGAACTGTAACATAGCCTTTTGAATTAAAGCATTGTCTCCATCTCTGCCCTCAATGGTCAATCCCTTAGCCTGATAATGTGCCCCCAGGATATTGTTTCTGGGTCTAGCCCCTTCAGAATCTCATATGTTTCAAGGAGATCACATCTCAATCTTCTAAACTCCAATTAAGGTAGGCAGAATTTACTCAGCCTCATGTCACAACACAAACCTCTCTTCCCGGGGCAATCTAGTGAGCCTTTGCTGTAGCATCTTTAATGTAAGTATACCATTTCTTAAATGTGAAGACTTAAAAAGTACTCAGTACATCAGATGTGGTTTCATCAAAATTCTACACGATTACCTGGTGTACCTGCACGCTAACTTTCTGCATTCATTGTACGAGCACACCCAAAACTCTTTCAACACTACAGTTTATATTGTTCACTTATTTAAAGAAAATACTCTCTTTACAATAAGAGTGAATAATTCACACTTCCCTACATTACACTTCATCTTCATCCCTCTATGTCCCTCAGCAACTTCTATGTCCTCATTTGACTCTGTTGAGCCCATTAACAATTTTAAATGGAACAAAAACAGAAGTTGCTTGAAAAGCTCAGTGGGTCTGGCAGATACTGTGAAGAGAAAATCAGAGACAACGTTTTGGATCCTGTGACCCTTCCTCAGAACTTATGGTAGCTGAGAAAACATTGGTTAAAATGTTGCTGAGCTTTTCCAGCAAATTCTGTTTTTGTTCCTGATTTACAGCATCTGCAGTTCTTTTGGTTTTTAATAATTTTATATGATTGAAATGGATCATCCCTCATTTTTCAAAATTCCATGGAATACTTTGGACAATTTCCTTATCCCAAATAGCATTCAAATGAGATTTGAATGTTTTCTGACAAGGGTCTAGGCCTGAAATGTCAGCTTTCCTGCTCCTCTGATGCTGCTTGGCCTGCTGTGCTCATCCAGCTCTACACCTTGTTATCTCTAGCATTCTAATGAGTCTTTGATATACTCCCTCTATCCTTAAGTAAGGAAATAGACATCACAAACAGTAATCTATGTACGTGTTCGCCAAGTTGTTATATATAATTACACAAGACTTCTTCACTCTTTTCAATCCCTCCAATTCTTTTATAATAAAGGCTGAGCTGCTATTTGGTTTCTGGCAGACTCCTGTTCTTGCACATTAACTTTCTGTGATTCAAGGATCCTTAAATCTCTTAGGATACCAACGTTTCCCAGCGTCTCACATTTTTAATAAGGTTTTTATCCATTAGTTTTCTTTCCAAAGTAGCCAACTTTACACTTCAAAGTAGTAAATTCAAAAAACAGAAATTTCTACCCACAGCATGACAATGATCAAAAAAATACAATATAAAATACAATACAAAATACATTACTGTGTTCATGTAGGTATGTTTCATCCTGTCAGGGTTAAACATAGTCTCACGGTATTTAGTAATCTGGTGGAAAACTTACAGTCTCAGTCCCGGAAAGCTTCTGCAAAAGTTCATTAAGAGGGATGACAGATTGTTTAAGGCATGAAACTGAAGGCTGTGCAGCAGAAAGATCCCTGGGATGGTTATTTATTAAGTTGAAAAAACGAGATTTGAATGGAATGGCACATTCATGCTGGAGGCTTGGGATGCCAGAAAAACCTTTTAGCATTCCTATACTTTCCTTATCAGCGAACTCCACCACTGCATAAATACCCTGTGGAGAAGCAATAATAAATTAATACAAATAACTTACATAAATTATCAAACGCAATTAGTCAAACATTAAAGAATTTCTAAATTTCACTATAATAACTATGGTAAGAGATCTCTTGATGTTCAATCAGTACATACTATTGGTGGCTATGACTTAACGACCACTGTGGAAAAGGTTGCACGTGTGAACTCTATGTTCATAACAGCTGTATACATTACAGAGGTCAAATGTCTTTACTAGCATTAGAAAATTGCTTACATTGAGGTGCAAAGCATGCTACTTCTGAAATGGAAAACCACATCCATTGTAACCCTGTTGCAAATTCTGTGACCCAATTTAATAAATTAACGGTCACTAGATAACACAAAAAAACCCCTCATTTTATGAAGATTTAAACCTTAGGGCTACGCATGATGTATATAAACACATACCTAAACAGAAATAAACTGTATTTCTCTAACTCTTGCTGTCCAAAACAAAGGACTGAGCTTGGGAATATACTTCGTCTGTAGTACTGAGCATCATCAAGTATATCACAATTAACCACTGTCTCAAAGGAGAGGTCCACTGCACCAGTTTTAACATAACGGGTTTTGTACAGCAATCAAGAAAACTACAGTTAAGAATGGAAATATGTACCACAGTTTATCTTCAGAAAACAAAAAGGAAGTTTTTAAAGTTGTAAGCCATATTTCTTAAAAGTTAAGTTCTAAACATTTTAAATTATGTTCAAGGTTACTTTTCAGACCTTGATAACAATAATCCATGCTATTTACTATTTTAGTGCTTATGGGGTTTATGGCTTTCTTTCTTGGCATTGTATGATAGAACTGCATTTCAATGAAAGTACCAATACTTTCTAATAATTCACATTTGTGAATTTACTGATAGTAAAATGAAGAACCCCACTGTTAACTTAAATATTGAGAGATATACAGAAAAACAGAATGCTGAAGAAAATATATGAAATGTAAGGTTGATCTATTAATATATGTAAAGAGAACAGCAAGGCTTATGTTTAGTAATTCTGAAGAAGCACCTTTAACCATAAGTTTTAATAGTCTAACTTAGAAAAGGTGTTTCTATGAAAGATATAAGCAGAAGTACAAGTAAAATGAGTTTGCCTAGATCCCATTTATCAAAATCCCTGTCATGAAGAAGCAAGATTTGAAGTAGTCCAGAATGTATGTCAGTTGCTGGGAGCAGATGTAACCTCTACAAACAAAAGGTGCATGCGGATTAACCAACGGCTAGATTTACAGACAATTACACGATTGCAAGATTCATTATGTGCAATCACTGTGCCACCTTTGATCTTTTAAATAAAAGTTTATGTGAATATTAACCTCTGATTATCTTTATATCCCTTTCCCAGTGGATTTTCCATTATGCAGTCATAGAAGCATTATACTAGGCAACAACGTGCAATTATAGACAATGCTTTATTATGTTAAAAGCACTAAGAAGTGTCACAAAGCAAAATTAAAAACTGAACTACATAAGGCAATATTAAGATATTGAGGCACGTAACAAAATATGCCTCAGACCAAGAAGTTGAAGGTATATGATGGAAAAAGACAGACAGAGGGGTTTAAGGAGGGAAAGAAGCATTTTCGGCAGGAATTTCAAAACATATGCAGTTGACAGTATGGTCACAATGGTGGTGCGATTACACTCAGGAATAATCCACTGGCTGTTTAGAGAAGTACAGATATGCTGGAAGTAGCAAGATTGGACGAGATTAGAGATAGGGAGGGGCATGGGCATGAGACACTTTACAGCAGCAATGAAGATTTTACAGTCAAGATCGATGTTTAGATTGGATAACATTGAACACGCAGACTTCGGTTTTACACTTACAAAAGTTTCATAGAAGAAATATTTATTGACGGTCCCATGGCTTGATATGTATTTGTAGAATTTCTTTTCACTGATATTAGGAGGGCAGCTGATCAAAATGGTCCGTTCTGCTTGTTCATGCCTTTCTGCTTGCAATTCAGAAAATGTCTTGGCAGAAGTTTTCTCAGTTAAATCTGCAAATATGAAATTGGTGAGCACTCAGAGAAATTAAGTCTACTAATGCTTCCATGCATGTCAAAAAAGCAGAAAGTAATTAACACATAGAATAAACTGCACTCTCAATTGTACAAACTCATTCATGCAAGATCTGTTTCCCAATATAGTCCTCTAATGTCTTCAATATAAACTGCTAAAATGTTTTAACAAAACATTTACCAATGTTAAAAGCTAGGCAGAGTAGAAGAGAACATATGTGCTTGCAATTATGTAGAGTGTGATTTCACTCACGACACTAAATACTTGTTTCCTTTCGTACGATCAGTATCACTTAGTTACAAAGCTTGTAATAAAATGGTAAATTAAATGAATTGATGCTTATGCTTCATTTATATCATACATGAAAATCACCATTTGTTTGATATTGACCCAAAAATGGGTCAATAAAACAATCCAGAATAGGACAGCAGCTTATCTGGTCAGCAAGCAGACAAAACTGGCCTGATGAGAAAATGATGTGGAGGTTCCGGTGTTGGACTGTGGGGGTGGGGAAGGTCAGAAATCACACAACACCAGGTTATAGTCCAACAGGTTGATTTGAAAACACAAGTTTATGGAGCCTCATTCCTTCTTCAGGCGTTAGTCACCTGAAGGGAGCAGTGAGGCTCCGAAAACTAGTGTTTTCAAATAAGCCTGATGGACTGTAGCCTGGTGTCATGTGATTTCTGACCTGATGAGAAAAGCACATTTAAATATTAGGTGAAGTTAAGATTAGCAATATTATTAGTAACTCAATGTATTTTAAATAACATGACCATAAAAATATTATTTGTTGATGCCTTTAATCAATGATAACATTCAGAAAAGCCCTCCTCAGCTGTATTCCTGAAAATAAGATTTTAAGTGAAACAACTTAATGTGAAACTTTGATACACAAGGACCAATATTTAAACTGCAGGATCTTCCTTATCAGGATGAAGTATAAAATGTTTACATTGCTAAATTAAACACGAAAACTGAAATTCTTGGAAAATGCCAGGTCTGGCAACATCAGTGGAAAGAAACCAGAGATAATGTTTTGGGTTCAGTGACCCTTCTTCAGAACACCTTGAATTCTAAAGAATTCTGATCAATGAAGATGCTCCCCGCTCCTTGACTTTCCAAGTTGTGACCTCTCCCCTCAAACAAAATCAGAAGTTCTGGGTCATTTTTACAGTCAAAATGTAGCTGTCAACCAAGTGATTGCCAAGTCTGCATTTTGTCTCCCCAAGTGTACAGGAAACAACATTATGAGCAGCGAATACAGTATAGCTCACATTCTCCACATTTTTTGTATTTTGCATCAATGTTCACTGTGGACAGGATATACCTCTTCCTCTTCAGCAAGTTAGCGGCACGGTAAATCGCTCTATTTGAAGATCCACTCTGTTTGCCAGTTCCCTTTCCTTTTCCTTTCTTTTTTCTTCTTCCTTTCCTCTCTGCAGTAACTCTATCCCCCTGCCCTTCTAACCACCTACCTGAGGAGTCGGGATGAATTCAAGTTGCGACCTGAAACTGCATGGTGGGAGCTGAACATGTGGGCTGTGCTTTGCAGTGACGGTGGATCAAACATGGGCCAGAGTGATGTCAGTAGCGAGTGCAGGACGGAGAGGCAGTGGCAGCCAGAGCGGCTGGTGAGGTGGTGACAGCAGCCTAGCAATTGGAGCAGCACCAGCATCATTGTGGAGATGGGACTTGGGACTCGGGACTCGGGATTCTGAGATCTGGACTTTTTTTTCTTGCTTACCTTTTGACTCTTAAACCTTGTAATTCTTGTTTTTCTGTAACCAAATAGGCGCCAGTGAATGGCAACTTTGTGCATTTTTTGCTGTGCTTATGTATTCCTATTCTTAGTACATGTGACAAATAAATAAATACAAAAAGATAGAACACAGGAAAATAAATAGCAACATCTTGAAAAATGTCCAAATTACAGAACAGGGGGTGTTAGATGTCTTAAAACACAAAGGTGGATAAATCTCTGAGACGTGATCAGGTGGACTGTAGAACTCTTTGGGAAGCTAGGGAAGTGACTGCTGGACCCCTTGATGAGATATTTCTATCACTGATAGCCACAGTTGAGGTGCTGGAAGTCTGCTGGTTGACTAACATGGTGCCACTATTTAAGAAAGGAAATAAGGAAAAGCCAGGGAACTATACAGTGAGCCTGACGTCAGTGGTGGGCAAATTGCTCAAGGGAATCCAAAAGGACAAGATTTACATGTATTTGGAAAGGCAAGGACTGATTAGAGATAGTCAACATGGACGTGTGCATGGGAACTCACGCCTTACTAACTCGATTGAGGTTTTTTTGAAGCAGTAACAAAGAGGATTGATGAGGGCAGAGCAGTGGGTATGATCTATATAGACTTCTGTAACGCATTCGACAAGGCTCCTCACTGTACACTAGTTAGCAAGGTTAGATCACGTGGAACAGAGGGAGAATTAGCTATCTGGACACAGAGATAGTAGGAACTGGAGATGCATTTCTGAAGGCGGCTCTAGGCCCAAAATGTCAGCTTTCCAGCTCCTCTGATGCTGCTTGGTCTGCTGTGGTCATCCAGCTCTACACCTTGTATTCTGGATACAGAACTGGCTCAAAGGTAGAAGACAGAGGG
The DNA here is from genome assembly GCF_030684315.1 of Stegostoma tigrinum. Lineage (NCBI taxonomy): Eukaryota > Metazoa > Chordata > Chondrichthyes > Orectolobiformes > Stegostomatidae > Stegostoma > Stegostoma tigrinum. The sequence continues at coordinate 126,095,735 of NC_081355.1, read as the reverse complement.
TGGTGGTGGAGGATTGCAGGTCAGGCTGGAGGTTTGCGGCCAAAGGTGTGCCACAAGGATCAGTGCAGGATCCACTGCTTTTTGTCATTTATATAAATGATTTGGATGTGAACATAGGAGGTATGTTTAGTAAGCTTATAGGTGATACCAAAATTGGAGGTGTAGTGGACAGCAAAAGGTTACTTCAGAGCACAATGGCACCTTGATCAGTTGGGCCAATGGGCCGAGGAGTGGCAGATGGACTTTAATTTAGATAAATGTGAGGTATTGCCTGTTACAAAGGCAAATCAGGACTAAACTTATATACTTAACGGTAAGGTCCTGGGGAGTGTGGCTGAACAAAGAGACCATGGAGTGCAGATTCATAGTTCCACGAAAATGGAGTCAAAGATAGTGTAGTGAAGAGGTAATTTGGTATGCTTGCCTTTATCGGTCAGTACATTGAATGCAGGAGTTGGGAGGTCATGTTGTGGCCATATAGGGCATTGGTTAGGCCATTATTTAAATACTGTGTACAAATTCGGTCTCCCTAATTTGAGAAGGATGCTGTGAAATTTGAAAGGGTTCAGAAAAGATTTACAAGAACGTTGCCAAGGTTGGAGGGTTTGAGCTATATGAAGAGGCTGAATAGACTTGGACTATTTTCCCTGGAGGATTGGCAGAGAAAAAGACCTTTAGACAGACAAAGGAATTGCTAACGATCAAGCTGGGAGGTTGAACAGTTGTTAATGGGAACAAAAACAAAGTTGCTGGAAAAGCTCAGCAGGTCTGGCAGCATCCACGGAGGAGAAAACAGAGTTAACATTTCGGGTCCGGTGACCCTTCCTCATTTGTAAATGGGGCCTGTTAGTGGCTAACAACAGTGGGTGTGTAATAGCAGGCTATGTGGTAACACGGCCTCGGACAAGGGAGATCTTAGGCCCTAAAATTATTGAACTCAATATTGGGTCTGGAGGGCTCCTTTGTCTGTCCAATTGTCTCTCTCTTTGGGCCCTATCCTATCGTTTCCTCCCTAGCCCACCCACCCCCCTATTTTCTGCATATAACCTGATGTTTGCTCAGTCACCATCAGTTCTCAGGAAGGGTCACCAGACTTGAAACGTTAAATCTGTTTTTCCTTCCACCGATGCTGCCAGACCTGCTGGACTTTTTCAGCAACTTCGTTTTTATTCCTGATTTACAGCATCCGCAGTTCTTTCGGTTTTTATTCAACATAATCACAGACCCCCTCCACCTTAGTCATACTCTCTTCCACCCTCTTCCATTGGGCAGAAGATATACAATTAGATTCAAGAACGGCACCTTCTCTGCTGTTCTCAGGCTTTTTAACTGACCTCTTAAGTATTAACACTGATGTCTCTCTCTCTCTCTGCACCTTCTACGCTACTGTAATATTGTATTCTGCACTCTGTTTTGCTACACTGATGCACTTTGTACAGTACAATCTGCCTTTTGTGGTATCTTTCACTGCATCTTGGTACATGTGACAACAATAAATCAATCAATGGGGGTGTTGGGAGTGAAGGAGCGTCCCAGAGGGAATGGTTCCTGCTAAATGCTGCCAAAGGGAGAGAAGGGGAACATGTGATTGGTGGTGGCATCCTGCTGGATGAGGACAGAAAGAGCAGCCTATAATCAAGTCGTCAGCCACTTCAAGATGCCACCATGTGCCCTGGCAACATTTCTGTCTTGAACCTGCAGCAGTGCCTCAGTGAAGCTTAGTATTTCATTTTTCGCTTGGGACCCTGCAGCCTTCAGGAGTCAATGTCCAGGTTCAAAAATTTTAGAACCTGAACACCTTTTTCTATGTCTTTCACCCACCCCGACATTTCGTGCCCTGTCATGACATGGACTGATTTCAGCACAGCCAACCCATTTTCACCAACTTATGGGCCCATTATCAGTTTTTCTTTCTTCCTAGCATACTATAATCCATTCTTTTGCCGGCTAACTTGTTCTCTCTCTCTGGGCTCCATCTCCACCTATCCACTCACTTCTTTTCCCTTCCTAACCTAAACCTTACCATCCACCCACAGACATAGGAGGCGCAATTGTAATATGGCGCACTGATCTTTACACTGCTGAGGCCAGACACCAACTTTCTGACACCACCTCCTACTGCCCCTTGATCATGACCCCACCCCCAAGCACCAAACCATCATCTCCCAAACCATCCATGACCTCATCACCTCAGGTGACCTCCCACCCACAGCCTCCAACCTCATTGTTCCCCAACCCCGCACCACCCGCTTCTATCTCCTTCCCAAAATCCATAAACCCGCCTGCCCTGGTTGACCTATTGTCTCCGCCTGTTCCTGCCCCACTGAACTCATCTCCACCTATCTGGTATCCATTTTCTCCCTCTTGGTCCAGGAACTCTCTACCTACGTCCGTGACACCATCCATGCCCTCCACCTCCTCCAGAACTTCCAATTCCCCGGTCCCCAACACCTCATTTTCACCATGGACGTCCAGTCTCCATACACTTGCATTCCCCATGCAGATGGCCTTAAGGCCCTCCGCTTCTTCCTGTCCCGCAGACCCGACCAGTCCCCCTCCACCGACACCCTCATCCATCTAGCCGAACTCGTCCTCACCCTCAACAAAATCTTTCGATTCCTCCCACTCCCTACAGACAAAGGGGATGGCTATGGGTACCCGCATGGGCCCAAGCTATGCCTGCCTCTTTGTAGGTTACGTGAAACAGACCCTCTTTCACACCTACACTGGCCCAAAAACCCACCTCTTCCTCCATTACATTGATGACTGTATCGGCGCCGCCTCATGCTCCCAAAAGGAGCTCGAACAGTTCATCCACTTCACCAACACCTTCCACCCCAACTTTAAGTTCACCTGGACCATCTCCAACACATCCCTCACCTTCCTGGGCCTTTCTGTCTCCATCTCAGGCTACCAGCTACAAACTGATATCCATTTCAAGCCCACCCACTCCCACAGCTACCTGGAATACACCTCCTCCCACCCACCTTCCTGCAAAAATTCCATCCCCTATTCCCAATTCCTTCACCTCCGTAGCATCTGCTCCCATGATGAGGCATTCCACTCCCAAACATCCCAGATGTCCTTGTTCTTCAAGGACCACAAACTTCCCCCCGCAGTGGTCAAGAACGCTCTCAACCGAGTCTTCCGCATTTCCTGCAACTCATCCCTCACACCTTGCCCCTGCAATAACTGCCAAAAGAGAATCCTCCTGTCCTCACATACCATGCCACCAACCTCCGGATACAACATATCATGCTCCGACACTTCTGCCATCTACAATCTGACCCCACCACCCAAGACATTTTTCCAACCCCACAGTTGTCTGCCTTCCGGACAGACCACTTTCTCGGCAACTCCCTTGTCCGCTCCACATTCCCCTCCAACGCACCACACCCGGCACTTTCCCCTGCAACTGCAGGAAGTGCTACACCTGCCCCCACACCTCCTCTCTCACCTCCATCCCAGGCCCCAAGAGGACTTTGCACATCCGCCAATGTGGTATACTGCATCCGCTGTACCCCTTGTGGCTTCCTCTACATTGGGGAAACCAAGCAGAGGCTTGAAGACCGCTTTGCAGAACACCTACGCTTGGTTCGCAATAAACTGCTCCTCCCAGTCGCGAATCATTTCAACTCCCCCTCACATTCTTTAGATGACATGTCCATCCTGGGCCTCCTGTAGTGCCATAATGATGCCACCCATAGGTTGCAGGAACAGCAACTCATATTCCGCTTGGGAACCCTGCAGCCCAAAGTTTTCGATGTGGATTTCACCAGCTTCAAAATCTCCCCTCCCCCCACTGCATCCCAAAACCAGCCCAGCTCATCTCTGCCTGCCTAACCTGTTCTTCCTCTCACCTATCCCCTCCTCCCACCTCAAGCCGCAACTCCATTCCCTACCTACTAACCTCATCCCGTCCTCTTGACCTGTCAGTCTTCCCCGGACTGACCTATCCCTCCCTACCTACCCCCACCTCCCCACCCATACTCTCCTCTATCCATCTTCGGTCCGACTCCCCCTCTCTCCCTATTTATTTCAGGATCCTCTCCCCATCCACCTTTTCTGATGAAGGGTCTAGGCCCGAAACGTCAGCTTTTGTGCTCCTAAGATGCTGGTTGGCCTGCTGTGTTCATCCAGCTCCACACTTTATCTTGGATTTTCCAGCATCTGCAGTTCCCATTATCTTTGTTCAGTATATATGCCACCTTTTCTGAGCTACTATCTGTTCTGAATCGGAAATGTTAACTCCACTTTCTCTGCACAGATGCTGCCAGACCTACTGAGTTTCTCCAGTAATTTCTGTTCTTGTTTCAGATTTTCAGTATCTGCAGATCTTTGTTTTATTTTTGTAACCATGCTGCAACTCTGGTACTTGTACACACTCACTTTCCCTATTATAGTGAGTGAACAATTCACATTCTTTTGGTACCACTGGCTATTACGGAGATCAGAAATATATCACCAGAATTGAGAGACAGCAAGCAGCTCAAATGCATACCAACTTATTTTTACAATGGATCATGTTAAAATATTTTGACTGTTTTGCTACATTGTCCCTTCTAAAAAAAAAGCACAATTGCAGTTTCTTTGATACGCATCAGAGAAAGACTGAGAAGGCCTATCCATATTCTTTAAACAATTTGACTTCCAGTTATCTCTTGTTGTTATGGTTAATATAACAATTACAAAGAAAAGTGAAGCTTTTGTTATTGGGAAAACGCAAGAAAGTGGATACGTGGAATGTCGGATCAGCAATGAGCCTGTTGCACGGCAGAGCAGGCTCAAGGAGTTGAATGGTCTCATCTTGTTCCTACTCCTTATGGTCTTCCTGTGGTATTTTACACTATGCATACAGGTTCAGTATCAGTGGGTAAATGTGAAATTGTTCAGTTTGTCAGAAAGAATGAAATAGACTATTTCTTAAATAGAGAACACTGCAGATTTCGAAGATACAGAAGATTTTAGGTGTTCTAATGCAGAGGTCACCGAAGTTAGTTCACATGCACTCAAAGCTGCTAACTGGAAGTGAGACAGTAGAGACTGCCATTGCTGTAGTCTGAGACAACAAGGTGCAGATCTGGATGAACACAGCAGGCCAGGCAGTATCAGAGGAGCAGGAAAGCTGACGTTTTGGGTCTGGACCCTTGTTCAGAAATAGCGGAGGGTTAGGGGGCTCTGAAATAAATAGAAAGGGGGTGGCGGTGATAAGAGGTGGGTAGTGGAGCAAATAGGTGGGAGAGAAGACGGACAGGTCAAGTGGGAGGGGGGTTGATGAAGCCAGTAAAGATGAGTGTATGTAGGAAGTTGGGTGGGGTTTGGTCAGTGAGGTGGAAGGAGCGAATAGATTAGATTAGAGATTAGATTACCTACAGTATGGAAACAGGCCTTTCGGCCCAACAAGTCCACGTCGCCCTTGAAGCTTCCCACCCAGACCCATCCCCCTATAACCCACACACCCCTGAACACTACAGGCAATTTAGCATGGCCAATCCACCTAGCCTGCACATCTTTGGACTGTGGGAGGAAACTGGAGCACCCTGAGGAAACCCACACAGACATGGGGAGAATGTGCAAACTTCACACAGTCGCCCGAGGCTGGACTCGAACCCGGGTCCCTGGTGCTGTGAGGCTGCAGTGCTAACCACTGAGCCACCGTACTGCCCTAATAGGTGGGAGAGAAGATGGACAGGTCAAGGAGGTGGGTGAGAGAGGGGTCTGGTCTTGGGATGAGGTCAGAGATACTGAGATTTTGAAGCTGATGTCCACATTGAGACCAACTGGATTGTAGGCTGCCAAGGCTGAATATGAGGTGCTGTTCCTCCAGTTCTGGGTGGCATCGTGGAAGGCAGATAAGGGTGGGGAGGGAAATATATCGTGCGTAGTGGGGTCAGATTGCAGATGGCAGAAGTGGCGGAGAATGATGCGTTGAATCCAGAGGTTAATGGGGGGGTGCTGCAGAGGGAGGGGAGGGGAAAATACATGAAGACAAGAGGAATTCTGTCTTTGTTTTTATCGTGGGGAGGGTGTGTGAGGACTGAGGTGCAGGTAACGCAACAGATGCGGGCGAGGGTGTTTTCAACTACAGGCTGGGAAGATTGCAGTCCTTGAAAAACAAGGACATCCGGAATGTCCAGGAGTGGAACGCCTCATCTTGGGAGCAGATGCGGCAGAAGAATTTGGAATAGAGGATCACGTTCTTGCAGAAAGGTGGCTAAGAGGAGGTGTCGTCTAGGTAGCTGTGGGAGTCGGTGGGCTTGAAATAGATATCAGTTTCAAAGAGGTTACCAAAGATGGAGACGGAGAGGTCCAGGAAGGAGACAGCAGTATCAAAGGTAGTCCAGGTGAATTTGAAGTTGAGGTGGAAGGTGTTAGTAAAGTTGAGGAACTGTTTGAGCTCCTTGTGGGAGCACAAGGCGGCACCAATAGTCATCGATGTAATGGAGAAAGAGGTGGGGGATAGTGCCAGTGTAGCTGCGGAAGAGGGACTGTACCACGTATCCATTGTTTCAGACATACCAACCATTGATGAGACCACATTTCAAATGAAAGCAAGATTACGAAGCCAAAGGAGAAAACGTTTCATGGTATGACCAGAAGGTTGACCCAAAAACCTATTTCAACTTCAAACCTCTTGCTGAAGGTATATTCTGGATCTTATTTGAGTTATGTTCTGATGATGCATTTTTTCCAAAATCTGCACCATCAAAACCAAGCTATTTTAGACATTAAATTAACTATTTGTCAACCTCATTTGCTGCAAGGAAAATAATTCTAGATTCTCTCGTGTCCCCATTACTGAAGCCCTTCCCCTCTCTGCTGGCCGTTTTGGCTCAACTAGTTGCAACCACAATTTAATCAGAGGTTGAAAGTTCATAATTCCACACGCGAGTGTCGGTTAGTTCAGGTGCCTGGATAGTTGGTTTGCGATGCAGACAGACATCAGCAGCGTGGGTTTATTCCCCATACTAGCTGACGTCAAAATGTCCCCCCTCGCCTGAGGTGTAGTGACCCTCTCGTTAAACTCAAACCCCAGACATCACACTCTAATCATAGAGCAGCTCTATCCACACCATCTAACTCCTTTTCCTCTGCCAAAAGTGATTCTTAAAAAAAATCACACTACCCTTTCTGTTCTGAAGAGGACTCATAATGAAATCGCAAAGTTAATTCTGTTTATGTCTCCATAGATGTTGTCAAATTTCAGCATTCTCTATGTTTGCTTTAGGCCATTTCAAATTGGATTATTGAGTAGAATTTATCTTCAAGAGTAAGGGGCGTCAAAGTAGATTATACTGAAACGAACTGAGACTTGCTCCGGCTTTAAATTAAAACTTAAACACTCACACAAACAGCACTCCCTTCTCCCCTGTGGTCTGAAGAGGCTGACCCTCTGGCCAGAGGCTACACAGAGTGTTTAATCCAGAAAGAGCCGGAAAACCAGGCCCAGGCCGACCAAAGAAAAGGGTCCCACTGAAGATAGGAAAAGCGTCCTCGGGAGGTGGCAGAACGTTACCCTTACCTGACTCTTCGCTGCCGTCCAGAGCCGGTGCGGCTTTGGCCGAACAGCTCCTATGGGTCAAGGGGCTAGATCGGGGCCGGAGTCGGAGCCAGAAACGCCGCCACCAGATGGAGGAGGCCATGTTGAACGGGCCCAATGCGCCTGCGCAGCCCGCGAGCGGTGGGCTCCTTTCGGTGGAAAGATCGAGAACCGAGCCGGGAATTGGGGGGGGGGGGCAGTAAAATAAAACAGAAAGTCTTGGAGGAACTCGGCAGGTCTAACAGCATTTGTAAAAACCGAGATTAACACCTTCCGTGTTCCCTCTGCCGCTCCTCCCAGTCATTTGCGGAGAGTGGGATATAAACCGCTAATGATGGCTGCAGCATTGTATTGGGTTGTTGGTATAGATTCGGAAGAACCCGTGGAGCTAACATCGGTAAGGCCATGGATAGGAGTTAAAGATGGGGTGGGGGATTTTCACCTCAGGGCGAACCGGTGATTCAGCCGATGAAAGCGCAATCAATAGGCATAGGAGAAGGCCACTCAGCCCTTTGAGCTGGTTCCGCCATTCACTGAGATCACGGTTGCTAGGTGGTTGAACTCCGTATACGTGCCTTTGACCCACAGCCCCATAATATCTTTACTTAGCAAAAATGCAGCAGATTTAAAACTCGCAACTGACTTAGCATCGACTGCTGTTTGTAGAGGACAGTTCCAAACCTTTGCAACGTTTTGTGTGTAGAAGTACTACTTAATACCTCAGTGTAGGAGCAAATTGCTGCAGATGCTGGAATCTGAACTGAAAACAAAAACATGCTAGAGGTCACAGTGGGTTAGGAAAAGCAAGCTAACGTTTCGAGTTGGGGGTTGTGTATAAATGCTGCCCCCTCTGCACTACTTTAATTCTGATGAAGAGTCACACAGACGCGAAACGTTAGCTTGCTTTCTTTCCAAGGATGCTGCCTCACCGGCTGTGATCTCCAGCAATTTTTTTTGTTTTCGCTTCTTAATATCTCTCCTGAAGGATCTGCCTAATTCACAGACTATGCGCCTTCGTTTTGGAATCCCCCACTCAGTGGAAATGGTTCATCTTTATCTACCCTGTCTTTTCATGTTAATATCTTGAAGACTTTGATTAGATCACCCCTTGACGTTCTAAATTCTCGAGAAAACTGACCTAATTTGCATAATCTCTCGATAATTCTGCAATTGACATGTCATTCTTGTAAAACTATGTCGTATTTACTCCAAAATCAATATATTGTTCCTCAGGTGTCCCACTGTACACAAGATGAGGTTTTGTATAACTGCAGAATGATTTTTGCATCCTGATGTTCTAGTCCTTAATTTTTTTTGCACCTGTTTGTGCCATTTTATTGGCAAAGGTGTGTAATTTCTGGCGAAAAACAAAAGACTAACTTAAGAGAGAGAGACAGTAAGGACTGCAGATGCTGGAAACCAGAGTCTATAGATGTGAGGCTGAAGAAGCACAGCAGGTCAGACAGCATCTGGGGGGCAGGAACGTCAATGTTTTAGCCTGAAACGTTAACTTTCCAGCTCCCCAGATGCTGTCTGACCTGCTGTGCTTTTCCAGGCTCACGCCTGTAGACTGTAACTTAATTTTTTGTTTGTTGTTCTACACTAGGACAACTTATCCAAAGTTGTATATGGGAAATACGTCTTGCTTCAGAGAGCCTGTCAAGAGATTGATATAGATCATGACAGTGACGGGGACAAGAAGTCATTGCAAATTTCCTTGCACTGTTTAAAAATATAAAGTCTGAGTCAAGTAATTTATCTCCTGATCCCAAAGTCTGTCATGCTCAGGGAAAAATTCAGGAGTTTAATGGCATAATCCCCACTCACCTGAATAAATGCATCATGAAAACACTTCAAGAGGAGTTGACTGTCATGGTAATGTTGTGGTCTAGTAATTCAGAAGCCCAGGCTAATTCTGTGGCCACATCAATTTAATCTCACTATGGTGGTTAGTAGGATTTAAATTCAATTAATAATTCTGGAATTGAAAGCTAGTCTCAATGATAGTGAAACTATTATTAGTTGTCATTTGTTGCCAGCATTTGGCCCATATCCATCTAAACCCTTCCTATTCATACACCCATCCAGCTGCTTGGTTCACCATGCTCGTTAATGAAGGAGATCTGCCACCGTAACCTGACAGCAGCTAGGAAAATGTGATATTTGTGCTGAAGACAAGCTTGTGGGGTTGTTTGTCTTTTGTTTTGCGGGGTGTTAGCTGTGAGCAGCTAGAACATAGAACTGTACAGCCCACTACAGGCCCTCTAGCATGTGATGTTGTGTCAAACTTTTACCCTAAACCTAAGGGCTGTCTAACCTCCAACCCTACCTTGTACTATCATCCATATGCCTATCTATTAGCCACTTAAATGTGCCTAATGAGGCCGACTCCACTACCTGCTCCAGAAATGCATTCCATGCCCCTACCACTCTCTGAGTAAGGAACCTGCCTCTAACGCCTCCCTTATATCTGCATCCACTCACTTTAAAACTATGCCCCTTCATAATAGCTACCTCCACCTTAGGAAAAAGTCTCTGGCAGTCCACTCTATCTATTTCTCTGATCTGGACAGAGCCCAGAGAGAGAGAGGTATGAAAGGGATAGGTGGATGAGAGGATTGTTGATTGTAGGCCAGTACAGAAGGGAAACTGAATTAGTGATGATGAGTAGGAGAGAATGGGAAGGCTGCCCTGAAAGAAATCAATCTCATGTGATAATAGTGATGATGTGGAGGTGCCAGTTTTGGACTGAGATGGACGAGTTTGGAAGACACATGACACAGGGTTATAGTCCAACAGGTTTATTTGAAATCACAAGTTTTCGAAGTGCTGCAGAGGGACCATGTGATAATAGGGCTAAGCGTGGGTGAAAGTCAGTGGGTTGTTCTGAAAGCAACTCATGTTGTGACAATACTAGGGTATGGGGGTGGATAAAAATATGGAAGGACAACTGCTATATGAAAGATGTTGTGAAATTTGAAAGGGTTCGGAAAACATTTACAAGGATGTTGCCAGGAGGTTTGGAGGATTTGAGCTCTGGGGAGAGGCAGAATAATTTGGGGCTATTTTCCTGGAGCAAAATTGGAGGCTGAGGTGTGACCTTATTAAGGCTTAAAAAATCATGAGGGGCATGGATGAGGTAAATAGGCAAGGTCTTTTCTCCAGGGTGGGGTAGTCCAAATAGATGGCATATGTTTAAGGTGAGAGGGCAACTTTTTCACGTAGAGGCTGATGCATGTATGGAATGAGCTGCCAGAGGACGTAGTAGAGACCGGTACAATTACAACATTTAAAAGGCATCTGGATGTGTGTATGAATAGGAAGGGTTTAAATGGATATGGGCCAAATGCTGGCAAATGGGACAAGATTTATTTCGGAAATCTGGTCGTCATGGATGAGTTGGACAGAAAGGTCTGTTTCCATGCTGTATGTCTCTATGACTCTGACAAGATCAGACTCTGAAGTTATTGAGCTCAATGCTAAGTCCTGAAAGTTTCAGGGTTCCCAAGTGAAAAATGAGATTATGTTCTTCAAGCTTGCGCTGAGGCTAGCTGAAACACTGCAGCAGGCACCTGACAGAAATGTTGGAATGGGAACACAGTGCTGTGTTGATGGCAACTGGAACATCTAGGTCATTTTTATGGTGTTCTGCAAGGCAGTTACCCAGTCTGCGTTTCATCTTCCCAATGTAAAGGAGGCCACAGTGTGAACAACAGATATTGGGGTCTAGATCGAATAAAGGTGTGCCTGGGGCCTTGGATAGAAAGGAGGTTAATGAGAAAGTGTTAAACCTTCTATAGTTGTATGAGAAGATGCTGTGAGGAATTTGGGACTTATAATAAAAGGGGTAGACCAGGATGTTGTGGAGGGAACACTTCCTTGAGAATGTTGACAAAGGAGTGAAGGGGTCTATGTGTCTAGTTGCAACGTTCCACTAGAGGTAACAGAAATGGTGGCTTACAATCAGTGATCAGAGACTATGTATTCTTCAATGTTTGACCCACCTGAATGCCCGAAGCCTCTACATCCATCTACAAGGCACAAATTAGAACATTCTCTATTTGATTGGATAGGTAGAGCTGCAACATCACTCAAGAAACTCACTGCAAGGCAAAAAATAACCATCATGATTTGCTCCTCTGCTGTGCACGTAAAAATCCACTTCCTCCATTTGTGCTGCACAGTGGCTGCAGCACATTCTTTCTACACTTAGCTCTGTGGAAGATCATCTTGGCCTTTTCAGTAGCACAGTTCAAATCGACAACCCTCACCACCAAGCAGACAAAGGCAGCAGATGGAAAAGAAATGCATTAATTCCACGTACTGGGCCCAGTCTTTGACAGCAGGATCGAATGATTCAAGCTTCCCAAATAATGCCAGAAATGCTTACCCCAACTCAAAGACGACTGTGGTGAGCAAATTTTTTAGGAGTGTGCTTTTCTGTTGTCACTACTAAAAT